>NC_080175.1:10908941-11628798 GCF_950295315.1 Erinaceus europaeus
AGGCAGAGTACTGAGACCTGTGGATTAAGAGGAGCCACCATGGGGACTTGGAGATAATTTAGGACTAGAGGAAGATCTTGTTACTGGGAGTGAGCTTTAAGTCAGCCAGGAGAAATGGAGTGGACAGCCCATCTCTGGAGGTGAGATTGGAGGCAGAGAGTCAGGGGAGGTGAATGGTTCTGGACATGTCGCTTAGCTAGAACTTCAGAATCTGCTAGAACTTTCTCCATGAAGGAAAAACCATTTGAGAGGTCATGGAGATAGGCCACCTGGTAGAGTGCATACCCCTGTGCGTGAGACCTTAGCACCACATGGGAGTTCCATGGATAGTAGCGCTGAGGAGCTCCATAGGTGGTAGAACACTGCTGTGCTATCTCTCCTCTCTGGGTCTGTCTCTTCCTCTTTCCTCTCTTTCTCTCTGAGAAATAGAGAATGCAAAGCATGGGCCAACGAGGTTTCTCAGCAGTGCTGTCACACATATGTGAGGTCCTGGATTCACCCCTAGAGGTAGAAATATAGAAAAGAGCTGTTTGAGGAGATTCCATGAAAGAGCTGGTATTTGGAAGACAAACACACCCAGAAGAGAGGATTATTGTGTGTTGAACCAGAGTTAAGTAGAATATTTACTGAAAGGGACCTGCAGGAAATCCAACACCAGAAGTCATAGCTGCATGAGGGGCAGTGCAGGCGCAGTAAGAGGTGTCCAGTTACTGTCAGCCACCCCCCCCCCCCGGTGAGCAAACAGTTCATGCCAGTAACTCTTCCCCAGCTCGAGGGGTCCATCCTTCATGTCGTTGGCCTTTTCCTGTTTCAAGTGTTTAAAATAGTCTGGAGGGTCTGGGATGCGGAGCCGAGGTTTCTCCCCCACACCTGCTTGTAAAGTTTCTGCAGATCCACAAGGAAATAAAACACAAAAGACAAACCAGAACTAAATCTCCAGCTGCTAGGTCTAAAACAATTTTTTTTTTCTCTCTCTCTCTTTTTTCTAATGTGTTTGAAATGATTTACAGAATGCACTGAACATCATGAGCGCTACTAAACTGTCCTCATCCAGGTGACTCATATGCATTTCATCATGAGTAAACCACTTTCAAATGGTATTTGTAAAGGTCCACTAAAAAACTTTTTTCCTTTGCCACCAGGTTTATTGCTGGGGCTAGGTTCCTGCATGATTCCACATCTCCCAATAGCCTTTATTTTTTATAGAGGGCAAGAGACAGAGATTGAGAGGGAGAACAAGACTGAGAGAGAATGAGAGACATGCAACAGTGCTCCACTACTCATGAAGCCCCCCCCCCCCAGCCACCCACCCACCCCTGCAGACACTCCCATCTGGTGACCAGGGATGCCAACTTGGGTCCTTATACTCGGTAATGTGTGAGCCACCATCCAGCCCTCCAATTTCTTTCTTAACTGATCAATGAGGAAGTGAAGCCACTGAGAGGGTGGGTCAGACCCAAGTAAAGTATCTCCAACAATGGGACAGTGCGACAATCACTTCAGGAAAAAATAAGCCCCAGTCCAGCCCTCTCCCTCTCCTGGATGTGGAGGTGAATTCGTACCTGAATGGTGCTGAGGTTTGTTTGTTTTGACCAGAGCTCCACCCAGCTCTGGCTTCTGGTGGTCCTGGGAACTGAACTTGGGACTTTGGAGCATAAGGCATGCAAGCCTTTTGCTTAATCACCATGCTATCTTCTTAGCCCTGTGTTATGACTGCTGCTTTGAGTTGATATGCAGCTTTGCTGGTAAATGCAGTTAGCAGGAGAGAAGAGGAAGGAGCTAGCATTATGTCACTGTTTTTCTCTGGGCTAGAACTTCCATGTGTGTTCTCACTCAGCCTAACCAGCAATTCCTAGTGGAGTCAGTTATATCGCCCCCACTTTACAGATGGGAATGCTGAGGTTGAGATGTAGCCTGGAGACATGCTTTGTCTCTGAGGATCTGATGGAAACATCAGCATTTCTGCCCACTCCAGTTATCCACATGGTCCCCTGAGGTGATGTAATAGTAACCACATGTTTAGGGCAATTGGTTCTTGCCTAGACACTGACCTTTGTTTCCTTCCCACCCAGCCAGGAAACTCCCCCAGGGTGCTAGGCTTGCAGTAGGGGGGCAGTGACAGTATGGGTCACTGCAACTCTGACAACTGCCACCAATTGTTAAGCTTTGCTGGGGGCCTGAGCCTAGGTGTCTTAACAGTTAAGACTTTCTTTTCCCCTCAAGAGAGAGTCTGACTGGGCTAGTTCTGTCACTCTCTGCACTGGACAACTCCAGGCTGCAGTTCCTCTTCTGCCCAAAAGGGACACAAGTATAGTTCCTCCCTAACGGGATTCCCTCTTAAATTTATTTTCAAGATTTATGTTACTATATAAATAATATGTACATGTGTGTGAGGGAGATACCAGAGTACAGACACACAGGTGCTGAGGGTGAAATAAGAACTCCACCAGCTGAGCTATCTCCTCCAGCCGTTTTTTTTTTTAATGAGTAAGAGAGAAACCAGAACACAATACCATCACATGTGGTGCCAGGGATCGAACCCAGGGCTTCCCATATGCAAGGTGTGCAAACTCTGTGCTCTATCACTTCTGATGACCATTTTTTTCTTTTCATCTTTTCTTCCTCTCTCTCTCTCTCTCTTTCTCTCTCTCCTCTTCTAGTAGAAGGTAAGAGGCAGAGAGAGATAGCAGAAGAAAGAGACTGAGAGGAGGGAAAATACCTACAGTGCTGCTCCATTGAACTGTGTGTTGCTCTCTGCAGGCTCAGTGAGTGAGTGAGTGAGTGAGTGAGTGAGTGAGTGAGTGAGTGAGTGTTGTGGGGGTTAGATTAGTGTGACTATTGCTGAATACTCAGAAAACCGACCACTGCTACTCCCTCCCACACACTGATAACCTTAGGGGTTGCTGCTGCATAGATACCCCAAGAGTTCATGTCCAGGCAGCTGGACTCGCTGTGAAGCCACAGAAGGCCGTGCTCTCTGGAGCCAGGCTCACCCACTTGACCTGCCACATTTTCCTGGCTTTTAGGAGCTGAGTGACCAGGCGGGTTCTGAGTTCGAGAACTCTGATGTCAGATGGGTCATCACAGTGCCTGCCATCTGGAAGCAGCCCGCCAAGCAGTTCATGAGACAAGCTGCTTACCAGGTGAGTGAGAGGTGGGGATGACTGTCACCCCAGGCTCCCCAAAGAGGCAGCAAGAGAGCTTCCTTAGGCAAGGGGAAGGAAGGAGCTTTTTGACTTCTCTGCATGGCCCCAGGGGAGGGCCAGGGCTCAGAGTTCCAGGGAGGGCTGCCTGTTTTCTCTCTGATTCTGCCTTTCCAATGCAGGCTGCACTGTGAGGGCAGCTCTGAGGTTTTCTCCAGGTGTGTGGAGTAGAAGTGCGAACCTTGGGAGACAAGAGTGTGGCTAAGAAAGGATTAGAGCAAAGGCCAATGCCCCTGGACCATGGAGGCTGCCTGGGCTGAGGACTTCACAGTACAGGCAGGGAAATCAGGGGAACACAGAAGCATGTGGGGTTCAGGTAGAGGAGTGAGGACTGCCCCCTGAGGAAGCCACCCAGGGAATAGATGGCTTCTCCAGATACCCACTTCTGGGTTGGGGGGAAAGGGCTGCCAGTCCCTCTTCCCCAGGGCACATAATCACTGAGGTTAAGTGTGTGGTCACATGTGTGAACATTTATTTTCAAAACACCTGCCTGATGAACCCCGGGGCCCAGAACAGACCGAGCCCTCTGCTTTCCCTTTCTCTGTTCAGTGTGAGCAGCTGGTTCCCATTGCGTATCTGGCCAAATAGATTTGTTTTTAGACAGATGAAGGCACAGGGTGTGAATTCCAGAATGAGGCAACTTCTTCCAAAAGGGAGAATTGGGAATGCAGCTGGCCTGTGTGCCTGCAGAATCCCCCAGGCTCTCAGAGCTCCTCCCAGGAGGCCTGCAGGGGGCACTTGCCATGGGCCACTAGAATGCAGGATGTCTAGGAAGACACACAGCCTTAGAGCATTTCCCAGGATGGAGTGATTGCACTCTTGTTTCCCAAACTCTGGGAGGAATCCAGCCAACAGAAGAGTGACCCGGAAAAGAGTCAGTCAACTCTTATTTTAGGCTCTGTGAGTGGCATTTGGGGCTGGCTCTTCTAAGGAC
This sequence comes from Erinaceus europaeus, assembly GCF_950295315.1. NCBI lineage: Eukaryota > Metazoa > Chordata > Mammalia > Eulipotyphla > Erinaceidae > Erinaceus > Erinaceus europaeus. The sequence continues at coordinate 10,913,079 of NC_080175.1, forward strand.
TGACTTCTTTGAGTAGGAAAGAGAGAGGAAGAGGCCCCTCAGGAAGCCTAACAGGGATGGCTCCACAAGTGTTAGCAAGGCAACCTCAGCCATGCCAGCTTCTGCATGAAGCCAGACAGCGTTGGTTCTGTTCTAAGCTCCAACAAGTGGACTGAGTCTCTTCCCTGTTGGTTAGGGAGAGTCACTTAAGGATTCTGGCATGGATTAGAAAGTCAAAAGCTGGATTTGGGAGCCAGCAGGGAGAGCCCCAAAGCCTACAGATCTACCTTCTTGCTGGACCAGGGCTACTCAAACTTTCTCCTAGAGCAAAGCCTATAATCTGTCTTAATGGTGTTTGATGATTTTGAAGTGACAAGGTGAGATGGGGATAGTGGGGATTTTTGAGTCTCTTTTTTTTGCCTCAGGGTTATCACTGGGGCTCAGTGCCTGAACTATGATTACACTGTTCCTGGAGGCCACCCCCGCCATTTTTGTTGCCCTTGTGTTGTTATTATCACTGCTGTTGTTGGATAGGCCAGAGAGAAATCGAGAAAGGAGGGGAAGACAGAGAGGGGGAGAGAAAGATGGACACCTGCAGACCTGCATCACTGCCTGTGAGGTGACCCCCGGGGAGCCAGGGACTTGAACCGGGATCCTTATGCCAGTCCTTGCGATTTGTGCCATGTGCACTTAACCCACTGTGCCACAACCTGGCCCCTGCTTTTTTTTTTTTTTTTCCTGTTGTTTATTTGTTTCCAAATCCCTTTTTAAATACTTTAACTTTTTAAAAATATATATTATTTATTTATTTATTTATGAGAAAGATAGGAGGAGAGAGAAAGAACCAGACATCACTCTGGCACATGTGCTGCTGGGGATCAAACTGGGGGCCTCATGCTTGAGAGTCCAAAGCTTTATCACTGTGCCACCTCCCAGACCACTAAATACTTTCACTTTTCCTCGTTGTTGTCACCTGAGTACAGCTACTTGTCTATCTGTGCTAGGTGTCTGCACCCCACACCCACCACCTGACATCTCCCTCCACCATCAACAGAGTACCCAGAGTCATTATCATTAATCTTAGGCCCTTCCCTCCCTTGTCCCAGGGTCATATGTTATAGCCCAGCCCTTTGGGGACTTCTGTGGTTTCACTGGTTGGTGGTGGGGGTAGGGTGAGGCGGAAACCAGACCAAGAGGGAGTGTGGCATCTTCTGCTGTGTGGAATCAAAATGAGACCTGAGAGATGAGAAGGGTCAGAGGCTCCTGGGCAGGTTCGAGGTGACCTGCACTTTTGGATGAACGTGAGCTGTGGGCTTTCTGAAGTCCAGTGACAGGCTGCAGAGGGGACTCTCCTCTCCCACTGGGCAGCTTTTGTCTGGTACAGTGTCTCTGCAGCTTGATTTCTGGCCTTTTGTCACTCTGATGTGACCCTTGTGCTCCTTTGGCAATCACTGAATGGATTTAAAAGTGGTGTGTGAGGACCATTCAACTGTTCATTCATTTCTTAATTAAATAGTGCCGGACTGAGGGGGGGGGGTCTTCTGTGTGTCGGGCCTTGACACCCAGTGTGACTGAAACAGGGGCCTTTCAGTGACTCAAAGTTGAATGGTCCCTTGAGCCTTTTGTCCTGGGACACAAAATGGAAATTGAAGCTTGTGACTCTGTGCCCAGCATCTCTGCACCCTTCCCTCTCCCCTTGCCTCAGAAACTAGTGTCTAAGATGGTTAATTTTGTGTGTCTGTGTGAGTGGGTCACACAGTAGCAAGACAGTGAGACATCATACTGGCTGTTTCTGTCATGGTGTTTTGGGATGCAGTTCAGATTTAAATCTGTTCATCTAGTCGAGCAAATGGGCCATATCCAGTCATTGGAAGGTCTGAGGAGAATAAAAGGCAGGAACCTCCCAGGAATATGGGGCGAATCCTCTTCCTTCACTGCCTTCAGACTGGGACTTGTCTTTCATTTTTCATGAGAGAGGGAGATTGTAAGCACATAGTCTACTGGATGACCTATCTCTTGCCCCCTGGTACATTGTTTCTCTCTCTCTCTCTCTCTCTCTCTCTCTCTCTCTCTCTCTCTGAACTGTAACTGAAACATCAGTTCTTCCTGAGCAACTAGCTCACCAGCCTTCAGAGACGACCTACCACTGTTTCTTGGGACTCCTGTGTGTCAGCTGTAAGACAGCAGCCCAACTGTATGAGACACATCCTTAAGATAAATTTCATTCTCTTAGTACTGTTGGGTCCTGTTGGCTCAGATTTTCTGGAGAACTCTGGCTGATAAGACACCATATCTTAAATCACACATCTTGGCCCAGCTGTTTATTATGTTTTTGACTTTATTTATTTATTTACTTTTAGGAGAGACCAGAGCACCACTTAGCTCTTGCATATGGTGGTGCTGGGGATTGAACCTGGGCTTCTTGGTGTACAAGTCCTGTGCTCTCCCACTGAGCTGTTTCCCTAGCCATGCAGCCAGCATCTGTATTCAGAGTGCTAACCAGACAGATGCCTGTATGAGCACCAATCAGGCCAGTGTTTGTTTCCTTCTGTATAGTGGCAACTGCTTTTCATTTATTTATTTATTTTCTTCCCATGTTGTTGTCCTTGTTGTCGTTATTGTTATTGTTGCCATTTATGTTGTTGTTGGATAGGACAGAGAGAAATCGAGAGAGGAGGGGAGACAGAGAGGGGGAGAGAAAGACACCTGCAGACCTGCTTCACTGCTTGTGAAGTGACTCCCCTGTAGGTGGGGAGCCAGGGGCTCTAACCAGGATCCTTACGCTGGTCCTCGCGCTATGAGCCATGTGCGCTTAACCCTCTGTGCTACCTACCGCCTGACCCCTGTGGCAACTGCTTTTCTACCCTTCTGCATACAGTGTCACTATTGACCTGATGCCAGACAGAAAGGCCAGAAGGGCAGGTGAGCTGGAGGGGTGGTCCCTCATGTTGACTGGGAAACAAAGGTATTCCGTTCACAGGTGGGGATGGCAATCCTCCTTCCAGCCCAAAAGAGGTGCCCTGAGTCCAAGTTCATACAGTAATGCCAGGGCTGAGCTTCAGTGATCCACCTGGAGGAGGCAGAGGCCTGGATGTAGGGCAGGAAACAGGGTTCCACAGCATGTCCCATGGGAGGGGGAAGGTCTGGATGGGTGCTTGAGGCCTCCTGCTCTGAGGCCTGGGGTCATGTCCAGAGCATTGCACACAGGCGCAGCCTCATTGATGTGAGAATCCAGAAACTCCTATATATGTTTTAAAAACTGTTTTTATATGCCAGCACTACAAATACACTGCTCCCAGCCGCCATTTTTCTCCTTTTTTTCTTCCTCTTTTTGATAGGATAGAGAGTTTTTGAGAGGGAGAGAGAGAGAGACACCTGCCGACCTGCTTCATCACCGGTGAAGCATTCCCCCTGCAGGTGGGGAGTGGAGGCTCAAACCCGGGTCCTTGTGCGTGGTAATCTGTAAGCCCAGCCAGGTGTGCCACTACTAGGCCCTAGAAGCGTCTCTTATGAAAAACATAGGAGAGGGTCAGGCGGTGATGCACCTAGGTAAGCACACATAGTACTATGCACAAGGATCTGGGTTTGAGTCCCCACTCACCACCTGCATGGGGGATGCTTCACAAGTGGAAGAGTAGGTCTGCAGGTGTCTGTCTTTCTCCCCTCCTTTCTGAATTTCTCTGTGTAGTATTGAATAAAATGGAAAAAAACAAAAAGGAAAAAAAAAAACATGGCCTCCAGGGAGTAGGGCAGTAGCGCAGCGGGTTAAGCACAGGTGGCGCAAAGCGCAAGGACTGGCATAAAGATCCCGGTTCGAGCCCCCGGCTCCCCACCTGTAGGGAAGTTGCTTCACAAGTGGTGAAGAAAGGATTAGAGCAAAGGCCAATGCCCCTGGACCATGGAGGCTTCCTGGGCTGAGAACTTCATAGTACAGGCTGGGAAATCAGGGGAACACAGAAGCATGTAGGGTTCACGTAGAGGAGTGAGGACTGCCCCCTGAGGAAGTCACCCAGGGAATAGATGGCTTCTCCCAGATACCCACCTCACAAGCAGTGAAGCAGGTCTGCAGGTGTCTGTCTTTCTCTCCTCCTCTCTGTCTTCCCCTCCACTCTCCATTTCTCTCTGTCCTATCCAACAATGACAACAACAATAACTACAACAATAAAACAACAAGGGCAACAAAAGGGAATAAATAAATATTAAAAAAAAACAAAAACATGGCCTCTAGGAGCAGTGGATTCGCAGTGCTCTGAACCCCAAAGCTAACCCTGGAGGCAATCAACCAATCAATGGCTAAATCTTTTTTATAATGTACTACACCAGATACCTTTAAACTATGTAGGAACATTGAGATGATAAGGAAGGACAGCTGATCCCTCTTCCGAGGCCTTCTGAAAACTCCCAGCATGGAGAGACAGCTGTCTTCAGAGCTTCCTGGGTAGGAGATAATCCAGTTTATTCCAAGAGGCAGTTTGCATACGCTGCGCAACTCCCCTGGGTCTCAGAAACCTGTTTGAATGAATGTTGTTGCTTGTGGACAGTGATGTCATCTAACAGAGTGGCTGCTAGTTCTGGCTTCCCTTCCTTAGCCAGCTGCAGCCAAAAATGATCAGATAGGATTCAAAACAGTACAACCATCCGGGATATCCAGAAGCAAAGCAGCCTGGGTCTCTGCAGCTTGTAGCCTGGCCCCTTCTCTCAGCTGCAAACACAGTCCTGGCAGCTTTTCCTGAACACAGCTGGGCCCACAAGCAGAGCTATTGGGCATGACAGCTTCCCTGTCCTTCCTGGAGCATGGTTTTCTCACCCACCTGCTCCCTTAGGGTGGAGCTCGTGACCACGAAGCAGGACTCTGAGAATCTACTGTGAGGTGCTTCTGCTGCCCTAGATTCCTGAAGGAGTCAAGTGGGGGTTCTCAGTTCAGACGCCATGTTTGTAGAAAGCCCAGGCTACATCTGTAAAGGCTTTTGGGTCAGTTTCACTGGGGCCAACAGGAAATCACTGCAGATGTTGACCTGAAGGTAGGTTCATTCATTCCTCCAGCATCTTCAGTTCCATTTGCAACTCCCTTTGGAAATGGGTCAGAGTTTTTGCTGTGTAGCTGAGGTCAGTCTAGCTGGGAAGACCTCCCCAGAGGGGTGTAGCAGGTGCTTTGGGGGAGGGGAGGTGGGACTCTGCTCCTAGAGGTGTCATTTATACCTTCGGGACATGGGATCATCTCCTGGAGTTGTCTGTCACACTGGGCACGCTCATGCCCTTTAGCATTGTAATACTTTACATCCCTGGACTTCTGGGTTTGTTTTTCTTTTTTAAAAAATATTTATTTAGGGAGTCGGGCAGTAGCACAGCAGGTTAATCGCAGGTGGCGCGAAGCGCAAGGACCAGCATAAGGATCCCAATTCGAGCCCCCGGCTCCCCATCTGCAGGGGAGTCCCTTCACAGGTGGTGAAGCAGGTCTGCAGGTGTCTATCTTTCTCTCCCCCTCTGTCTTCCCCTCCTCTCTCCATTTTCTCTCTGTTCTTTTTTTTAATATTTATTTTATTTATTTATCCCCTTTTGTTGCCCTTGTTGTTTTATTGTTGTAGTTATTATTGTTGTTGTCGTTGTTGGATAGGACAGAGAGAAATGGAGAGAGGAGGGGAAGACAGAGAGGAGGAGAGAAAGATAGACATCTGCAGACCTGCTTCACCGCCTGTGAAGCAACTCCCCTGCAGGTGGGGAGCCGGGGTTCGAACCGGGATCCTTATGTCGGTCCTTGTGCTTTGCGCCACCTGCGCTTAACCCGCTGCGCTACAGCCTGACTCCCAATTTCTCTCTGTTCTATCCGACAACGACATCAATAACAACAGCAATAATTACAACAATAAAACAAGGGCAACAAGAGGGAATGAATAAATATAAAAAATTATTTATTCCCTTTTTGTTGCCCTTGTTTTATTGTTATAGTTCTTATTATTGTTATTGATGTTGTCATTGTTGGATAGGACAGAGAGAAATGGAGAGAGGAGGAGAAGACAGAGAGGAGGAGAGAAAGATAAGACAGCTGCAGACCTGCTTCACCGCTTGTGAAGCGACCCCCCCTGCAGGTGGGGAGCCGGGGGCACAGTTGTACCAAGAAGGCGGGGGCTTAAGATTTATTACCTACAGATTCCACAGTGGGATGGGATGGCGGGGGCAGGGTGTACAGTGGGAGGCAGAGATCTGGCCTGGCTCACAAGCGAGCAGGGCATGGAGACTGGGTTAGCAACACCTGTAAGGGGTTCAGGTAGAGGGACTAATTTTTTAAAGACTCAAATTTTAAATCAGCCCTTTCTTCATTCCTCCCTCTTTTTTTATTTTATGTAGTGCTGGGAATGAATTCAGAGGCATAATATTGCTAACCAGCTCCAAACAGAAAATTGGAGGTCGTCCAATTAGAAAACTGGAGATGGTCCCATTTTCATTCTACCTCTTGACAGTGAGAGACTCCAGCACTGGTCTACCACCCATGGAGTCCCACCTGTTTTCATCTTTGGTGATCTAAGTGGTCATTTTTGTTTTGTTTGCTTTTAAAAGATTTATTTATGAGGTTTGGTGGTAGCATACCGAGTTGAGTGCACACACATTACTGTGTGCAAGGACCCTGGTTCAAGTCCCCAACCCCCACCTGCAAGGGGAACATTCCACAAGAGGTAAAGCAGGTCTACTAGTGTATTTCTCTCTCCCTTTCTACCTCCCTCTCCCCTTTCAATTTTTCTCTGTCCTAGCAAATAAAATGGAAGGAAAGCAAGGCTGCCAGGAGCAATGGATTTGAAGTACTGGCACTGATTCCAAATGATAACCTAGGTGGCAATTTAAAAAAATTATTTATGAAGGACACAGAGAAAAAGAGGGGGGGGGAGCTGAGAATCAGAGCCATCACTGTCACATATGATGCTGGGGATAGAACTCAGGACTTCATGTTTGAGAGTACAATGCTTCATCTATTCCACTACCTCCCTGGCTGACCAAGTGGTTATTTTAAAAGCTCCTCCCAGAAAAAGCAAAGATGAAACCTGTGTGAATCTTAACCTCAGGTCCTTATTTAAATGTCTAGACTAGGGTGTGAGCAGGGTTGTCAGACTGTGAAATGACTCCTCAGCAACAAGAAACAACAAAAATTGTTTCTCCTCAGAGTTATTCTTCTCACTCCCAGACCCCAGACCCCAGACCCCAGACAGAAGCCTCTGGCCAGGTTGATGTCCCAGTGGGATCCAGTCACAGTTGAGTGCCTCCCAAGTGGCCTTCCTTCCTCCTTCTCACACTGGGTCCCACCTGCCTCCCTGTTTGTTCTCCATCCTGAGCATTGGAAGAGTCTTCTGCCTATGGGCCCTGTCCTTAGCAATGGAAGTTCTATGTCTCAGGAAAGTCAGGACTCTTGGCCATCCCATTTGCTCCAGCCTCCATTTCTTTCTGCTTAAAATGAAGGAGTTACATAAAAGACCTCAAAGAGCATCCCCACGGCTAATATTGGAGCCTGAAGCCCTCTCCCCTCCTCACGTGAAGATGGACTAGGCGGAGGAGGGTTGTCTTTGGTGTGATGGCACTGGAGTGTTGGTGGTGGGTGTGGTGAGCCTTATACACATATATGTAGGTGTGAATCTAGATATTAATATATTTTCATATATTGCTAAGTCAATCAAGGGAAAGTAAGAGAAGAAAAAGAAAATCCCACACACATTCTATTATTGGGCTGTTGGAAAAGCCATGAGGTAGTTTTCTATGTTTTTTTCATGCAAAAATGTGTCATGACTTTTCTGACAATCCAATTAAAAAAAATCTTTTTTTGAGGAGGGGGGAGGTAATATGATGGTCTTCTGAGCCAACTTGTCCCTGGTTTGCTCATGAGTGTGGTCTAGAACCTCAGGGGTCTTCTCCAAAGGGGGTGTGGCAGAGAGACTGAGGTTCCCCAGGGAACAGCCATGGAGACAGCAAACATGGATGGTGGCAAGAGAAGGAAATGTCTGTTTTCCACCATGTTGACAATCAAGGAAGAAACCTTGTGGGCTAGAACAGTGTCCACAGGTGGGGACACTCCAGTCCCCAGGCTATGAGAAGCAGGCTGCCCTTCTCCAGGTATGGAGGGACTGTAACCAGAATGAGCCAGGTGTCACCAGGCTGGAGGGTTTCTGCTGTTGAAGGGGAAAGGTTTGAACGGGACGACTGCCAGCTGCCTTACACCCACACTTTAGAAAATTGGGAGGCTCTGTGGGGCTACTGGAGCAGCTTTTCCTGGGGATCCTCCTGGTTCTCTGCAAACCACAGGTCAGTGTCCCCTCGGGTGATATCAGGAGTTGCAGACACCAGCTCCAGCGATGACTGTTCCTGGGCCACCCAAAACTAGAATTTGCTCTTAGAGCCCAAGACTCCTTGTAAACTTGAAAGGAACCACCTGACTTCTGTCTTGTGATGGTTTTTGACGTTTGGGTGTGGGGGGTGGTCTTCACAGTTTGAGCAAAGCAAGTAGATGCAGAGAGCCCTGTGGCCCAGAGTGCTTTGCTTCCCCCAAGGGACCTTCATCTTCTTTGCTCACTCTGTGGTGTGATGTCTGAGTAGCTGGTGTGGGGCTCAGCACCTTACTGCCCTGGATGTTAAACTCCGTGATGACCTGTGGAAGGAATGTCCTAGACAAGCAGAGCATGGCTGTCCCTGCCTCAGGAGAAGTTCAGAGTGGGGGTGCTACCCAGCATGCCCCAGGTCCCAGCCTCTGCTTCTGTCTTGCAGGCCGGCCTGGCCTCCCCTGAGAACTCGGAGCAGCTCATCATTGCCCTGGAGCCGGAGGCAGCCTCCATCTACTGTCGGAAGCTACGTCTGCACCAGATGATTGAGCTGAGCGGCAAGGCCACGGTCAATGGGTACAGCGCCAGTGACACAGTAGGAGCTGGGTTTGCACAGGGTACCTCCTGCTCTCTCTTCCCCCTCCCTGCTCAAGCCCCCTCTGCCCCTGCATGTGGCTCTGCCTCAGATTAGTTAGCAGCGATTCCAGAAGTTCCTGGGGAGGTTGGCTTTAAGCACCTACCTGTGTTCAGCCACCTCCCAGCCCCCTACTCCTGACCCCCCGAGAATCCTGGTCAACTCAGTTTTCCCTGGTTCATCACCCACTTGACTTAGGAAGGAGAAGTGCTTTTCTCTCAGAACCCGAGGGTGGCCTGGCCTTGGCATTTTACCAGGCTCTTCATTTTTCTTGTCCGTTAACTGATTCCTAATCTAATCCCACTTGCGTCTTATTAATTCCTCTGTGCAGACTGTTGATTTATTGCTGACTCACTCACTGGGGCCGCTTCGTGTGTGATGAGCTCATTATGTGTCGTAGCTGTGAAGCTGGCGAGAGTTCCTGCCTCAGAGGGAAAGATGCTCATTTAGCTGCGGGGAGGAACACTTGCTGGGGGGGCGGGGGAGGGGAAGACCAGATTCACTTCCTCTTTGACTTTTTTTTTTTTTTTTTAAAGATTTTATTTATTTATTGATGAGAAAGATAGGAGGAGAGAAAGAACCAGACATCACTCTGGTACATGTGCTGCCGGGGCTCGAACTCAGGACCTCACGCTTGAGAGTCCAGCACTTTATCCACTGCGCCACCTCCCGGACCACTCCTCTTTGACTTTTAAAAACTGTTTTTCATATTAGACTGAGTTTCACATGAGAGAGCCTGGAGTATCATCCTGGCACTTGTGAAGCCACAGCTCAAACTGGGAGCCTTAAGCATGAGGAGCCCCATTAAGGAGCTTTTTAAAATAGTTACCTGTAAGCAAATCAGTTGTGATCTTGGTCCCAGAACTGGTTTCCCTGGCAACCAGGGCTTTATGGGGATGTGAAGGGCCCTGGAATTTGCATACATCCCCTAAGGTCAAGGTCAGTGAATATGGGTGGTGCCTCAGCTCAGACCTCCAGGCTAGTCAGTTGCCAGGTGAAGATCCCAAGGGCAGAAATATATCCCTCACTCACATCCACCCACACCCTGTTCCAGAAGGTCTAGCTAGACCCAGGAGGTCTGGACCTAAATATTTAGGACAATGGCTGGCTTATTTAAATTCCATTCTTCATTGTTTTAATTAGATAACAGAGGGGTGGCGGGGCTTTCTACCTTACAGACTGATTATTAGCTGTTCATAAATTCCTGTCAGAATTTACAAACTCTAGCGTCATGTCTCTTAACCCTTCTGAAGTTAAAAAAAAAAAAAAAAGCTCACCTTTGAGAGAGGGGGAATCTGTATTTGGATTATCGCTGGCCATGAGAACTGAGTTTTTTATTCCTTGTCTGTCATCTCCACACCACATCCTGTCTGTGTCCTGTGTCTCGTGGACACTGCTCTGGCTTCCTTCACTCAGAGAGCCTTTTGCAGTCTGAAATCCTCAAATGGTGGCCCGCCACCCCTTTGAAGGACAATGAGGCAGAGTGTGCATTACAGCTTTACTATTAGAACCTCTCTTCCATAAGAGGGGTTACTGCTGGGGAGAACTGGCAGATCACTTGATAAGGAGCACTTGGAGGACATGGCTGCCTGCCTGAGACTCCCAGGCCCTTCTGGACTGTCCTGGTGGCCATGTGGTGACCATCACAGGGCACAGTGGGCTGGCGCTTTCTCTGCGGGATTCGCCATCCTGTTACTTTACTCCAGAAAGATTTAACGAGATAGGAAATGGTGACTTTTTCTTTTTTCTTTTTTTTTTTTTTCTTTTCTTTTTGGCAATCTCGGGCTTAATTTACCTGAAAAACTGGGAACGTGTTTTGAGTGCTCTGAACAGGTTTGATTAGTCTTGCTCGGCTGTTCTTTATGAATGTCATTCTGTGAGTTCATCTAGATTATTCTAGCAAACCAAGTGCCTACTGCAGGTTCTGCCATGTCCATTCATCTGGAGCCAGCACCAGGGACAGGAGAGATACCTCAAATTTGGGACTCCCTCCTGGGCCTCAGGGGCTCTGTAGTCAAGGCCTCTCTGTTGGAGTCTGGGGTCTGGAGAACTTGAGTGGGCCGACACTTTTAATTCTAATCCCCCAAAAAGGTGGGGTTTTGTTAAGCAGGGTGCTCCTCCTTGCTGAAAGAGGCTCCAAGCTCAAGGGTCACCAGCAGGAGGATGTTTGTGGAGGGCACTTCAGAGCCCACTGCACCTGCTTAGAGGCAAACGTGATTGGTGAGGGGGACAAGACTGTGGAATGAGGAGTGGTGGGCACAGCTGTCATCGGTGAAATTGGGGTACATGGTCTGTGATAGGCACCCAATCTTCTATTGGGTGCTTTGTCTTCATTATCACCTACTGTGTCCTGGGTGTCATCCTGGGTGCTGAGGATTAAGTCTGCCTCTGAGGAGCTCGGGCCAAGTGTTAGCTCCAGATTGTGGGTGAAGAAATCGAAGCCCAGAGGGTTTAAGTGATTTTCTCGAATTTTCACTTTGACTGTGAACTGCTGCATCACCCTCGTGGTCCTAGGGTTCATTCCAGGTTACATGACAGAATAGGGATGGGGCTACCCTCAACCTTCCTGGTCTGGCTTTCTTAACTGTATGGTCAGGTCGATTTTTGTGTGCCTTTCCTACCTCACAGGGCTGTTGGGAAGTCTAAGGGAGGTGAGATACTTTCTTGCAAGGCATCACAACCACCCAGGACCCCGACGCCACCCAGGTTATCCCCCAGAGATGGGGAATAGCTGAGCCTAGCCTCCCTGGCTAGCCTCCCTGGCTAGGTTCAGATTTTGGGACTGAACTGCCACCTAGTGGCTGAAGAGTACATCGCTTTCAAATGGGTCTAGAAACAGCTCCTGTCTAAAGCCCAGATTAGGAAAACATACCCCAAGTTCCTTGTTGCCCTCAGAGTTCCGTGATGTGAAATTGTTTAAGCACATTGCAGGCTGCTTGGCAGACAACTTCCTCCCTCTCCCTCGCTGGAACAGCAAAGCAAAGATACCAATTTGATTTAACCCATCTTCCCTAAAATGTGTCACTGGAGGAAGAACCTTTGTTGGGGCAAGTTTTTTTTTCCTTTCTTTCCCTGCAGGGCATAGGCCAGAGGTGCCATGCAGATGTACAGATGAAGGGTGGTAGCTCTAAAATTCTCCAGAAGAGCTGGCACTGTAATTCTCCATCTTATATCTGTATCATTATTCTGATCGTGTCTCACTGAATGTTCTGTCCCTGTGTCTCCTTCCTCATACTGCTGCCTGCACTGGCTGCGGATGATTGCTTGCTTTTTTCATGCTTTCTTACTCATCATTTTCTTCCTGTCGGCCACTAGCTAAGGAACACATACGGCGTAATCGGCAGAGTCGGACCTTTTTGGTGGAGAATGTCATAGGAGAAATCTGGTCCGAGCTGGAGGAAGGTAGCGTCCTTGAATGTCCTTTTGCCCTTGCTGTGTTTTTTTTTTTTTTTATTAACGCTGCTGGCAAAAAAAAAAAAAAAAAAAAAGCATTCTTGCTCATTCCTTCTTCATAAGATCTGTTGGGTCTTAAAAAGACCAACTCACCCAGGAAGAGCTATTATTTTTATTTGGAGCCCATAATTTTGCATGGTGTAAGACCATGCAGACTCTTCCACAGCAAGGTCTAATGGGAACCCACCAATACCACTGTAAGTATTGTGTGGAAACAGCAGAGCGTTTTATGGGGGCCATTAACTTGGAAGGAAGCTGTCCTCTGGTCTTTGCCAGGTCTGCAGCCACAGCGTGTGGACGTGAAAGCTTTTTTCTTGAACATCATTCATCCGGGTCCTTTCTCATCCGTGCTAACCATCACTCCTGGGCAAACACTGTCCCCTTCTCTTTAGTCATTAGTTGTGCAGCTAATTAGCGCCACCGGTGTGCTCATGGGAATGCTTGTACATGGCACTCAGATGAGTCCACCAGATCACTGCCCACTCACCTGTTCCAGGACTGGCTTGACATACAGTCTAAATAAAGCACAACTTTTTTTTTCCACACTAGGTGACAAGTATGTAGTTGTGGACAGTGGAGGTGGCACCGTAGACCTGACGGTGCATCAGATACGGTTGCCAGAGGGACACCTGAAGGAACTGTATAAAGCAACAGGTGAGCTCTGTGTCACTGACTTTCTCACAGGCACTCAGTTATTTCCTTCATTCCTGTCAGGTTCTGTCAGTCGTTCCTTCTCTCCATGCCATCAGCATGAGGGATTGCTGGCGGGAGAGAACAGGGTCACCTGCATGAAACAGGAGAGCAGCATGTATTAAATAATGTTTTTTAATATACACATCACTGTGACTTGGGGGACTTGGCATAAATTGAGCCTGGTACAGGTTCTGGCCACAGGAAGTGGTTTCTGAAAGGATGTGGTTTTAATTGATTTCCCCAGTGATCTGGTGCTTTGGTGAGGCTTTCTGGGGGACATTCTGGGGCTGGACTCAACATTGCTGAGCCAGAAGACAAGCTCTTTTACTTGGTATGGGGGATGGAGCCTGGGAATCCTGGGGAATCTGCTAGCTTTCTAGACCCTGCCTGGCCTGGGGTCTTTTAGATGGGAATATCAGGGCGCTGCTTGTTAAGTTGAAGACATTAGTCTTATTTAAAATGCATTGAGTATTTTTAAATAGTTGTTATTAATGATTTAACAATGGTTTAAAAATCCTGCCTGGGGGAGTCCGGCGGTAGTGCAGTGGGTTAAGTGCACAAGCGGTGAAGCAGGTCTGCAGGTGTCTATCTTTCTCTCCCGTTGTCTGTCTTCCCCTCCTCTCTCCATTTCTCTCCATCCTGTCCAACAACGATGACATCAACAACAACAGTAATAACAACTACAACAATAAAAAAGGGCAACAAAAGGGAAAATAAATAAATATTAGTTTTTTTTTAAATCCTGCCTGGTTATAATTTCGTACCTGCCATGCTGTGTGCAGCTCATCACAGCTGTGACTGAAGGCCCTATACCCCCTTCACCCCTCCCCACCCAACTATTAGCATAATTTTCACAAAGCCTAAGAGTTTAGTTACTAAAGTGATTTCTGTTCCAATGAGTGAAACCACCCAGTCATGTATTTCACCTCCTTACATGATTCATTCAACATAATCACCTCTCAGCTCCATCTGTCTTATCCCAAATGATACAATAGCATCTTTTTTAAAACTTTTTAAAAACTTTTTTTAAACAGAGTAGTAGTCCATTGAACACACACACCACCACTACCACCACCACCACAATTCTTTTAGCTGGTTGTCTTGTCAATGGACATTTAGTCTGATTCCATATCATGGCTACTGTGAATAGCAAAAACATCTAGGTTGCTTCAAGGTTTTATCTATTACAAATTGTGCTGCAATAAACCTAGGTATATACATATCTTTTTGTATGGGTGTGTTTGGCTCAAAGACTGGGTGGAGAGAGCATGCAATCCCAAGCACAAGGACCTGAGTTCAAGCCTCCTGTCCTCACCTGCAGTGGGGAAGCCTCACAGGTAGTGAAGCAGTGCTGCAGATCTCTGTCTCTCTCTGTCCTTTCTGTCCTCCCTTCCTCCCTCACGTTCTATCTGTTCTGTCAAATAAACAGTAAAATCACATTGAAAGAAAATAAAAAAGAATAATAGCAAAAGGCAATAGATTCTAAGCAGATGGTTGAAGAATGCTTATTCTAGATGACATCAGGCATGTTCAGGGTGGTATGGCCATAGACAAGAATGATAGGAAAAAGTTCCTCTGTGGGGGATGAGAAGAATCTAAGGGCTTTAAAGAATAAGTGAAAATATAGGAACTACATTCTGCTTGCTTCATAGGTGCTGTTTCATGTTTCAGAGAATCTGGACTTTTTTTTTTTTTTTCTCGAACTTTGGATTCCTTTGCTGACTTTTTTTTTCTTTTCTTTGAACTTTTTGGCTGTATTTTGTTCTTGACTCAGGTGGACCCTATGGATCTTTAGGGGTAGACTATGAATTTGAAAAACTGCTGTGCAAAATCTTTGGAGAGGATTTTATCGAGCAATTCAAGATCAAGCGTCCTGCAGCCTGGGTTGACTTAATGATTGCCTTTGAGTCTCGAAAAAGGGCAGCTGCCCCAGACCGAACTAACCCTCTAAACATCACCCTGCCCTTCTCCTTCATCGACTACTACAAGAAGTTCCGTGGGCACAGCGTGGAGCACGCCTTGAGGAAAAGCAAGTGAGTTGGGCTCACTTTGGGCTCAGGATATCCTGGGGGTGGGGTCGCAGTACTGGTGGATAATCGTAATGGGAAGGAAGGCGGCCAGAATGGGGACTTACAATTATATTCCTATGCACCTGCTGTGTGACCTGGGTCAAGTGACCCAGCCTCTTTGTTTGCTGTTTTCATCTGGAAAATGGAGGTGTTCACCCCCACTTGTCTCAAATGGTTTTTATGAGTATGATGCGAATTCCTCTTCTATTCGAAGTGCCTAGCAAAATGCTGAAGACTTGCAAAGTACTAAGTGTGTGCTAGTTCTTATTATGCACTAAAGATATAAGCTTTAACAAAGCAGAGAAGTTTGCCCATTTTGGCCAAAGCATCTGCCACAGAATAGCCACATGCACAGCATATAGTTGTTGAAAGAGTTCTGTAGGAGTCTGGCTTTCCTGCCATGCCAAATCTCTTGGCTGCAGGTTGTAGCTTAGCTTATTACAGCATGGATGTATCTGGAACATGCTTTAAGGCTGAATATTAAAAAAAATACTAATAGACAAAAATCATAGGTCTCTCAAAATCGTTTGATCATAATTTTTCACACATGCACTGTCTGAAAGGAACCTCATTAGCAGCGCCAGCAATTGTCAATTACAAAGTTCCCAGCCGTCAGCCCTCCCTCCTCCACCAGTCATTCTAGCTCTCCTCTAGATTATCACCTGGTCCATGGGTGTGTCAGCACTTACAGGCGATAAGGGGGAAAATGATAACCCCACCATGCAGTCACGACTTCAAACCACTTCAAGTCCCACTTCAAGATCACCGGATAGCTAGTCAGCACTAACATTTTCCAGATAGTCTTGCTTTCAGTTTGCACTTAAAGATAGTCTTCCACTGTAGTGCAGTGGGTTAAGTGCACAAGCGGTGAAGCAGGTCTGCAGGTGTCTATCTTTCTCTCCTGTTGTCTGTCTTCCCCTCCTCTCTCCATTTCTCTCTGTCCTGTCCAACAACGATGACATCAACAACAACAGCAATAATAACTACAACAATAAAAAAGGGCAACAAAAGGGAAAATAAATAAATATTAAACTTTTTAAAAAAAAATCCTGCCTGGTTATAATTTCGTCCCATGCTTGTGTGCAGCTCATCACAGCTGTGACTGAAGGCCCTATACCCCCTTCACCCCTCCCCACCCAACTATTAGCATAATTTTCACAAAGCCTAAGAGTTTAGTTACTAAAGTGATTTCTGTTCCAATGAGTGAAACCACCCAGTCATGTATTTCACCTCCTTACATGATTTATTCAACATAATCACCTCTCAGCTCCATCTGTCTTATCCCAAATGATACAATAGCATCTTTTTTAAAACAATAATACAATAATATAATAATACAATAATAATACAATAGCATCTTTTTTAAAACTAACTTACAGATAGTCTTGCTTTCAGTTTGCACTTAAAGGCAAAACACGATGGTGAGCCGTGGCAGTTGTCTTCCCAGTCTCTTCAATTCCAGCTGGTGTATAGATTCCCTCCCTGTGTTTTCTTGTAGTTTATTAGGTAACAATAATGAAACATAGAGGCTGGGTGTGGCTCGCTGTGTACCCTGAAAACATACTCCTTTTCCTGTCTCCTGACATTTCATTTTATTAAAAAAAAAAAAAACTGGGTAAGTGAAGCTAGGGGTTTCATTAGGTTTCGGTGTGAATGTATTTGTCCAGTCTCCACCGTGGGTGGTAGGAAGTATTCTCACATTCTCACATCAGGGAGCACAGCGTATGTTCCTGTCACTTCTCTGCAGTTATGGCCATGGAGCACTGATGCCTTGATTCATTAATTCCAGGTGGCCCTGTGATTATGTCTCGGGTCCCTCATTCCTCCTTCAGTCATTAGCTGGAATCCTCAGGAGAGAAACAAGTATTCGCCTTAAGGATTCGGTTTCCTGGCACACAGCTCACATAGGCAAAAGAAAAGAAACGTTGGCTTCTTTCCCTCCTCTTCTAAAGCTTTTGGAAAACAGTGGATTTTCCAGCTCTCTCCAAAGTGACTAATGAGGCTTTTCCTTCTCCTGTGGAGGCCTGGAGGAAGTATCCTTAAGAATCTATAGGTTTAGGATGGGGCAGATAGTATAATTGTTATACAACAGGTTTTCACGCCTGAAGTTCTGAAGTCCCAGCCAGGTTCAATCCCCTGCAGCATTAGAAGTCAGAGTTGTACAGTGTTCTGATTTTTTTTTTCTTTCCTTAAAGAATTATGTAGCTTTAAAAAGCATATCTGATATAGTCTATGGCAGTTATGTCCTTACTGCTGCTTAAGTTATTCCATCTGGGCCAGTAGGAGCTTCTTCAGATTGGCTCTGGAGTCCTGTTGCCATGACAGTCTTTGCCTTCTGGTACATGAAGTTGGTTCTGGCTTCTCTTGTGCATTTCCTACTCAAGACCTGGAATCAGGCCCCTTTATGAAGGGGCCTTATTATTATTTTTTTTTAATATTTATTTTATTTATTTATTCCCTTTTGTTGCCCTTGTTGTTTTTTATTGTTGTAGTTATTATTGTCGTTGTTGGATAGGACAGAGAAATGGAGAGAGGAGGGGAGAAAGACAGACACCTGCAGACCTGCTTCACCGCCTGTGAAGCAACTCCCCTGCAGGTGGGGAGCCGGGGTTTGAACCGGGATCCTTACGCCGGTCCTTGTGCTTTGCGCCACCTGCGCTTAACCTGCTGCGCTACAGCCCGACTCCCCGGGGCCTTATTTTTTTTCTAGTGAGATTTAACTCTAGGTTGTTTTGCCCCTTGGAGCAGGGTTCAGCCAAATTCTTTCCAGGTGGGTGTATTTTCAACCACCACCCTCCCCCCAAACTGGGGCCTGCTCAGTTCTGGAATCTACCAGCTCTCTTGCAGGAGAGAATGGCCACAGCCAACCTGGGTTACTCCATACCCATCTCCTTGTCCTTTGGCTAAGACCATGGACTAAATTTCTGGTCTGGGAGGTCCAGCAACATCCAGAATTTGATGCTGAGAAGCAGCTAGTGTGTGCTTTGTTCAGAGACAGAGAATCTCTTTGCTTTACCCTCTTGAACTTGAGCCTGGGTGGGGTTCACACTGCAATAAGCAGTACCTGGCAGTTCCAAAAACTGTTCCTATTTAGCTCCCGCTTCAGAAGAAACCCAGCGAAGGAGGGAAGGCAAGAGACATGGACTTCCAGCTAAGATTTCCAGATAAGAGGATACAGAGAAAAATGCTGGGCAACTTGCCCCAAGTCCAGGAACTGCTGAGTGGTGAAGGGCAGGTTGGAGCTCAGCAGTTCTGTCCCCTTCTCCTCCTCCTTCAGGCCGGCACTCTGTGTATGCTGCACCTTTGGCAGAAGAGTGAGGGTCTAGTCTCTTTGTCGAGTCAGGTGTCTGCTGGGCTGAAGGAGAGCCCCTCCCCCACCTCGTGGCCTGAGGTAGGAGGACATTAGTGTCTTCACATGAGCGGACAGGGGCTGTGGTGGCTCACTTGGTAGAGCACATGTGTCAATCATCTCAGTGACCCAGGTTCAATCTCATGGTCTCTAGTTGTACAGGGGAAGCTTCATAAGCAGTGGAGCGGTGCTGTCGGAGTCTCTCATTCTGTTTCTGTCTCTCACACTCTATGAAGAAGAAAGAGACTAAAGAGAGAAGAAATGAAGGAAATTCAGTGTAGGCGCTAAGCTCTGGAGTTAACTTTGGTGACAGGAGAAAATATATATTAAAATTTTTTTAATGTGGTTATCCAATAGAGAGATTGAGACCATTGACTTGTCTCTTGGATTTTTTTCTTTAGTCTTTGGATTTCACTGTCCCAGGGCAAGGTTGGCCACAGTCCAAAGCCAAGAGAAGCAGGAGCACTGTGTCTTAGCTCTTGACTGTCTCGGAGACCAGGTCCCGGCAAAGAGCTGGGACCTTCCAGACCCCTCTCTCACCCCCTAGATACTCAAGCTGCTCTGCTTGGGCTCAGCGTCTGTGCCTGGAGTGTGGGGTCTGGGTGGCATTGACGCACCACTTGTTTCTCTGTGCCCCACCCCACAGCGTGGACTTTGTGAAGTGGTCCTCACAGGGGATGCTGAGGATGAGCCCGGATGCCATGAACGCCCTCTTCAAGCCGACCATCGACAGCATCATTGAGCACCTCCGTGAGTGTCTGCCAGACTCCACTGCCCCCAGGCAGGGCCAGGACAGGGGGATGGGTCTTCTGCTGCCACCCAGCAGTGCCTGCAGAGCCGTGCTGGTAGGGGGTTTGGGCTGGGAGTCACAGTCTGGCCTGGGCAAGCCATGGGCATGCACGTGGAGGGAGGTGGCGGGGCATGGGTTCCAGATCACGCCCCACCACCATATTCAGCACAGAAGACACGGAGTCTTCCCACAGCTGAGCATTCGGCTTGGCTTCAAAAACACCAGACAACTGGGAGAACTAATATCACCCCCTAAGTCACAGACCCCAGCAATGTATGACATAAACATTGTCAGGGCCTGTAAGCCCCTGTTGGGGAGGAGGCACTGGTGTGTGGACCAAAGGAAGGGAGCCCACAAGAAGGCACCCAGATTCTGGCTATGCAGTGGCCTGCTTCTTCAGCAGTTGCCCCAGAGACATGCAGTATCTGGGGACGTTTTGCAATAGACTTCCTCTCCCCCACCACCACCCTGCCTCCTCTGCTTCCTACTCCTCACAGGCCAGATCCCAACCATGAGACCGAGCTGGGACTTTTAGGAAAACTAGAGAACAATGCTTAAAAAAGCTGACTTGGCTTCCTGAGCCCTCAGTCTTGGAGAGTAGCAAGAGCTTTCATTCATTCACACATAGTGTAATTACTAGCTATAAAGATGATCAGGATCCTTAGCTAGTAAGGATCCCTTTGTTTGGGGCTGGGTGGTGGCATATCTTATTAAGTATATGTTACCATGCACAAGAACTAAGGTTCAAACCCTCAGTCCCCATGTATGGGGAAGAAGCTTCACAAGCGGTGAAACAGTGCTGCAGGTCTCTCTCTCTCTCTTTCTCTCTCTCCCACTCGACCTCCCCCTTCCTCTCTCAGTTTCTGTCTTCTCTAGCCAATAAACATATATTTTTTAAAAACTGTAAAAAAATGTTATTTATTATTGGCTAGAGGCAGAAACTGAGAGGGATGGGGGAGGTAGAAAGGGAAAAAGACAGACACCTGCTCATGAAGCTTTCCTCTTGCAGGTGGGGACCAGGAGCTTGAGCCTGAGTCCTTGGGCACTGGAGTGTGCGCGCTTAACCAGGTGTGCCACTATCTGGCCCCAGTAAATAAAATAGTAAAAAACAAACAAAAAACCTTTGTTCTTTACTCCTGAGCTTATTTATGTACAAAACCATTAGACAGTTATTGTTATCATGGTATTATTTTAGAGACAGAGGTAGAGAGAGGGTGTAAGAGACCGCAGCACAAAAGCCTCCGTGAGTGCTTTGTGGACTGGGCTTGAACACAGGTCATGCACATAGGAAAGCAGCACACTGTCACTGTGAGCTATTTTGCTGACCCTATTTATTTATTTTTTAATTTTTTATTAATATTTTTATTTATTTATTTTGTAGATCCAGAGAGAAATTGAGAGGGAAGGGGGAAGATAGAGACAGAGAGAGACACCTGCAGCCCTGTTTCACCACTTGTGAAGCTTTCCCCCTGCAGGTGGGGACCAGGGGCTTGAACCTGGATCCTTGTACACTATAATGTACTTAACCAGGTGCACCACCACCTGGCCCCAAGCCCAATTTATTTATTTATGAACAAGCAAGAGAACGAGCGAGAACCAATGCTTCACTCTATGGTGCAAGGGAATCGAACTCAGGACCTCTCATGTATGCAAGCCCAGCATTCTACCCTCTACTCAACTTCCTGGCCCGCAAGGTCTCTGGGGCCTGGGAAGTACCTCAGTGTTGTGTGTTTGCCTCACATGCATGAGGGCCTGGGCTTGAGCTTCAGAACTACAGGAAAGCAACAGAAATGAGTAGACCTCATGGAGGACAGAGTAATCATGCTTTGTGCTGGGGGTGGTGTCACACTCAGTTAAGCACACATAGCACCAAGCACAAGGACCCAGTTTTGAACTCCTGCTCCCCACCTGCAAGCAGGATGTTTCACAAGTAGTGTAGCAGGTCTGCAGGTGTCTGTCTTTCTCTCTCCCTATCTCTCCTTCCCCTCTCAGTTTCTCTCTGTTCTGTCCAATAAAATAGAAAAAAAAAACAGGAAAAAATGGCTGCCAGTAGTAGTGAATTCATTGTGTTAGCACCAAGCCCCAGTGATAACCCTAGTGGCAATAAAAAGAGAGGAAAAATGAAAAAGTGAGCCAGGGTAGTGGTTTAGCCTGAGGGACTGAGTTCAATCCTTAGCATCAAGTAAACATAATGAAGATAAAAGGCCCTCTCTGTAGGAATCCCATCCGTTCACTACAAGCTCAGGGTAGTGAGCCTTCCCAAGTGGTCTTGTCCATGCTCCCCCATATTATCAGGTTACCCTGGGTCCCCCAGCTGCTGGCTTTGAGTGACAGGACATTGTCCCTTGCCTTCCTTCCTCAGGGGACCTGTTCCAGAAGCCCGAGGTGTCCACGGTCAAGTTCCTGTTCCTGGTGGGTGGCTTCGCCGAGGCACCTCTCCTGCAGCAGGCTGTGCAGGCCGCCTTTGGGGATAAATGTCGCATCATCATCCCCCAGGACGTGGGCCTCACCATCCTTAAGGGCGCCGTCCTCTTCGGCCTGGACCCCGCTGTCATCAAGGTGCGCAGGTCCCCCCTCACCTACGGGGTAGGTGTGCTCAACCGCTACGTGGAGGGCAAGCATCCACCCGAGAAGCTGCTGGTGAAGGATGGCACACGCTGGTGCACCGACGTCTTCGACAAGTTCATCTCGGCTGACCAGTCGGTGGCCCTGGGCGAGCTGGTGAAGCGCAGCTACACCCCGGCTAAGCCCTCCCAGCTCGTCATCATCATCAACATCTACAGTGCCGAGCACGACGCCGTGAGCTTCATCACCGACCCCGGCGTGAAGAAGTGTGGCACCCTCCGTCTGGATCTCACAGGCACCGGGGGCCCAGCCGTGCCTGCCCGCAGGGAGATCCAAACCCTCATGCAGTTTGGGGACACGGAGATCAAGGCCATGGCCATCGACGTTGCCACCTCCAAGAGTGTCAAGGTCGGGATCGATTTCTTAAATTATTAACCGACCCTCCCCCCTGCCACCTGCCATCTGCCCCCTGCCCCCTTCAGACTCAGTGCACCTGCATCTGCTGACCTCAGCCTTGGCTATCCTCCCCTTGCCCCCTGACCTTGACTTTGACCTTTGCCACTGCCCACCTGGATTTCATCAGGTAGGATGAGAATCACCACCACGGAAGAAACAACAAGGCACTTTTCTGAGGGCACACTGGAGTGAGAAGGAAAAAAAAAATCACACTGAAAATGAAGTTTGGAAGACAGAATTCAAGAAACCTGGAAGAGTGGTGTACCCAGCCCCGGATTTGGTACGTGTCTGCAGCCATGATAGGGCTGTCAAGCAGCATTTAGGATGCCCTGTTACCATCTCAAGAGTTGAAGTGAGATCTTGGAAGCAGGAGAGTCTTCATCAATTCCAGCTTCCCCTGTCTCCCGCCCCCCCCCCACACACACACATACATTTCTTTGGGACGGCAGTCAGTCTCAAATACCAGCCATCTGCTGTCAATTTCTTTTCCTCACTGTGTGGGAATCTGGGATAGTTTCAGCTGGTGGGAGGATTGCCTACACTAGGCGCTATTTTAGGCTCTCGTCATTTCGATTCCAGAGAGGTTTAGTGAAGCGAATCTGTAGCCTTGGCTAACTAGCTCACTGGGGTTTCAGTGGGAGAGTTAAGACCTTAGCATTTCAGCAGATTAATCTCACCCACCTCCACCCCCGTGGAAATGGGCGTTAGAGGTACTGACACATTCTAGATGAGACGCTGACAACATTCCCAGAATGCCAGGTCCTGATGTCTGATTTCATAAGTAGTTCTAGTTAATCTTCCTAGGAAAATTAACTGGCAGTCTGTCTTGTTCTCATCACTACACTCAGTGATCTGGCCTCCCGCCCCCAACCTTAAAAATCACATGTATTTTAAATTAAGCCTCTCCTACCAGCTCAAGTTCTGCTCCCTAAGACTTTGGGTCAGTTATCCCCATATTTTGAAAGGCCTACATTGGTGATGCATGGGCAGAGAATCTGTTCTATGAAATGTTTCATGAAAATCTTGTGTTCATAAAGCCTGTCCACAGGGGCCGGGTTAAGTGCTCACATTACAGTGCGCAAAGACCCAGGTTTAACCCCTTGGTCCCCACCTGCAGGGGGAAAGCTTCACGAGTGGTGAAGTAAAGTGCAGGTGTCTCTCTCTCCCCCATCCCTCTCAATTTCTCTATCAAATAAATAAAAGCAAATAAAGCTTGTCCAGAGGAAATTTGTAGATCTCTGCTGGATGAGCTAGGGTCTTTGAGAGCAGATCAATGTGTCAATTGCCTGAGAACTTCTTGGCTCTTGTGAAACATGGTTTCTTGGCTTTTATGAACTAAAATCAAGAAGAGCCAGTTTTGTGGGGAGGCTGATACAGAGACCAGAATCTGTCCTTCAGGGCTTCCTTAGGGCCAAAGTTTATGCGGAAGAGGAATAGAGATGATCTCTTCACACCTTGCTTGCCCTCTTGTGAGTGGAACTGGGGACTCCACAGGGCTGGGAATGGTGCTTTTATCCCTCACAAGAAGGACCTGTGGTGGAAAGAGATCAGAAGACAGACCCTCTAAAAACAGGGCCAACTGAGGACAGGAAAAAAAGAAAGCTGAATCTGATTCGCAGCTCTGCTTCTGATGTATTCAAAACTGTCTTTTACACCTGCTGGAATTTGTTCTGATTATAATCACTGCAGGCATAATGAATGAATAAACAACGAATGAATGAAGGGAGGTTGGGCAAACTTCAAACACACTAGATTCACAAACCGCCATTGTCATAGCCAATCTGCAGATTTTCACAGTGTTTCCAATCTCATTTTTAACATGTCTTCCTTTTCACATCACCTGCTGCAGGAATTCCTTGCTGTAAAGTCAAAGACCAGTCCCATGAGAGAGAATTGCAGGATTTCAAATCCCAGTTGCTAGGGTTCTCTTACTGCCTACTCTGCTTCAGAAGCTAAATGTCCTGGGTCTTCCTTTTGGTGTGGCCAGCCATATTCTTCAGAGATGACTTTTCAACTTAGTTACAAGTAATATAATTTTGTGTACATAAAATAGTAAACTATTGTATAGTTTCCTTATTTCTACAATGTGCTTTCCCTGTTTAAAAAAAAAAAAAAGAAGAATGTTCTTTGGCTTTTGCTGACATTGCTACCTTTAATTTCCCAGTTTCATTTAACTCTGCCTGCTGATCACTGATTTGGACCAGTCCTAAGTGATGGACTATTTTTTGCAAGCCTGGCCGATAGACAGAGATGCCTAGGGTCAGCATAGGTGAATGGAAAAACCACCTGAATCTACAGCTTCATGAGACCATTACACACACACACACACACACACACACACACACACACACACACACACACACACACCTGCCTACAGAGTTACAGTTCATATTGAAAGGGGCATAGTAATGTATTAATTCTCCTGTCTAGTACTGGAGCTGAGTATTTAGTTTCCATGAGCAATATGACTGTGCAGAAAAATCAAACACAATTCTTTGCAGAGTCTTCAACTGATCCTGGGAAGGGAGGACAGAGGGTGGTCCATTGTGTGTGTTACCTTTTCTCTGTACACCAGGGCCAAAGGAAGGGACCAAGAATACACAAACCTAGTTTTTCTACTGGATTCCATGTAAGAATGAGTAATAGAGATAAATCCTTCTTCTCTGGCAAATGTAGGACTTTTCTTACTCACCTTGCCCTAAGGATGTCTGCTTGTCTGCTTTTTCTCTTAAATGAGCTAGTTGAATTGGCAGTGTTGTCAAACAGATGATGGAGAGGGGGATGATCATTTTACTGGAATTCCTTCTGGCCTCAGAAATGCAGCCCCAAATAATCCAACTCCTTAAAAGCTATCTCCAAATCCACCCCTCCTCCCTGCTTCCCCCACAGAAATATTCTAGAATAAGAGCACTGGATAAGTATACTTGGACATATTATTTCTAATCTTAGGAAGTTTCTAAAAGGCCTGTTATCCCGTTACTCGGTTGTCCCTGGTGTCCAGGCTTCTTGGATGCAGAACTGTCAGAGGGTTTCCTTTGTGATTTTTCTTTCTGTACACACAAGAAGGCACTAATAAATGCTGAATGATAGACAAGTTCCAGACTGACAAGATAGGGGAGAGGAGGAGACATCTTAAGTGGCTTTACAGAGTGATGGCTGAGTCCAGATTACAGAGCCTGCCCTACCTTTAGGATGTTATTTAGCTCAAGTTTAGCTTTTAGAGTCGAGGTCTGGTGAATTGCCAGGGTATCAAAGAATTGCATGCACCAATATCAACAGGAGTCAAAATGCATTACTAGTTGAAGATCGAATTTCACATTGTAGAGATGAAATAGTATGATTAAGCTGCGTATTTATTCTGGGAAATGGCTAAAGTGGGTGGCTAGTATTAAAGCTGTTGGCCATAATGTATTGTTCCCCCTCCCCCCATCTGCTTGGAATATGGAATATATTCTAAAATACCAGTAGGGTCTTGTTCACTACATGAGAAATCTACACTTTACAGAACTTCGCAGCTCTTCACAACTTCACACAACTATATTTGCAAATTCTGTCTTAATATAAGATAGAAAATAAAGCAAAACTTTGGATCTCAATGGCTCTGAATTCTTTTTTTCTCTGTACTCCGAGTTTGTCAATGGAATTGGGCCTGCTGTACGGCCAACTTGCTCCTCCTCTTTCCAGTGGGACAGGCCCCTGAGAACCAAGATTCCATGAATGTCCATGAGACAGACTTTCCCTCCAAGATCTAGGATGAGCGCCTTGCCTCTCTGGTACTGTGCAGACACTCAGCTAAGCTGGCTGCATCTAGAGCCTTAAATTTATTCTAAGCTCTTGTTTCTGGATCACCCTCCACCATTGTTTCCAGAAACTTCCAGAAAGCCTGAGTCCTAGAGACTAGAGAAAGGTGTAAATGAATGTCTTACCAAGTAGCAAATTCTACTAACCTCCCTTTGTAGTTCAACTCCCAGGAGAGTTGGGATAAAGAAGTCTGAAAAGAAGGCACCACCAGATAAACTTAACACTGGCGGGTCATTCCCCAGCCACCAGGACTTCCAGATCCTTCTCTGTCCTGGGAGCAGCTGCATGAACAGACATTAACTCAACCCCTCTGGGTCCACAATGGGCATCGTGTTATCTTGGAGCCCATGAGATGAAGGCGTAGCTGGGTGAAGAGGATGAAGCTAGATGAAGAGGAGCTGGGTGAGGAAGGAGTAAGGTTCCTATCCCTTCCTTCAGGTGGGGTTGCCACCCATTTCTGTCCAGTTACCTGTTGTCATCTGAACACCTTGTTTTTCTAATAAGAGACACAAGGCTAGAGTGTAGGGGTACAGAAAGCCCAGGGACCTGTACTGGGCTGCCTCCAGCTTGCTCCAGTGCCACCAGCTCTCCAGGTTCCTCCCTTCTGCCTTCTCCAGTCAGTCTTCCAGGCTCTGCCTCACAGCCAACCCCCCACTCCATGGTTCCTGACAGGCCAACCAGGCATTAGGGTCCTGCTCATACCACCACTGACCCTTGCTGTTGGGCCCAAGAAGGTTCCCCTGGCCCCTCCATGCACCTTCACCCCGGTCCGCCCACTATCCCCTACTTCCAAAACTCAGTGGGAGTCTGGCTGGGTGAGACCACCTACCAAGAATGGAGAACAGCTCTGGAGGTCAAATATTTGCTGGGGTGGAAGGCAGAGGGTACTGAAAGCAGTGCAGGAGGGAGAGGAGAGTCGTTGAATTTGCCTAGTTCATAAGCAAGCCTGGCTCCCAGCTTAGTGTGCGCAGGGAGTGGGGCTGGGGGTGGGCGGAGCATGAGGGAGCTTGGGGTGAGTTCTGACTCCGCCCCCTACAGGAGAAAGTGTGAGATCACAAAGGCCAGGGAGGGCGGGGCTGGGGAGGCTGGAGGGTGTGGTGGCCACTTAGACCTTTGTGACTGTGCAGGTGAGCTCACAGGAGGGGGCAGGAAGGGGAGGTGGGGTGTGTGTGTGTCCGGATTGGGGGGTGGGGGGGTTGTTGAGCTCTAGGACTTGCTACTGAGCTCCCACTTGCAGCACGCCAATTCTCCAGGCTCCCCTTTTCTACCTCCTCCGGGCAGGCCAAAGGTAAGGAAGGGGCTCGTGGTTAACTATAGCGTCAGGCTATTGGTTTTGTAGCTGGAGCCAGCTATGTCTGCTGTTTCTGCGTAAGATGGTGGTGTGGTCTTCTAACTAACGTCAAGGTCATTCTTCACCCAAGAGCTCAAGCACCGCATAGTGAATTCAGGCTCAGTGGATGAGTCATGAGTCATTTCATTCCCTCTACCCTTCATTAACAGAGTGAAATCATGGAGTCCCCCAAGACCTTTATGAGAATCCCGCCCATCACACCAGGCTACAGTGGTAAGTGGAGCGTGTCCAGCAGGAGAAGTGGGGTGGTCTTGACCTTGAACTTCTGCTCATGTCTGTCTAGCCATTTTGGGCCAGTGCAGGTACTCTAGCTTTTTCAGACACTCCTTGAGAGCATCCCAGTGCTGAAGATGGCTGGTCACCAGGCGCTTCTCCCCAGAGGGGGACTAGTATGAAGGAAAGAATGTTGAATGAACTTGGGACATAATAGACACAAATCTCTGCAGACAGACACAGACACAGCAGATAAGCCGATGTTCTGTCCTTCCAAAGCTGAGCTTTTCCAAGTCATGCATTAGGACTGTTCTTAAGGTGCCATCCCTTCCAGGATCCCCATAGAGGGAGAATGGCCAGCTCCTTTGGCTTGCCTCGTGAGGTACTGGATAGAGGACCTACCTAAAATCCAGCATCAGCTGATTTTAGAATCCTTAGTTTCAGATAAGAAATACCAGGTACATTCACAGGTACCCAGTGTTAAGACTTGGATTGAGGGGGTGACTGGGTGGTGGTGCCTCTGGTTGAGCTCACATGTTACTATGCACAAGGACCTAGGTTCGAGGCCCTACTCCCTACCTGCAGGGAGGAAGCTTCATAAGTGATGAAGCAGGTGCCTGTCTTTCTCTTTCCCTCTTTATCTTCTCCCTCCCCTCTCAATTTCTCTTTGTCCTATCATATAAAATAGAAGAGGTTAAAAAAAAGGGGGGGGGGAATAACTCCCAGGAGCAGTTGACTAATCGTGCTGGCACCGAGCCTGAGTGATAGCCCTGATGGTAAGTAAGTAAGTAAATAAATAAATAAATAAGGACTTGGCCTTAGCTATTTGGAGGACACCGTTTAACCCAACACATGGGGTGATGATAGACTCCTCTTAGGTTGTTGTGAGGATTATAAGACCCAGTTTACAGACTGTTTAGAGGTCTCGGGGACAGGTGGTAGCACACCCATTAGAGCTCACATGTTACCATAAGCAAGGGCCTGGGTTCAAGCTCCTGGTCCCTACATGCTTAGCGAGTGGAGAGTCAATGCTACTTATCTCTCTCTCTCCATATATATAATCTTCCCCTTCCCTTTCAATTTCTGTCTATCCAGTAAATAGTAAGTAAATAAAATATTTTTAAAAAACATTTTTAAAAGTCTCAGTCCTTGGTTGGTGAAATAGTTCACTTGGATAGAACGCTGCTTTAATGTGTGGGTCTCAGGTTCAAACCTGGTCACCCCCATTGCACTGAAGAAAGCTTTGGTGCTGCGGTCTCTCTTGCCTCTATCTAAAATGAATGAATAAATAAATACATGGTCTCAGCCCCTAGTGAACTTTAACACAAATAAATTGTGAATACAGGTAAATTGTATCTCTGCATAATTTTTGTTAACTTTATTTAATTAATTAAATCAATTAATTAAATTAATTAATTAAATATAATTTTAAAAATTAAATTTATTTTTTGCCACCAGGGTAGGGTCATTGCTGGGGCTTGGTGCCTGCACAATGAATCCACAGCTCCCAGAGATCTTTTTTTTTTTCTTTTTTCCTTCTATTTGACAGGACAGAGAGAAATTAAGAGGGGAAGAGAGACAGGAAGAGAGAAAGATAAGACTCCTGCAGGCCTGCTTCACCACTCATGAAGCGTCCTCCCTGAAAGTGGGGAGCAGAGGTTCAAACCCCAATCCTTACGTATGGTAATATGTGTGTTTAACCTATACGATATGTCACCCCCTGTCCTCCTGTGCACATTTACATAGATTCTGCATATCAAAGTAGGTCCTAAGGGATAAGCAGCCATGGTGTTAGGGCCCCAGGGTGCTGGTCATCTCCCCTTTATGGTTAAGGTGTCTCTGAATTGCCCACAGTCTGGGGAGACAGCCTCAGGGTAGAGGATTTCCAGAACCAGCAAAGTCAGTTTAGCAACAAGATTCTCCCAGAAGCATCTCGCTAGGGAGCCCTTTCCCACCCTGAAACCAGGTTTTCTTCATCCAGAGGTCAGACTAAAAAAGCTTGGCCTTCAATAATGAGAGTTATTTGTTTTTGTTATTTCTGACAAAATCCTTAACCAGTGTTTCCTCATTTTTAATTTTGTTTTCTTAATGGTCTTATTGTGACAGTGTTATAGTGCTTAGACTCCCAGCTTAAATAAACAGTTGTGTTTTACCCACACTAATTGTAATGATTATATGTTATTTTGTAGGAAAATGGCGAAAAATGGTTGGAGGGGGTGGGTCTCTCTGATAATGAATTTACCTTTTTGTGTAATAGGGCTTTGCTTTTAATAAGCCTGCAATTTCCCCACTGTCCAACAAGAAAGATCCCAAATTGCATTTGGGAAGTGTCAAGGAAAATAAGCTTTCTCTCTTAAAAAAAAAAAAAGATGAATAATTTCAATTACTTTACAGACTATCATTTAGGCCATTAAATGCTTCTCTCCTTTGCTGTGCAAGCTGGCATCAGAGGCTCGGCGATCAAAGAATATGAACTGTCATCGCCTTTGTTGAAACTGGCCTTTCCTCCCTAGCTCCAAGGTCATTCGTGGTGGCCTTGGGAGGGCTCTGGTGCTGTGGAAACAACAGCTTTGCCTGGATTGAATTGTCGGCAAAGTCGTGACATGTTTTTTTGCACAGAAATACATCATGACTTTTCTGGCAGCCTGATATTAATAGCCTTGGGGTGTGGGGGGAGAGGAAGATGCAGTGCTTTTGTGCTGGCTCCAGCAAGAAATGCCAAGCGGTTGACTGAGATTGTGGGGCGGTTGTGAGGTTCAGAATTTCTGGCTGTGGTTCTGTCCCCTCTCCCAGGCTTTGTGCCGTACCTTAGTTGCCAGGAAAGCAACAAGGAGGACAACATAACCGACTGCCTGGAAAACTTCCAGAAGAAAACACAGCGGTATAAAGACTGGCTGGAGGAACTTCACTACTCCGTGGCCACAGCCCCGAAACTGAAGCCTGTGTGCTCTGAGGAGGTGCTTCTGAGGACCCTGCACCAGTACTACCGGCAGTACCACCCCCTGAGCCTAGGTACCAGCTCCACTTCCCGAAACCAGTCCCTCTTTCAGCCCTCAGGGTCCCCTAGGAAGGGTTTGGCAGATTCACTGAGCTGCCAGTCAAAGACCAGAATCCTGTGACCTAAGGGAGCCCTGAAAATAGGAAATGTTTCCAGGGAAGAGGGTGCATCTTCCAGTCAGGGTGTTGGGCCCCAAAGCTTTCAGGCATCAGCTTCAGTTTCTGTAGGCACCACATTCTAGTTGCTTCCTCTGTGCTGGGGCTATTGTTTGTTTCTTTTTAAAAATTGTATTAGTGGTTTAATATTGATTTAGAAAACAACATACGAATAGGGCTTTAAATCTACTCCATCCCCACCACCAGGGTTCTGAATCTTCAGTCTCCTCACTGCAAGCCACTGCAGTTTCCTTAAGGTGTAGACATGGGCCAGTCATCATTTCTACAACTGTCTACATTTATATGTAATTGTCCCCTTTTTCTTCCTGATTCAACATTTCTTCCTCTCCAAGCCACACATGACAATATTACTACCTCCAAAGGTCCCTCTCCTTTTCCTCTTCTCTCACCAGGTGCTGATGGAGCTGGAGGTCAGAGCCCTCTTATCTAAAAATTTTATTTTGATCAGAAGGCTATATAGAGAAAGATACAGAGAGAAATCAGAGCCGTGCTCAGCTCTGGCTGACGGTGGTGCTGGGAACTGAACCTGGGACCTCAGAGCCTCAAGAATGAAAGTCCTTTTTTAAAATTATTTATTTTCCCTTTTGTTGTCCTTATTGTTTTTTATTGTTGTAGTAGTTATTGTTGTTATTGATGTCATCGTTGTTATATAGGACAGAGAGAAATGGAGAGAGAAGGGGAAGACAGAGAGGGGGAGAGAAAGATAGACACCTGCAGACCTACTTCACCACCTGTGAAGCGACCCCCCTGCCGGTGGGGAGCCAGGGTTTCGAACCGGGGTCCTTACGTGGTTCTTGCGCTTCATGCCATGTGCGCTTAACCCGCTGTGCTACTGCCTGACTCCCAGGAATGAAAATCTTTTGCAGAACCACTATACTATATTATCTCCCCTATTGTTTCCCTAAAAAAAACTAAAAAAAAAGATTTCTTGGGTGGGGGCAAATAGCGTAATGGTTATGCAAAGAGACTCTTATGCCTGAGGCTCCAAAGTCCCCGGTTCAACACTCCACACCAACATAAATAAGAGTTTTGGTTAAAGAAAAAAAAAAAGATTTCATGACTTTCATGAGAAAGAAGTTGGGAGAGAAAGAGAGACACACAGAGAGAGAGAGGGAGAGGGAGAGAGAGAGAGAGAGCTGGAGAGAGAGAGAGAGAGAGAGAGAGAGAGAGAGAGAGAGAGAGACTGACTAGAAAATTCACTGTCCAGCTCTGGTAGATGCTGGTGCCTGGTATGGAACCTGGAGTCTCTGATGTCCAACTATAATGCTTTCCTGTCTATGCTAGTTCCCTGGCCACAGCAATGCCATGAGGCCCATGCTATTATTCTCACTTTGGAGTTGTGGGAAGTGAGGCCCAGTGATAGGACCTGGGTCATTTTAGGGTGATAGGGACTGAGCCCAGAGCCTCATACATGCAAAGCACATGCTTTATCACTGACCTCTATCCCAGGCCCCCTGGCTAGATTATTTTGAAGGTCTTAAGGTCTATCTGAAATGTTTGCTGTTGGTAAGGGTTGTGGAAAGAGCACATGTTACTCACACGTTTACTCTAAATGTTTCCAAGTCTGCCTAAGTTTGGGATGAAGCTTTGTTTTGTAACAACTTGCTGTGTGACGTAGGGCAGGTTGCTTCCCTTCTCTGGCCACCAACTCCTTCATCTGGGAGAGGGTAAGATAGACTCGAAGCTCCTTGGATTCTAGCATGGAGATTCCATGATTGAGGGGCTTAGTCTGATACTGGGAGCCTAATTCTTTTATTTTTTAATATTTATATTTTTAATTAATTTATTTTGGATAGACAGAAATGGACTTGGTAGAAGGACATAGAAAGGGGGAGAGAGAGAGAGAGAGAGAGAGAGAGAGACCTGCAGCCTTGCTTCATCACTTATAAAGCTTCCCCCTGCAGGTGGGGACTGGGGACTTGAACCCACATCCTTGTGTACTGTAATGTGTGCTCAACCAGGTGCACCACCACCTAGCTTCCTAAGGGAGCCTAATTCTTCATGTCACACAGGTGGAACTGCCCAGGCCAGTCAGTCTGCAGGAGGCTTGTGGTGCTGAGTCTGATGAGCTTTCTCCTGACTTGCTTGTGAAAAGAGAAACTATTTAACAGCAAGGACTAGAGATTCAGGCAGATGCCAATTTGAATCATGATCCTGCCTCTGTGACTTGGCCGAGTGAAACTTTTTAAGGCTTCCACAAAGTCGAGGTCATAATGGCACCACCCCTTTCTGGTTTGTGAGATAATTGAGACACTCCAGGGAAAGTCCCCACCACAGTGCCTGGCACGCAGAAACTAGGACCCAATAGTTGCTATTCTGAACATATCTGGAAGTCCTGGTGTTCACTGAAGCTAGTTGGAGGGTCCTCTCTCTCTCTCTCCGAACCCTGCTCTCACCATTGCTTAGAAGCAATGCTGATGGTGTGTTTTCTCCAAGTTCCAAGAAAACCTGGTGTCTTTTTACAGAATGCAAGAAGCTAAAGAAGCCTTTGCATGAGCCCCCGATTCCGGGTTGGTCTGGCTACCTGCCGAGAGCCAGGGTCACGGAACTGGGCTGTTCCACACGCTACACGGTAATGGCCAGGGACTGCTATGAGGACTTCCTGGGTTTGATGGAGCAGGCCAAGAGAGCTCACCTGAAGCCCTATGCGGAGTAAGTCCTGCTGGGGTTGGGACATCAGGTGCCAAGAACCAGAGAAACATAGATCATGGGCTCAGGGGTGCCAGGCTCTCCCAGCCTCAGAAGTGGTCAGTGTCTTCTCCAGTTCTCATAGGAGGGGCTTAGTTTGTGATCACAGAGGTAGCCACCGTCCAAATCCTACTTATACCCAGCATCCTCCAAGGGCTGTGCTTGTGATCTTTGCTTGGAGTAAAATCTAACGAGACGAACTGGGCAGTGGCACACCTGGTGCATATGTTAGCATACGCAAGGACCCAGGTTCAAGCCCCTGGTCCCCACATGCAGGGCGAAAATGTCATGAATGCTAAAGTAGTGCTGTAAGTGTTTCTCTTTCTCCCCCCCTCCTTTACCTTTCAATTTCTCTCTGCCTTAATACAAATAAATAAAATACAAAAAAATCTAACAAGGCCACTTGTCCGGCCTGGGGAGGACACAACTGGGGATACTCTTTTTGTTTTCTCTTCTGTCAAATGGAACTGCTAACCCTTATTTATTTATTTATCTTTGATTTTGATAAATCATAAGGATTAGAAATATACCTCCCAGGCTGAAACAACCTTATGATTATGCACAAGACTCGCATGCCTGAGGCTCCAAGGACCCAAATTTATTCCCCAGCATCACCATAAACCCGAGCTGAGCAGTGCTTGGCCTCTCTTTCTCTCTGTACTTCTCTCATGAAAATAAAACAAAAATATTTTTAAAAAGAAATGGACATTCTGTATTTGCACTGGAATTTCCTAGGCTGTATTGATACCATCATCATCATCATCCCTGGGACTTCACTACCCCAAACTGAATTTTCTTTAAAAAATTTTTTTTGTATTATATTTAATGGATAGAGATAGCCAGAAATTGAGAGGGAAGGGGGTGATAGAGAAGGAAAGAGACAGTGAGACACCTGCAGTCCGGCTTCACCACTCACAAAGCTTTCCCTCTGCAGGTGGGGACCAGGAGCTTGAACCTGGATTTTTGCACACTGTAATGGAAGCACTTAGCCAGGTGCGCCACCACCTGGCCCTAATTTATTTTTCCAGATAGAAAAAGAGAGGCAGAGAAAGAGAGAAAGCACAGCACTGAAGCTTCCTTCAACGTGATGGAGCGGGGGGGGGGGGGGGGGGGGGCTATGCTTAAATCTGGGTTGAGTGCAAGGCAAAGCAGTACACTGTTCAAGTGTGCTATTATCAACTCAAAGAGAAACTGTGACTTCCGTTCTTACCTTAGAATATATGGAGTCAAATCCACACAGCCTCCTCCTGATCCTTCCCCAAGATTTTCACAGAACCAAGTACAACTGCCAAAATATCCCAACTACTCTCTACCAGGTAAGGGGGTATGTTTCCTTCCTTCCCATACAGTTAGAAGGGGGGTGAGTTTTTGTGGCAGTGTGTCGGTCCACTTAGCTGCTTCTGCAGCTCTCAGTGGGGGGTGGTTTCTCTTCCAGATATTTGCTGCCCTGCACTAGCAAGACCCCTGAAAGAGTACCCCACTCTCCCGGGGACATGTGACTATGCTCAGAGGCCAAATGCAGCATCCAACAGGAGGATTTACTTAGAGCCACTGTGCTCAGCAAAGAATAGAGACGAATAGAAGTGTGGATCCTCCCTAAGGGAAGTGAACTTGAACTGGGACTCTGAATTCCTCCATGTTCAGCCCCTCACTGCACCCCAAATGGATGGAAAGAGATTTCATAACCTAAGAATCCTTTTAACTGGTACCAGATGGGCAACACATTTTATTAATGGTGCTGACCTTTTGTTTGTCATGTGGAAATAAAGAGAATTCTTCTGAACTAAAGGTGTTTGTGTATTTTTTTTTCAGCTTAGGTTTACCTTGATAAGAACCTAGGCTGGATTAATATATCTTTTTTTTTTTAATTGCCACCAGGATTATTGTTGGGGCTCAGTGAATCTACTGCTCCTGGCAACCATTTTTACATTTTTTTCCCCTTTTCCTTCCTATTTTCATTTGCTAAGACAGAGAAATTGAGAGGAGAGGAGGAAGGTAGAGAGAGACCCCTGGAGATCTGCTTCACCACTCATGAAGCATTCTTTCTCCACAGAGACTTGAACCTGGATGAATATGGTAATATGTGCGCCCAACCAGGTGCACCACTGCCCAGCCCACTCTCTCTTCTTAACCTCCAGGGTAAGATTGCATGGTTGACCCAGGATCTTACTGAAGAAGCTCTAGCTTGGTACTCTAATGAGGTGGCCTCTTGTTGAATCACCTGTGTCCTGGCATGGCTGGGTACCCATCTGGCACAGAGACCAGGTCCATCTGGAACCTGAGATCCAAGGAGAGCCCTGTTGGCAAAACCCACTGGGTTAATTTACTAAGGTTTCAGCAAGAGTACTACAGGGCAGGTGAATGGCATAGCACAATTTATTGCTGTTTGGTTCTGGTGGCTAGAAGTCCAAAGTCAAGCTGTTAGCAAGGTGTTAGCATTCCCTCTGAAAACATAGAGGAGGATCATTCCTGCTTATGAAGCAGCCACCCTGCAGGTGGGGAGTTGGGAGCTTGAACCAGGACCTTGCACAGATCCTTAGCTTTGTGCTCTGTGCACTAAACTTGGTGCTCCACCACCTGGCCCCATGACACACTCTGAAGTACTTGGGTGCAGAACCAACCTGGTTTTTGAGGGGCATAGTTAGCACACATGGAATGAACTCCTATCATTCCCAGCATGCCTCACTCCACAGTCCCTGACACCCACAGGAAATTGATTATAGCTACTAGGACAAGGAGTTTCATTGGCTTCAAAAACTCAAACATGAGTGCAGCCTAAAGTGGCAGCCAGCTAGTCCTGAGAATATCTCCCGTGACTGGAATGTCTGTCTGAGCAACCCATAAGCATAGAAATGGTTAGGAACCTTTGTCCAGGGCCCAGAGAGATAGGTAGGGTGTGAGCCTTGTCTCTTGAGACACCCAAGTTTGAGCCCTCAGAACCACGTAGGAAGTGTTATGGCACCAGGGAAAACTCCAGTGCTGTGGTGTCTCTTCCCCTCTGTGTCTTTCCATCTGAATGAAGAAAATTTGGCTCAGGAGCAGTGAAATCCATGTGAGAGGCCCTCTTTAGTTGCAGAAAAGGGAACAAAACTTTGACCAGGGAAATAAAGCAATGTGTGAGAAGGAAAGTTGTTTTGAAATGCAAAACAAAAGATCAAGCCCCTATAGTACTTGAGAGTGCAGTACATCCCATCACTAGAATGTGACGGAAGAATATTGTCACAGGGGGTTCTGGGAGATTGCTCGTCAGATAGAGCACACAGTTTTCACCATGTGAGAAAATCTGGGTTTGAGTCCCTGGTCACCACACAGGAGTGAAATGAAAATAGGAGTTTCGTGAGCAGTACTATGGTCTGTCTCCTTCTCTCTCTGACTCTTAGTATCTTTCTCTGACTCTCACCCTCTACCTGAAAAAAAAAAAAAAGAGAGAGAGAGAGAAAAGATCCCTTGGGAGCAGTAGAATTGCATAGATGCAAAGCCCCAGCAAAGCCCTGCTGGCCAAAAGTCAAAAAACAAACCAAAAATTGGGTATTACCATGGAAAAATTTGGAGTACATGAAAAAAAAAATCAAGACACAAATCCATGCATTAAATGTTCTTGTACACACACACACACACACG
This sequence comes from Erinaceus europaeus, assembly GCF_950295315.1. Lineage (NCBI taxonomy): Eukaryota > Metazoa > Chordata > Mammalia > Eulipotyphla > Erinaceidae > Erinaceus > Erinaceus europaeus. The sequence continues at coordinate 10,950,212 of NC_080175.1, forward strand.
CACACGCGCGCTATAGTACTAACAGTGATTATGTGTATGGGGGTGCTATTGATGATTTTTATTTTCTTGTTTATTCTTCTCCCAGTTTGCCAAGGCTAATTGGTATAGCTCTTACAACAGGAAGAAACACTATTATTCAAGGTCAGGTGGCGGCACACCTGGTAGAAGATAAATGTTACCATGTGCGAGGACCTGGTTTAAGTCCCTGTTTCTGGGGCCAGACGGTAGCACATCAGATTAAGTGCACATAGGACAAAGCCCAAGGACCCACGCAAGTCTCCTGGTTTGAGTTTCACAAGCAGTGAAGCAATTCTGCAGGAGTCATTTTCTCTCTATCTTTCCCTCCCCTCTCAGTTTCTCTCTGTTCTTTCCTATAAGAAAGTGGAAAAATTTGACTCCAGGAGAGTCAAATGAATAAATAAATAAATATTTTTTTTAGAATTGAAAGAAATTGAGAAGAGGGGGTGGAGTAGTGGCACACTCAGTTAAACACACATAGTACTGTGCACAAGGATTTAAACATGAACCCGGGTTCAAGGCCCTGTTCCCCACCTGCAGGGGTGAAGCAGGTCTGCAGGTGTCTATCTTTCTCCCTCCCTCCCTATCTCCCTTCTCTCAATTTCTGTATGTTCTTTTGAATAAAATAGACAAAAAGCAAAAAGAAAATATTGGCCGCCACCAGGAGCAGCAGATTCAGTGCTAGCACCAAGCCTAAGCAATAATTCTGGTGGCGAAAGGAAGAAAGAAAGAGAGAGAGAGAAAGAAAAGATATTGAGAGATAAAGAGGGAGAAGGAGAGAGAGAAAGAGAGAGAGAGAGACCTTCTACATTGCTTCCTTGCTTGTGAAACTCCCCACATACAGGTAGGAACCAGAGACTTTTTTTCCCCCTCCAGGGTTATCCCTGGGGCTCGGTGCCTGCACTACGAATCCACTGCTCCACTGCTCCTGGAGGCTATTTTTTCCCTTTTGCTGCCCTTGTTCATCATTGTTGTTGTTGTTATTGTTGTTGTTATTGCTGTCATTGTATAGGACAGAAAGAAATTGAGAGAGGAGGGGAAGATAGAAAGGGAGATAGAGAAAGACACCTGCAGACCTGCTTCACCACTTGTGAAATGACCACCCCCAGCAGGTGGGGAGCCAGCAGCTCGAACTGGGATCCTTACCTGGGTCCTTGTGTTTCATGCCATGTGTGCTTAACCCGCTGCACTACCACCTGGCACCCTAAACAAATTTTTTTAAGGAAACACTATTGTTCAAATCCTTACATAAATTTAAAAAAATTTTAATCTTTTTGGGATTGTATTTTTTAAATTATTGATTGGTTGAGTCATGCTAGAGGAGAAGTGGGGAGAGAGAGAAAGAAAGGAAGCATCGTTTTGGCACATGTGACGCCAGAAATGAAACGCTGGGCCTCAGGCTTGAAAGTCCATCGATTTATACACTGTGCTAGTTCCTCAGTGTATATTAAAGGGATTGCATATTAAAGGAAAACAAAGAATCACGTCAATAAAAGGAACTGCCATTCTCTACCAGGTGACTGAGATGAAACTCAGTGAAGTTAGGATTTCTTTCTTTTTTCTTTTTTTAGTTTTCTTAATCCCTGGGAGTAAGCCAGCAGTACCAGATGGGAAACCAGTTCTGAGGTGCTCACCTACCCGGGAATGTGGGGTCCATCCTTCTTCTGTGCCTTTGCTATCCCTCCAGGAGTGTGTCACAAAAGAAGTGTGTCTGTCTGACCTCCATCTCCAGGCCATAGGATTTGCAAGTCCTTGTTCTCATGGTAACTGACTTTGCCCTTGAAGAGGTTCAGGGATTGAAGCAACTCTTCATAACTGCCTCACCTTGACCTCACCAACAGGGTCACTTATGTTGTCAGTATTTGTCACTTTTTATAAGAAAAATAACCTGAGCTGTAAACCAGAAACAGTCCCCACCAACCCAATGCCAGAGGAAGCAAAATTGAATAAAGACAATTATATAATAGTCTCTAATTCTCCTACAACGTCATGATTAGGAGCCCCAGGTTCAATGTACGAATCCCTAACTCTTTTTGTTGGAGCAGTTCCGAATCCCAATTCTTTTCCTTAATCTTGATCTTTTCTGTTTCTCTGTAGCCCATAATTTCTAGAATATCGTCTGTCACAAAGGGAAGCAGTGAGGTGATTTTACTGCATGCAAATTATCATTATTAGCACAAGCTGCATCCGTAATGAGCTCATTCTTGCCACTAAAAACAATTCCATTACCTGAGAAGACACATTTCCCTAGGTCTGGAGGTGCTGGGGGGTTCCAAGGGCATAAGTTTATGTGTTTTCTTAGGACAAGGAAGTCTTTCATCAGAAATTCTGCCTGCCTTAGCAATGAAAGTGCTTCTTGGGGGGAAAGAGGTCACTTCTTTCTCTGTGGAGAGAATTGGCAGTTCCCTTCAGAGGTCGGGGTGCCTGGGTTCCCTGTCCTCACCCCCACACAGCAGATTGGTGATCATTGCTTCTAAACAGGATCTCAACTATGGACTTCAACTTCCATCAGCACAGTGGTTAAAGTTAAGTGTGTGACTCGAAGTTAAACCCCTTAAGTTCTCACCTAAATTCTGTACGGTCCCCTGGTCTTTTTGTTACTGGTGTTGTTCTAGCTGTGTTAGTTTTGGCCTTTCCTTGACTTCTCTGATCCCCCTATTTCTTTTGTCTAAGATTCAAACAAAGGGGCCTACACTGTTGTTGAGTATGAACACTAAAACGTTGGGCAGGTCAAGTTGACCCACTTGAGCTCAGTAAATATTATGAGCACTTATAAGTGGGGAAGATTGCCAGAGCTGACATGGGCTGGAGGCGGGAATACGATGTCCCTGAGACCACACAGACAAGGACTCAGAATCTGGAGCTCCTGGTACCCAAAGAAAAATTTGTTCTCTGCTGCACTTTCTTTCCAAGGAGTCTACACCTTGACTCAGGTGAAACAGGGCTGAATGACCAGTAGTGAAGACACATTAGTAGCTATTAATGAAAATGGTGTCCTTCCTTGTGTCAGGCTCTGACTTTTACTTTGAACTTTTTTTTGGCACTTTTTTGAGTGGTGTGTCTTTTTAATGATGTGTCACTGGTTTGAACTTGGAGAGTTGTACTGGCTGGAGCACTGGGTTTACAAGTATGAAGTCCTGAGTTAGTTCCCTTGGTATAAAAAATACTAGAGTGAAGCTTTGGTTCTCTCTTTCTCTCATTAAATAAATCAATCTTGTGCCAGTAGCAATGAACTCAGTATCTTGTGCTTGTGGAATATCACTGCTAAGTAGCCTGTTTCGCCAGACTTTTTATTGCCAGGCTAGCTTCGCGGCAGGCAGGAGAGAGAGACGACCAGGGACTCATGGTCGAGTGGTACGCAGTTCAGTCTTTATTCATGTGGAACGCAGTACAATCTAAGCTATCTCTAATCACAATCCTGTCCTTATATATCCTGAGGCAGAAGTGTCAGGTCCGAAGAGGATGTATGTAGGATAAGGGGTGGGGAGAAGGAAAAAGAGTGTAAAACAGTGAGGATTAAACCAATGCCCTGGAGGCAGGGCGGTGCTTAGTTAACAGTGGTTATGTAAATAGAATACAGTGTTAAGCAGGGGGGGATTAAACCAATGAAACAGAAGGGGTCTTAGAAGCAGAATTTAGAAGCAGACCAACATTTTGTTATTTATTTTTAGGAGGTGGAGAGGAGGGTGGGAGACAGGAGAGACCAAGGCACTACTCCAAAATCCAGGTTGTTCCTTGGGTGCTGTGCTTGGTGTTGGCATGTGGTGCCAGCATCAGAACACAGGGCCTATCTGATGATAGGCATGCATTCTACCAGGGGAGCTGTCTTCTGGCCCCTCTGGCTGTGTGATGTTGAGAGAGAAGCCTGTCACTTCAAGCTTCAGTTTTCTCAATTATAAATGGTTATACTTTCTATGGGGTAATTTGGAAAGAAAATAGAACTAACAGAATATAGAAATAGAAAAATGTACATAAAGGACTTAAGGTAGCATTTGGTAGGCATGAGACTCATGGACATGTCTTCTGCTTCCCTTGGCCACAGATAAAAACACTAGTGAAGAAACAACGACCAAAAGGCCAAAGCTGAAAGGTGCATTTAAGCTCAAGACTAGAACCCTCATGTACCTCTCTGCTCCTGGGTGGGACTCCTCAGCTACCTGTCCCACTCTCAAGAGTTTGAAAAGCTGAGGTCTTGGCTCCTTTCTTCCCAAAAGGCCTTTGGGTCCTTTAAGTAAATTCCGCTCAGTCTCCGCATATATGGGAAGTTTTCCCTGGTGACTGGCTTAGAAGTCACTCCCCAAGGGTGACCTGTCCTTCAGTGAGATGGTCCAAGCAGACAGTTGATGGGAGAGGGCTGGGGGCAGAGTGGGGTCTGCTAACTTCCAGCAGACTTCCCTAAACGGATCTGTTCCCAGAAAAAAATGCAGATGACACCCTCCCCCCAAAAAAAGAGGCTAGTCCACCCCAGATAAGACTCCCATGCCCATATTTAGATTAAAATGAGAACTTTCTGGGTGTTTTAAAGCTTGAGAAAAAGCATGTACCCCATGTTTCCAACCTGGGGTACTTTCAGGAGTAGGAATTAAGCACTCCGTGGACTTCAAAGAGCTGGGCCTGCAGAACTGAAACCATTCAGACCTTGTTTAATTATGTGATCTTCTAAAGGTCACACCAAGGACAGGTGTCCCCAAGCTCCCCCTCTGGTTCAGATACCCTAATGCTCATTCCTTTCAGAGTTCCAGACTCCAGTGTCTGACTGTCTCCTGGTAACAGAACCCTCCGCCCAGTGTCAGCTTGATGACACCACTTCCATCTGCTTAAACTGAATCTAGTTTGGTGAGTGTGTCTTTTTTGACTTGCTTGTCGAAGAGCATTGGAGTTAGTTGCTTTGTTACTCTTGTTTGCCCTTTGTCCCCCTTTAGTCTGTTTATGGACATTTTCAGTATCTTTGAGGGAGTCTGTCTAGAAATCCTTTCAGTCAAGTCCTGTTATGAATGGCAGCATCTCAGCTGAGTGCTCACTCAGTCTCCTGCCCTGAAGGTGCTTTAACCAGGACATAAATTGCTAAAGATCTTCCTTCCTGTTTTTCCCCCCTTCTAAAATGCAGCATAGGGAGAATGAACCTGTGTTGTGCCTCCCAGTTAAGCTTCTTCTTCCTGAACAGATGCTAAAGACCATTCCTTTAAAGGGCCAGAGAGTCAACATTTTTATTTTCACAGGCCACGTAATCTCTGTCACAATTACTCAAAGCTATCATTTAATTTTATTTATCATTTTAATGTGGTGCCAAGGAATTAACCCTGGGCTTCCATGTACGTGATATCACCACTGAGAGAGACCTCCCTGGCCCAATGTTCTAGTCTTCATTTTTTGAGAATAGGAGAAAAAAGAAATAGAAGCCAAATAGGAACAGAGACAGGAGAGAGAGAGAGAGGGAAAGACACCAAACCATTGCTCCACATTGGGTGAATTTTCCTCAGGTCTTTTTTTTATTTTCCCTTTTGTTGCCCTTGTTGTTTTTCATTGTTGTTGTAGTTATTATTGTTATTGTCGTTATTGGGTAGGACAGAGAGAAATGGAGAGAGGAGGGGGAGACATAGAGGGGAAGAGAAAGATAGACACCTGCAGACCTGCTTTGCTGCCTGTGAAGTGACTCCCCTGCAGGTGGGGAGCCGGGGGCTTGAACCAGAGTCCTTATGCCGGTGCCTGTACTTGTTTCATGCCAAGTGCGCTTAACCTACTGTGCTGCTGCCTGACACACCCCCGCCCCCAGCTCAGGTCTTGTTCATGGTGCTCCCCTGTGGTGCTAAGAATTGAACCCAGGGCTTCATGCAAGCTGAGGCATGTGCTCTACTGGGGCAGTTAACTCTAGGCCCCCGACCTGCTATTTTAGCAGGAAAACAGCAGCAGATACTTTGTTAATGGGTCTGTGGTCACACCATTATAGAACCTTGCTTATTATAACAACTGAAAGTTTAATTTTGTATAATGTTCATACTTCTTTGGAATGTTTAGAAAATGGGAAAACCATGCTTAGCCGGAGGGCTGTACAGAAAAAGGCAGTCCATGAACCTAATTTAGTGAACCCTGTTCTAAACCACAGATTAAGTCGAGGTAGGGGTGCTAGCCAGGGTTTAGCCACTGATGATTTATTTCACAAGCACACTGGTCAAGTAGGTGCCCTCTTGAGACAAACCCCTTTGGAGGATCTCGCAAAACAAAATCCCATGAAACCAAAACACTGGAAATAAATAAAGCTTAGATCCACTGTATAGAATGGGAGAGAAGGAGCGGGAGGGAGGGAGGCACGGTGAAAGGGAAAGAGAGAGAGGTGGGGAGAGACAGAGGCAATGAGAAGCTCAAATTAGCTAGGAGAAAGCCTGCAATTGCTTGGGAGAAAAGATAGAAACAAAAGCCTGTAGAGGCTTTTCATACCCTGCATTAAAGTTAAAATCTAATTTAGATGAAAATGGATGCACAGAAATTAAATGTGCATGCGGAACCTTTTGTCCGTAAGTTGTATACCTCTAATGATAAGCCTTAGCAAATTCATTCCCCAGGCTGGAAAATAAAGATGCTTTTTGAAATTTGATTTTGTTGTTTTACAAATTGTTTTTAGCTTTGTGAATAGTGCAAACTCCATTTCTGATCAGCCTCAAACAAACAAACAAAAAACAAAATAGCACATTAAAGTGTTTAAGACTCAATCAAAGGCTTGCTGTGAACAGCGCAATATTAAAATAACAGAAAAAAATCAATTTGATTTTAATTTTGAGCACTACTTGTCACAAATAGCATTTTAATAGATAACACTGATTATATGGTAGCAAATGTAATTTATATATAACACGCTCTAGGCCTTTGCTAGAGTCATCATTAAGGAATTTGACACACATGCAGGGGAACAATAAATGTCAACTGAAATATATACCAGTTAGATGTAAATGGACCTCTGAAATGAGTGGTGCTGGCACATGCTATACTTATGAGCAATAATGCACAGTCCAAAGTAGCTGGTGTTTCCAAACAGGAACTCCTTTTATGTTGTTGTTTGAAATATCTCATATGTCTGAAGGTCAAGAGTAAGTGGCACTGCTAGCATTAAAAGCTAGTAAAAGAAAAAAAAAGCAATTTTGTTGTTCATTTAACATAGCATTTTATAAAACAGCTTTGTAAAGAATTCATTCCCCTGCTCCCCTGTGAAGACAGGATGAAGCCATCCGGTCCTTCGCCCAGGGCTATTCATCACACGCATGCTACTGTTAACATTTAGATTCAGTGAGATAGTTGTAGAATTATGAGACATGGGCCCGGGAAAGTAAATGCTAAGACATAAAGCTGTTTCCACTACTATGGGCTCATCTAGAGCAGCATAAATCCCAGGACTGTGCTCCCTGTTCGGTCCTGGGTTTGGCCCTCATTTTCTACAGCGATGGCAGAAGACGCAGTGGACAAGTGACAAGACTGTCAGAGACATAAGATGGAGGAGTTTGATGTGACAGGCACAGGTCCCTAAGAGAAAGAGAAGAGAAGCTCTTGCTATAGCTCTCTCAGGAACAAGGGCAGAGAAATCAAGATTTGACCAGATACAGAGGTGGTTCTATCTTGGAATGAAAGAAATCCAGTCATTTTCCAGTTTCCTCCACCCCCATGAGTCACAGGTCCTGAACTCAAAAAGTTTATAAGCCATCATCCATGTGAATACCCCTCTCAATTACCCAGAACCAGAAAGAACCCAAAGATAATAAGACCACTTAAATCTACAACCACAAATTATTTAAGTTGAAGCCCTTGCCTCAAATCCTTTTATACTGAAAGATGTGTAATGTTACCACTAAAGAAATTTTCTAAATGTCTATGGTTGGATGTTTTATACCATGTATTTAGTGTATTTAGAGAAGAAAAATGGGCAGAAACCATCATTTTAGTATCTGAATAGTATCTTGCCAGCACTTGCTTTTTTTTTTTTTTCTTTTCCTCAACAGGATTTTGGGGGAATCTACCCTCATTCATTTTTTTCTTTTTGATTAAATTTTGAAAAAATCCAATGGGCGTGGATATCACCACATCATTTTCAGTCCTAGTCCCCTGATTCCAGTGGGAATAACTTGCAAATATTATTATCTGGGGTTCTCTCTGCATTGCCCCTTTGTCCATTTCTTAGTTTATTCAGAAGGCTTATCCTTTGTTGCTACTTCAAATACATTCTCTAAGGCTGAAACTTATCTTTAATCTGTGTCATTGGTGTCTTTGTTGCTCTTAAGGAATAACTCAGGTCTCCAGGTCCTCCTGCTTCATGTACTGACTGTTTGTTATGTTCTAGGCACTGTGATAAGCACTCTGTCTCATCATCAATACCGCTCTTTGCAGGAGGGCTGCTATGATTTCCAGGTAAGTGGTGAGTTCAGAGGAGATATACCAAGACCCCCCAAGATCTCTGCACTGATACTGCCCATTCTTTGACCTGGAAACCCAACCATGGAGAGGCTGGTATATGACTCAGGAAGGAAAATGAACCCTGGGTCTGGCTGCCTACCAACCTTGACTGGGCATAAGCTCAGGTTGGCAGAATTGGCAGGGCAGTCCATGGGGTTATGACATTTGCAGAGTCTTACAGGTAAGAGAGCTGGGGCCCAGGCCCACCAGTTACAAGCCTTGACGAGGTACAAGGCTGCTCCAGGCTTTTCTACTGACTTTTCATTTCTTCTAGATAGAAAGGAATAAAATAGAAAATGTCTTCATCTGGCAGAATCCTTCAGTTTTCTTTATATTAAAGACGTAACTACATGGGAAACACACAGCAGCACTGACAGTCTTTTCAAACAGGATTTCCTTTTATACACCCAGAAAGAGGTAGAAAAATAGACAGACAGAGAGAGAGAGAGAGAGAGAGAGAGAGAGAGAGAGAGAGAAAGGGAGAGGGAGGGGGAGAGAGAGACAGAGAGGGAGAGAGGGAGAGAAGGACTATTGGATGATTCAGGCACTGCCCATGGACAATTTTGCTCTAATTCCAAAAATCATTCCATTCAGAACATCAAGAATATCAAGCCAACACCTCAATGTCAAACCAAGGCATTAAAAAGTTTATTACCAAAAGGACTTAGGAACAGCACCACATTCCTAGCAGGGGTAGAGAGATTGCAGAACGTCTTCTCGAATGGTATTACTGCTGCAGAATTTATACCTGTGGAAGAAAATGTTTTGAATATGAGATTCCTTTGCTTGTGGAAATGTGACCTCAAGTAAGTAGACCACATTTAACCAAACCCTTGGGATTTGGATCTTTGAACATTTCAGCTACAGCAGTCTGAGTCTAAGTGATCTCAGTGATTCCTGATGAGCAAAGTCACTCAGAGAACACCCTCTCTCCTGTGGTCTCTTAAAGAGGTGGGATAAAAAAGCTGTGTCAGGTCAAGGCTTTGCAAAAACAAGGGATGTCTCCTGTGGAATTGTAGCTTTAGATTTAACAATGACTTTCCACGGAGCCCAGCCTACCCAGAGGCATCTTTCCCTACAGAGCTAAGTTCATGAAGAGCTCATCATGCATTGCTTCTAGGACTGTACAGTGGTGTTTGGAAAGTCTGGTAGTTCTTCTAAAGGTTATGCATAGACTTACATATGACCAAGCATATCTCCCAAGAGCACCTCCACACAAAAGTGTGTATGTAAATATTCACAGAAGCATGATTCATAACAGTCCTAAAGTGGAGGGAACTCAAAAGTCTACCAACTGATAAATGGACTAATAGATTGTGGCACGTCATTTGACAGTATTACTTGACACTAAGAATAAAGGAAGTTCTGAGAGATGTTATAGCAGGAATGACCATGAAGACATTATGTTAAGTGAAAGAAGCCAGTCACAGTGGTTCATGATGTCATCTCAACACAATGTCTAGATTAGGAAATACAGCGGGCAGTAGACTTGTGGTTGCTTAGAACTGAGCAAAGGGAAGGTCAGTGAGGGATGGGTTTCTTCCTGGGATGATAAAAATTGATGATAATTGTACAACTCTGTGAGTATTCAAGAAGTCATTGAATTAGGCACTTTAAATAGAAAGATTGTAATGTCTGAAAATTTATCTTGGGGGCTGGCCAGTGAAGCAACAGGTTGAGAACACATGTTACAGTATGCAAGGACTCAATTCAAGTCCCTGGTACCCTACCTTTTGGGGGAAAGCTTTTGGAGAAGTGAAACAGTGCTGTAGGTATCTCTCTTTCTCACTCCCTATCTCCTCCCCCCTCTCAGTTTCTCGTTGTCTTATCAAATTATAAAATAATAAAGATTTAAAAAAAAATTATCCCAATAAATAAAGTTTTAATTTTTTTATTTTTCCAGGCACTGTTCAGCTTTGGCTTATGGTGATGTGGAGGACTGAACCTGGTGCTTTGTGGCCACAGGCATGAAAGTCTTTTTGCATAACCATTATGCTATCTCCTCTACACAATAAAGTAAAAGAGATCATGGAAGGCTGTTACTTTTCAGAAGGTGGAGCCTTGTCAGGTTGGGCTAACCACCAGCCTTGAGATACTGGGTACTATGGTCCCTTTTTAATTTTTAAAAAATTTTTATTTATAAAAAGGAAGCACTGACATAAACCATAGGATAACAGGGGTACAACTCCACACAATTCCTACCACCAGAACTCCGTATCCCATCCCCTCCTCTGATAGCTTTCCTATTCTTTAACCCTCTGGGAGTATGGACCCAACGTCATTGTGGGATGCAGAAGGTAGAAGGTCTGGCTTCTATAATTGCTTCTCCACTGAACATGGGAATTGGCAGGTCCCTTTTTAAAAAATAATTTTTTTGTAGGTGTCTTAAGCTAAAGGGAGCTAGTTAGTGAAGTTAGCCTTCCCTTGGGGCTCAGTTTCAGATGGCCAGACTTCGATAAGGGTTTCCTTGTAGGGAGTAGGAGCTTTGTTTTTGGATATATATATTGTGTGAACTTAAAATCAATAACTGTGGCTTCACTCTCACCTAAGTACTAGGAAATGAAGACATTTTCCTTTCCTTTTTTTTTTTTTTTCAGGGTTATCACTGGGATTCAGTGCTGGCACTAAGAATTCACTGCTCCTGGTGGCCACTTTTTCCTTTTTTTTATTTTAATTTTATTCTATCGGACAAAGAGAAATTGAGAAGGGAGAGAGAGGAGAGAGAAAGAGAGATACCTGCAGCCCTGCTTCACCACTTGGGAAGCATCTGTGCTACAGGTGGCAACTGGGGGCTCAAACTCAGGTCCATAGTACTCTGCTCACTAAACCAGGTGGGCCACTGCCTGGCCCCAAGACATTTTCACACTATATTATGACTGCTCAGTTCCATGTTTGTCTTGCTGTGTGAGTCAGATGGGTATAGTGGAAAGAGGTGCCCGTTCCATGTCCTTGTGCCTTCTGCCTGTGCTTTGTGACTAGACCAAGTAATGGCACAGCCACAGTGACAACTGAGCCTTCCAATGTCAGCTCTAGAACCAGGAATATTACCATTTACAGTCAGTGTGTTTAAGTCACAGAGATAAGCAAGGCTATAGTTTGAATGTTGACAGCCTTTGGGAGTCTGCTAGTCTTCTGGCTAGCTTCCCTACATAGGCCTAGACATTTGTTTGATTTTTCTCATTTTCAAAAGCCATTGAGAAGTGATGTCTAAGTTTCCTTCACATCCTAGCAGCTTGCTTTCTTGTTATATTTCTGATTTTCTTTTCATCTTTATGTGAGTACACTGTTCCACCAGACTGGGGACTGAAGCCAGGTCCTCATGCATGCAAGACTGTGGCTCTACTTGCTGACTCACTCCTTGGCCCTGATAATTCTCTTTCAAGGTGGTATATTTTATTTCCATATTTTACACACAGTCCTACTGATAGGAGTCCATTCCCTCAGAATGAGAAGAGTTTGCCACTGTAAGCTAGAGTCCACCATAGTGTATAGCTCTCTCCTACCAGGTTGGCAAACACACCAATTGTATGAACAATGACACCTAGCTGAAAGCAGCTAAGAGCTTTCCTGTGAGTACCACTCACACGCTTTTCTTGTTATTTGAGATATAGCAGTCTCATATTTGCTTATTTCTCAAATCTCTGCTTTACCACTCATGCTTTGCTCCTGCCAAGTTGAATATGGCTTAAGAAAAGTGAGGTTTGATTTTAGAAGTAAATCTTACAGATAGATGGGCAGTGGAGATGAATAATTAGGCAGGTGAATGGAAGATAGGTAGATGACTACAGTACAGGCACGTTGCTAGGTGAATGGGAAAAATGGGATAGATGAGTGCTGGGTAGACAGATGCACAGATGGGCAGGCAGGTGATTGGATGGATGGATCTACAGACATTGATAAGTAAATGCAGATGATACAATTTAGATGGAGTAAAGGATACATACTCTGTCCCATCACCACTTTGCACTGTGATTTTGGAAGCTCCCACTTTGGGCCAGAAAAGATTTATCACGTAGTTGTTCCAGAGGAACTTAACCTTCTGAATCTGCCCAACATTGAGATCCACATCAATGTCACTTGTATAAGTTGCATCTGGTTTGAGGGATCCCCTGAAAACACAGACAGGAAATGCTACATGAACATAGAGGATGACAGTAATATATGGTTTCTCCAGATAATGATTATTACCGTTAGTTTTCTGCAAATAATTTGAATGATTTCCAACACATACAGTGACTGCAAAAGTACAAGTGCATTTGTAAAGAACCCACCTTTGGGAATCAGGACTCTAGGGGTCAGGTGGTGGTGCACTGGGTTAAGCGCACATAGTATGAAGCACAAGGACCTGAGCAAGGATCCAGGTTCAAGCCCCTGACTCTTCACTTGCAGGATGGTCACCTCATAAGCGGTGAAGCAGGTCTGCACGTGTCTTTCTTTCTCCTTGTCTGTCCCCCTTTCCCCCTCTCAATTTCTCTCTGTCTTATACAAAAAAAAAAATCTAAAAAATGTCCACAGGAGTATTGGATTCATAGTGCAGGCACTGAGCTACACTGATAAACCTGGAGGCAAAAAAAAAAAAAAAAAAAAAAAGAAAGAAAGAAAGAAAGGAAAGAAAAGAAGAGAAAAGAAAAGAAAATCAGAACTCTAGATTTTATTGTCTTAGTTAGAGGAAGGTCAAATATCTGGGAGGACATATTACCCTATAATTCAACTGCAAGACTAATTAATGCAAGGTATTTAAAAAAATATTTATTTATTATTGGGTAAAGACAGAGAGAAACTGAGATGGGAGGGGAGAGAGAGAGAGAGAGAAAACAAGAGAGAGAGAGTGAGAGAGAGAGAAGGAGAGAGAGAGAGAGAGAGACACCTGCAGTCCTGCTTCACCACTCCTGCAACTTTCCCCCTGCAGGTGGGGAATTAATGCAATGTCTTGTGCTTAAAGATGCACGTGACTAGGGCTAGGCAGTGGTACATCTGCTTGATAACACATCCTTAGGGACCAGAGTTCAAGCCCCCAGTCCCCACCTGCAGTGGTGAAGCTTTGTGAGCAATGAAGCAGTGCTGCATGTGTCTCTCTCCCTCTCTATCATCCCCTCCCTTCTCAATTTCTCTCTGTCTTATCAAGTTAAAAATAATAAATACATTTTTAAAAGGTGTATTGTTGGTCTATTTACATAATCATTGTTTTGTCTGAGACCATGTGATTCAATAGAGATCACCTATGAGAATCTCATAGGTAGCAAAAGAAGATATCAAGGAACTTGAATTTCAGTGAACATTATTATGTAACAGTACAAAAGCAGAATCTAATTTTACAGCACAGTTATGTTGCATACATATTCATCAGAGATCTCCTGTGCCTCAAGCTGGTCCTTGTGCTTTGCGCCACATGCGCTTAACCCACTGCGCTACCGCCTGACTCCCAGAGATCTCCTATTCCTAGCAAAATCTAGGTGCAGAAGCTGCTACAGTAACAGAAAGCTGGTGGAGCCAGGCAGTGGCGCACCTGGTAAAGTGCTGTCATCACAATGCGCAAGGACCCAGATTCAAGTCCTTGTCCCCACTTGCAGGGGAAAATTATTATTACTGGTGAAGCGCAGGGCTGCAGGTATCTCTCTGTCTCTCTTCCTCTTTATCACTCCCTTCCCTCTCAATTGCTCTCTGTCTCTATCCAATAATGCTACATTAAAAAAAAAAAATGGCTGTAACAAGAAGCTGGCCCCAGGGTCCCAGTATGCATCTGTGTGGGATAGACCGTGTTAAATACCTAATACCAAATACCCAAGTGAGAAAGCACTGGCTGACATCCCCAGAGAAATTCACACAGGACTATTTTTTTTTTTTCATTGTAATTGCCCTCTTCCTGAGCTTTGCTCTTTTCAGAAGGAAAATGAGGTAGCAAAACTAGCTGAGGCTTTCTTCAGCTCTGACATTCCAGAATGCCAGGACTCTGCATTAGAGATGGCTAGATTTATAACACACTGATAACTTATCTTTCATGAATCAATTCCTAGGCAATAATTTCACTTTACTATAGAACGTACCTGAAAATTTCGTATTGCTTTGAGTTTCTGTTGTTCCCATACAAAGAAACTCTGATGTATCCACTCACTTTCTTCTTCCCAGACAGTGTGACTGATACTCTGTATCTCCAACCTGCATGTCCAAAGAGAAATTGGTCAGTTAACTCAACTTGTTGGGGAAAAACTAACACCTCCTGGGAGCATTCCTGTCCCAAGTACTAAATTTCTAGATGGGGGACAGGTGAGGGTGGAGAATGTGGCTAATGGTTGCTTTTAATGGAGTTGGGGGCCCCAGGGATTTGCCTTGGTGGGGGTGTCAGGTGGCTCAGGAGACAGTGCATACTATAGTGGCCAGTTACTAATTTGCATCTAGAGAGAGAGAAGTGTTTAGGGTTCTAACATTTAGATAAAACACCTATTGTGCTATTTGTTTATTTACTGATTCATTTTAACATGTATTTGCTGCAACTGAGTCCTTACGAATGTGCAATTTCAATACTCGAGACCACATCTCCATTCAAATAGAGAAACAGATTCAGAGGGGAATATACACCAAATGCCATAGCTTCCTTAGCAGCTGGCAGCTCCTTGTGGTACCAGGGCTGGAAGCTGGTTTGTGTGCATGGCAATGCAGGAACTTTATTGGGTCATTGATCTCTCCAACTATCTCACTTTTAGATGTCTCTGTTTACAGGCAATGGACATATTCTTGATAGAAAAGAATACAACCCAGATGAAACTCAGATCTCTATTTACTAAGACCCCAAGGATCTTCCTCTCATTCAGGCTTTTTGGGTAGATGCTTAGTTTGGTCTCCATACTTGTGGTTTCAAATAAAAGGTGATTTTGCACACTTGGGGATATTCAGCAATGCCTGGGGACATGTTTACTTGTCACAGCTGGGAGGGGTGCAGCTGGCATCTAGCTGGCAAAAGGCAAAGATGTGGTCAATACTGCAAGCCAAGCACAGAGCAGCCCTACAACAATGAATTATCCAGGCCAAAATGTCAGTAGTGACGTTGGGAAACCCTGGTTGAGAACTTTCTTGGAGCATTTATACATACACATCTATGAAAGAACTCAGTCTTTACTGTCTTCCACAAATAGCATGTACTGTTGTTCTCTATTCTTTTCACCCACCCCTGCTCCACACTGGTTCTCTGTACTTCTCTCTCTCTCTCTCTTTTTTTTCTGTTATTCTAGAAAGTTGTCCCAACCAGAGAGTCTCCCACTCCAGACGGACTCAACCTCTAAGGCCACACAACAGAAGGCAGAAGGCAGGAGTGGAGTTTGCTCTTCTGAACCTTCCTTCTGCTCCTGAGTGGTACTAACTCCTTTCAGTTGTCACTGTATTTCAACCTGAGAGTCCCATAGCCCTTTGATTCTGGATACCTCACACATCTTAAAGTAGGTTCTTCCATTAAGTATTTCACTTGTCCCATGTGGAGAGTTCTGGGGCTTGGTGCCAACACTGCAAATCCAAGCCCCCAATTTTCCCCTTCTCTCTTTCTCTCCCCTTCTCCCTCTCCCTCTCCCTCTCCCTCCCCCTCCACCTCTCCCTCTCCCTCCACCTTTCCCTCTCCCTCCACCTCTCCCTCTCCCTCCACCTCTCCCTCTCCCTCCACCTCTCCCTCTCCCTCCACCTCTCCCTCTCCCTCCACCTCTCCCTCTCCCTCCCCCTCCCCCTCTCCCTCTCCTTCTCCCTCTCTATTTCTTTTATATTTGACAGGACAGAGAGAAATTGAGAGGGAAATGGAGACAGGGAGAGAAAGACACCTACAAACCTGCTTCACCACTTGTGAAGCGTCCCCGCACCCCCCTGCAGGTGGGGCTTGAACCTAGGTCCTTGAGCATGGAAATATGTGCTTAAATGGCTGCATCACCATCTGGCTGCCAGGGCTCTTGATCGCCAGATGTGCCACTTGTCTCTCACTAGGTAGGGCTTAGGGCTTTCTCTTTTCAGTCCATAGTTGCTCTCTTTTGTTAAAGCTCGCATAAAGGTTTGAGTTGTTTAGTGATTGGTGGACAGCTAGGATTTCCCTCATCCTTGATCTTGTACTAAAAGTAATAGTTCAAAGAACACCCTTGAACATACACTTGTAGGAACACCATCAAGCATTTCCTAAGATGCATTTGGAGCAATGAAATACCTTGGTGATAGGAATATGCACACGAGACTTACAGTGAATGTTGTTGCTAACCCATTGCTCTCTTTCACCAGGATTACATGAAATACTCTTATGTGGAAAGTGAAAATGAAGAGCTACACACAATTCAAAACAAAACAAAACAAAACCTGAAGCTCCCTTAGAAAATAATTGATTTTCGATTCTGTCTCTAGGAGATACTACTGACAACATGTGAATCAATGATTTTACTGTCTTACGCTTTTTTGAATGAGAATCTGGGCAGAATGACAGCACAGACACAGCTGTGTGTGTGGCTTTGTGCAGGGGGAACACTGACGACAGAGAGGCTGGGGGTGTGACACATCTGGTTGAGGCACATATTATCATCTGCAGGGACCCAGGTTCAAGTCCCCAGTCACTACTTGTAGGGAGTAGTGAAGCAGTGCCACAGGTCTCTCTTTCTCCCTCCCTCCCTATTTCCTTCTCGCTCAATTTCTCTTGTGGAAATAATAAAAGAGACCACTAATCATATGGGTGGATTTTTGATTTACAGTGACTTCACATACCTCACCCTCTTTTGCAAGCGAGAGGCTCTATTCATCCTCCCAAGGTAAGTAAGGTGGCTGTACATATGCCCCCCGTCCCCACCCCCAGGTCACCAAGAAATAGAACATGAGACTGAAGACAAATGCCATTCTCTCTGCTACCCTTCCATTATAGTGTACACCGGTAGGAGTCAAGTTTCTTGTCGCCACTAAGAGACATAATTAATAGGCTTGGTGCAACACTGTGTGTTATTTGCAAGGTTTTTTTTTTTTTTAATGAGTGAAATGGACACTTACGAGTAAAGTTACCACTCTCTCCTGTGTTCAGGAAAATGGTTTGTCCCACAGCACTGTTTTTTCCCTGAAATTGGTCAGCATAGTGCCCCATTTGGGGGCATCCTCCAGCTGGACAAGGGAAACAGCTGTTCTAGTGAACAAAGCAAATTAGTTTGTTAGTTTCTTTGAGTCACTCACCAGCTTACCCTCTTAATCTCCCCTGCTGTGTAGACATCCACCAATACATCCTCTCACATTTTTTCATTCCAAGGTCAAAGTATGACTTAACATTCCTAGGTTCAACTAAGGTCAAAAGAACGTCATCTTTGGGGGCTGGGTGGTGGTGCATCTGGTTAAGCTCACACACTGCCATGCACAAGGACTCGAGTTTGAGGCCCCAGATCCCCTCCCCACCTGCAAGGGAGACACTTCACGAGCAGTGAAGCAAGTCTGTAGGTGTCTATGTTTCCCTCTCGATGTTCCTTGTGTGCTATCAAATAAAATAGAAAGGAAAAAAAATGGCCACCAGGAGCAGTGGATTTGTAGTGCTGGCACTGAGCCCCTGTGTTAAC
Source organism: Erinaceus europaeus (assembly GCF_950295315.1). NCBI lineage: Eukaryota > Metazoa > Chordata > Mammalia > Eulipotyphla > Erinaceidae > Erinaceus > Erinaceus europaeus. Next base: position 10,968,211 of record NC_080175.1, read on the forward strand.
CCTGGTGGTAATAAAAACAAGCAAGCAAGCAAGCAAACAAACAAACAAAAAAACCCATAGTATTAATTCCCCCAGGTCTGTGAGCATTCGTGCATAGTCATAGCTGTGCTAGTTATTACTTGGGCACGAGTAATTATAACACACTTGCCTTATATTCTCCAAACTGCAATGTACTCTGCACACTAAGTATGGTAGTGGTGGTGAGGGCGAAGAATAGACACCCAAGTGCTAGTTTTACCTGAAGGGAGAAAAACTACTTCCTCAAGGTGCAACTAATGAGCTACCATTTGAAGAGATTCAAATAGGGGTCAGTTCTTTCTCTCTATGAAGCTAAAGTGAAGTTGCAGCTTCATGAGTTGTGACACAGGACCGCAGGGCTATACTCTGTCTCTTTCCCTTTCTCTATCTTCCCCATCTCCCCCACCCCTCTCAATTTCTCTTTGTCTCTATCCAATCACACATAAATAAATAAATAATTAAATTAAAAAAGTGAAGTTGGGGAGAGGGAGATAGCATATCATTTATGCAGAAAGACTTTCATGTTGGATGCTCCAAACATTCCCCCATAGCACCATAAACCAGAGCTGAGCAGTGCCCTGGTAAAAACAAAAAAAAAAAAGAAAAGAAAGAAATATTAAGATAAAATATAAATAGTCAAATTAATTTTAAAAAGTTATGTTGGCCACCAGTCTTCTCTTTCTTTCTTTCTTTTTTTCTTTCTTTCTCTCTTTTTTAAAAATAACTTGTCATCTATTGCATCAGCTCCCTCCCAGAGATAATTTGCTTTTTCCTTTTACATTTTAAAGTGACTGCTTTCTTGCTATGACTTGCAACTCTAACAACACTCTAAGTGATCTAGGTATTTCTTTGAGAACCTTGCAAGACTGAGTTCATGGGTCAGTGTATGGGTGGGAGACCAGATGGATGAGTAGCTGGATGGACCCAGTGACACCCACTGCATCACCAAAAGCAATGAAACAAGTTCAGATTGGGAGAGCTATCAATATCCCAGAAGGTCAAGAATAAAGGAAGAATTGTTCTAGATTAAAGGAGTCTAAAGAGATAAGACAAAAGATGCAATCATTGCAGGAAAAAGAAGGGGGAAAAGGGAAGAGTAAGAAATAAAGGCAGGAATAAAAGAAAGATGCTGGTGTAAGAGAGATGATTTGGAGAAGTGTGAATATGAATAATACTCTAGAAAATATTAGTGTGAAATTTATTGAGTGTTTATAGAGGAGAATGAATCATGTCTTTATGTTCACATAATTTAGGAAAATCATTTATATGTGCACATATGAAAGGTTAGTGTTTGGTGCATCTAGGAGATAGGTATGCTTATATTCATTATATCTTTCTTTCAACTGCTGGGTAAATTGAGAGTTTTCCAGAATGGAGAGTTGGGGGTTGAGGAAAGGCCTAACACAGGCAGATTCCTGTTGTCCTCCTCCTAACGAGCTATCCCCAGGAGGAAGAAGCCTGTGTGAGGTTCAGTATTTCCAGTATGTTCTCACTGGAGTTATAGATCTTTCTGTTCAAGTCTCAGGGACAAAACCAACAACAGGGACTCCAGCTACCGTGTCTCAGGACCCCTGGTATGACCTACCTCCTGAAATTCATTGTAAGAGGAACAGGGGTAGCCCGTAAAGCCATCTGGGTTGAGGATGCTGCTTGAGTAATATTTGTAGCTTCTAAGGTGGTTGCAAGCTACAAAATCTCGGGTTCCTGGGAAAACAAAGTCATAGGTGACCATTGGAGGCAGGGCACTTGTGAGTCCTGAACCATTCTGTCCCTGAAAGTAATCACTTCTACTGCCACAGATAGGCATCTACCTCAACTCCAGATAGTCTGGGGCAAAGAGAAAACCTGGAGTCTTGTTTAGTCATGGTGGTTGGTCAAAGTCACCCTCCAACTGAGGAGGTTCTACTTAGGGCTGCGCAAGTGACAAGTTCTAGCAAGGGAACAAGAGATTGGAGACTGATCTTCCAGAAGTCAAGCAGGAAACACACACAGAAATAAAGATGGATGGGAGCCTTGGGGCATGAGAGAGAGAAAGAGGGAGAGAGAGAGGGAAGAGAGAAAACCGTGGCATCAGTACATTCCTCCTTTAATTTGGTGGTGCTGGGGATTTGTACTTTCACAGCACCTTTGCTCTCAGGCCTGCATGCCCATTTCTTTGACTGTAAATAAGGTGAGAGTGAGAGACACTACAGCACTGCTCCACCATCCATGAAATTCCCACATGGTGGTAGGCTCAAACCCAGGGCCTCACACAAGCTAAGATACAGCTTATTAGGAGAGCTATGGCCCACTCCCTGTGCTCCCATTTTTTAGAATAGTAACTTTGTAAGACAATCACATACTTCCTGGCCTTCTGCCCAGGCCCAGAGTCTGAGAACCCCAGACTGCACCGGACAGGCCTTTCACATGAACCAGCCATTTTGGTGCCTCTGGTCTGAGGCTGAGAAATTCTGCTTCATTGTTCTGGGTGGAAGGTAAGAGCTGCCGAGCACAAGGCAATCATAGCCTCTGGCCATTCTGTCCACTACATCAAATTCACCATCTTTTTTTTTTGTTTGCTTGCTTGTTTCAACCAAAGACGGCTTGTTGAGAAAACTGTTTTTCATTTCTCCAACTACTTGGTTCAAATTGTCCCCAGCATCAATGCTTTGTAACCCCAGACATACCTGAGAACCACTTCTGGGAGGCCTGGGGTGGGGGTGGGGTGGGGAGGCTTTCTCTGCCACCCACAGCTCTCCTTTGTGTGGGGGATTTGCCTTCCACAGGCCCAGCTCCCTCATGCCCCTAGGCCCAGCGACCTCCAAGCCCAAGTCGGGTTCCACCACACTCATTACCAGACAACAGAACCTGTTTCAAACTTAATTATTTCTTTCATCCCAAATTACTGCCCAGAGAGCCCATAATAGCCCAGCAAGTGGACTTAATTGTCCCTCAGTGCCCAGCGCCTGGGTGACTCAGCTCCACACAATAGAGGCACAGGCAGTGGGCATGGGCTTGCACAGTCTAAATTGCCTCTTTAATTAAAGCCCAATTCCGTTCTATTGTAAGTGGGCTGCTCGGACTTCTGGGAAAGGGCAGCCTTTCCTGGGACTCTGGGGCTCTTGTTGTTTCTCCTGGAGTTACCTGAGGCAGGCCAGATAGGAACTAAAAGGCTCCAGTCATGCTGTAGGTGGATGCTGGCTGTTACCTGATCAGTTTTCTATTTTACCATCAAGGTGGGGAATATTAAAAGGCTGAAGAAAGCCTCATAGCTCAGTGTACCAGAAAGCAGAGAGTGTTTTCTTGGGGCCAGCTGCTGAGCAGGGGACTGGGGTGTCTGGAATCCCAAGACACAAGTCTGGGCTTCAGAGAACTCCCAGTTCAGAATGGTCAACATCAATGGAGTGGATCATAGTTTTGGGGGGAGAGGAAAGACCAGAACAAGATGTGGCTTTTGGGTTGGGCAGTGGTGCAACCAGTTGGGTGAACACATTACCATACAGGAGGATCCTGGTTTGAGGCCCCAGTCCCCACCTGCAGCGGGGCAGGAAGCTTCAGGAGTCCCAAAGCATGCCTGAAGGTGTCTCTTTCTCCCTCCCTGTTTCCTTCTTCTCTCTGTTCTATCAGATAAAATGGAAGGAAGGAAGGAAGGAAGGAAGGAAGGAAGGAAGGAAGGAAGGAAGGAAAGAAGGAAAGAAGGAAGGAAGGGAGGAAGGGGAGGAGGTGTGGCATTACCAGGGTGCTGAGCCTCTTCTCAAGTAAACTGAGATACTCACGGAGCTCCTTCCCAGACCTCCTGGCTTCTTTCCACAGACCACACCTCCCACCCTTATTTCTGTTCCCAAGGCCTGACAACAAGTCAAAAGCAAGGGATTCAAAACCTGCAAATCTTTGCTTGCAAGTTCTTAAAGGAGCAGGCACTGAAGGCTAGATGGGTGTGAGGGCATGCCAGAGGTAGAGCAGGGTATTTACCAATGCACCAGCCCAGTTCATGGCTCCGAAGAGGCTCTGCAGAGGGTACTGACTGGAATAGGAAGTTGAAGCTTCACAGCCAGAACTAGGTTTAGACACAGGGTGTTCTTGGACAAGCTTGTGACTTTGCTGAGCTCACTTTTTCATCTATAAAATGTGGCAGGTCTGAGTAATTATCTAACAACAGGGTTGTGAAAATGCCTGGCACCAGATCATCACAAGGAGTGTCAAAGTCAGGGTACAAAAGCTCACCCACACCTCCTGCTTCCCCTCCAGCTGAGCTGTTGCTGTCCGGCTTCTCTCTAAGCTGCGTACCTTCCCAGATTCCGTTTATGTCAATGATGGTTGAAAGGATGTTCTTCTGACACCCAGGCATTTGCTTCCCTCCATTGGGGTAGAAATCCAGGTGGCCTACCTTTTGGCTCATTCCAAAACCTGAAACATTGGAAGCAGAAGGAAGTGGTGAGGTGAGGTCCCAGTCAAAGTTAGGACATGGTCACAAAGAATGTTTAATTTGTTCCAACCAAAGTGATAGTCGTCTCTTTGGCAAATTCTTTTGGTGCAGCTAAGTGTCAGGATCTGCAGAAAATCCTCAGCGAGGAGGACTTGGCATGGTGAGGAGGAAGGAGAAAGCAGAGGGAGATTTGAGAGAAAGTAGGCTCTAGGGAATATGCACGTGTGTGTGTGTGTGTGTGTGTGTGTGTGTGTGTGTGTGTGTGTGTGTGTGTGTGTGTATCTATCTGTCTGTCTGTCCTGAGTGGCCCTGAGCCATATGGATACATCCTGATGGTACCTTGTGCACTGGCAGACAGAAATCAGGATTACAACAGATGGTTCTTTTTCTTTTTCTTTTCAGGGGAGAGCATGAACACAGTCTCCCCACTACCACAAATTATGCAGCTGAGTTTCCCACATTTGGGGAAATCACAGGGGTCAGCACATCCAGAGTGCAATGGATAAGCCTCGCCCTGGGAAAGCCACCTTCGTCATCATGGTATCTCCCCTGTCAGGTAAGTATACTACAGCTGCTTCTTTTTAAATCATATAATTCACTTTAGAATATTGACTTCTACATATAACTGGTATATAAAGATCACACAAAGTTACACTGTTACATTGAGAGGCAGGCCAAATGCTTTGGTTGTTCAAGCATACTGACTGGCCTGTGACCACACCCTGGTTTGACCTCCAGGCTCTATGGTCTTGGAAAATTGCTTCATGTTGGTGAGTCTCAGTTTTCTCAGCTATAAAACGGTAACAGTAACATTCCACAAATGTTTAGGGTTACAGCAATGAATGGGCTGACATGTACAAGATGTTCACTGCACACAGGGTCAATTCATAGTAAATGGTAACATCAGCATCACTATTACTATGTGCTCACTTACTCTTGGCATGTTTCCTGAATAATTAGGTAGGATGATTTAAAAAAACTGGAGGCCAGATGGTTCATCTGGACAGTACACTAGTTTTGTTATGCATATGACCCAGGTATTAGCCCAGGCCCCACCATATTTGAGGAAATTTCAGTGTTGTGGAGTCTTCCTCTCTCCCTTGGTCTCTGTCTTTCTCTCTCTCTCTATCTATGTAAAATAATCATCTTGGAGTGATGAAGCCCCAGTAGGAGAAACAAACAAATAAACAAACAAAAAAAAAAAACCTCAGGAACTTTAGAAGAATTAAAAGATATATTTAATCTCTGACAAAATAAACTGTAACCAAAACTTTGACCAAATATTTCAGAAAAAAAAAATCAATTTTTTCAAGTAGAAACCAAGAACCAGGAATCAATGCATCTGCCCCTTAGGATACTGGCAAACTGGGGGAGGGGGTGCGGGCTGGAGATGGAACAATTTCCTTCCACATATGTAGATATGGCTCTTGTCCTTGTCCTACCTAGGACCACTGGTTGATACCCTGGCATGGTACTTACTTGTTCATCTGTGGGTGGCATTATTTTGATTGGTTGGTGCCCAAGTGACCATTGTGGTTAATCACTTGAGTGGCAGCCCTGCAGAACATGTGTGACTGAGGTGTAAGAGGAACTTTGTGATTCACTGTCATCAGTTAGAGTCCTGGTTACCAAGAGGTGGAGTGAGGAACTCACCGAGGTTAGGGATGATGGGTGCTGCATCTGTGTGAATCACATCCACAAACATGGCATCTGAGGCATCCAGCCGAACCTCCTCAGGGGTGCCCTGGAAGCATGGCTCTGCTGGGTCCAGCCCTGAGGTGAGGGAACGGGGAGGTGGGCAGCGGGTCATACTCTCAGACAAACCAGGATCTAACCCCCTTATCCACAAACTGAGCGTGTGTGAGGAATCCTGGGTGAAGGCTCTATACCCTAGTAGCCATAATGTGGGGAACTGGGTCTTCTGCTTCTGGTCAGCTCAGGGGAGAAAGACTGGGAGAGTAGAAGTGGCATCATCACTGCCAAGCAATCTTCAATAGCCCCAGTTCCTGCATTCATCTAGGATTTGAGTGGTATCTTGTTCCCCTCCAAGCCTGCATGTCCCTATTCCTGTTCCCCTCCATGCATGTTACTATTTGGTCATTGCTTTCAAGGATTATAAGGTCCCTGATACCCCCACTGTCTATCTATTTCTTGGTCCTTTGGTTCATGCTATTTCCCCACTTGTGTTTGCTTTGCCACATTCTCCTAACCTAGATCTCTCCCCTCGAGACTTGGCTCAAATGCCTCCTCTGCTTTAAAAATCTAGCCTCCCAGGGGTTGGGTGGTAGCACAGCAGTTAAGCGCACATGGTACAAAGCACAAGGACCAGAGTAAGGATCCTGGTTTGAGACACCGGCTCCCCACCTGCAGAGGGCTCGCTTCACAAGTGGTGAAGCAGGTCTGCAGGTGTCTATCTTTCTCCCCCTCTCTCTGTCTTCCCCTCCTCTCTCAATTTATCTCTATCCTATCCAACAACAATAACAACAACAACAATAATAGCCACAATAACAATAAACAACAAGGAAAACAAAAGGGAAAATATAGCAAAATTGCCTCCAGGGGCAGTGGACCCATAGTGCAGGCACTGATTCCCAGAGTCCCAGCAATAACCCTAGAGGCCAAAAAAAAAAAAAAAAAAAAAAATGAACTTGCCTTCCCATCTGCATTTATTGATTCTATTTTGAATTTTATTTGCCTTCTGAGCTGTTTGCCTCTTGGACTACACTGGATTTCCTGAACCAGGTTCTGTGCCCACCCTTAAAGAGAAGCAGAGGGTGGGCGAAGCCTCGCACACAGGGTCTGGGGAGCTGTATTTCAGTTTTACTCAAGCTCAAGTCCCTGATCTCTCTGAGCTTTAGACATGGAAATGTGGGAATAACCACAGCCACTGACCTGCAGGGATTATTGCAAAAGTCTCAAGACCTTTACCTTTCACACTGAAAAATACGAAATAGATAGGAACTATTATCTCCCTATTTTTCACCCAGTGACCAGCACTGTACCCTAAACAAAGGGCACATGCATTGAATGTTGAAATGAACAGACTGCCAACTGATTTGGCTTATTAAAGGCTGATTAAATAGCTACCTTGGATAGAGTGCTGCTTGCTTTCTTTGTGGGTAACTTGTGCTGTGGTCTCTCTCTCTGTCTCTGTCTCCCTGAGAAAAATGTATGCCTCTCTCGTGTACAATTCTTTATGCACACTACTCGTTCTCCTTTCTCTTTCTCTCCTTCCTTTTTTCCTTTCTCCCTTCTTTTCTTCTTCATTCACTCCCTCTCTCTCTTTCTCTTCTTCTTCTCTTCTTCCTTGTTGTCTGAGTACTTCCTGTATGACAACATAAATATTTGTGAAGCTAATTAATTATTGTTTTAAATATTAGCTTGCTTTCTACTTTATTACAACTAGTAAGACTCCCCCTAAGTCCTGACTCTGCTGTGTTAGTTATAGATATATTTTTTCTGAATGCACTGTTATTCTCAATCCTATATACCACCAGTATACATAAGCAACTATGTTCTTATCATAATTCTGAGCATCACAGAAATCCGGCAGGGGCGCCCTCTGTGATAGAGCTCAGGCCCTGCCTCCCTCACCACCACTGCAACAGTGACCACAAGCCCACCTGTGATCCTGCCCACGTGGCCTCCCAGCCTCCTGCCGGCCTCTCCCGCAGCGTGTGAGCCCAGGCTGTGTCCGATAAGGTGCACGTCCTCCAGTGAGTAGCCCAGCTGTGTCTGCGGAAGGAAGGAAGGAAGTGGCATCAGTCCCTATCCTTCACTCCCAGGCCAGGGCAGGGGGTGGAGGGGGGAAGTGCCTGCTTTCCTGAGGGCAGGGGTGGGGCTGGGACCGAACAGAAATGGCAGAATGCCTTGGTTCAGAGCAACCCGGTCCCTGCAGCCCGGTGGTTCCCTGGGGCTGGTTGGTGCGCAGGGCAACAGTGCTGACCAGTGGCCATTGTGCCAACTGCAGCCACCAAGCCAGCTCCCACCTGCTCCCCTGAGTACATCTATTTCCTTCCCTTTGTAGTCCCAGATAGTGGCTCCTCTCTCTGGGCTGACAACCGCTGAGCAGCCAAGTTATTATCTAATTCCCAGACTAGCCTGCAAGGAAGGCTGTATTTCAAAAGGAGGAAAATGGGGTTCAAAGACATTAAATCAACACCCCCAGAACCGCAGCGCCCCCACCACCACCCTAACTAGGAATCTGCAGGAGAATCTGGGAGTAAGTGGGCTTTAGGCTTCCAGTCTACTCCCTCACCCATCCCCACCCACAGCTTCCTAGCTGCCTCTGGGTGTAAGCTGAGTCTTGGCTGCCCATTTCCCTGAGGAGGCAGCCAGGGTAGGTTTTACCGACAGCTGTTGGACCAGGAAGGCGATCTCAGCTCCCACCACCCGAATATTGTGGACGGCTTGGGTGTATTCTGTCCGGGATCCTTGGCTCCAGTCTACACAGATGCAGTTCACTTGCTCCACTTTAAACATGTTCTGGGGAAGGCAAGCAAGAGGGAGAGACTCACTTTTTGCCCACCTTTGGGGTTACACATCAAGTATCTGGTTTGTGTCAGAGCCTTAATGCCCTACACACACACACACACACACACACACACACACACACACACACGGAGAGAGAGGGAGAGAAAGACTGTTCATTTCTTCTTTAAAATTTATTATTTTATTTTATTATTGGATAGAGACAGAAACTGAGAGGGCAGAGGGGGATTGAGTGGGAAAGAGCCAGACACCTGGAGCCCTGCTTCACCACTTGTAAAGCTATCTACCTGCAGGTGGGGACCAGCGGCTAGAACCAAGGTCCTTGTGCTCTGTAATGTGTGTCCTTAACCAAGTGCACCACCACCTGGCCCCAAGACTGATCATTTCTTCACACACTATGAATTAGGTGTATTAGCCCTACTTAGCAGATGTGGAAAGTGAGGCTTGGAAGGGGAAACATGGCATATCTAAGACCTCACAGATGGATTATTGTCACAAACATATCAAATATGATTTGGTAGAACAGGGGATCTAAAAATACTGCTGGAGGGTTAAATTCACTTGCTAAATTTGCCTGTTTCTAGGATTTATGTACACACAGATATGCCCTTTTGTGTACCCATTTTCTTTGTGACCATACTACAACAGAACTGAGCTGAAGTCAGATTATCCCCCTCTCCCTTTGTAATAGAATGTTTCCTATCTGGTCCTCTACTGGGAGTTTGCTGACCCCTGCAGGAGATAATGGAAACCCCAGGCTGGGCAGGTGCTACTTTTACAGTTCTGACAATACTTTTTTTTTGACTCAAGGGTTTTAAGGGACAAGTTAAATAAGATTAGTTTGCCCTGACATACACCTTTTATAACGTGCTGTGTGATGCAGTCTACTGCCCACACACAGCTGCTATTATCCCAAGGGGAAGAAGTCAACATCAAAAGAACCACTCCATTTTCTCTGTTTATTTTGGGGGTGGCTCAGACTTTACCTTAGTTTGAGATGGGGGCAGCTGGTTGGAAGGTAGGACCACATATCTGCATCCCAAGAGTCCCCATCTCCAAGTTGACACAGTCTGCTTCAGAAGGGACTCAGAACACCCTACTCCTCAAAAGAGGAGCTAGCCCATGAGTAGGATTGTGTGAGATCTTACTCAGAACAGACTAATCCTTGAAAGACTGTGCCCATGGGTGCCCCCTACTGACTCAACTACAAACACACGGGACTGTGGTGTCCTGAACAGGTGATCTGATTTTGCTTTCCATCTGTGGGTCCCAATCTTGAGGAAGTATTGAATTCTTTTGTGTCTCCTCTGTAAAATGGAAATAGTATCTATTTTCTTCCTCCATTGTGCTATTGGGGGAATTTAATGGGAGAAAGACTGAGATGGTTGGCATAGTGTCAAGCTCCGAGTAAGTGCTCTGGAAGCAGATTCCATGAATAAGCTTAAGAAAATGGCATAAGCTGGTTTTGCCCAATACTTATTGGCCTGAGGTTCTGGTTTGATTCCCTCATGCTCCATGTATCTGAGTGGTACTTCAGTGCATCTCTCCCTCTCCCTCTATCTCTCTCTGTCTTTCTCTCATGTGGCACTACCTTATACAAAATAATTTTAATCCCTTAGAATGTTAGTTACCTAAGCAATATTCATAACTTTAGAAGATTAATTGAAATTAAATAAATATAGAATTCTGTTCTTTGGTTGCCCGAAGCTGCATGGATTCAAAAAGTTCTGGTAGCAAGTGGTTTGTAATTCAGATGGTGGACATATAATTTCCAGCATCACAGAAAGTTCTATCAACAAGTGGTGTTTCTGTGGGCACTAGTTAAATAAATGAATAGCTATTGGCAGAAAGAATGCCAGGTAATTGGCCATTGTCTTCACTTCCAGGGATTTTTGATTGGATTCTCTGTATCTCTTCATTCTCAAGAGATGGTACTTTTGGGGGTAATCAGTAAAGGATAAATCCGGATCCAGGTTCCCCCCACACACACACTGGCCTCAGGAAGGACTAGCTCCTTTTGGAATATTTCCTGCCCCTGTCTCTGGGGCACTGGGACTAGGTGCTGGCCTCAGCATTATGTGGCCTGCTGAGGAAGGGCACCTTACCTTGCACATGTCTGTCAGCCAGCTCTCCTCCCCCTTGTCGATGAAGCCATGGATGATGAAACGTGTCTTGCGGTCCAGGCGGAAGTTTGAAGCCTCCACAGTGTCTAGATCAGTGCCTGTGATCAGCTAGAGGAATTTGGATGTGTGCCTTTCTGAGTCATGAAACCACGAGAGCCAATTTCAGACAAAGTGAGAGAGTCCCATGAAGTTGGGCCATGTTAGAGAAGGAGTTTCAGGTTTGTGGTTACAGGATTGAATTCAGAAAGACCAAATCCATGACATTCTGTTTTCAATAGTCTTCATTGAAAACCCAGCATTTCTGTCTACCATGAAACTGGCAACAAACAGTAGTCTTAGCAACACAGAAATCAGAGATTTTACTTTCATGTTAAAGTTGTGGAAGATATTTGAAAGTATCATGGGCTGAGAAGATAGCATAGTGGTTATGCAAAAACCCTTCATGCCTGAGGCACCAAATGTCTCAGGTTCAATCCCCCGCACTACCATAAACCGGAGCTGAGCAATGCTCTGGTAAAAAGGAAAAATATATATATATATGTATCTTAAGTGAAAGTATCACTTATACTCAATGCTATTTTATATTTTTAATTGTCATTCGTGATTTAATAGTGATTTATAAAGTTATAAGATAGTGGGGTATAGTTCCACACTACTCTAACCAGGAGAGTTCTGCCCCCCACCCCCACCATGAGAATTCTGTCCCACTCCCAACAATACCCATGACAGAAAATAGTAACTAGTCATCCCAAGGTCTTAGAGGGGGTTGACTACTTTTTTATGTGTTTCAAATCTCTATATTCCACATACAAGTGAAACTATCTGGTGGTTGTCCTTCATTTTCTTAAGTCACTAAGTATAATCACTCTTCAATACTATTTTATTTTATTTTATTTGTTGATCCTTTTTTTTCTTTTCCTCCAGGGTTATTACTGGGGCTCGGTGTCAGCAATATGAATCCACTGTTCCTGGCTGTCATTCCCCTCCCCCCATTTTTATCGATAGGACAGAGAGAACTTGAGAGAGGAGGGGGAGATAGAGAGGGAGAGGGAAAGATAGACATTTGTAGACCTGCTTCTCTACCTGTGAAGCAGCCCCCCTTGCAGGTGGGGATATGGGGACTCGAACCTGGATCCTTGCACAGGTCCTTGTGCATAGTACTATGTGCATTTAACCAGGTGCACCATCTCCTGGCCCCTCCCTATTTGAAATTCAAGTAGCTATTGAACCAAAGCCAGATCTTGTTATTTAGAGATAATGCACAAATTTTACTGTGTTACTTTAAAAAAACGTTCTGACCTATTTTCCAACATAATTGGCTTCCTTTGTATACTTAGGTATTTTCTATGACATGTTTCAAATTATCATCCTAAGCAGGGGCTCTTAGACTTTCCCAAGTGGCCAGTAGAGGTCTCTGTCAGAGAAAATATACAGAACTCTTTGGCCAGAAGCATGAGGCCTGAGAAGAGTCAGCTAGTGGAGTCCTGAGGGACAGACAGCACATGTCCCCGGGAATTATGAGTAGACTCCAGGGGCCGGGGGTGTGGCTAGTAGGCATCACACATGTCTTACATGCTGGACATCACATGTTCTAGTCCATGCATAAAAATGGCAGAGTGTGTGCTCTGGTTTCTCTCTTATAATAGTAGTAAATTGAAAGAATAGACTGCTAAATGCCCACAGACTTGAGACCCTTGACCCAATCCAGACTTCATATTGATAAAACCTAAAGAAAGCTAGAAAAAGGGGCCAGGTGGTGGTGCACCTGGTTGAGTGCACATGTTACAATGTGCAAGGACCCAAGTTCTAGCCCCTGGTCTCTGCCTGCAGGAGGAAATCTTCACAAGTGGTGAAGCAATGCTGCAGGGGTCTGTCTCTCTCTCTCTCTCTCTCTCCCTTCCTCTCAATTTCTGGCTGTCTCTATCCATTAAATAAACAAAAGTAATAAAAAATTTTAAAAAAAGGAAAGTTAGAAAAAATAAAAAGAGCACAAAAACTATGTCTAAGGAGACTTCCAACTAGAGGCCCTGAGTGGGAGGAATTTGTCACTTAGAAACCACAGTGGGTGACTTCAGAGGCCTCTAGAGTGACACCTGGCTCTTCACATTAACTTGAGGACTGGGACTGAGAACCGATTGAGTTCTGAGCAAGTTTTCCTTTCTCAAATGTTTGCTGAGCCCGCATCTGTTTACAGAGTTGTGTGTGTGTGTGTGTGTGTGTGTGTGTGTGTACTCAAACCTATTTAATACACACATCCCAGCAGCATACCTCATTGTCTATTTATTATTTGTTATGGTCACCCTACAATGGATTGTTTTATCCCTGCCACTGACCTCCACTTCCTTCCTCACCTGGAAACCACCATTTCATTCTCATGATCTAAGAAATTTCCAAACCCGGAGAAGGAACTGAATACACAAGTTCACAAAGCTAAAGATATCATACGATTATCTAAAAGACCTGCAACTGGATACATTATAGTAAAATCAAGCAAGTTCTTGCAGGTCACATCTAAGCACCTGGACAAAGTCTGTCCCGTTTCTACCTGGCTGACCTTCAGAGAGCAGAAGGCTTCTTCTGAGCTCCCACCAACCCAATCTCTGTCTTCTAAATCTTGGGAATAGATTTACCTCCCCCATGTCCTGAGGGTTTCTGCTGCCTCAGCTGCCTCATGTAGGAAGGTGATAGGCCCCTTTGAGGTACCCAAGCCTGGGTGTCTCCACGAATGCTACCTGCACCCCTTTCCTCCCAGGAGCAGGACTCTAATGCTGGGAAACCCCAGTGTTCTGTGTACAGAGAACTGAGTGTGTGAGTTTCTAGGCTGGCACTTCCCAGCGGCATCAGAGGCACAGAGATACTCAGATTCTAAGAGCTAAAAAGGTCCCAGGTCTAGCAGGTGAGAAAACATCATCTGGAAAATCTCAAGGCAGTGAACTTAGACTACCACACAAAGGCTGTAATGTGAACTTCCAAGTCCCTCCACCATGCTGTTAGCCTCCTTCCACCCTTACCTGGAAGTTGTTTGGATTCTCATTTGTGTACAGAAGAAAGCGGGTGTTAATATCTCTGGGGGACCAGGGAAATAACTTCAAAGGCCGCTGTACAATTCCAGTCCATGGCTTTTCATCGGAAAAACAGCCCAGGGGTCTATAGCAGATCTCTTTTCCTGAGGCAGGAAGAGAAAGGAACAGGGCACAAGTGAGGTTGTGCAAAGGATCACTGTCATCTCAGCCACACAGGGGACTCCACAGAGTGCAGCCTAGACTTGGCCGAGGCCAGTGAATATCTCTGTCTTTACCACCAGTGTTTCCTATGCTTCTGTGGTGATATGAATCACCTGGGCATGTGTGTATGTGTGTGTGTATGTGTGTATGTGTGCACACATGTGCACACGTGTGTATGCACACACCTGAATGTATTTTATGCACACATTCCCAGGTTCCCTCATCTGAGATTCTGATTTTGAGAGTCAGGGGTGAGGCCCTGAAAACAGCACATTTAATAAGTACCCTTAAAGGGCAGGGGTAGCTAGCATAATGGTTATGCAAAGTGACTCTCATGCCTGAGGTTCCCAAATCCCAGGTTCAATCCCCTGCACCACCATAAGCCAGAGCTGAGCAGTGCTCTGGTAATAAATAAATAAATAAATAAATAAATAAATAAAATAGTACCCTTAAACATCAGGCGGCTGGGAGAGTCACTGGGAAACTTCTACCTTAAAAACTACTTTTTGAGAGACAGGCTGTGTCGGGCATTAAGCCAGTCCCCCTGCTCCATCCTGCGTTACTGATACTATGGCCTATTTTCAAAATCATTGTTTTGCCTGAAAGATCCCCACCCATTGATCTGTCTTCTTTCTATCTCGAGACCCGCCCTGCCTGCAGGCTAACATTAATCCCACCAACCATTGCAACAGTTGCTAAGGAAGCTTCCATCTTCCCAGCATGACTTTTGCCTTTCTCCACCCCCTTTCCTAGCCATTTCCATTTCCGACTTGCCATTTCCAGTTTTATCCTACAAAAGCCACTTCTGTTTCTGGTTTCTTTCCCTTCCACGTCCCGACCCAGAGGAGGGCAGGGGGAGGTGGACCTGGCCATTGCGGTTTTTGGCTCCACGTGGCCTAACCTGCTGCACTGACGCCGGACTCTGGGGCTCCCGCACGAATAAAGATTTGTATTTCTACCACCACGAGCTTGGTTCCTAGGTCATCTCTCTCTCCTGCAATGCTAGCCCGACAGGCTGGGAGTATGGATCGACCTGCCTACACCCATGTTCAGCAGGGAAGCAATTACAGAAGCCAGACCTTCCACTTTCTGCATCCCACAGTGACCTTGGGTCCATACTCCCAGAGGATTAAAGACTAGGAAAGCTACCAGAGGAGGGTATGGGATACAGAGTTCTGGTGGTAGGAATTGTGTGGAGTTGTACCCTTTTTATCCTGTGGTTTTTGTCAGTGTTTCCTTTTTATAAATAAAAATTTTTAAAAAACTACATTTCTAGGGCTAGGAGGTAGCCCTATGGAGAATTCAAAGAGTACAAAGTGTATTCTCCAAGGTTCAATCCCTCCCTCTACCATAAGCCAGAGATGAGCAATGCCTTGGTAAAAACAAACAAACAAACAAACAAACAAAATGTAAAACAAAATCCAAAATGAAACAAAGAAAACTAGGGACCGGTGGTGGCATATGGTTGAGTGTCCTGGGTTCAAGTCCCCGGGCTCAACATGCAGGGTGAAGCAATGCTGCAGGTGTCTCTATCTCTCGCTACTAGTGTTCCCTATACTTCTGTGGCGACATGAATCTCCCGGACGCTCATGCGCGAGTGTGTGTGTGTGTGTGTGTGTGTGTGTGTGTGTGTGTGTGTGTGTGTGTGTGTTTCATACACACATTCCCAGATCATGGAGAATATACACTTTGTCATGCACAAGGACCTGGGTTTGAGCCTCTAGCATCTCACAGGAGGACCAATCATGACACAAGAAGACACCTCAAGTATGATGTTTCAAGTATGATGTTTCTGTGAAGTGCTGTCCCTCCATCTCTATCTCTGTCTCTTTCTCCCTCTGCATCTCCTCCTATTTCTCTGCCTCTAGCTAAATTAAAGGAAACAAACAGGTCTTCCAGGAGTGGCAGAATTGTGGAGGTACGAAGGCAAAAACAAAACAAAAACCCCTCAAAACGACTTCTTCCACGAAATCTCTCAATTGCCAATCTCATGCATTCATTAAGCATCAGGTAATTATATGGCAAACGCTAGAAGAAGAAGGTAATTATACAGTGCATGTGAGTTCTGTAGCACAGACTCACTATGTGTTTTAAATATTTCTCTATGAATATATATTTACTTTGTATAGAAATAGGTAAAATGAGATGGAAGAGGGAACTGTTCCACTGCTTATGAGGCTTCCCCTTACAGGTGAAGATGGGGCAGGGGTAGGGTATTGAACCCAGGTCCTTGAACACTGTAATGTGTGCACTTTACCAGATACACCACCACTTTGCTCCACTACTTTTTTTTTAATGCTGTGCTGGGGAATGAATCCAGGACTTCACACACTTGCTATACTACCACTGAGTGGCTTCCCAACCCCAATTGTTTTCATTTTTCATTTAGAGATCCAAGCAAAGAGGAAAGACACTAATGCACTGTCCTCCATCCATGAAGCTAGTCAATGCTGTTCATGGTCCTTTCATGTGGTGCTAGGCTCAGGGGCTCCTACCCAAGACCTGGAACCTGCTAGTCAGGGATGAGCTATTTCCTGGCTACCTACTTGGTTTCACCTGGACATGTCTATCACATCCAGTATAGGCTTTGCACACAGCAGGATGAAGCCTTTAGCTGCCTTCTCCATAGGACAGTCCAGACACACTCTCCCCACCAAAGGGATGGGGACCCCATCCTCACCTGTGACTGTGGTTACCAGGAGAAGGCTCAGTGTCCAAAAGGGCAGCATCTACATGGAGGAAAAAATAGAGAGAGTGAAACTGAAGCCCAGCCCTGGGCACCTTGGAGCTCTTCCTGGAAGTGGATACTATGAGACTAGGCTCTGTCCCCAGTACAAGGAGTTGGCAGTGCTGCTCAAAGACTCCTTCCCCCTCCCAGACTCTGAAGCACCCTGATTTGGGGCCACATTCCTGTGGTACTCCAGCCCTGCCAAGCGCCCTGTTTGAGTTGACTGTGACTTACTGTGCCACAAAGTTCCATTTACAACATGCAGTTGGCTGTTTACAGCTCTTTATAAGCATGCTTTATCCTTTGGACTCTTGAGAAGAAAGGATGGGAGGAAACGATAGGCTCTGCTTGTGTGTGCTTTGAACCCAGGTTATCATAAACACACAAAGCTTGCTCTGCCTATGAGCAGGCCTGTTTATAAAGTTAGATTCTCTGGAACGAAAGTGGACACCAGAATGGGAAAGGGCTCTGTTCATCTGATTTGCAATTCCAGCTGCCAAAAGATGACTCCCTGAATGACAGCAGGAGAACATAGTGGAGCCTCCCACTCAAAGACCCTTCTGGAACAAAAACTCTGAACCGTAGAGCTGTCTTGTTGCACTATAGTTCTTGGCAGAGTTGTGTGGGACAGTCTAGAGTCTTGTGCCTGTTTATGAAGACACACTCTTTTTGTTATCAGATTGTGTTGAATGGGGAGTAGGCCCCTAAAGAACCAACCTACAAGATTAGGGAAGTGAATCAGTTAACTTGCATGCAGAAGGTCCTGGGTTCAGCACCCAGCACAGCATAAAAATGAAATATTAAATGAGTAAAACTTCAAGACTGACATAACAATGCTCCTTCCCTTCCCACTCCACCTCCTGTCCTTCTCTAGCTCTCATGAAGAAATATGGGCCAGAGGCTAGGTAATAATGCACCTGGTTGAGTGCACATGTTACAATGTGCAAGGAACCGGGTTCAACCCCCCCCCCCATCCTTACCTGCACAAGGGAAGCATTTGTGAGTGGTGAAGCAACTCTGTAGGTCTCTATGTCTCTCTTCCTCTCTATCTCTCCCTCCCCTCTCAATATGACTGTCTCTATCAAATAAATAAAGATAATAATTTTTTTTTTAAAAAAGGAGGAAATCTGGCCCAGAGAGGGCACTCTGTTGTAGAGTGTATGCATGAAATCCTGTGTTTGCTCTCCAACCTTGAATAGAAAAAGCAAATGAAAGAGAGAGTTAGTTTGTCACAAAATAATAACCCTGTTAGAGGATAAGCTCAAAACAATAAAACAAACACTGTTAAGACATATCTATGTTTAGGAAAACATAATCTTTTTATTCTTTCATTTTTATTTGTTAGGACAGATAGATATTGGGAGAGGTGGAGGAGATAGATGATAGATGATAGATAGATAGATAGATAGATAGATAGATAGGGAAGAGACACCTGCAGGCTTACTTCACTGCTCTAAAATTTCCCCTCCCAGATGGGGAGAGGGTGCTCAAACCGTAGCCCTCGAACACGGTAGTGTGTGCACTCAACCAGGGGCACCACCACCTGCCTCCTCAAAGACACTTCTGAGCTGCATTGACTAGAGCATGTCTGGAGAGCATAGGGTCCATCTCTGGAATTGCATTAAAAATACAAACAGGGAGTCGGTGGTAGTGCAGCTGCTTAAGCACACACGGTACAAAGCGCAAGGACTGGCAGAAGGATCCCGGTTCGAACCCCCGGCTTCCCACCTGCAGGGGAATCGCTTCACAAGCTGTGAAGCAGGTCTGCAGGTGTCTATCTTTCTCTCCCCCTCTCTGTCTTCCCCTCCCCTCTCCATTTCACTCTGTCCTATCCAACAACAATAATAACTACAACAAGGGCACCAAAAGGGAAAAATAAATAAATAAATATTTTAAAAATCTTTAAAAAATACAAACAAACCAACCAAAAAAACCCCACAAGAACCTGACCACAAAATAAAAACCCTGCTGAAGAAAGAACTCATTAAATAAAATAAAATAAACAATGTCCAAATACAGTCATGTTTAGAAAAAAATGTAGACTATCTTGAAGGGATTTCTGAACTCCACCAGCTGTACCCTGACCTCTAGATAAGAAAGCAGGAAGCAGTTTCTTTCTTTCCTGCTCAGAGGAGTATATAGGGGAATAGCCAGGTGTTGCCCTGACATTAAGAAAACAAGGCAAAACAAATTGGCATGTAATTTAGATACACAAATTATACAAATATTAAAATGAAAAGTTAAACATAATTAAATGAATTTTGGACAATGTTTATCCATATATGTATGTGCCCCAGGCCAAGATTAACAAAACTGGCTGCAGCTTGGAGTTTCCTTTGTGAAGCTTCTATCACTACGAGCGCTTCCACACTACAATCATCCTCTCTGGCATTATGCTATTCCACTGCAGAATACTGTGCCCCAGTATGGTTCCGTAGCCCCCATGTCCACTTGGTCGATTCCAAATTATATTCCTCCATGAGGATAATTTCTGGAACCATCCGTTCCATCCCGGTTCCATGGCTGCCAGTTCTTAGCAACATCGTCCCGCCAGATATTCGTTGGGATGCGGCATCATCTAAGTTCATTTCCCACGTCTACGCTCGACCGAACCTGCCAATATATGCGGATATCTTCGCCCACCCTGTCCAATGCTTGACGTCTCATCACCCAATCTGGTCCCCTACGCCTACACTGAACTTCTCTGTTCCAGTCTCTTGGAAACAGAGTTGGCAGTCAGCTGAGGTCAAGAACAAACACCTCATCACAGACCCCTGCAGGCGTCAACCCGGCTTTGACCTAGCACGTTATGACTGGGCCCTCCTCAATCGCTATCGAACAGGCCATGGCCGGTGCGCCGTTATGTTCCATCGCTGGGGAGCCAGAGACGACCCGAACTGCCCCTGCGGCTCCAGACAGACTATGACCCACATAGTCAACGACTGCCACCTCTCCAGATTCAAAGGAGGTCTCGAAACTTTACATCAGGCTCAACCTGACGCTGTTGACTGGCTACGGAAGAAGGGCAAACCCTAGAAGAAGAAGAAGCTTCTATCACCACTGTCCTACCAATGTGCTGATTTCTGTTCCTATAGATGCTTTGGTCTGATCTAGAGCTTGATTTTATTTATTATTATTATTATTATTATTATTTTTGCCTCCAGGATTATTGCTGGGGTTCAGTGCCTGTACTATGCATCCACTGCTCTTGCAGCCATTTTTTATTGGATAGGACAGAGAGAAATTGAAACAAAATGGGTGGAACTGAAGGTGACTATGATAATCAAATAAGTAAAGAGGCAAAAGACAACTAACTGATGGTTTCACTTTTTATGTGGGATCTAGAAAATCAAAAGATGTGAACAAGAAAAGAAAGAAAAGAAAAGAGAAGAGAAGAGAAGAGAAGAGAAGAAAGGAAAACAAGCAAAAAGTAAACATACTGTCTCTAAAATTTTGTGAGAACTATGGTGTCTATCTTTGAAAGGGCAGGGGCGTAGAATTTTGGTGGTGGATGCAGTGTGATTCTTGTAAACCACTACTGATCACAAATTAAAAAAATGGCTTAAGATATATATGGAATATGTCTGTGTTTTTCACTTGCACATTTGGGAAATTCGCCCCTATATCAGCAGTTGTTTCTTTTTCAGCGCTATCTCTCTCTCTCTTTCTTTCTTTCTTTCTTTCTCTCTTTCTTTCTTTTAAAAAACTTTTAAACATCTTTTTTATTTTATTTGTTTACTATTGGATAAAGATAGAGAGGAACTGAGAGGGAAGGAGGAGATAGAGAGGGAAAGACAAAGAGAGACACCTGCAGCCCTGCTTTGTCACTCGTGAAGCTGTGAAACTATTCTCCTGAAGGTGGGAGCCAGGGGCTTGAACCTGGGTCCTTGTGCACTGTAGTGTGAGTGTTTAACCAGGTGTGCCATTACCTGGTCCCTGGGACCTGGGATTTATATAAAGCTATTTGAGGAAGGAAAAAGAAAAAAATAAATAAAGGAGTAGTTGATTTATGAGGGGAGTGAGGGGAAGGAGCTTGTGTCACATGACTTTTCAGCTGGCTTTAGTGGTTTGAGGAACCATGAAGGCATAATCAATAGAACATGGTGGCCTCTTTCTTACAAAACCTCAAGATACATTGTTAAATGACTTCTTTCCCAGAGTTTCATATAACAGTCTTCAGTGTTGCTCCAGGGACCTAATATGTGTCCTTTTTTTTTTTTTTCTCCCCATCCATTCACAACTGGTTTCTAGCAAGGCAACAATAAACACACAACGCAGCAGCTGAGGTGAGAGGAAGGAAGTGAGAGATCACGGAAAGATCAAGAAAGGCTTTCAAATATTTACCTCACATTAGGAAAATTCTAGTCTACTGAAAGTCATTTGGTAGACACATACCAATATTCATTCCTCTCAGGTTTATATCTGAGTAGATTAGCTAGAAGCAGCCATTCCTTCTCCTCTTCCCCAAGTTGACTGCACCTGCCTTAACTCCCACCAGCTGTTGGGTGAGAGATTTTTTTTTTTTTTGACACCGGGGTTATTACTGGGCCTCAGTACAGGTATCACAAATTCACCACTACTGGTGGCCATTTTTTCTACTTTTTTTTTTATTTGACAGGACAGAGAGAAGTTGAGAGGGGGAGAGGAAGAGATTAGAGAGGGAGAGAGAAAGATAGACTCATGCGGAGCTGCTTCACCACAGTGAAGCACCACATGTAAGGAGTGGGGGTTGAGCCTGGCTCTTTGCACTTGGTGATATGTGCACTTAACTGGGTATGCCAGTGACCTTGAGTAAGAGATCTTGTCTCTCCACATTCCACTTCTGACTTTGATCAATCTCAGAAGCACTGAGGTTGCCAGCAATTTCCTGGTAGCTTCAATTATAGAAAAAAATGGCACCCTTATTATTTTTTTTGAAATTTTCTTCTAGGAATTCTGAAGCTTGATATTAGCAGGATGGAGCTGAGGGAAGCCATGAAATAAATAGTCCCTTTTCAAAAAGGCTTAAGAAACATCAAGGTGTGGTCCGGGTGGTGGTGCAGTGGATAAAGCATTGGCTTCTCAACCATGAGGTCCCGAGTTCGATCCCCAGCAGCACATGTACCAGAGTGATAGCTGGTTCTTTCTCTCCTCCTATCTTTCTCATAAATAAATAAATAAATAAATAAATTCTTTTTTTTATTTAAGAAAGTATTAATTAACAAAACCATAGGGTAGGAGGGGTACAATTCCACACAATTCCCACCACCCAATCTCCATATCCCACCCCCTCCCCTGAGAGCTTTCTTTATCCCTCTGGGAGCATGGATCCAGGGTCATTGTGGGTTGCAGAAGGTAGAAGGTCTGGCTTCTGTAATTGCTTCCATGCTGAACATGGGCGTTGACTGGTCGGTCCATACTCCCAGTCTGCCTCTCTCTTTCCCTAGTAGGGTGGGTCTCTGGTGAAGCCGAGCTCCAGGACACATTGGTGGGGTCTTCAGTCCAGGGAAGCCTGACCAGCATCCTGATGACATCTGGAACCTGGTGACTGAAAAGAGAGTTAACATACGAAGCCAAACAAGTTGTTGAGCAATCATGGACCCAAAGGTTGGAATAGTGGAGAGGAAGTGTTAGGGGGACACTCACTGCAAACTCTAGTGTACTTCTGCTTTCAGGTATATATTTTGCAGTAGTTTATAGATACGTGTGAACATATGCTCTCTCTCACAGAAACTGGTGTAGATCTAGGTTTTGGGACTTTGTTAGAAAGTGAACCACCTGGGATGGAATTAGAGTATACTATGAAAGGAAAGGTCTCACCCGAGTAATGAAGCTGAAGGGTTGTCATTCCACACGTGTAGTCTCTGGACACAGTCTGAAGTGAAGCATGTTGAGGTGGCAATCATTGTGTTGGTTAGGTTGTGATCGGCAGATGCAATATTATTTGATATGGATTGGGAGAGGCATACGGGAAAGTGGGCCCGATCCAAGGGTTCCAGGACTGGGGGAAGTAGAGGCTCTATAGTGGAGATGTGAGGTTCCTGCTGTCTTAGGGTTCAAAAAGACAATCGATAGTTAATGTTATCATCACATTATTTGGTAATTGGGTTAACTTTGAAAAGTCCTTTTGTTAGGGTTTGCTGTACAGTACCCAGTATCTTGTATATAGCTGTGCTATTGGTTGCTTCTGATCTACTTGGTCTAGGCTTTTGAGAGAGTCTGCATATCAATTACACCGCATATATTGAGAAAAGATTCAGTTTGTGTTTTGAAAAACTTCGAGACATACAATTAATTTTCCCCCTCTCGTATTAACTAGTGATGTATATGACTACATTTTACTAGGAGTGTACATAAACACCATTCCCACCACCAAAAGAGTGTGACCCATCCCTCCCACCCACTCCCATCCCTCACTGCCCTAGGAAGCTGCATGTCTATCCCTCACCTCAGGGTTATTACTTTGGTGCCCTACTTACAATTTGGTCAGGTCCTGCTTTTAGTTTCCCTTTCATATCTTCTTCCTCAACTTCTGTTGATGAGTGGGATCATCCCATACTCATTTTATCTTTCTGACTTAGCTCACTTAACATAATACCTTCTAGCTCCGTCCAAGATGGGTCAGAGAAGGTGCGTTCATTGTTCTTGATAACTGCATAGTATTCCATTGTGTATATATACCACAGCTTTCTCAGACACTCATCTGTTGTTGGGCACCTGGGTTGCTTCCAGGTTTCAGCTATTATGAATTGTGCTGCTATGAACATAGGAGTACACACCTCTTTTTGGTTGGGTGTTATGGAGTCCTTGGGGTATAACCCCAGGAGAGGAATTACTGGATCATATGGAAGGTCCATGTCTAGCCTTCTGAGAGTTTTCCAGACTGCTTTCCACAGAGGCTGCACCAACATACATTCCCACCAGCAATGTAAAAGGGTTCCTCTGTCCCCACAACCTCTCCAGCATTTGTTGCTGCTGTCCTTTCTGATGTATGCCATTCTTACAGGAGTGAGGTGGTATCTTAGTGTTGTCTTAATTTGCATTTCTCTGACAATCAGTGACCTAGAGCAGTTTTTCATATGTTTGTTAGCCTTTTGGATCTCCTCTGTAGTGAATGTTTTGTTCATATCCTCTGCCCATTTTTGGATGGGGTCATTTGCTTTTTTGGTGCTAAGTTTGCTGAGCTCTTTATATATTTTGGTGATTAGTTTCTTGTCTGATGTATGGCATGTGAAGATCTTCTCCCATTCTGTGAGGGGTCTCTTTGTTTGTTTAATAGTTTCTTTGGATGTGCAGAAGCTTTTCAATTTGATGTAGTCCCATTGGTTTGTTTCTGCTTTAGTCTTCCTTGCAATTGGGTTTGATTCATCAAAGATGTCCTTGAGGTGTAGGTGGGAAACTGTTCATCTTTCTCATAAATAAATAAATAAATAAATAAATAAATAAATAAATAAATTCTTTAAAAAAAGAAACATCAAGGTTTGGGGCCAGGTGGTAACACACTCAAACACGTGCACATCTTAACTATGTGTTAGGACCTAGGAGTTCAAGCCCTTGGTCCCCATCTGCAGGAGGAGAGGTGGGAGAGGCTTCAAAACTGATGAAGCAGTACTGTAAATGTCTCTTTCTTTTACCCTTTCCACCTCAGTTTCTCAGTCTCTGTCCAATAAATGAACGAATAAATAAAATGTTTTTTTTTTTAATTAAAAAAGAAAAGCCAAGGTTTGTGGGACTAATAAAATGGTGATGAAGACTGTTAGGTAGGGTTAGGTATGCCATAGTGACCCCAAGGCTGATGTCTATACAGCTGTACAACAGCAGAGAGGAGGAGGTCATGCCTCAGACTCTCACACTCCTAGAACACTCCACTGAGGACACAGACCCACTGTATGGGGCCGGTTGCCATCATCACCCTTGGGAAAAACATCTAAACTTTTTCCTTGGGTCTTAGGGTGCTATGTAACCTGGACCTTACCTCTCCCTCTCCCCTTGGGTGGCGTTCATTGAATTCCAAACATTTCAATACCCAGGTGTTGGTGGCCATTTTATAATCCCTCCCCACTTTGAAACAGTTGCTTTAGCTCATTCCCTGCCTAAACCCAGCTCATTCCTCAGGCTCAGCTTAAAGGTTATATCCTCAGGGCTAGGGATGGCTCAGCAGGTAAGATGTAAATGTCATACTTTACATGAAGAAGGTCCATCTCCAGCACCAAGGGCAGCACCAGGGTAGCTCTGTGGGTGATGGGCAGTGTCTTGGTGACTTTCTTTTATCCCTCCCCCAACCTATCACCACATATAGAACGAAAACTGGACTGGGGCAGTGGTTCAGCAACATCATATAGCATAAAGCCCTGGGTCCTTTCCTGGGCACTGCATTAATTGTTTTCTTCTCTTTTTGACAAAATAAGTGTCACATCCTTCAAGAAGCCTCCATCAGTGCCCCAAGCTGAAGCAGACTTTCTCATCTCTTACCAGATTCCTAGTTGATAATCCTCTTCAGCGATTCTTTATTTAGATCTTGTGTTGGTGACAGGGTCAAAGTCTGTGTTCAGTCATCTCTGTGTCACCAGAATCTAACACAGTGCCTGGCAAGTACTAGGTGATTAATAAGCTTTCTCTGGAGGAAGGATGGGGACACTGAAGACTCATGAGTCACTTGTTTGCTAGCTCAGCTGTGTAAATTCCAAATTGCTCTGCTTTCTCCTCCCTGCTCTATGCCCTGGAGTCTGCCTCTAGGAACTGTCTCCCTGGACTAGTGGCTCTTGACTTTCTGGTCTGGAGAGCAGAAGGTGAGAGGAGGAAAGAACTAGAGCATTTCTTCCCAGGCTCCCTCCCTTCTGTGCTGTGGTTTGGCCATGCCTGAACTTCTCTCCCAGGCTACAATTCCTACATCTCCCTCCCCCATCCCAGCACCCTCTTCAGAAGCTTCCTCCAGTTCAGCTCCACTACCTTGGAGCAGTGCTTCAGGTCTCTTTCTATTTCTCACTCCCTCTCTATTCCCCCTTCTCAGTTTCTTTATCTCTATCCAAGAAACAAATATTTTAAAACAGTAAGTAAAATTAAAAGAAGGAAGAGGAGAAGGAGAAGGAGGAGAAGGAGAAGAAGGAGAAGAAGAAGGAGAAGAAGCTTCCTCCACTCAAGCTTCAGGCCACTGGAAAGTTGGAGCAGTTTTCAGCTCCTGCCTACACCTCCAAAAAGACCATTTAATAAGCCCTTTGCCATGTTATCAGGGCCAGAGATGCAGGACACCCAAACAATTATTCAGATGGACTAGAGATATGTTATGTTATGTTATGTTATGTTATGTTATGTTATGTTATGTTATGTTATGTTGTGTTGTGTTGTGTTGTGTTGTGATGTTATGTTATGTTATGTTATTTAGGAGAGAGAGAGATTTAAAGGGGAGGGGATATAGAGAGGAACAGAGACAGAGAGACACCTGCAACACTGTTTCACTGGCTGTAAAGCTTCCTTCCTGCAGGTGGGGACCAGGGGCTCGAACCTGGACCCTTGCACATTGTATAATGTGCACTCAATAAGGTGCACCACCACTGAGCCCCTCAGACTAGAGATTTCTGCATCTAATTGTGAACCTGGAGGTGTCCTTCACTGACGGTCTGATGGTTCCACACCAACATCAGAGTACGAGCAGGAAATCAAAAAGGTGCTTCCTTCAGGTTCAGGGTCATTGTACAAACAAGGTTTGCAGAACATCAGGAATTTCAGATATGGGTGGGAATCCAAACAATCATTTGAATGGTTATAAAAGATAACTTGAAAGATAGGGTGTGGCAACTGAATCTAAAGATAGTAGCTTTAAACTCTGAGTAGGAATGACTTCCGCTTATCAATAGCTACTGAAAACTCTTTTCAAATCAAAGGTTAAGACATTGAATGTCAGGAGCTTTGGCTGCCTGTCAGGCTGTAGCCTGTTAACCCAGTAATGTCTGAGGAGTATTCAGGTGGTTTACTGTCTTTGTTGATCTCACAGCAGCCTATGACACAGTCTGGCACCATTGTCTCCTAGTCAAGATCTCAAGATGCCTGCCTCCATGGGTGGCCAACACTATATCGTTTCTTCTCCAAAACAGAAGATTCCGGGTGCATCTGGGTGACAAGTCTAGCAGATGGAGACTTGTTTCAAGTGGCCTACCCCAGGGCTCTGTTCTGGCTCCTACGCTATTTAATATTTACATCAATGACCTCCCAGAAACTTCTTCAAGGAAGTTCATCTACGCCGATGACATATGCTGTGCAACTCAGGCATCCAAGTCTGACATCCTCAAGGAAACACTCACGAAAGACATGTCTCTGATATCTGATTACTGTAAAAAATGGCGACTAATCCCTAGCACTGCAAAAACGGTATCATCTGTTTTCCATCTACACCATGCCTTGGCCTCGCGTGAGCTTAATGTGCAGCTTGACGATACGAGAATCCGGCATGAAGCCCAGCCAGTCTATCTTGGCGTTACTCTCGATCGCACTCTGTCATTTCACGAACATCTCATAAAAACTGCAGCAAAGGTGGGGGTGAGGAATAACATCATTATTCCAGCAAGACTGGCCAGCTCCTCATGGGGCGCGAGCGCTTCCACACTACGATCATCATCTCTGGCATTATGCTATTCCACTGCAGAATACTGTGCCCCAGTATGGTTCCGTAGCCCCCATGTCCACTTGGTCGATTCCAAATTATATTCTTCCATGAGGATAATTTCTGGAACCATCCGTTCCACCCCGGTTCCATGGCTGCCAGTTTTTAGCAACATCGCCCCGCCAGATATTCATCGGGATGCGGCATCATCTAAGTTCATTTCCCACGTCTACGCTCAACCGGACCTGCCAATATACGCGGATATCTTCACCCACCCTGTTCAACGCTTGACGTCTCGTCACCCAATCTGGTCCCCTACGCCTACACTGAACTTCTCTGTTCCAGACTCTTGGAAACAGAGTTGGCAGTCAGCTGAGGTCAAGAACAAACACCTCATCACAGACCCCTGCGAGCGTCAACCCGGCTTTGACCTAGCACGTTATGATTGGGCCCTCCTCAATCGCTATCGAACAGGCCATGGCCGGTGCGCCGCTATGTTCCATCACTGGGGAGCCAGAGACGACCCGAACTGCCCCTGCGGCTACAGACAGACTATGGCCCACATAGTCAACGACTGCCACCTCTCCAGATTCAAAGGAGGTCTCGAAACTTTACATCAGGCTCAACCTGATGCTGGCTATGGGAGAAGGGCAAACGCTAGAAGAACTGGAAATAGAGTCTTTCAGGTACTGGCTTAGACAATCTGATAGGAATGTTCCCTAGCATCCTTTGAGTGGTCACCTCTTTGCCACTGGGGCCTTGACAGACCAGCTGGTCACTGAAGTCTCCTGAGAAAGGACAGTCATAAAGGCTTAGAAGGCTGTGGTCCATCTGGGGGTTGTAGTTAAAACTCAGATACCTACTCCTTCCTATTCTCTTGCTCTTTCTAATAGTAGATATTATTACATTTAATTCAGATTTACAAAGCATATTTATTTATTATCAAGTATATAAAGCAATTGGTCAAGAACTTGGACACTTTACAAAACAAGATATACAAATTGCTAATTAGATGCTCTACTCATTGGTCATCAGGGAAATACATCTACACTACAGTGAGCTACTAATTCCATAGCCCTTATTAAGGCTGAAGTAAAAAAGTTCATATGGGAGTTGGGCAGTAGCGCAGCAGGTTAAGCGCAGGTGGCACAAAGCACAAAGATTGGCGCAAGGGTCCCAGTTGGAGCCCCCAGCTTTCCACTTGCAGGGGGTCGCTTCATAGACAGTGAAGCAGGTCTGCAGGTGTCTATCTTTCTCTCCCCTCCTCTGTCTTCCCTTCCTCTCTCCATTTCTCTCTGTCCTATCCAACAACAACAAGATCAGTAATAACTACAACAATAAAAAAAAAAAACAAGGACAACAAAAGGGAATAAATAAAAAAATATAAATTTTTTTTAAAAAAAAGTTCAGTGCTGCTGTCTCTCCCTCCTTAGATCTGTTCCCTGACCTGGGTAGTGGATGAACTCTGAGCTGATTTGGGAACACTGCTCCTACACCAAGCTGTCCCAAATGAAGGCTCAGCAGCCCTGCCACTGTCACCAGTGCTGGGGGACAGACCTGGTCACTGTCCTCAAAGAAACCAGAGCCTGCCTGGTCTTTTTGCCAGGACGACCCAAGGTAGACCACAGGACTTCAGTTTGTCTCCCACCTGTACACCCATAGCAAGATCCAGCTCTCCTCTCTGGTGGCACCATCAAAACCTGAGGGTTCTGCCAGCCACATGCCCTGGGAAGAAAAGGAAGTCTTGCATCTGTGGGAAAAGTCACTCATTATCCACATGTCAACAGGCAGCAGGATCAGGACCTGGAGGAGCCCTGCCAACTAGCCCAGAGCTACCCAGGGAGCCAGGTGGCTGGGGTCCTTCTCCTGCTCCCTGAGGCCTGCTGAGACCTGCTTATTCCTCACCTTCAATTTCTCTTTTCATCTGCCCCCTCAGCCCTGTCCTCAGCCTGGCCTTTGAGTAATGAGCACACCTCACAGCATCTCTCACCACAACTCCCTGCCAACTTAAACCCTAAATGTGTATTGAAGTATGCATAGGGGGTATATTTGATGCTCTTTCCTGCTTCAGGAGTTCGATTCACTCCTTCTTGTCCATTTTATTCAGCTACCTGACTTTAAAGGCCCTGAACAGAGGATGCCCTCCTGGACTGATGATGGCCAGTGATAACCTCCTGATAAATGCAGGATTTCAAATGTTCAAATGTGCTGGGAGGAGGATGAGATAGGAGGGAGGGAGGGAGAGAAAGAGAGAGAGAGAGAGAGAGAGAGAGAGAGAGAGAGAGAGAGAAGAGAGAGAGAGAGAGGAGAGAGAGAGAGAGAGAAGAGAGAGAGAGAGGAGAGAGAGAGGAGAGAGAGAGAGAGAGGAGAGAGAGAGAGAGAGGAGAGAGAGAGAGAGAGGAGAGAGAGAGAGGAGAGAGAGAGAGAGAGAGAGGAGAGAGAGAGAGAGAGGAGAGAGAGAGAGAGAGAGAGAGGAACCAGACAGTTCCAGGAAGCACCTGTCCATATCAAAATCACAAAATGAAGAATATCCCTTGTGAGTCTCTCTCTGAGGAGAAAATTTAAAAAAGCACTGAATGTTATAATAAACAGACTAAGGACAAGTAGCATAAAAGCAAACATTGCTTAAATTACTTAGCAAAATTCCTTGAAAGTTCTCACAAGTAAGGAAAAACCCGAATTTCAATATTAGAATATGTATTTTATTTTGTTTCTTTTATTTTTTGTTATAACTGGAGCTCTATACCTGAAATACAAACCCACCCCTCATGACAACTATCTTTTTCTTCCTTTTGAGAGATAGAAATTGAATCAGAGAGAGAAACAGAAAGAGAGACATCTACAGCACAGCTTCATGACATGTGAAGCATACCCCCTGCAGGTGGGGTAGCATAAGTATTTTATAAGAACTATTCATTATTAAATATTCACACAGCCTTATGCCCCCCTCCAAAAAAAAAAAAAACAAAAAACCTTGTCATTTGCTACTGGACAAACTTGGAGTTTTCATTTAACATTTAATGTTACTGAGTCTGATTTTGGTCATCTGAAATGTAGACAAAATAATAGTATCTAGAAAATGTGTCATGTCTTAGATAATGCTTAACAAATCACATACTATTATTTATAAAGTGAAATTGTTGTTGGAAGGTCACACACCTAGTTAAGCTTGCATGGCACCATATGCAAGAACCCAGATTTGAGACCCTGTTCCTCACCTGTGTGTGTGGGGGGGACACCTCAAGACTGCTGAAGCAGGTACTGCAGGTGTCTCCTGATTTTCTTTCTTTCAATCCCCTCCTTCTATTTCTCTCTGCCCTATTATATAAAATAGAAGAGGAAAAGAAAAAAAAAAGGAAAAGATGACCTCCTCCCAGAGTGGTGGATTTGTAGTGCCAGCACTGAGCCCCAGCAATAACCCTAGTGGAAACAAACAAACAAACAAACAAACAAAAAAATCCCAGTCAAATTGTAACTCTTTGGCTTGGAATTAAAAACATACCAGAAATAGAGGCAAGCCAAAATTAAACCTTTCCCCTTATTTTTTGACTACCCCAATTCCATTATCATTTTTTTGAGAAGACGTTGATTTACAGAATAAATTTACAGGACAATTTACCTTGTTGTCACAAGGGTACAGTTCCACATTTTTTCCAAGAGTAGTGTCAGTACATTTCATCTGCAAACCATCATCTTACCCCACCACAGGGACTTAGGTATCCAACTTCCCTTTAGTAGTTCCTTCTTCTCCCTTCTGAGAATTCAATCAGTACCATTCTTTGCTTTGTTTCTTAGAGCCAATCAGTGAGTGAGATAGCCCTTCTCCCTCAAGTTATCACATTCAACAAGATACCTCAAGTTCCATCCAGGGAGGAGAATATGTTATCATTCTTCCTTGTTGTGTAGTATTCCACTGTGGACATAAGCCACATTTTTTTTTTTTTTTAGCCATTCGCTCTGCTGTTGGACACTTGGTTTTTTTTTTTTTTTCTGAATGTTGGCTACTTACAAGTAACACGGCTGTGAAAATAGATGTGCAAAGGTCTTTCCAGGTGAGTGTTTCTGTGTTCTTTGGACAGATGCCTAGGAATGAAACTTCCGGGTTGATGGTGGGTTGATTTGTAATGTTTCCAGGAAACTCCAAACTGCTTTCTCTAAGGGCTGTCCTCATTTGCATTCCTACCAGCAGTGTAGAAAGAGTTTCCCTTTTTAACACTAGTTTACCACATTATAAGCTTTTAGAAGAATAGTTCCACACCTATACTTGTGTGCATGCAGCCCACTGCACGTCTTCCCCCAGTGGAGTTCTGGTGCCCTCACCAGATGGAACCCTCCACCTTGCTGCTCCCTCACTGAAAACCGCCATAGGTTTTACAAGTCTAAGATCCCATTTAGTTGTCATTATTAGTTTGCAGCTTTGTTCATTTTTAGTTGTCTGTCACCTATGTATAAGTGAAGTCATCCAGTAGTTGTTCCTTAAACATCTTTTAATTTTTTTATTATCTATTTATTTGTTGAAAAGTGACAGTCAGAAATTGAGAGGGAAGGAGGATATAGAGAGGGAGAGAGACAGAGAGACACATGCGACTCTGCTTCACTACTCGTGAGGCTTTTCCCCTTGCAGGTGGGGACCAAGGGCTTAAACCCAGGTCCTTGAGCATTGCAACATGTGTGCTCAACCAGGTGCACCACCACCTGGCCCCATTAAACATCTTTTCTTTTTTTTAATATTTTATTTTAAAGAGAGAGATAGAGTTCATTAAACATTTGTTAAAACATTAAAAGAGAGAGAGAGAGAGAGAGAGAGAGAGAGAGAGTGTGTGTGTGTGTGTGTGTGTATGTGGTGACACAGTCTTGTGTCCCCATGGCGTGCTTAATTTTCTTGTTGGCCCCTTGAGACAATTTCACCAAGAAGGGTGGCTGGGTGTTGACTCGATTTGATATATGAGTAAACCAAGATGCAGAGGGCTAGACCATCCTGACCTCCTGTCAGCACACTAGAATCCCAGCTGCTAGCTCAGAGACTTTTCTAGCTGCTTCCATCCAGACTGAGCTTCCCTCAGATCTCTGTGCTAAGAACGAGTCTGAAGAAGCATGTTTTCTTTGGTCCAAAATCCACGTGCAATCTGACTGATGCAATACATTTATTATTCTAGAAGCAAAATGAAAATAAAGCCCTGATCAACTGACTTCGTACAGCCTCTGAGGTCTGGAAACCTGGCCAGCTTTGGCCCTGGCTACGCAAACACTGCAGGTGTACCCCAGAGTAAACACAGAGAGCCCCAGACCCCCACCTCCTCTCTTGTCAGTGTGTGGGAGTCATGGATCAGAGGGCCTAAGATCGGTTGCCCTGGTGGTGTCAGAAAGTGCAGGCATGATAGACAGCCATGCTGATCAACAGCCAAGGACCACAGGATTGGTCTTGAGCCTGCTGTTCTCTGTGTTCCTGGGAGTTTTCTGAAGCTGCATATCTCATAAGAGGACAGACACTGAGGACAGGGATGAGGATGAATGTGCCTGTGTCACACTAGGTCTGTGCAGCCTTCCCAGGTGACTCACTCTACCTGTGGCACTTCCCTTGGTACAATCCTTGGGCCTCCCATCTGGTGCTGGGGCTTGAGCTCAGGGTCTCATCCATACTAAGGCACCCTCTCTACCAGGTGAGCTATCTCCTAGCCCCTCCTTCCTGTTTTCAAATCATTTCCCTTAAACTACTACCGTATCTGTCAGTCTGGGAGAACAGGTGAGACAGATCATTCTCATCAGGGACAAGAGTTCTTATGCTGGTCCCTCCAGTTCGGTCACCCCCATAAAACTATAACTTTGCTTACTTCCAACCCTCCCCCTGTCACCACCACCAATTCTCATTTGTTCATTTCCTCTCTTGTCTGAAGAGCTGAGAGCCTCTTCCTACATGCTGGTCCTCCTGGTTATAGTCTCAGGAAATTATCTTCCTGAGAGCCTGGCCCTGGACCTGGCATCCCTGTGGCTTCATCCTCAACCTGCTTGCTCTTTCTCCTCTCTCCCTGGTCACGGTTTCCTAGGCCACACCTCTGGAGCACCCTGGGGTGAAGGGGTACACATTTGGGGCAGAGCTTCCTGCTTTCTCTGTGCACCTCAGAAGACTGAGTCAGAGATTCTGATTTTCTCTAGCTCCAGTGCCTGGCACAGTGTTGGTGTTTGGTTGTACTGGCAGAACCCATGTTCCATTAACAGAGATTTTTGCTGATACAGTGCTGCTGTCTTGCCAAGGGTCTGGGTCCATGGCCAGTGCTAAGCGGAACTATGACAGCAGGACCTCAGCCTCAGGCAACTCTCTCTCTCTCTCTCTCTCTCTCTCTCTCTCTCTCAGCAGGACTGTAGCAACAGAGCCTTTGCCCTGGGCTCTGTTCCTTCCAGCTCAGTGCCCTGCCCCACCATCGCCAGTCTCTTGATGCTCACACCTCACCACATTATAATGTGAGGCCCTTATTGCACTGGCTCCTGTCAAACTCACAACACTTGCTTTCAAGGAACAATCAGGAAGTCACTCCCACTCAGATCTGAAGCTCAATTCTAATCTTAAGTGCCCCTGAAGGTTATAAACAGAAGCTGGAGTGTCAAAACTTTCTGATAGGCTGAATGGCCAGGAAGGGACACACTGGATGTAGGAACCTGGATGTAGACACCCTCTCCTCTCAGGTTGAAGCACACTTGTGGGGAGGCCTGATTGCTCGAAGGTGATACATCCTGATCCTATGAATAAATACTCCCCATTCACCGCACCCCCAGCCAATGCCTGCATTGGGTGATTTTCCTCATGAGCTATCTTTCTTCAGAGGTAAACAGGCATGGTGCCCTGCAGAGGAAGGTCTCTGAGGCAGGCCTGCAAACAGGATGTCTGTGGCATCTTATTGGTGATCTGAAAAGGAGCCCACCTGGAATCTGGACATTTCCCACCAGAAACCAAGACTGAATTGTTCCTGCACTACAAACCCTCCTATCACAAAGGTTATCTCAAACCCCTGAATTTCTGTCAGCTCAACCAATCAAGGCCAGAGTCCAGGCTGGGTGGTGGGTATGTCAGGGGTCTCTCTCTCCCCAAGTCATCACAGGGGACACATTCACCCTGTGTTCGAACAGCCACCTCTCCTTTCTTTTGGGCTTCAGTTTCCTCACTGTAAAGCCCCTCACCCCTCTTCAAACATCTGTAGTCTCATTCTGTTTGTGTTCCTCCCTCAGAGAAACAGAAGACAGGGCATGAGGGACCAGGAAAGTTAGGGACATGGGTGTGTGTGATGACAAGTCAAGGGCAAGAAGCCCAAATATGTGACCATGTTCAGGACATGTTTCAATGCTCGAGTCCCAAGTGTTCCCCACCCCAGAGGGCGGCTGAAGCCAGTCACAGATAGAATGAGTCAGAGATGCAGGAGTGGACTTTATTGAGGTGGACACAGCCTCTACGCTGTGTTCTGACAGGGCATGAGGGTGAGCAGAACATCTTCCCTCACGGTCTGTTCGCTGCAGAAGCTGTACCTGTGGAGACAGAGAGGTTCAGCGATGACTGAAGCTGTGGAGAAAAGGCAATTTGCTGATTCACAAGTCACAGGGAGTGAGTGAGGACAGCCCAGGGAGGTGGCTGAATGGATGGAATACAGGACTTGCAAGGCTGGATCCCTAGCACCTCATGACACATTCTACCACATTTCTAGAATGTGTAAAAAACCACAGCCTTTTCTCAGAAAACCTGGAAGGTGGTATGCTCTGCGATGTGAACTCAGATAATGTTTTCCTTATTGAAATCCACCCGTGAGCAAGTCCTCTATGGGAACCCCCTGCTTCTTGTACATTTGTGAATCAAAGTGTCACATATGCCATTTTGACACTCTCAAGCCTGAGAGAGAGAGAGAGAGAGAGAGAGAGAGAGAGAGGAGACCACAGCACTGAAACTTCTTCCAGGGCCACACATTCTACTTTATCTTTCCCAGTTTGCATTAAAAAAACTTCAAGGGGGAGTCGGGTGGTAGCACAGTGGGTTAAGTGCACGTGGCACAAAGTGCAAGGACCGGAGTAAGGTTTGAGTCCCCGGCTCCCCACCTGTAGGGAGTCGCTTCACAAGTGGTGAAGCAATTCTGCAGGTGTTTGTCTTTCCCCATCTCTGTCATCCCCTCCTCCCTTCATTTCTCTCTGTCCTATCCAACAATGATGACATAAATAACAACAATAACTACAACAATAAAACAACAAGGGCAACAAAAAGGAATAAATACATGAAAGAAAAAAAACAAAAAAAAAACTTCAAGGATATAATCTGATGTGATTTTACTCACATGGTCCTAAGATCCAGGCAACATGTCTACTCCCTACAAGGACCCTGTGAACTGACCTCAGGTCCAGTGCTCTAGGTTGAGGGTGAGCAGGAGAGACCTTAGCTGCACCCCATGGGCTTCCCACAGCCTCCTCCATACTGTGTGATGGCTGAGAGGGACCTGTTCATCCCAAGACTCCTGGCTTGGCCAGCCCCTCCTTGACACTGTTCACGTGGGTGAGCTGTGTCTCATCTGGTCCAATGACACAGCCATGAGGAGGGGCAGGGAGTGACAATCTCTGGGACTAACTTTAGAGACCTCCCAAGCCTCCACCATCAATGACTATGAGTCCTGGATCCTCTTCCTGCAAAGCACACTGGGAATACCTTACTGGTCAGACTTGGAGATCTAATTTTGGAGGTCACTAGCTCTGCCTCCTTTAAGTCACTGACCTCACAACCCTCCAGTTGTCACACTATGCCCCCCCCCCCCCCAGAGTGAGAATCCTGTCAGTCTTGCCACCTCTGAACTCTTTGGTCTTGTCTCAAGTTTTCTCTTTTGTTCTAGAATGGATTTCTTTCCCTCCTATTATGCTAACATTCTGTAACCCTACCCGTCACTAAGATGCAGCCAAGAGTGCTAGCTCATGCAGTTTCTACTTGAGAAGTCATTTCTTGTTTCTCTATGCTTTTCCCTGAAGGCAGAGTCACTCCCTCTGTATCCCCATAAGTGGTACTGAGAACCTTCCCCCAACAAAAGAAACGGGTGTATACAGAAGAAAGTGTATACACCATGTTCATAGTCTGGCTGCTTGGGGAGCAAGGAGTTCAGATGGGGAGATTTTTTTTTTAAGTTTTTCTGACTGAATCATGATGACCTTTCTGTGGTGAGGTTCTGTTGCAAACTCAGAATTCTGGGGACACTCTCAGATACTTACACAGTCTTCTCCTCTCCCTTCTGCACTGTGATCCTGGTTGCACCCACTTTGGGGAAGGATGGGTTCACCACATTGTTATTCCAGAGAAACTTGACTTTCTGGATTGTTCCAACATCCATCTCTGCGTCAAACTCTTTGGAGTGAGTGGAGCCTGGCTTGATAATTCCCCTTGAAAGTGAGAAAACAGAAATAAATATTCAGTCATAGTAACAAATTTAAATTGCCATGTAAGACCATTCCATTCTTTCCTACTCTGTACTAAGAAAAATAGTTTTCCAAATTAATTTTCAAATAAACTGCTTGGAAAAGGCAGTTGTAAACCATTCATCTCAAAACCATTATTTAAGTACTGTTTCTCCAAACTTAAGTTAATCATGCCTTAAAATTTCTTACAGAAAACTACCTCATTCCTTCATGTTATTTTATCCTGAAAAATTATTTGTACAATAACAATTTATCAAATTATTTTAAACTGAAGAGTATGTCTTACTAAGGTAATTAGAAAACTATGCTATCTTGGAATAGTAGTAGACTTCTTTCTTTCTTTTTTAATAAATCTGATTTACTGAGAGACAAGGAACTGAATACCTAGACTTAGGAGGTCATACAGTTCTCCTACAGGAGAAATTGTTAACAGAAGTCTGAAATTAACTTTAGTGCACAAAGCAAGTCATTTTAAGTCCATTGATCAGGACAGGAGAAAGCTAAGTGAGTGGGTTTTTAGACTGTTTAGCAAATGAGTTGTGGCCCCTGTGAAAATAGGAAAATGGGGGTCAGGAGGTAGCACAGTGGGTTAAGCACATGTGGCACAAAGCACAAGGACCCATATAAAGATCCCAGTTCGAACCCCTGGCTCCCCACCTGCAGGGGAGTCGCTTCACAGGCGGTGAAGCAGGTCTTCAGGTGTCTATCTTTCTCTCCCCCTCTCTGTCTTCCCCTCCTCTCTCCATTTCTCTCTGTCCTAACCAACAACAACGACATCAATAATAACTACAACAATAAAACATCAAGGACAACAAAAGGGAACAAATAAATAAATAGAAAAATTAAAAAAAAGAAGATAGGAAATTACCTGAAGATATCAAACTGGTGAGTATTCCCCTTGTCTCCAAACAAAGCCACTTTGATCTGGCCAGTGACTGTTCTTCCAGCCAATGACACAGAAACACCGTATCTCCAGCCTGCACAGGTATAGAGAAAGCTGGACTTAGTCATGAGCAGACAGCTGACCCAAACCTCAGATTTTTGTCCCTGTTCTTTGCATTGACCTATCACAGCCTCAAAAAATTTGTATGTCAATCTACATCTCAAACTAGGCCCTAAGGAGAAATATATACCTTGAGGAGGGTGTCCCTGTTTTAATTGGCACAACCCAGGAAAGGATCACCAATGCTGACATTTAAACCAAAGTAAATACAAGTAAAATTTCAGCCTCTCAGTTTCACCAACCAGATTTCTTTCCTTTTTTCTTTCTTTTTACATCCTTTCTTCCTTCCTTCCTTTCTCTTTTTTAAAATACTGTTTTTAAGTTAAGTTTAAATTTTTTAAAAATTATCTTTATTTATTTGCTGGATAGAGATAGCCAGAAATCCATAGAGAGAGACATAGACACACACCTACAACACTGCTTCACCACTCTCAAACTTTCCTCCTGTAGGTGGGGACCAGGGACTATAGCCACAGTCCTTGTGCATTGTGACACATGCGCCACCACCTGCCCTCTTTCTTCCCTTCCCTTTCCTTCCCTTCCCTTCCCTTCCCTTCCCTTCCCTTCCCTTCCCTTCCCTTCCCTTCCCTTCCCTTCCCTTCCCTTCCCTTCCCTTCCCTTTCCTTCCCTTCCCTTCCCTTTCCTTCCCTTCCCTTTCCTTCCCTTCCCTTCCCTTCCCTTCCCTTCCCTTCCCTTCCCTTCCCTTCCCTTCCCTTCCCTTCCCTTCCCTTCCCTTCCCTTCCCTTCCCTTCCCTTCCCTTCCCTTTCCTTTCCTGTTTTCTTCTGTCCTTTACTCCCACCTCCATTCTTCTATCCTTTTCTTCCTTCCTTCCTTCCTTCCTTCATTCCTTCCTTCCTTCCTTCCTTCCTCTCTTTCTACTTTTTTTTCAGATTGAAAAATAAAGACAGAGATAGGAAGAGAGAAAGACACCACAGCACAGAAGCTTCCCTTGACGTGGTGGTGCCAGGGTTGGACCTGTGTCATGCTTGTGATAAAGCACAAGCACTATGAACAGGTGAACTACCACGCTGGCCCTCACCAGCCACATCTCAAGGGCTAAGTCCCTCTCATGTCACTCATAGCTAAACAAGTCCATGGCTGCAGAAAGTCCTGGTGACTGCTCTGCTCTTGAATGGCAGTGTACTGGTGGGGGGGGGGGTGTCAGAGAAAAGAAGGAGTAGGAACTTGGCATCACATTTGGGAAGGCAACTCAGGAATGTGATTTTTTGAGCTCCTCAGGGTCAAGGTTTGGATCTTAGCTCTGTATCTTCAAGCCCCTGGATTGTCTAGCACAGAGTAGTACTTAACACCTGAAGATCTGCCTCAGTGCCTATAAACATACATATACATACAAACAGACAGACATGGATAAATACATGTGTATACATAACCATTCACATAGTTGCAAGTATTGCATGCACATATGTACAAATTCATACACACAAATTTACAGCTACATAAACACACACACACATCCTTTGATTAGCTCCTATTCATCCTTTTAATCCTCAGAGATGTCCCCCACTTTGTCCTTCTTTTGGTCAGGGTCAGGGTTTCTGTCCTGCTGCTATAGCTGCCACCAAGCCCAATACACCTGCAACGGTTTGCTGGAATTCTCTCATTTTTGCTGGTTATAAATTTCATGTGTGGAGTGTCTGGTTTCTCCTAAATTCACAGTCTGTGGCTTATAAGTGTTACTTGAGGAAAGGATATATGGCTCCTGAATGCTTAATTTGTTGTCTTAAAATATACACAAGGAGGCATCACTACATCAATAAAGAATTGATAAACCAATGTATTTTAAAAAAATATGTGTTTATAGTGATGGAAATATTCTATGTCCTGATTGTGGAGACGGTTACATGACTCCTCATTTATCAACCCTTACACATTCAAAAGGGTGCATTTTGTCTTATATAAATTATACCTCAATAAGTCTGACTTTACCAACTATATGAGATATGAATCATATTTATGTGTTAATAGAAACATGGTTTCTTGTTGACAAATGCAATATCTTAGGGAACTTTCATAGGGCAGACTGTCACCAAGTTGCTCAGACTCCCCGTCTTTTTTGAGAAAGGAATCATCCCTTGCTGAGTCCTCTCTGCACCAGAGAGGAACTCCCCCTACTCAGGCCTCGGGAACACACCTAGAGGTGGGGAGTACTAGGGAATTTACTGTTGGATTTTGTATGTGGTCCAACATTACTGAATAAGTAGTTGTTGGGTGAATTGGAAGAGGTACTGGTGAAATGACTTTAAAAATGAAAACACCCTTGTTTGGCTTTAACAGTTAACAAACTGTTCTTTCAGCCACCAGATTCCAGATGCTAACATGATGCCAACTGGACTTCTATGGGCAGATGACCCCACCAAGGTGTCCTGGAGCCCTGCTTCCCCAAAGCTTTGCCCCACCAGGGAAAGAGAAACAGGCTGGGAGTATGGATTGACCTGTCAACACCCATGTTCAGTGGGGAAGCAATTACAGAAGCCAGACCTTCCACCTTCTGCATCCCATAATGACCTTGGGTCCATACTCCCAGAGGGTTAAAGAATAGGAAAGCTATCAGGGGAGGGTATGGTATACAGAGTTCTGGTGGTGGGAATTGTGTGGAGTTTGTACCCTCTTATCCTGTTGGTTTTGTCAGCATTTCCTTTTTATAAATAAAAATTAAAAAAAAATGAAAACACCAAATGCACCCATCCAGAAAAGATCTGTGTATACCTATGTTCACTGCAGCACAATCTGTAATAGCTAAAACCAGAAAGCCACCCAGTTGTCCAACAAAAGATTAATGTCTGAGAAAGTTGTGGCATATATACACAATAAAATACTACTCAGCTATAAAAAAAACAATGAATCCACCTTCTTTACCTCATCTTGGATGGAGCTTGAAGGAATTATGTTAAGTGAGATAAACCAGAAGGAGAAGGACTAATATGGAATGATCTCACTCATAGACAGAAGTTAACAAATAAGAACAGAAAGGGGAACCAAGGCAGAATTTGGACTGGGTTTGGTTGTATCACACCAAAGTAAAAGATATGGGGCGGAGGGAATAGTTCAGGTCCTGGTTCACAATGGTGGAAGAGGACCTAGGTGGGAGTTAGAGAGTTTTGGAGAAAATTGAGAAATTTTCCACATGTACCAATTATATTTACTGTTGACTACAAACCATTAATCTTCCCAATAAAAAATTAAAAAGGGGGACTAGGCAATGGCATACCTGGTTAATTGCACATATTTCCATGTGCAAATACCTGGCCTTGAGCCCCTGCAACTCACCTGCAGGGGGTACACTTCAGGAGCTGTGAAGCAGGTCTACAGGTCTGCAGGTGTCTATCTGTCTTTGTCTTTTCTATCTCCCATTCTCTTTCAGTTTCTCTCTGTCTTGTCCAATGAAAAGTAGAAAGGAAAACAAAAAGTAAAAATGGCACATAGGGGTCCCAGTGATAACTCTGGTGAATATATATATATTTCAGACTTTCACCAAAAGAAGAAGAAGGAGGAAGAGGAGGAGGAGGAAGAGGAGAAGAGTAAAGACCAATTAACTATGGAACGATAAATAATAATTTGGGATTGAAGCCCACAGACATATATGAATCACTATTATACCATTAATTATGCTGTTTGCTTCCACTCCATAGAAATAAAATTATTAAGGCATGTAAAGTCTCTCTAACATCTCAACAGAGGTTGGATATCAAATGGGATAGGTAGGGTGAAGATGTCCTTTAACTGAGATAATCAAAATGTGCCCTCACAGATATTTGGGGGTAGGTATTAGACACAAGTCCTTCAGAAATACCAGGAACTAAATGTTCTTGCCCTAGGTGGGAAAGTCAAACTGTAGCTTACGAGCAAAACTGCTGGAATCTCCTGTGTTCAGGAAGAATTTCTGCTGCTCCCCACTGTTCTTGCCAGCAAATTTATCAGCATAATGGCCCATCTGGGGGCACCCCTGATCGGGACAGGGGAAGCATTTGTCCTAATGGAAACAGAACAATCAGGCTGTCAGTCATGGATGTGCCTTCTACCATCCATACCTCTGAGGAAGCAATTTTCCCACAGGCTGCATTTTCTCATTTGTAGCATGAAGGAGATTGACCTGAATGGTCTCTACCTTCATTGCCTTCACTGAGAACTGCTTGATGCACAGCACATAGAATCACTTTAGAAAGTACTGACGTGGGAGCTGGGCGGTGGCGCAGCGGGTTAAGCACATGTGGCGCAAAGCGCAAGGACCAGCATAAGGATCCTGGTTCTGGCCCCCGGCTTCCCAACTGAGGGGAGTTGTTTCCAAGGCGGTAAAGCAGGTCTGCTGGTGTCTATCTTTCTCTCCCCCCCTCTCTGTCTTCCTCTCCTTTCTCGATTTCTCTCTGTCCTATCCAACAATAACAACAACAATAATAACTACAACAATAAAACAAGGGCAACAAAAGGGAATAAATAAATAAATATTAAAAAGAAAAAGAAAGCACAGATGCTCACATTCTAGATCAATCACAGCAGCAATGGACTGGTGAACAATTAACAGCCAACTGATTGTAGCACGCACCAGTTTCTGTGGTGTAAATACTTGGTGGTTAATTTCAGACAAGCAACATGTTGCTGAGTATGGGATTGGGAAGAAATGCTCATACTGGTTTGGAGCCAGAATAGACAGGGTCCAGCATGTTCTTCCTCCATCTCTCCTGTGCTACCACTTAGGCACAGACCTCCAGCCTGTCCTTAAACCCTAGCATCCACTTCTCCTCTCTGAAGGGTGAATTTTTGTCTCACATGCACTCATATATTTGCTCTGCCTTTGTCAGAAATGTGTACCGCCTTCTCTTCCTTCTGTGCTTTTTCTTGCCAGTCTCCAACTTTGCCTCATGCTGGAAGCCTTTCTAGATTATTGAATTGTCTTTTCTCTGATCTCTCAGAACTCTTAGGGGAGACATCTAGAACTGTAGCCTCCTCTTGCCCAAATGTGTCTGTTCCTCCACTCTAAGGAAGTATGAACTCAAGGGCCATGTAAGCCAAGTACGGTCAGCCAGAAACTGGTGAAAAGTACTACAAACCCCAGACAGATTAAGGCATAGTCCCACATTAGAGATAAGGCAGAACAGTAGCTTACAGCCTGGAAGTCCTTGTAGGAAGTGCAGGGGTAGGCAGCAAACCCATCAGGGTTGAGGATGCTCTCTGAGTAATACTTGTAGCTTCTGACGTGATTGCAAGCCACAAAGTCCCGGGTTCCTGGAGGGGGGAAGGAGAGAACAAGTCAGCGTAAGTGGTCAGGACCGAATAACTTCTTTCTCCTCCTCCTCTCTTCTTCTTCTTCTTCTTCTTCTTCTTCTTCTTCTTCTTCTTCTTCTTCTTCTTCTTCTTCTTCTTCTTCTTCTTCTTCTTCTTCTTTCTCTCTCTCTCTCTCTCTCTCTCTCTCTCTCTCTCTCTCTCTCTCCACACAGAATGGCTACAACATGGGACCACGTTTTTAGAAATTTTAGATAAGTTCAAAAATGCAGCCATAGTAATGACATAACATGGAAAGGCTGCATTCTGTGTGCACATTGCCATGTTTTGGGCACTCTTGGACGAAACTTCCCTGTGATTCTTACCATCCCTATGAGATGGCTACCAGGCCATTCCTAATCACAGATGCATGTGGGTATTGCAGCCTCAAATTTACAGATTACAATGAGTCAGTGGCAGAATTGGGAATTAATCCCCAACCAGCCCAGCACTTGAGTTCATGATTCGAACTTCTCTGCCATTTTGTGTCCCATACACCAGGCTAGAGATTTCCCTCAAAACAAACAAAAAACATATACAGATGTGACATGACCTTTCAGACACATATGCTATGCACAAGCATTCATTTCACCCCTGTTCCTCCTTATTCCTTCCTACAAGTTAAGGGGCTAGTTTAAAAATAAGGTCAACACCTGAGGAAGATGGGTCCTGAAACTGGGGCAGCTTGGAACGTTCCTACTCATGACCACAGAATGTGAGCTCAGACCTACAGGGATGCAGAGGTTACATAGGCTCTTATGCCCCAGATCAAATCGATGGGTTTACAGTCAACAATATTTTTATACTTTTCCCATATTTGGGAGCTACTCTCTTCCCTGATCCAGCTACATGGCCCTTTTTCCAGCCATGACATCATCTCTCCAGACAATAACTTGGGTTCACCTGCATATCAGATATCAGGCTTAGGAAAAAAGTAATATAGCATGGGTCCTTTGGAATATACCTAAAATAGACCTACTAGCTATCTAGTATCTATTGGTGGGTTCATCTTCCCTGGGCAGATGAACCCACCAATGTGTCCTGGAATCCCGCCCCCTTCCCCAGAGCCCTGCCCCACTAGGGAAAGAGAGAGACCCCCCCAACTCTTCATCTGCATGATTTAAGACTTTAGGTTCATGATTAGTCAACAATTTGTTTGGCTTTATATGTCAACTCTTCTTTTAGTCACCAGGTTCCATATGCTGACATGATGCCAGCTGGACTTCCCTGGGCAGATGAACCCACCAATGTGTCCTGGAATCCCGCCCCCTTCCCCAGAGCCCTGCCCCACTAGGGAAAGAGAGAGACAGGCTAGGAGTATGGATTGACCTGCCAAC
Source organism: Erinaceus europaeus (assembly GCF_950295315.1). Lineage (NCBI taxonomy): Eukaryota > Metazoa > Chordata > Mammalia > Eulipotyphla > Erinaceidae > Erinaceus > Erinaceus europaeus. The sequence continues at coordinate 11,012,823 of NC_080175.1, forward strand.
ACTCATGTTCAGTGGGGAAGCAATTACAGAAGGCAGACTTTCCACCTTCTGCACCCTATAATGACCCTGGGTCCATACTACCAGAGGGATAAAGAATAGGAAAACTATCAGGTGAGGGGGTGGGATATGGAGTTCTGGTGATGGGAATTGTATGGAATTGTACCCCTCTTATCCTATGGTCTTGTAAGTGTTTCCATTTTATAAATAAAAATAAAGTCTAATATCAACAGATGACTGGTTAAAGAAGTTATGGGATATATACTCCTTGGCTTGTGGACATGGCTTGGGCTAGGATCAGGGGTTGAGGTGTGGGGCAGAGCTTGGGCTTGTCCTGGCATGGGACATGGGAAGAGGGGGCAGGGCTTGGGTTGGTCCTGGCTTGGGACATGTGAGGAGGGGAGATGCTTGGGGTGTGGGATGGGGCTTGAGATTCAGGGCATGGGTGCAACCACAAAAGATGATATTGTGTCCTTTGGGACAAATTGGATGGAACTGGAGGTAATTATGCTTAGTGAAATAAGTAGAGATGAAAGACAACTACCAGATAGTTTTACTCATATGTGGAATCTAGAGATCTAATTCACATAAGCTTTAAAAAAAAAAGCAGAAACAAGTAAACTGTTTCTGTGACCTGTGAGAATTATGGTGGTTATCTCTGAGAGTATAGGGATACAGAACTTTGGCGGTAGGTGTGGTGTGCAACTATATACTTTGCATTCTTACAATATTGTAATATACTATTAATAACAAATGAAATATTAAAAAATGTCTAGAAACAAGGATTTCACATTTTCAAAGAGCAGAGTGCTTTCACTTTGCAGATTTTCTGTGTCCGAGGTGCTGTTCACCAGGGACTTGCCATCTCAATTCTGCTGAGACTTTACCTGTCCAGATGCCATCAAGGTCCACAATCTGTGACAGGATATTCTTCTTGCAGCCTGGCATCTCTAGCCCTCCATTGGGGAAGAAGTCGAGGTGACCCATCAGCTGGTTGGATCCGAAACCTGAAATGTTCAGAACAAAGATGAGTGTTTCCTAATGCAAGGCTCTCCTGGAGAAAGCATAATTAGATCTGCTTTCCCCCACAGCTGAAGGACCTCAGAGACTCACCCATGAACGGGACCAGGGGGGCTGCATCCGTGTGAATCACATCAACAAGTTCGGCATCAGAGGGATCAAGGCGAACTTCTTCAGGAGTCCCTTCAAAACTTGCTTCTACTGGATCCAACCCTAAAAGTGATGGTTAAGGCTGCAGAACAATAGATCTGGCTACAAGTGTCCAGTTGCCTTGGCTGTATCCTGCTCACAGCAAGGGGGCACCATTCTCTGGAGCTGTGTGGTGTCACTGCCTTGAGTTTTGAATATAAGCACACAGAGTCTTAATGCTGTTTATTCCAAGAGGGCTCCAGTTACTACATTCTTAAATATGTGAGTCATTGCCTTACATATTGGGGACAAAACCGGAGGCCTTGTCCCTTGGGCCTTACCTGTAATTCTGGCCAGGCCTGGAGTCCTGCTCCCTGCTTCTCCAGCTGCATGAGCTCCTAGGCTGTGGCCAATGAGTTGGACTTGGGAAGCAGGGTAGTTGTACTTTGTCTGGAAAGTGAAGATTAGATTTTCGTCATTGCGACTTCTGTGACTTTTAGACCTAACATTATTCCTGTGTTGGAAACCTTCTAGGACACCCACTGCCCTCACACTGATATTCATTGTCAGGGACTTAGAGCTTCCTGCCTCAACATTTTTTTTTTTCCTAGACTCTTCTTTGACCAAACCCTTTGTAGGAGGGGTCAGGTCTTCAAACACACTGTTTTGCCTCATGTTTTTGACCTCCAGCACATTAGCAGAGACAACCCGAACTGCCCCTGCGGCTACAGACAGACTATGACCCACATAGTCAACGACTGCCACCTCTCCAGATTCAAAGGAGGTCTCGAAACTTTACATCAGGCTCAACCTGACGCTGTTGACTGGCTACGGAAGAAGGGCAAACACTAGAAGAAGAAGCAGAGACTCTAGGACTCTGGATTCTGCCTGAGCGCAGAGGTATTTAGAGCTGGAGCTGAGCAGTGGCATACTGGGGAGAATATACACATTACCACGCACAAGGACCTGGGTTCAAATTTTAAGTCTCCACCTGCAGCTGGAAGCTTCAAGAGCAGCATCTCTCTTCTTCTCTACCTACTATTTCACTAGTTTGTAAAATTCAGGCAAGAGCGGGTTTTGGTACCCTTGGTAGAGTTCTCATGTTCCAGTGCATCAAAGACCTGGGTTCAAGCTTTAGGTTCCCACCTGCAGAGAGGAGAAGCTTCACAAGTGGTGAAGCAGTGCTGTACATGTCTCTCCTCTCCAATAAGTAAATACATTAAATATATATGTGTGTATATATAGTAAATGTCACCCCCAGCGGTAACTTTGTGCAGCTGAATCCAGTGGGTCCCACTTGTCCATCTCAGCTGCCCGCTCCACCACTCACCGAGAGCATAGTGAGCATCTGGGCCACCTGGGCACCCACCACTCGGACATTGTTGGCAGCTTGAGTGTAGGTGGTCTGGGAGCCTTTCTTCCAGTCCACACAGATGCAGTTCACCTCCTCCACCGTGAACATGTTCTGGCGGTGGAGAGACATCAGAGTGTTAGCACAAGGCCACTCAAAACCCACTCGAACCAGGTCTGTTCAGGAAGGATCCGTCACTGTGTTTCCCTAGCTGGTGTGTTGAGATAAACTAGGCTTTGTCAGGAATTCTGTTGTCAATTAGGAGTTAGGCCCCCAAGTGAATGCAAGGAGAAAAAGCCAATTGTTTTGGTCACTCTGGTTTCCTCTGACCAAATTCAATAAGATCAACTAGGTTTGAGGGGTGGGGAGGATTCAATTACATCTTTAAAAGAGATCTGGATCGACCTGCCGACACCCATGTTGAACAGGGGGAAGTAATTATAGAAGCCAGACCTTCCACCTTCAGCACTCCATAATAATCCTGTGTTCATACTCCCAGAGGGATAAATAGGAAAGCTTTCAAGGGAGGAGATGGGATATGAATTTCCGGTGGTGGGAATTGTGTCAAACTGTACCTTTCCTATGATCTTGTCATTATTTCCATTTAATAAATAAAAAGTTTTTTAAAAGAGGTCTGTTCTCTAAAGGAAGGGCTTCAAGTATAATTTCTGGCAGTCAAGATCTAAGTGAGCTTGTGGATCTGACCACTAGAGGTCCTTCTGGCTTCTGGGCAAGGGTGCCAGTTATCAGGCTTGTCTTGTTGGTCATTTAGTAAGTTTATGTTGGGAAGGAAGTGTTACTATTTTTACAGTCAAGGTAGGATAGTATTTCAGGGAGGACACATGTACTGCAGAGGGTGAAAAATAAAGCTACTCTGGTTTTTAAGAGATTGTAGAATTCTGGAAGGAAAACTCCATCCTGAATGTCTAGGGAAGTGATAGTCTATAAGTTCTACCAGTAACATATACAACCAACCTGAGTTTAAACTGGTAGGACTAACTTAAAATCCATTTGGACTCTTTCCACATATGTATGAAATACAGGTGCCACGAGTTGTTCTCTCAAGACTTTTAGTTTTGAAATAACCCTGAGAAATCACTTTAGCAATTTGGAGAATTTGGGATATAAACTACTTCTTACAGTTTATGCACCAAAATTCTTATTAAGAGAGCAGGAGGCTAGGCTGTGGAGTGCTAGGTAACATCTCCATGTGCAAGGACCCAGGCTCAAGCCACTAGTCCCCATGGGGGGAGGGAGGCAACTTTGATGCAGTACTGTAGATTTCTTTCTTTCTTTCTCTCTCTCTCTCCATTTCTATGTTCCATTCCCTCTCAATTTTTCTCTAACTTTATCCAATAAATAAATAAATAAAAATTTAAAGATGCTTATTAAGGATGGTACAGAAGAAGCAAAAGAGATTTAAAAAAAAAGCCTGGTAAACCTAGGTCACTTGGAGCATGACTTCAATTTTCTGGATTTGTAAATTTCCTGATGGACACTGAAGGTCATAGTTCTTAGTGTGTGTGTGTTTGTGTGTGTGTTTGTGTGTAGGGCAGGATGATAGAGTAAAATACTAGGTCTCAGAAAAAATAGACTGAATTTATAGGCACAAAAAGTAAAAGACAGTATGACTTTTTGCATATCTGTGTATGCATTTTCCTTGGCACATGTACACACAGGTCACAGGTGTGCTTTTCTGTTGTCTGTTCTGACCAGCAGGTGCTAATGAACTGTAGTGGAGGAACTGTCATTATCCTGATGATCTTAGTTCATGGCAAATAAAAGATCACAGCCACACATCTTGGAGTCTTGGGGATGTGGGGAGGATTTGAACAAGGAACAGACAATCATCCATCCATATAGAACTACAAAGCACTCTCACTGAAAATGGAAATAAACAGCAGGATGCCTTGATCAAAACAGAAGTGAGCTTATGGAAAGAAATGTTTGTTCAAGTAATAAATATCACAGTTTCAGGCTATAGATGTAGTTCAGAAGTGGGAAAGGGAGTGTTTGTCTCCATGAACAGAGGCATTGAAATGGCCAAAGGTTCTGCATACACAGGGATCTCCTGTTTCTGAGTTCATTCTTGCAAATCCTTCAAGGGGGTGTAGGAGCTGGAAGCAGTGCCTAGAGATGCTAGAGTCAACCACAGGGCTTAGAGTGCCCCTACCTTGCACATGTCCGACACCCAGTTCTCATCTCCTTTGTCAATATAGCCATGGATGATGATGCGGGTCTTTCTGTCTGTTTTAAAATTTGATGCCTCAATGGTTGATGGGTCAGAGGGAAGGAGAATCTGTGACAAATACAGAAAGTTATGCATGTTTTTGCAGCATAGATACTCAGGCCTGTCTCAAGCTTCCCCATCTATGCCATGGACATCAGAGATGAGCACAAAAGTCACCTTTACCAGGAAGCCCACCCTCATCTCCTCTTCCCAGTCCCACCTCCCTAAGTCAGGAATCATTTTCTCCACTGGGACTGGATTGTGGTTCACAGTCTCACCTTTCTTTTTAGATGGTAAAGACTTTACCCTGGATCTGATAGAGGTTCTGACATATGTGAACCACTCATTGTTCAAGCCATTCTTTTTTTTTTTTTTAACTAAGGGCCTGCTCTGCCCAGGACTGGCTGGACTTGGGGAGATGCCAGAGGGATCAGTGATGCAGGATGGGTATGATAGGAGGAAAGGGCACAGAGATAAGTTCATAGTTTTCAGGCTGGGTACAGTCCCTCACCCAGTTACATTACAATGGTAGAGGTCTCACTTGAAAGTTGTTGGGGTTCTCGTTGGTGTAGAGGAGGAAGCGGGTGTCAATCTTCTCAGGGCTCCAGGGAAGAACTTTCAGGGGTCTGATTGCAGTCCCAGCCCAGGGCTCGGAGTCAGAGAAGCATCCGAGGCCCTCATAGCAAACTTCCTTTCCTATTGAGAAAAGCAATCTCTCCTCAAGGGTGAGGTCTTAAGGCTGCAGTTTTGCTGTGCAAATCAGGCCATGCCCCTTCCTGGTCACAGTGTCTGCTGCTGCCCCGTATCTACCCTGCTGACCCTCCAGGCCCAGTTTCTGATCTGGGCTCAGTCCCAATGAATTCCCAATTGTGTCACCCATAGAATGACCACCCAAATCCAAATGTCTGGTAAAGGAACTCCGATACACTGTTAGTGGGAGGGCAAACTGGCCTAGCCCCTCTGGATAAAAATAAGGAGAGTCTATAAAAAAATAAGATGGGAATACTTTATGATCCAACAATACCAATTCTAGGCATGTATCCAAAGGACATGAAACGCATTCATCCCAAAGGATACATACACCCCTATGTTCACAGCTGTACTAGTCACAATAGCTAAAATATGGAAGTAACCTAACTACCCAGTGACAGATGACTGGCTAAGGAAGGTATGGCATATATTCAATACAACAGTACTCTATAATCAAACACAGTACTCTATAATCAAACAAATCTTTTGGGACAAAACGGATGGAATTGGAAATGGTGATTCTTAGCAAAATAAGTACAGAAGTGAAGGACAACTACCAGATGGTTTGATGCATATGTGGGATCTAGACAATTAAAACAAATGAATTTGAGAACACACTAGTAGCCAGTCTCTTGGATTTGGTGAGGGCTCTGTTGGTCATGAGGGGAGGGACAGAATCTTGTTTGAAGGTGTGGTGACTCACATACCCCCATGTGTGGGTACGGAATTACACCCCTGGTATATTAAGATTTTGTAAGAGACTATTTTTTAAAATAATTTTTAATGGAAGAGAAATGATATGTAGGGAGAGAGAGAGAGAGAGAGAGAAAGGGAGAGAGAACAGAGCACTGCTCAGTTCTGGCTTATGGTGGTTCTGGGATTGAATCTGGGATTTCAGAGCCTCAGGCTTGAGAGTCTTTTTTTTTAAATATTTATTTTATTTATTTATTCCCTTTTGTTGCCCTTGTTGTTTTATTGTTGTATTTATTATTGTTGTTGTCGTTGTTAGATAGGACAGGGAGAAATGGAGAGAGGAGGGGAAGACAGAGAGGAGGAGAGAAAGATAGACACCTGCAGACCTGCTTCACCGCCTGTGAAGCGACTCCCCTGCAGGTGGGGAGCCGGAGTTTGAACCGGGATCCTTATGCTGGTCCTTGTGCTTTGCGCCACCTACGCTTAACCCGCTGTGCTACAGCCCGACTCCCTTTTTTCTAATTTTTAAAAATATTTATTTATTCCCTTTTGTTGCCCTTGTTGTTTTATTGTTGTAGTAATTGATGTCATCGTTGTTGGATAGGACAGAGATAAGTGGAGAGAGGAGGGGAAGACAGGGGGATAGAAAGACAGATACCTGCAGACCTACTTCACCACTTGTGAAGCCACTCACCTGCAGGTGGGGAGCCAGGGTCTTGAACCGGGTTCCTTACTCCGGTCCTTGTACTTTGTGTCACCTGAGCTTAACCCGCTGCACTACAGCCTGACTCCCAGGCATAAGAGTCTTATATAACCATTATGTTGTCTCCTCAGCCCTTTAAGAAACTGTTAAAACACTAATAATAATTAAAAAAACTTTTAACTGTTTGTGTCCCATTTATTTGACTACAGTGATAATAGGCACCAATACGTAAATATACTACTCTAGGTAAGTATTTAATACTTTACTTCTGAAAATTCTGTTCTAGGCACCCTGGGCATGAAGGCTGGCTGTTGGGAAGATGCTCTGAAGCAAGTTTCTCAACCTCCCTCCCCTCCAGGAAGAACAACAGTCCCTCCCAAGTTTCAGTGTCTCACCTTTGACATTGTCTAGAACTGATGGAAGCCCCACCATTGCCAAGATGTTGAGATATCAGATTTAAATCCATTTCAAGGGCCAGCATGATCTTTCTTACCTTGGGCTGCTCCCAAGAGGAAAAATGCAACTGTCCAGAGACCCAGCATCTACAATAAATGCAGACATTCTCAACCTCATCATCACAGCCCAGAGCTAAGAGCTCACGGAGTACTCAGAAGTAGCACTGTTCGCCTGGTCTCCCTTGCCTTCACAGGTGTTGGGAGAATGGCAAAGGACAGCTTACCCTGCAGATGTTCCAGGTTCTCCTTCCCTCTGGATGAAGTGCCTGGACTTTTTTCTTTATAGTGAAACCTTATCATTTGGATGCTACTTCAAGGGAACAGGTGATGGTAGAACACATTGTGTGCACTTAGTACTATAATCTGCACAAACACAAGAGAAGACTAATAATAGGACCCAATCTTTCCACAACTCTGGGAAGAAGAAAGAATGTTTGATTAAAAAGTAGGTGAAAAGTCTCCAACTTCGTACCTGTATGCCCGAGCCTAGAATTACAAGCCAAGGGAGTCCCACTTTTCAATTTTTCCTCATTACCAAGTAGGTGTCAACATTCCAGCAAAAACATCAGCAAACTACATATTTTTCATTTAAATATATGGGAATGCCTCCCCCACCAATTAGTTGAAAGTTAAAAGAAGTGTCTGCTTAAAAAAGCATCCTCCTCCTCTTCTCCCCTCCAGTGATAATTATCACAAACTTTGAAGAAATACAATACTCCCTACCCTTGCCTCCGACCACCCAGTTAACTGCCCTCACTACTGTCTAGTTCCTGTTCCAATCATCTGTTGCTATTTAACTGAACCATTCAACACACAGTGTTTTGAAGTCACATTATTTTAGCACCCGCCACTGTAATTTTGAATAACTGGATTCCGGAATCTCTAAAAGCCCACATCACAAGATTTCTGTTGAGTTTCTCCAGACCCTGTGAAGACTGCACACCTGTTTTGTAAGTCTTGGCCTGAGGGCTGCCATAAACTACCCACAAATATGCATCTGGAAGCAGCTTGACCAGTTCACACAACAGGCAGATAAGCCTTCACTTTGCAAACACCACTGGGTCCTACCACTACCCTCAAGGCAAATACACTGCACTATCAAAGTTTACCCTCCTGAATAGTCCAAACATGGCAATGAGAGTTGAAGGTACACCTGCGAGGCCTTGCCCATTTATCTATTTATGAGTAAGAGAGAAAACCTGAGAACCATTCTGGCACATATGATGACAAGGTCCAGACTTATGCATCCAACTCTGTAGCTACTATGTCACCTCTCTGACTGCCCTAGTGAGCAAAAGAGGGGTTGAGAGAGACTTCTTCCCCAATGGAAGGTTGACGATGCTGAGTTACAAGAAGAATATCCTGTTACAGAATGTGGACCCAGGTTATTATCTGGGGAGATGGTGTCATATAGTTGGAAAAAGGATTTGAAAGATGCATCAGGGAAGAGTGTAGCCCCCAAATATGGGGAAAGTATATAAATATTATTAACTGTAAACCCCACCCATTTGATCTGGGGCCCATATTCTGCACAGGAGCCTATGTAACCTCTGCATTTCTGTAGGTCTGAGTTCGCTTTCTGTGGTCATGGCTAAGAACTGTCCAGGCTGCACTAATTTCGGGACCCATCTTCCTCAGTTGGTAGGTAGAATGTGTTATCCAACCTCCCTTCAGAGAATGGAACAGTCCCTACCAATGGTGATCCACACTGAGTGCAAGGTCCTTTGGGGGCCATTATATTGTTCCTGATGGAGATGACCAGTGACAGTGATGAGAGGGATCTGTTAGAGGTCTAGTCCCATCATGTCTGTGTGGGAATCCTAGGATTCCCTGACTAGGGCCGCAGGTGATGGGGTGGCCTGGTAGTGATTAAAGAGTCATCATTAAAGTGTGCCAGTCTCTTGCCCTTACTCAGCTTTTGTAGTCCTTACTTTGACTGACAGTAGTTTCTTTCTATTCAATTGTTCTCTTGTTTGTTAAGGGACATAATTCATGCCTTCACTGTACTTAGAGTCTATTGGAGGGTGAGTAAATAAAAAATTTCCAAGGTGTTTATTTCACTGTCACACAGTTTCTTCTTATGTGTTAACAAGAGAGCTAAAAAACATATATCCCATAAAATACTTATTTGTCTATGTAAATCTCTATCTATCTATCTATCTATATTATTTCCCATTACATGAAATTTAGATTATGTTCTAGGGATATTTTATATAACACAGGCAAAGTGTTGAGCTGATAAAGAGATGATTTCAACTCTGCACTTGGGTCAGGACACTGGCATCCCCAGAGCACTTGGGGTCTCAGCTCATCAGTCAGGGAGTCCTCCATCATCTGGCTGTCGTGGGACTCAGGGAATAGACACTGCACTGGGTCTTCTCCTAGCTCTGAAGGTGTCCCTAGTTCTCAGAAGAGTGTTTCATACATAGCGGGTGTGCACTATGTGCTTACTGAGTAAATAAATGCTTCTTCGTCAAGACCATTCTAGTCCTATCTCCTACAATGCCCCTCTCTGAACACTGCCAAGTCATAAACTATTGTGGAGTTTAGCAAACTCTCCATATTCAGGCTAACATAGTGAGGAGATAAGCTTCCCCTAAAGCAACAATGCTTTCTTTCTAGTCTTTTTTTTTTTTTTAACACAGAACCTGAAATAAAGACTTGGGTGCAGCTAGTTTACTTGGCTGTGACTCCCACCCCACCCCCCCCCCCCCCCGCCACACACACACCAGAAACAGGAGTCCAGGAGTGAGCAGGATAAGGGAAGAAGAAAAAGCTTCACTGGAGTTTGATTCTGTTGGAATCTCTGAAACACAGAGGGAAAGAGTCACCATTGTTCACAAGATGAGGGTAGGGATACTGATGGCCTGTCTTCACCCTTTAACCTGGTTAAGTGCACATATCACCATGCACAGGGACTTGGGTTCGAGCTCTACTTCTCATCTTCAGTGGGAATGCTTCATGATCAGTGAAGCAGGATTGACGCTCTCTCCCATTCTCTCTCTCTTCCTATCTCCTCTCCCTATCAGTTTTTCTCTGTCCTGTCAAATAAAAATAGAAAGAAAAAGAAAAAAAAAAGAAAAAAACATGGCACTGGAAGTGGTAGATTTGTAATGTAGGCTCTGAGCTCCAGCCATAACCTTGGTGGCAAAAAATAGAGAAAGAAAGAAAGAAAGAAAGAAAGAAAGAAAGAAAGAAAGAAAGGAAGGAAGAAAGCATTATGATGCAACAGTACTGATATCTCTTCTGATGGAGTTTGATTGTTTGATTGGGACGAAGAAATGTCTGGGGTATGATATCAGAGGGTATTCCTAGGATTTTGCAGGTTGATTCAAATCTAAGACATCAAGCTCCTGTTTCTTTTTTGTTTCTGGGTGGTTGAGTTTATATTTATGAAGAGACTTGCATTTATTTATGGTTTCAGAACTCTTTCCTGGGTTTCACTTTGGTGCAGGGACAGTATTGGGGGTAAAGTCCCTATAAAACAGATATAGAGGGGCTGGTCATTAGGAGTGCACAGAATTTCACGCACAAGAACTGGGGTTCAAGGCCCTCATCCCCACCTGCAAAGGGGAAGCTTCAGAGCTGTGAGGTCTATCTCTCTCTCTTCACACGTACTCACATGCACACACACACACACACCCTCTTCACTTGCAATTTCTTTCTGTCTCTATCAAAAAGGAAAAAGAGATAGAAATGGCCACCGGCTCCAGTCAGAGAGGGAGAAGGAGAGAGAGACTGATGCTCAAGCAGGAAACCACAGCACCAAAACTTCCTCCAGTATGGTGGGGGACCAGGCTTGAACCCAGGTGGCAGGCTTGACAAAGAAGGCACAGATGGAGACCCCAAGTCTCTATCTGCAATATTCTGGCCTTTAGGTTCATGATTGGTCAACAATTTGCTCTGCTTTCTATCTTAACTCTTTTTCAGCCACCAGATTCCAGGAAGTTCCAACTGGACTTCCTTGGGCAGATGACCCACCAATGTGTCCTGGAGCCCCACCTCCCCAGAGCCCCGCCCTACTAGGGGAAGAGAGAGACAGGCTGGGAGTATGGATTGACCTGTCAATGCCCATGTTCAGCATGGAAGCAATTACAGAAGCCAGACCTTCCACCTTCTGTACCTCATAATGACCCTGGGTCCATGCTCCCAGAGGGTTAAAGAATAGGAAAACTATCAGGGATGGGGATGGGATATGGAGTTCCAGTGGCATAAATTGAGTGGAATTGTACCCTTCTTATCCTGTGGTCTGTCAGTGTTTCCATTTTATAAATAAATAAAAACTTAAAAAAACCTGCAAATATCTGTTATTATACTGCAATTCTATCTAATAAAGCATTTAAGAGTTTTAAAAAGAAAGAAAGAGAGAGAGAGAGAGAAAGGAAGGAAGAAAAAGAAATAAAGCACACACTATTCAGGTGAGTTACTTCATGGATCCTGCACTGAATGTTCTTGTAAACATAAATTATTCTACCAAATGTAAGCTTTAAATGTTCAAATCCTTTCACAAGTTCAAGGCATTGGGATTTGAGGGAGTGGAGATCAGTCAGTACCTGAGCCTCACGTACGTGTGATTTACCACTACCAGAAAGACTCATTCTTTTAATTCAGATAGAGGGAGGTTGGGGGGAAGGAGAGATATCACAGCACCAGAGCTTTCCCCAGTGCTATTATATACCCATCTAGTGCTGGCACTCAAACGTTGTCCCCTAGCATGGCAAGGCTCATGCCTTACTGGGTGAGCTATCTTCTCTGGTCCCAAGGCTATGGGGGCTTAAAACTGTGTAGAGGCAGTGGATACTTAAAACTGTGTAGAGAGTAGATTTTCACTTGTAGTCATTGAGACGTTAACTAAAAAAAGAAAACATTTTCCCCACTCTTGTGTGTGTGTGTGTGTGTCTGTGTCTGTGTGTGTGTCTGTGTGTGTGCAGGGTTGGGGTAAGGGGGACAAGCATTTCTACATGCTCATTAGGGGACTAGGGAAAAGAAGAAATATCTCTGAGGTCCAGAACTTCAGCAGCTGTTACACAAAACAGAGATAAGCCTTGGTGCCCTAGTACAGAAACAGTAACCAAGGCCACTGACAAGTCCAGCAACCCCCAGAAGACAGATGGAACCTTTCACTTCAAGATGTCCTTGGGAGAGCCTGGATCGGCCAGTGAGAAGCCTTGGGATGCGGGCAAGCTGTAAAACTTTCCTGTGCTTCCCTTGAAAATGCACCTCACCAGACGTGTTATCACCTTTAGACAGGTTGATATGTACCCTGGCACAGGATGGGGAAAACTAGGCAAAACTTGGATTCAGCTGTCTTCTGAAAGTGCCACTCAGAGCAGCACAAGCCTGAGTAGAATTCAGTCAGCTCTTAACATCTAATGTTGGAAAGCAGAAATAAAGCCCAGCAATTATAGGCTAACAATCACATGCTATAAGTTTATCATTTTTGTATAGGCTGACCCATCTTTTCAAGCTGAACAAGTTCCTGTTTAAAGGGGAAAAATGATTTAGGTCTCTAGAAATAACTTATCCTAAAATGTACTGAGACCCGAAATAGGTGAGCCATCTGAGTAATTTTAATAGGTGAGTTGTCTAGACTCCTTTAAAAACAATTAAAGCAACTTGCAACCTGCTTCTTTGTGATGAAAATGAATACCCTCCTTAACAAAAGGATTTTCTAACTGGTGTGTTCTGAAAGAATAAATTCATTTAAATCCCTCAGTTCTATGTAATTACTTGAGTAAGTTTGCAGGTAAATTTTCTTTTTATTCCCTTTATTAATTGTTTTCCGTATTGTTGAAATTTCACGAGATATTAAAAGAAATTGTAATTTATGAAGCATTACTATTATTTTGCCAGAGCACTGCAGCTCTGATTTACAGTGGTGTTAAGGATGAAACCAGTAGAATCAAAACCTCAGGCACTAGAGCCTCTTTGCATAACCACTCTGCTACCTTCCTGGTCCACTGCAAACCTTTCTTGTGTATGAGCTTTGTGCTAATTTCTCTGTAGAGAAATGTGGGACTTCTGGCTTGGGGAGATAGCAAAATGTTTCTGCAAAAGATTTTCATGTCTAAGGCTCTAAAGTCCCAGGTTCAATCCCCAGCACTATCATAAATAAACAAGAGCTAAGCAGGGATCTGGTCTCTTTCTCTCTGCATTTCTCTTTAATTAAAAATGTATCATAAATGGTATAAAGATGATACCTTTAGCCCACCTGCATGTTAGCTGTCAGGCTCAAGCAAAAATTAGTAAAGTCATGAAGCCCCCCCCTTGGAATATGCCTAAAATACACTTCCTAGCTTTTTCCAAAATAGAGACCCCCAAATCTTATCTGCTATATATTTTTTTGCTTCCAGGGTTATTGCTGGAGCTCAGTGCCTGCACCGAGAATCCACTGCTCTTGGAGGCTATTTTTTCTCCTTTTATTGCCCTTGTTGTTTTCTCATTGTTGTGGTTATTATTTTTGTTGTTACTGCTATTGTTGTTGGGTAGGACAGAGAGAAATGGGAAGCAGTATCTCGTTTATTAATCAGATACATCGCCTTTTATGCATCTCTTCACCAGAAGTGACAAGGGAAAGGAAATGACTAGGAAAGGGGGTGGAGCAAAAAAAAAAAGAGCGCAAAATGAACATAGAAAGCTTCCATCTAACCAGTGAGGATTAAACCAATACCCTGCAGGCAGGGCGGGACCCAGGTAAAACAATGATTATGTAAATAGACCACATCTTAAGTAATGCAACAGAAGGGGTCTTAGAAGCAGAATTTAGAAGCATACCAACATGTTATATTAAGTAAAGTGTTTTCAAATCCCATCTACACACCAAGAGACCAGAATTTACCCATCTCACCCACACCTCTACCCTCAACTCCATATTTAAATATCCAGCTGTCTACTACTTGACATTGCCAATTGTGTGGAAATGTGTGGAATTATACCATTCATATCCAACAGACTTGTCAATCACTATTAAATAAATAATAAAAAATACATTAAAGAAGGCAGGATATTTAAAGTGTATGAAAGAGAGTGACAGAATCAGTAGGTGGTATCCTATTTATTTATTTTTTCTTTTTCCAGGACTGGGCCCTGATGCATGCAAGAGTTCACCTCTTCATAACTGCTTTTTCATTTAAAGAGAGGCAGGGTATAGGAAGAGAAATAGAAATACTACAGCACTGGAGCTTCCTTTGTTGTCTTGGCACCTCCTTTGTGGTGCTGGAGATTGAACCTTGGCTATATTCATGGCAGGGTATATGCTCTGCTAGGCGAACTGTCTCTTTGACCCAGCATCTGAATTTGACATGACTAAATCTGGCCTTCTTCCTCAAACATACACATCTCAAAGCATCCCCCATTTTAGTCAATGGATCTCCTTCCTCCCAGTTGTGTGACCAATACCCCTTGGCTCCCTTCTTTGCATTCTTCCTTTGAGGGTGCATGCCTATCTGGATGCTGCTGTCATGCCTTGTCCTGGACTGTGCCTTGACTAGCATCAGTCAGTCAGCATGTCCCTTTGCCCAGGCCATGGGATACTCAGAGTGAATCTCAATAATTTTGTTTGGAAAAGTGATGGGGAATTATACTTCCTCTCTCTTACTGGATACAAAGAAGTCAAAAGCCCCAATTATAGTAGCCTTGGTAGAAAACATCACCAATGACAAGAAAGAATAAGAACTGAAGGACAGTGGCTCTTGAAGACATTGGGTTATGGGAGCAAAAAAGAAACAAAACCCAAAAACAAACCTTAACCCTTCCCCACTTCTGGCCTTCCCAGTCTTATGAATCATTAGGTTTCTTTGTGATTTAACCTGGTCAGAGTTTCTTTGTGATTTAACCTGGTCAGCCTTTTTGGTAAGTTAAAGTACCCTAATTAATACAGATTGATTATTGGTAGAACAAGTCTTCCTGTTTCAATCAGATTGCCTATATGCTGGTGAAACATGACAGGAAGATTGTTTAGGTGCCTCTGTGCCCTTGCTTGTGTTGTTTCTCTCTCTGACATGCCCTTCTGACTGTGTTCTCTTAGCAAATACCCATGCATGTTTGAAGACCAAGTACAGATATCCCTTTTTCTTTTCAGGTATTACTGATAGGACATGGCCTAATTTTCAATACTCAAATCTAGTGAAAAAAATAGTTTCTTTTCATTAATGAAATGCTTACTCAGGAAATATTCATTTAGTCTGGCACATGACAAAACTCCTTAAGAAGTTTGCAGCGTACAAAGAACACAAGTCATTATATGGAGAGCTGAATGCTGAGATGGGAAAAAATGTTTCATGAGAAAAAATGGACACAGGCTCTACAGTTAGTGGTATTTATATACTTTTCCCATATTTGGGAGCTACTCTCTGCCCTGATCCAGCTTTCTAGTCCTACTGACAAAATCTCACCATCTCACCTTTAGGCCACCTGCATGTTCGCTGTCAGGCCCAGACAAAAATTAGCAAAGTCCTGGGCCCCTTGGAATATACCTAAAATAGACCTATTAGATTTTCCAAAATAGAGACCCCAAATCTCACCTGTTATATGTTGTAAATCTGTTATACTTTTAGGTTCCTGATTATTAAACAAATTGTTCTGCTTTATATCTTAATGATTTTTCAGCCACCAAATTGAAGTTGCTACCAACTGAATGTCTCTGGGCAGACAGCCTCACCAATGTGTCCTGGAACCCCACCTCTGAAGACCCTGCCCCACTAGGGAAAGACAGAAACAGGCTGTTAGTATGGAATGACCTGGCAATACCCATATC
Organism: Erinaceus europaeus; assembly: GCF_950295315.1. Lineage (NCBI taxonomy): Eukaryota > Metazoa > Chordata > Mammalia > Eulipotyphla > Erinaceidae > Erinaceus > Erinaceus europaeus. The sequence goes on from NC_080175.1 coordinate 11,028,906, forward strand.
TAGTGGAGAAGCAATTACAGAAGCCAGACCTTCCACCTCCAGCATCCCGTAATGATCCTGGGTCCATGTTCCCAGTGGGATAAAGAATAGGGGCACCTTCTAGTGGAGGGGATGAGGTATAAAACTCTGGTGGTGGGAATTGTATGAAACTGTACCCCTCTTATCCTACAGTCTCATTAATCATTATCAAATCAATAAGATAAAATTAAAAATGGACACAACAACAAAGAATGCATTCTTCATTTTATTAGCAGAGTCAAAGCTTGCATGCTAGTAGTGTTTAACATGGGGTAAGGGTGAGCAGAACATCTTCTCTTACAGTTTCCAGACTACAGAAGTTGAATCTGTAGAGAGAAAACAACAAGTCAACTCTTCCTGGTGTGCAGCTGGTATGGTGGGCATAGCTGCATCCTCGGAACTCTTGATCTGACAGACTGGGACACCCTGTAGTCCAGACCAGGTATTTGCTGAGGAAAGAGCTCCTACTTATGTGATCGTCTGTAAGCTTTCTCCAAGCAAAAGGATGGACAATCATCAGGTTCCACTTTATTATTTATTTTCTTTTCTCACAGGGATCACTTTCCTTTGTTGCCTGGTGCTCCAGGTATTAGAAACTGCTATTTCATATATTTTTACTGACTTTTTTTTGTTGTTGCTCCAGTTAAGAAAATAAATCTGGTTTCTGTTACTCCATCTTTTCAAAAAGCAAAAATCCCACACTGGACTTTTTGAGGACTGAATTGCATGATAATGAAAGAATGGTAGAACTGTGCCTCCAAATATGGATATATTTCACTGTCGTGATTATCATCATCACCATCATCTCACTTGTCCTGGTAGGCTACCATGACTGATATCTATTTTCCCCCCTCTAATTGCTGGGGCTTGGTGCCAGCACTGTAAGTCCACCACTCCCGGTGGCTATTTTTTTTTCCTTTCCACCCCCTCCATTTTATCCAATAACATCTACAAACATTGAGACTGGAGGAGGAGGTAGAAAGGTAGAGCAAAAGACAAGACGCCTACAGATCTGCTTCACCATTTATGAAGAGTCCCCACTACAGGTGGGGAACAAGGGCTCAAACCTAGGTCATTACACATGGTACTATGTGCACCTAACCGGGTGTGCTGACCCTTGGCCCTTGGCTAATACACACTGATACGCACATTTCAGTCTTGGTGGGAACTAAGAGTTGACGTTTATCTTCACTAAGAGGAACACAGCATTGAATAGTTCATTGGTATTATATGAAATGTTAAGAGCTTTTCCTAACTTAAGTGGTAGTTTGGAGAGCCAAATGTGAGTCAGGATGCTTGGAGAAAGAGAAATGTATTTAGCATGCTCATAGAACAGGACACCGCTGCTATGTGAAAACATTCTTTTCACCTTAGGATGATAAAGATAGATTCTCCTAACACTTAGTACATATCAGATTAATAAACACTCATCCACAGTCATTCTCTAAAGATCTGCACTTTCCTCCAAAGAAATACATGGTATTAGGAAGCAGTTGCGGCTGGCATGTAGGAGAACCATTATCAGAGGTTTAAGCTGAAGTACACTTTCAGTGAGACCAGAATTCTAATGTGGCACAGTACTTCAGGTCTCTCTGCATTATTACTTACACTTTTCCATCGCTGCTTTCCACTGTGATCTTGGAAGCTCCCACTCTGGGTAGAGTTGGGTTGATCACCTTGTTGTACCAGACAAATTTAACCCTCTGCACATCACCGACATACACATCAGAGTCAAATTCATTGGAATGAGTACTGTCTGGTCTCAGAGTACCCCTAGGACATTGGAAAGTTAATGAAAGCATTAATGTATGTAACTATACATATAAATATACACAAACGTGCTTCTAAAACCAGCTTACAATACACCTCTAGTTGGGTAGTACATTCATCATATAAGTGGGTCTGTATGCCATGTCAGTTAGGTAGTTCAATAGCCATCAGTAATTCATATGACTTTAAGATTGTCGTTATTTTAATAAAGCTTCCATATGTTTTGGCAATAGTCCTCCCACCATTTAATAAATAATGGCATAATTAGAGCATCTTTTTCTGATTGATTCATGGGCAAAAAACTTATTTCCTAATTATAAATCAGAGCCACACATTAAAGTTAACATCAGATTTGTCCTCAGGAAATAGTATAGAAAAAATAAAAATAAAAACAGATATCTGTTTGAGGTATTTCTATACAGAAATAAATGAACCTCCTACCTATAACATACATGACATGCGTTAAATACTCCACTATATAAGAAGCTTGAAAGTGTTTTCACTCACTTGAAAACTTCGTACTGCTTGCTGTTTCCTAAGCTTCCAAACAAGGAAACAAGAATGTGTCCTGTAACCTTCCTCCCGGACAGTGTGACAGTTACCTTATACCTCCAGCCTGCACAGGAAAAAGATTTGCAACATGTCAGCTTGCAGAGACAACACTTACTGGAAATGGGTCTCTACTACTTCAAGATTTTGAATGATGGTATGTGGTATTATTGGTTCTTCTGACTAGTTATAGGTATCTAAAAATTTATCTAAAAATTGACAGCACAGGCACTGGGAGGGGGGAGGAACATAGAATCTTTTCTTTTCTTTTTTTTTCTCCATAGAATCATTTCAACGTCAGTTGATTTTGAGCTGGAGGACTGAACAACGTATATAGTTTTTAAACCTAGTAATTTAATAAAGAATGTTACCAGAACTTTATGTTAAAAAATAGTAGAAAAATAAGGGTTTGATTATATCATTTCCAATTTACTTCAAGTCAGTAAATGTTGGAATACTGTTCACTTTTTGTTGAAAAAATTTTTTTTAATTCTTAAATTCAACTTGCCATTGGAAATGCACTGGTGTGTGGTAACCAATTTCTGGGAGTAATCACTGGTGACCTACTAGTGTGTGCAATTTAGGGCTAACCTGGACCAAATTGAGGGCAGGAAAACATTTGACTTGGACATTTAAAATCTGTCTAACCTTGCTGACTCCTGTTTTAATGCATTTTTTCCCCTCCACTGGCCATAAAGGAAACCAAGAGTTAGTCTCCCAGCTTCACCCTCCCTTCATACTCCAATTTCCATCATCCCTGGAGTTTACAAGCTCTTAGCTCTGCCAAGTGATTTCCATTCCCACAACTTCTGCCTTGTCAGTCCTGGATTATCCTTCTGCTTCTACAAAGACTCAGAAATGTGTACTGTGAAACCCTTGACTGAATATACAGAGGCTGCAGGAGATGAAGCCTCCGGAGAAGAAACTGATTTTTACGTCTTTGAGAATTCAGGCCCTGAACTCTTCTGCTAAGTGAATCACAGTTACAATGAGGTCGATATTGGAGGGGTTTTTTTTTTTTCACATTGAGGAGGGGTGTTTATAATTTGTGTATAGAAAAGCAATTATATATATATATATATATATATATATATATATTTAATACACACAAAATATATCAGCGTTAAGACTTGAAAGCAGGAGTCGGGTGGTAGCACACGTGGCGTCAAGCACAAGGACCGGCGTAAGGATCCTGGTTAGAGCACCAGCTCCCCACCTTCAGGAGAGTCATTTCGCAGCTGGTGAATCAGGTCTGCAGGTGTCTACCTTTCTCTCCTCCTCTCTGTCTTCCCCTCCTCTCTCCATTTCTCTCTGTCCTATCCAACAATGACATCAATAACAACAATAATAACTACAACAATAAAACAACAAGGGCAACAAAAGGGAATAAATAAAATAAATATAAAATAGCAATAATAATAATAAGACTTGAAAGCAAATAAGAAACTTACGGCCGAAGTTGCTGCTCTCACTGCCAGTGTTCAGGAAAAATTGCTGGAACATTTTACTTGTTTTATCAGCAAATCCATCAGCATAGTGGCCCATCTGTGGGCAGCCTCCACTGGGGCAAGGGAAGCACTTGTTCTAGAGAAAAATTATCCAGTGATGAATAGAATACTTTTTCTTTTAATAGCATATCATTCTCCTGCTTGTTGTCACAATTCAAATATTCTAGATTCAATTCTGTTCTGACCATAGATGAGGACTATGATAGTCTGAGTATCTCATTAAAATAACTTTAAAAAAATAATCAATCATGCCAAGGAAATAACATTGGAATATATATATATACATATATACATATATATATATATAATAAACCAGAGCTACGTCGTGCTCTTGAAAAAATTAAAGAAAAAAATACATGTATTATATCTATTTTTAAAAAATATTAATTATCTTTACTTATTGGATAGAGACTGCCAGAAATTGAGAGAAAGGTGGAGACACAGAGGGAGAGAGACAGAGAGACACCTGCAACACTGCTTCACCACTTGTGAAGCTTTCTCCCTGCAGGTGGGGTCTGGGGGCTTGAACCTGGGTCCTTGCACATTGTAACATACATGCTCAAGCAGGTGTGCCACCACCCAGATCCTATGTATTGTATCTCTATATATTGCATCAACCATTTCACTGTTGAACAGAATAATACTAACAAAAATATCATAGGATCACACACACAAGAAAGAACAAATTTTGTATACACACATATAAGTATATAAAATCATTTCCCTTTTGCCTCTCTAAGTTGTTTCATTTGTCTCTAGACATCTATCTCCTTGCAGGTGGTTAGAATGTACTTTAGAAATATTGCAAAAGAAATCAGGAGTTGGTGATCTGTTCTTGATGTACAAAATAAACCTCCTTTGAAGGACATTAGACTCAAAACTCAGGGTTTTCATAGCTCCCTTAGCTCCCAGTTCACATAACAAAGCTCTAGAGGATTCATATCTGAGAACTGGCCCAGTCTGAAGAGAAAGTACTACCATGGGCCATGCTTGTCTGCTGCTACAGTGACAGTTCAGATTCTCATAAGCACTCTCCCTCCCCCCTTAGAATTATTTCCCAAAGAAGCTAGAAGATAAATCTGATACACAGAGAAGTAACAGAGAACAGGGCAGACATGCTACATTTCAGTTTAGAAACCCATTTCTTTAAGGTTCTCAAATGCCTTATCACTACTAAAGTAAATATGTATGATATAAAATATAAGTCATGTGACTTTAACATAATGTCATATGATGACATTCACTGGATGTGTTATGAGTAGAGAATTATACCAGTCATGAGAAATGATGACCACAAGCTTCCTTAAGTACAAGGTAGAGTCTACTTACTGCACTGAAAACACTGTATGAGGCACAAGGGTATCCAGTAAAGCTGTCAGGGTGGTTGATACTGTAAGAGTAGTATTTGTAGCTTCGTAGGTGATTACAGGCCACAAAGTCACGAGTTCCTTTGATGTTAGACATGATTACACATTAGTGAGAGAGAGTTTCCTTCCCCAAATCAGTACTAGGATCAGAAGATAGACCTTGAATATATTTCTTTCTTTAGTGTCAATTTGTGGTGGTCATACTTCAGTCATGTCTAAATGTATTGTAATTCATGATGCAGTCAGAAGTTATGAATTGTTTAGGAGTCTACTAGTTCTGCCACTGTGAAATAAAATGGACAAATATATATCCATATAGCTATAAATATGATTCAGCTATACTTTCCCTGAAGTAGATCCTTGGATGGTTGTTTTCAAAATATTTCTTTCCTACAGTCCCCATGACCACAATGAAAAATCTGTGTCTGAGAAATATATTTCGAGACTCTTTGCAATTGAAAGTGAGAAACCTATATAAATCTTACTTAAATACTTAGCAAGTTCAGTAGAACAAAGCAGAAGAAATAGCCTTCCCAGCACATAAAGGTTTTACCTTCCCAGATCCCATCAATGTCCACAATCTGAGAGAGAATGTTCTTCTGACATCCAGGCATCTCTTTGCCTCCATTGGGGAAGAAATCCATGTGACCCACAGTTTGGCTCATTCCAAATCCTGTGGAGTCATAAAATATGTGGAAGTTAGTGTGACTGAGTAACATCAAAACATGTTAATGTATGGACTCAAAAAACACTCTAGGAAGATGTATGAGTGGATTTACCCATATTGGGGATGATGGGGGCAGCATCAGTGTGAATTACATCCACAAACTGGGCATCTGAGGGATCCAGTCGGACTAATTCTGGTGTACCTTCAAAGCAAGGTTCAGCTGGATCCAACCCTAAAGTAAAACGGGAGCATTCTGTTAATATCTATGGGATTATTTGCACATTCACCTGTCTTCATTAGTTACTGAGTGACACCATCCTTGGTAGCTGTGAACTGCACATGAAAGAGATTTCCTATTTTACCCTTTTCTGAAGGTAAATCTTTCTAGTTTATGACATGCATGAATGGGAATTTTCCCTAGATAGGGAATTGAGTTCTATTTCGGGATGTTCAATCCTCATCACTGACACAACCCTGGTCACTGGCAGCAATTGCAAAAGTAAGAATCTAGGAAGCATTATGCTCTTGAAGACTAAACTTCTGTGAAGAAGGCCTTGGCTTTCATGGTTCTTGAGATCACAGCTTCATATGGTACCTGACTGAGCAGACTCTGCTAAACATTTATGAACAGAGAAAAAGAACATTCTCTCCAGAAAATCCAAATATGTAAATAAATATTGAAAGAATATGGAAGTCAGGAGACAAATATAAAGATGGAAGAGGAATGTCCTCTAAAGTAGTCATCTCAAAGATCCAGGATCTGAGAGTAAAATCTTTCCTACAAAGTGATAGGATACAAGGGCCAGATGGTGGCACACTGGGTTAAGTGCACATAGTACAAAATGCAAGGACCCCCATAAGAATACCGGTTCGAGACCCTGCGACGCACTTGCAGGTCTGCAGTTGTCTTTCTCTCTCCCTTTCTATCTTCTTCTCCTCTCTCAATTTCTTTCTATCCTATCCAATAATATGGAAAAAAAACCAAAAAGTCCTCCAGGAGCAGCTATTTGTAGTGTAGGCACTGAGCCCCAGCGATAACCCTGAAGTCAAAAAAAAAAAAAAAAGGAAGGAAAGAAAGAAAGAAAAGGGAGAAAGAAAAGAAAGGAAGGAAGGAAGAAAGAAAGGAAGGAAGGAAGGAAGGAAGGAAGAAAGAAAGAAAGAAAGAAAGAAAGAAAGAAAGAAAGAAAGAAAGAAAGAAAGAAAAGTGAGCCAGTTTGAAGTTTAAGGTATTATTTCTTATCTAATTGGCAGCACACAGAATAGGCGACTCAGGGAAGTCTGATCACCTGGTTCCCATAACTTTTAGGTTGTGACTGGTGAGATTTAATTATCAATTGTTATTAAGGCAGGCTCTAATTACTTAGATTTTTAGCTCTTTGGGTTTAATTCTATTTGTTATCTATTCCACTATTTATGCTCTAGTATATTCCTGAATACCCTTTGTGAAAGTCTGACACAGGGAAATAGATGTGAATATAGTCTCTAGATGATCTTAATTTACATTTTATTCAATGAGATAGTTTTCTGTTAAGTGGGGACTCTGTAGACCAGTGACGGATACCAATAAAAGAAAACGCCAACCCTAGAACACACTGATTTCCGACCTGCTTAACTAGAAGGCTGGGTCTTACTAAACTTCCAAACTTTTAGACACTAGGAAGGTTCTCTCGGGTTCAATTATGGTGTTTTGACCAACCTGTGATGCGTCCAACAGCCCCACTGGTCCTTCTTCCAGCCTCTCCAGCAGCGTGTGCGCCTAGGCTGTGGCCAATGATGTGGACATTGGAAGGTGAATACCCAAAGGAGTTCTGTTAGAAAGAAAACCTCTTCAGAATATTGCTGATATTGCAAAATTCAGGATACACATAGAAGGACTTCTGAAAACTTAACTTTTAAGAAGAAATACTGCCCCCTTCAACGTAAACTCATTTAATGGCTTTTAATGGATATTTTACAGTTACAGTAGAAAATAGTAATTTATTTAGAATATAAATAGATGATGTGGACTCTTTATTGTTGCTTTACTCTGTAGTGAAGACCCCAAGTGGATATAAGGATTTGTTACCTAAAGATGAGAACTGGATGAGAGAATCACAAGAACTTACCTAAGTCCATTCTAGCTTAACGTTTCCTGAGTTAATTTTCCAAACTGGACTTTTTAATATAATTTGCACCTCTCTTAAAAATATAAAGGAAAGTATTAGGTTGGTCTTGAGGTTGACATCTGTCTATTTGGCTTAATAACTGGTGAAATGGAAAAGAAACATTGAGGGAATTCCATGGACACAAACTTCATAGTTGTTTGATTAATCTATATTTAAAAACTAGTTTATTGGTTTGGCTCTAGGTTTTCATTTCATATGAGGAGAAAGCCAAACATCAGTAGAGAAATGTCTTAGTCCATGAGAATATCAAGACTACGTGTGGGCGAGTAGGTGAATCCAGAGAGAGAGACATGGCCCTTTAAGCAGCTATAACTAGTTACCTGCAGCAAGTCAATGAAATAAGCCACTTCTGCACCCACAATTCGGGTGTTCTGTGAGGCCTGGGTGTATCCAGTTCTGGAGCCACTCTTCCAATCCACACAGAAACAGTTCACGTTTTCCACCTTAAACATGTTCTAATGGGAGAGGCAGAGTCAATAGACAAGCCATTCACCATCTTTATTACTTGCTAATTAACATGCTTATACAATCAGGCAAATGCCCTCTTGGATTTAGCTAGTCTCAAGTGTGCTTTTAATCCCACGGCAATGAACAAGATCTGTAGTCTGTTACAGATATGGAATGTCTTTTAAAGTTCAACATTGTTTCTGGAGGTTTGGCTACAGAGGGAACTGGGTTCTTGGGATTGCTACTCTAACAGATGGAAAAAATATTTGTTTTGAGGGAACATGTGGAATAATGGGCTGTATCATTACAGCACCATAAATGTCCTAAGACTTCAGGGGCCGGATTGGGGCACCACCAGCAGGGAGGAAGCTTCATGAGTGGTGAAGTAAGTACTCAGTTGTTTGTTTTTCTTCCTCTCTGTCACTCCCTCCCCATTAAATTTCTCTCTGTCCTATCAGATAAGGAAAATAATTATAAAGGGGGAAATATTCAACAGGACCAGTGGCAATAAAATAAATACTACGTCTATTTAAAAAAAGACTTTATTGTCCTTTCCTAGACTACACCCAGGACATTGCCTATTTTGTTCATTGCTACATCCTATATGCCTTGAATAGTTTCCAGTGCATAGTAGGTGTCCAAGAAATATTTACTGTAACTATACAAATGAAAGATTTTGTTAGCAATCCTTAAATACAATAACTACTTGGAAGGTAAATGACTAAGATAATGGAAATGTTAATCAGAGGCTTTGGAGGAACACATTTTATTGTATACAACCAAGGTGTAATTTCACATAAAGGCATACCTTTTTGTTATTAATTTTTATTTGTTATTAATAGAATAGATTGTATGGTTACAGGATATAATTCTACACATACCGACTACTACAGTTCTGTATCCCTACCCTCTCACCTCCCAGAAGTTACCACCACAGTTCTTACAAGTCTTAGAAAAGTTGCTTGCTTGCTTCTGTTTTTTTTTTTTTCCAAGTTCATGTGTATCATATGCCTAGATTTCACATATGAGTGAAACTATCTGGTAGTTATCATTTCCCTATTATTTCACTACGCATAATCACCCCCAGTTCCATCCATTTTATCCCAAAGAACACAGTATCATCTACTTAAAGGTATATTTCGTCAGATAGCTATTGGAATTAGCTTATTTTACAATATCAGTGACAGATTCATTATTATTAGATCCAAAGAAATTTTGTTAGTTTGAGTATGGGTTTATCCTTATATTTTCTCGTCAAAAAGAATTTTCCCCCCTTCCTGGTTATCACTCGTGCTCTGTGCCAGTACTACAAATCTACTGCTCCGGGGGGGGGGGGGACTTTTCCCTTCATTTTGTTGTTGTTGTTACTGTTGTCATTATTGTATTGTTGTTGGATAGGACAGAGAGAAAATGAGAGAGGAGGGGAAGACAGAGTGGGTAGAGAGAAAGATAGACACCTGCAGACCTGTTTCACTGTTTTGAAGAGGACCCCCCTGCAGGTGAGGAGCTAGAGCTGGAACCCAGGTCCTTGTACTTGGTAATAGGTATGCTTAACCCAGTGCGTTACTGCCTGGCCCTCTCTTCAAAAAGAATTTAAGAATGAAGTATATCAAAATGATCTCTACCTTTTATTTTTTTCCCCAGATTAAAAAAAAAAAAATCCAAAGAAGAGAAGCAATTTGCTAATGGCATGGCTAGCTAAGAGTGGTATCAGAACTGGAGAACTAGAACTTGAACCATAAATTTTAGTCCACTAATTGTGCCATCACCGTGTGACAGTTTTATTAAAGCCAATCCAAAGGCAAGAAAAATCCATCTGCTTTGGGAATCTCAAAAGTAGACTGATAATACCTATCTAAAAATCTATATTCCTTTTGACCTAAGAATCATATTCCTTTCTTCATTGCTGTATAGAAATCTGTCAAATAATGAACAGTTTTAGTTTACTTTAGATGAAAAGTTATGGTTTTACTATTTAGTTATATACTTAGCTACCTTTAGGATCAGGGAATATTTTTCAGAGTCAATTCAGTTCAGTCTTTTACTTGAGTCATAGGCAGTTCTGAAATTAAGCAGATGTAGGGAAATTTTTGTATTTTTTCTCTTGGAGCCTCTAAAGGTATGCTCACTCCTTCCTGACTGCTGATTACAAGAGCTTGATGAGTAAATGAATTAACAGTAAATATTTTTAGGCACTGCCAGTTACTAGAAAATGCTGTTAAATTTAATATCTATGTTTTGAGTCTCCATTCATCATAAACTATCCAGCCAAAGCCAGACCTCCCACCTTCTGCACCCCATGAAGAAGATCTTTGGTCCATACTCCCAGTGGGATAAAAAATAGGAATGCTTCCAATGGAAGGGACGAGATATAGAACTCTGGTGGTGGGAATTGTATGAAATTATGCCCCTCTTACCCCACAATCTTGTTGATCATTATTAAATCACTAATAAAATAAATTTTAAAAAGAAATAAACCAAAATAAAAAATAGAATCTCTACTGTTGAAACAACAGAAGATGGAAATGAAAAATTACAGTTTTCTTAGATGTTCCTATCATAAGAAGTCAAAGACTAGCAAGGGGAAATCAAAGATGAACATCTAAATGGAACCAAGCGAGTTATGTTAGCTCTTCACATGGAAAAAAATAAAACTGTTGAAAGAAGCCTGAAAATTAAATTGCTTCTGTTTTCATAAGCATGGCACTATCTGCCAAACATTTGAACTATCTCTTAGTTGTTCAATAATCACAAACAACTCAGAGCCTCCAAGGGCCTTCTAACTTTGATGGTACCAGGGATCCTGCATCCCTTGTTACTATCTTGACCTTTGCTAGGACCCCCATGTTCAGCATGGTCAAGGGATTCTGCAGTGTCATGTGGCCAGAATTGGTCTTGATTGGTTGGTGCTGTCCCCATAGCTGATTACCCTCTCCCCAGAGAGATTGTCATGTCTCACCCTGCACATATCAGACAGCCAGTTTTCTTCTCCTTTGTCTATGAATCCGTGGATTATGAAGTGGGTTTTCCTATCAGTTCTGAAATTGGAGCTTGTGACTTGGGATATATCTGCAGTAATTTCCTATTTGGGCAAGAGCAAAGTGTATCATGTGAAATTTATGATAGTGTCCAAAATAACTGTACAAGTGCTATATTAGGTCAATATACCAATTTAATGAAACCCTTATCAAAATTAGTTACATTCTTAGTAAAAATAAAACAAAATCATGAAACTGATACAAAACTACAAGAGAACCTGAATAGCAAAATAATAGTTTAAGAAGTAGCAGCAACCAGAGAAACAAGATCAAAACTACCCTGCTCCCTGACTTTAAATATACTGTAAAGCAGTAGTCATCAAAACAACATGATAAAGAAATAAACATAGATAAACAGGCCAATAGACTCTCCCATTATAGCCAAGCTCCTTGCAGTCCTTGCTGTGACGACTGCCCAAAACTCAAAACATCATTGGAGTTGTTCATCTTAGGATAATATGACTGACACAGTGGAAGGGTTCGTAGGGGTGTGTGAGTGAGTGAGTATGTGTGTGTATCTTTACCTATATGGAGAGAGACAGATACATATATATGTACATAGAGTGATATATAGGGGCTGGGCAGTAGCGCACCCAGTTAAGCACATATAGTACGATGCAAAGGATATCTGCATCGACACAGCTTCGAGCCCCTCTTTCCCCACCTGCAGGGGGAATGCTTCATGAGTGGTGAAGAGGGTCTTCAGGTTTCTATTTCTCTCTCTATATATATCTGTCTCTCTATCCTCTCTGAATTTCTCTCTGTCCTATCTAATAAAAAAAATATAAAATAAAAAGGAAAAAATGGTCACCAGAAGTGGTGGATTCATAGTGCCAGCCCTGAGCCCCAGCAACTAGAGGCAAGAAAAATAAAATAGATATATAAATTACTTTAGATATTACATGTAAATCGGGAGATACATGGGTGCATGTATTTGTATTCATATCCACATTTGCAATATTTATTAAATGATATTATAGAAGTATGTTAAAAATAATATCAGGTTGATGAGCCATCTATAAATAATTCACATAAAGTGATATTTAAGACTCACTGTCCCACAAGGATGCAAATCCCACTACTGACTTGTTCTCTTTACTTAACATAAGGTTCAGTCTGCTTGACCATAACGTAGGTATCAATTCTGAAAGCAATGAGCCTTCTTACTTGATAGTTGTCTGGGTTCTCATTTGTGTACAGGAGGAAGCGGGTGTTGACATCCTTCGGAGCCCAGGGCAAAATCTTTAGGGGTCTTTCAGAAATTCCTGCCCATGGGGAATCATCACTAAAGCATCCAAGTCTTTCAAAACAAACTTCTTTTCCTGAAATCACCCAGAAGCATTCAAAGATATTAGTTTAACCAGAACACTCTTGCTAATGTTCTCTTTGCCAAAACAATGGCTATATTTTCTTCCTCCTTTTCTTATCTAGACACCACAGAATGGCTTCAACGAACAGCTTCTCAGCTGAAAATAGACCGAAGTTCTTCCCCCCACCTCAGTGGATGGTCTCACTCATCCAAGGTCCCTATCTAGTTCTGTGCTGGGGCCAGTCTTTAACTTTGCAACTCAGATGCTCTGTTCTTGTTTGTCCACTGGTGCCCAAGAAAGAAGCACCCACATATACCCAGGCCTGGGGATATGAAGCCTCTCAACTCCTGCCCCATCTTCTAAAGGGCCCTTCAGGTGGACAGAGAGCTTAAATTTCAAGCAAATCCCTCAGATTTGTTGCTCCATCTGCTTGAGTGTTTAGTTCTCTGATCTATGTTTGAAATGATATCCTGGATGCCCAAGAAGGAGAAGTTGTTTACAAATAACTAAAGAGACAATCCGTGGTTTGACACAACACTAGGCCTGGGTGTCACTGTTAGAACAGGGGTGGGGAGCCTTTTGGATAGTTATCACGTCATTCCTGAGTCATGCAAAAGTTATCAACTTAAAATCAGTATTCAGTATTGCTATATATCCCCTAGATTTATTGGGTTTCAAATCACACCTACAGTGGCTTTGGCAAGGTCAGACCAAATGAATGTGGCCCATAGGGTGGATGGACACCCCTGATCTAGAAGAAAAACTCAAACAAAGGATTCTCAAAGTTGGGTGGGGGAGGTAGATAGCATTATGGTTATGTGAAGAGATTCTCATGCCTGAGGCTCCAAAGGGCCAGGTTCAACCCCTCACAGAACCATAAGCCAGAGCTAAGTAGTGCACTGGTAGAGAGGAGAGAGAGAGAGAGAGAGAGAGAGAGAGAGAGAGAGAGAGAGAGAGAGGTAATAAAGTATTAAAGATAGAAGAAGATAGAAGAGTATTTTAGGAGTTACTCTTCTTGAAGCCTTCTCTGTGAAAGGCAAGTGCTAAACAAGATAACCCCTATGGATTATCTTTCCTAAGTATCACACCTACAAGCACTATAGGCTCCATCACCCATCTACCTCACTTTGCCCCTCATCATCCTGGTGACTTGAACTTAGCCATCAGAGACTTTCTTGAAAGGATTGGATTGTGACTAGCTCCCGTTCCACTTAAGTACTTTTTCTTACCTGCCACTGCTGCCAGCAACAGGGCAAGGGTCCAGATTGGCAGCATCTAAATCAAAGAAAATACCATTGGGTGTTGCTATTTTTTTTAAGGAAATGTAATACAAGTTCAGCTTTAAACAGGAAAAGAGTATAAATTCTAGTGATTCCAGATGTGAAATGTAAGTTCCTGACTCACCGTGGCAGTTCCTTCAGGTTCCACACCCAACCAGATAGCACCAATAGGCCCTTTTATAGGCTGACCTTATCTTCTTGAGCAGTTCCATGGAAAAGTATCGTGAAAAGAGAGAAGGTTCCAAAGATGTACTGCTAATTTTTATCATAAATAAACCCAAGTTGATAGAGTTGGCGAAGTTTTCCACAGTGCCTCTGGAAAGATGCAGGAGGAGTAAACACATACAGTCCTCCTCCATTGTGATTACATAATTATCAGAAGCACCATAGTTGGATTGTAGTGGAAGTTCTAGTCTGTTCCTTTTTCTTGCGTTTACAATTCTCTGAGCAGGTGCAGGGCTGTGAGTATGTGTGAAGCTAAATTGTTTTCACAGAATTGATAGCAGTGGTCTTGAAAACAAATACTAAATGCTTACCCACTCACACTGTTTCTGTATAACCTTGCCTCACCCTCAAAAACAGTGAAATAGAGGCAATTCCTCAAGAGAATTTATTCCTTTGAGGAAAGTGGTTGATATTTTATTTTGATAGTCCATAGAACTAATTTATTTCCCAACAGTAACATAGAGAAAAGAATAAATGAACTGACAAAAAAGAATGGAGGTACTCCCAAGAGCACAGAGGTGGACTCAATGACCCTACCGCCAGATGAAATTATGAATAGGAGAGGCAAATAAAAGTTGACTTTGAAAAAAATTAGTCTAGGGGAAATATGATAGAGAAGTGTGTGGTAGAAAAGAATAGGGGTGTTTTTAGTTGATGATAGATTGCTTTAAAAACAGCTATAATGAGATTCCATAATTTTAAACCAGGCGCCACTGAGCCTGGCAGTGTCCCAGACAGAGCCTGGAGCATATGGAATTGCCATGTGTATAGGAAAAAAAATGGTCAAATAATAATTCAGAGGTCACCAACATGGGGGGGGGAAGCACTAAAATGACTAATATGTGATGAAAATTCCAGAAAATTTGGCAAAGGAAATGTTCAAATCAGGATGAAGGTACTAGGAAGGAAGCCCATGGGCAGAAGGCAGGGCAAAGTCCCAGAGTCCATCTCTTAGAATTCACTCCCTCCTGAGAAGTGTTATCTAGCCTAGATTAAATTGATCTCTTTTCTGGAATCTCTCTTTTGGCCAGTTGTCACATACCACAGCATCCAGAACAGCTGACACTTCAGATTTCAACACACATTTTTTTTGAATGAATGAACATTAAGTGAAGGAAATGAATATTAAATATAATTTACTTTGAATAATTGCTATAGTAAAAACTTCCTATACAACCTCACCACAAAGAACAGTGGTTTTTTAGAAGGATTTTTTTGTACCCAAAACAGACGCACATACAAACTGAAAATATGTGCGAATATATTAACAACGGGGTCTACTGTGAAATAAAATAAGCTCCTTGTGAATCACCAAATAATTTCTAAGTTGACAAATTTGTTTTATTTATTAATTTTTCATCTTTTTGAAAATATTTATTTATTCCCTTTTGTTGCCTCTGTTGTTTTATTGTTGTAGTTATTATTATTGATGTCCTTGTTGTTGAATAGGACAGAGAAATGGTGAAAAGAGGGGAAGACAGAGAGAAGGAGAGAAAGACACCTGCAGACCTGCTTCACTGCCTGTGAACCGACTCCCCTGCAGGTAGGGAGCCAGGGGCTAGAACCAGGATCCTTATGCCAGTCCTTGCGCTTTGCCTTATGCCACCTGTGCTTAATCTGTTGCGCTACGACCCAACTCGCTCTTTCTTTCTTTTTTTTTAAATAGCCTCAGGGCTATCACTACAAATCCATGGCTCCTAGCAGCCATGTTTTTCCTTCTTTTATTTTCTTTCTACTTTATTTTTTTTGACAGAAGAGAGAGAAATTGAGAAGGAAGGGGATATAGAAAGGGAGAGAGAAAGATTGACACCTGCAGACCTGTTTCACTGCTTGTGAAGCGACTCCCTGCAGGTGGGGAGCAGGGGCTCAAACCTGAATCCTTGTGCATGGTAATATGTGCACTTAATCAAGTGGCACTGGCCTGGCCCTTAATTTTTGAAATAAGTTAGAGACAGGGAGAGACCAGAGCACCTCTTCATCATATACAATGCTGGGTATAAAACTTGGGTCCTCAAAACCTGGCCTTACACATGAAAGGCAAAAGGTCTACCTGTTAAGATACCTCTCCAGCCCATCCAAGTTCTTATTTTAAACCTGAAAAAATTTCATCCTGACTCAAAATAACTTTTGTTCAACATAAGCAGTAGAATTAGGATCAAATACCAAAATGGAAATTAGAGCCCATGGGGAATTCTTTTCTAAACTGAAATTGGTTCTGGTTTTAGAATACTTTGGGAAGATTCAATTTCCAAACTGCGACAAAAGTTGAAAAGATATTTATATATAATTAACAGCCTAAGGTATCAGTTCTGTATAAATGACTTCCACTCAATTCATTTTTATGAATCCTTTGGCTGGGTTATAAAATCCCATGAGCCATAGTGTGTCATTCATTCCACTAATTTATTAATAGGACATGACTCTTGATAGGCGACATGACAGAGGCTGCTGGAATAGCTTTAGACTTGACTACCATCTTGAAGAGAGATGGGCCTCAAGAACAGCTTCTGGCTGGTCAGATATGAGAGCACAGATGTGACCAGGCCAATGCTGCTCATGAAAGCCCACACATAACCCACTTCATGCAAGTTTTCCTTCTATGACTTGAAGCAAGCAAGTACAGTGACCTTGATCTTCCAAGAAAGAAGACGTCAGGGCTCCCTCCTAGCAGAAAGCCTTCCCATAATCATGACTGTACATGAGTAATGAATAAACTCCTATGATTTTTTTAAAGACAGTTTCTTTTTTAAATTTTTATTTATTTATTCATTCCCTTTTGTTGCCCTTGTTGTTTATTACTGTAGTTGTTATTGATGTTGTCATTGTTGGATAGGACAGAGAGAAATGGAGAGAGGAGGGGAAGACAGAGAGGGGAAGAGAAAGACAGACACCTGCAGAACTGCTTCACCGCCTGTGAAGTGACTGCAGGTGGGGAGCCCAGGGCTTGAACTGAGATCTTTATGCCAGTCCTTGCACTTTGCACCACATGTGCTTAACCCACTGTGCTACCGCCTGGCTCCCTAAACTCCTATGATTTTTTTTTTAAATTTTTTATTTAAGAAAGGATTAGTGAACAAAAGCATAAGGTAGGAGGGGTACAACTCCACACAATTCCCAACACCCAATCCCCATAACCCATCCCCTCCCCTGATAGCTTTCCCATTCTCTATCCCTCTGGGAGCATGGACCCAGGGTCGTTGAGGGATGCAGAAGGTAGAAGGTCTGGCTTCTGTAATTGCTTCCCCGCTGAACATGGGCGTTGACTGGTCGGTCCATACCCCCAGTCTGCCTCTCTCTTTCCCTAGTAGGGTGTGACTCTGGGGAAGCTGAGCTCCAGGACACATTGGTGGGGTCTTCAATCCAGGGAAGCCTAGCCAGCATCCTGGTGGCATCTGGAACCTGGTGATTGAAAACAGAGTTAACATATGAAGCCAAACAATTTGTTGAGCAATCATGGATCCCAAGCTTGGAATAGTGGAGAGGAAGTGTTAGGGAGGTACTCACTGCAAACTCTAGTGTAGTCCTGCTTTCAGGTATATATTTTGCAGTAGTTTATGGATACGTGTGCACATAAGCTCTCTCTCACAGAAACTGGTGTATATCTAGGTTATGGGACTTTGTTAGAAAGTGAACTACCTGAGATGAAATTAGAGTGTACTATTAAAGGAAAGGTCTCACCCGAGTAATGAAGCTGAAGGGCTGTCATTCCACACCTGAAGTCTCTGGATACATTCTGAGGTGAAGCATGTTGAGGTAGCAATCGTTGCTTTGGTTAGGTTGTGATCGGCAGATGCAATGTTATTTGGTTTGGATTGGGAGATGCATACGGGAAAGTGGGCCCTATCCAAGGGTTCCAGGACTGGGGGAAGTAGGGGCTCTATAGTGAAGATGTGAGGTTCCTGCTGTCTTAGGGTTCAAAAAGACACTCAATAGTTAATATTATCATCACATTATTTGTTAATTGGGTTAACTTTGAAAAGTCCCTTTGTTATGGTTTGCTGGACAGTACCCAGTATCTTGTATATAGCTGTGCTATTGGAAGCTTCTAATCTACTTGGTCTAGGCTTTTGAGAGAGTCCGCATATCAAATACATAGCCTATATATTAAAAAGATTCAGTTTGTCTTTTGAGAAACTTTGAGACATACAATTGATTTCCCCCTCTCATATTAATTAGCTACTGATTTATATGTCTACATTTTGCTAGGAGTGTACATAAACACCATTAACTCCTATGATTTTAAGCAACTGATATTTCTAGTTGCAGCGACTTGCACTGCCTTAATGAGTGGAAATTCGTATATTACTGAACAGTGATTTCTCCCGCTTCTAAGAACAGTTCACCTGCCAAACATGGACTTGTGGACTAAAAACTTTACCACGGAGTTTAGATGTACTTGTATCTACATTAACACTTTGGTAGGAAATAATTTCTAATGTTTTGTTTTAAATGTCCTATGTTGTACCATTTCCTGAATTATGGAAAATGATTTCTCAATTCTTAATTCTACTATTAAGAAAAAAAGTATTAGGGCAGGAAGATAGCATGGTGTTTATGCACAAGACTCTCAAGCTTGAAGCTCCAAGGTCCCAAGGTTAATACCTACCACCACTATGAGACACAGCAGAGCAGCGCTCTAGTCTCAAAAATAATAATATTTTTTTTGGTGGAGGAGGGGGCAGTCAGTGGTGCACCTGGTTGAGTGAAGACATTACAGTGCACAAGGTTCAAACCCCTGGTCCCCACTTGCGGGGGGAAGCTTCACGAGTGGCGAAGAAGAGCTGCATATATATCTCTTTCTCAATTCTTCTCCCCTCCCCCTTCCCCTCTCAATTTCTGTCTCTAACCAATAATAATAAATAAAAATATTTAATTTTTAAAAAAATTTAATGGTATGTTTCAGGTCAGTCTTTGATAGTGACTGTTTTTTCACAAGCAATGTCAGGCTATGCTAAGTTTCAGAGTCTCATGGGCATTTTCTCAGTATTTTCTGGGTCACAAGTTGCAACTTATTTACAGTTTTGGCGACTAGGAGTGCTAGAGTCACAGGAAACTCAGATACCACAAGCAGGAGGATTGGAGTTCTCTGCCCTCCATCAGCTTCTGTTATTCCTCATATCCTAGGATTATGGGGTAGGAGGTGGCCCTATAGATAGGGAGCTAGCCATGCTAATCTTTCCCATAAATGCAATGACATGGAAAGTGAATTTTTTTTCATTGAAAAGTAATTCCACATTTCTTGGATTCTGCAGAACATTATGTAACTATTGGATCAACTTTGACTCTGAAACCTTGGATATTTAAAAAGAAAGACACCAAACCTGGACATTTCTACTCCAGTGACTTTGTTTACAAGGGACTTAAATATTAACAAATGTCTAGGTTCTGGTTCTGGCAAACCTGTGATACTAAACTCCAGGCTAGGGAAAGGAGGGTGCTGGGACACCTGCTTGGCCAGATGGCGTGTGAAACAAATGGCTCTCATTAGCGTCACCTAACTTGTCTTCCCTCAAGTCAACCTACCACCTGACTCATCAATGGAAGAGAGAATGTACTTGCTTGAGGGCACTAAACATTCCTGAGCAGGAGGCTGCAATGATCTGGGGGTGGTTGTTGCCTTTCAGAGCAATCATCTTACCAAAGGGAAGGCAGTTGTGATCTCCCAGATCCAGGGAAGGAAACTGTGGTTCATACAGTTCTCCAGTACATATGGTAATGGTTCACTGCATGGAGCAGAATAACACTGCATGTTTAAACTTCTATGACACTCATTGTTTGGTTTCACAAACTCCTTAAGTTGTTTGCATTTCATCTACCACAGGACCTGTGATTTTTTTTCTTTTTTTAAAAAAATTCTTTATTTATTGGATAGAAACAGAAATTAAGAGGGAAATTGAGGGTGAGAGAGACAGATGCACCTACAGACCTGTTTCACTACTCATGAAGCTTTGCCTCTGAAGATGGGGCAGGGAGCTTGAACCTGGGTCCTTGAGCATTGCAACATGTGTACTCAACTAGGTGTGCCACCACACAGCCCAGTATTTTTGCTTAAGAAGAATTTGCATTTGGCATAGTTTTTTCTTTTCTTTTCTTTTTACAAGATCACTGGTCAGGTCTATTTTCTAGTGGTGTTGAAGACTGAACCTGGGACATAGGAGCCTCAGGCATCAAAGTCTCTTTACATAAGCAGTATGCTGTCTCCCTCAACTGGTGTACTTATTTTTAAACATTTCACAGTCAGCTAAAATACATTGCAGAGGACTTAATAGTTATGTAATATTCTGAAGAATTCAGTAAATATGGTTATTTTTCAATGAAAAGTCCACTTTTCTTGCCAGAAACTATTTTTCTTAGGAAGACAGTGGGATTCACAAAGTTTAAACAACCTGTTCAGTATCATAGTTGGCAAGCAGCAGTGAATATGGAGGAGCAAGTCCCCAGATGACTTGGCTATGTGAATTCACAGAAAGCCATGTTCTTTCAGGCTGAGTTAGTCTAGAGTTTACCTAAGTGAGGGCAAGAACAGGTATAGTGAAAATTGTTACTTTGTGTATAAGACTGGGTTTCTGCTTTGCAAACAGAGTCCAGTGTGACTTTTGTTTTATAATCTTTTCTGTTTTCTTTATTTGAAATTTGTTTCCCTACTACAAATGCAGCAGATGGAAACTTTGTCAAAAAGAATTATGACTTATCTGACATTGAGCATGATCATCATTTCTTTTCTAGATTACCTTAGTAGTCTTCTAATTGCTTTTCTTATCTCCCGATTGTTCTTCTGTTGTCTGCCAAACAAATCTTACTCTCATGCTTAAAATGCAGAATGACTACTCCCTTGCCATTCTTAAGACCTCAGGACTCTTACCATGCCTTGTATTTTCTTTTTTTTTTTTTTTTCTCCTCCAGGGTTATTGCTGGGCTCAGTGCCTGCACCATGAATCCACCGCTCCTGGAGGCCATTTTTCCCCCTTTTTGTTGCCCTAGTTGTTGCAGCCTCGTTGCGATTATTATTGCCGTTGTTGACGTTGCTTTGTTGTTGGATAGGACAGAGAGAAATGGAGAGAGGAGGGGAAGACAGAGAGAGAGGGGGAGAGAAAGATAGACACCTGCAGACCTGCTTCACCGCCTGTGAAGCGACTCCCCTGCAGGTGGGGAGCCGGGGGCTCGAACCGGGATCCTTACTCCGGTCCCTGCGCTTTGCACCACGTGCGCTTAACCCACTGCGCCACCGCCCGACTCCCGCCTTGTATTTTCTATATCAGCACCAAGAGGAATATAGTGCATGCCACATTAAAACAAGTAAAAAGAAGCCAGTGAAATACATTTTAGTAACACACTGAGCCTAACATATCCATGATATCATCATCTCAACATGAGGCATTAGCCACATTTTAAACAAGCAGTGGTCACATGGTACTAGTACTTATCATATTGGATAACAGGCTATTAGTACTTAAACCATATTGGCTAACAGGACTCTAGATCAAATTCAGTCTTGTTAACATTGCAAACAGTTCTTCAGAGATTGACATTTTTGTGGCTTCCAGCCTTGTTGTATAACCACTTGGTCTATTTTTCAGTCTTTCTGTACTCTTTTCAAGATAGAAACTGTCCAGAGATCTGAATAGGATCCAAATGATAGAATACTTCATGACTGGAACAACAAGACTTTCCAGATACCATTGAACAGGACAAGAAAGGAAATAGACAGAGAAGTCAGTCAACAAATATAGAGAGAACAGCTTGGATCACATGAAGACTGTGTGTATGTGTGGCGGGGGGCATTGGAAGGTTGAGAGTTCAAGCAAAAGGAAAAAGTTAAGAAATTTTAAATGATAAAGCACCAAATGTTGTCTATTCCATGCTTAAGATGTGTTAGGAATCAAATAATTAGAAATGACATGAGACTCTTCACCAAGGAACAGAAAAAGCTAGGGGCTATCTCATCATGTGCATTTCATAACTAGCCTTGTAAGAAAGACAAGTACCATTTTGAAATGTATAAGCTGAGGGATTTCTACTTCTAGCCATGATGGAAGAATTGATATCAGACCTGCTCCTTTACCAAAAATAATTAAAAATTGAACAGAATTCTCAACATGGTGATTTTCAAAGATTAGACCATGGTAGCAAAAGTCTAATAAGTGAGAAAAAAGGGAAAGCAAATGAGGTAAGACTTCTATATTTATCCCAGTTGCATACCTGGAAGAATTTCCTTGAGTATTGGAAGGGAGATTGTAAAAATAGCATGGCATACTCAGTGATATGAAAGAGAAGAGATGAGTTCAGGGAGAAAAACAAAGTATCTAGCATTTGTAGAGCAGAGTTCTGTAAAGGAAGAAGTTAGAAGAGTTTCAGAACTTAGGATAAGAGTGCGCTTGAGTCTTGAATATTTGGTGCAGACACGAATACGGTTCTAATGGAGCTATTCAAATAGTAACAGTGAGGGTAAGAACACCTTCTAGGAAACTTTATAGTTTGAAAGACTCCTGGCTCCTAAAGCTTACTCACAATAGAGATTTTAGTACAACAGACTAAGATTGTTTATTGAATAATCAATGGATATCCCGCTTAAGAGCAGGACTTTTGGAGGGCAAAAAGGCCCCAATTTAAGGCTAATCTTAATCTAGTCTAGCAAACCATAATAAAACCTTAAGATCCAATGGATTTTCAAGTAAAATAATTTCCAGCCCCATCCTATTAAAAATAAACCACCACCACAATTCTGTTTGATAGAAAACAGTAATGCACATTATAAATAGACAGCATCTAATAAATAATTGGGCATGCATAAAAGCATAAACATGTGATTCATTAGTTTATAGATCTAGTTTATAGATCTAGAACAGATTGATATGATAAAATTAACAGTGACTTTAGAATAACTCATATAAATGTATTCAAAAGTCAAAGGAAAACAGACATAATGAATTGAGAGATAAAAATAATAAGCATGGCTTTAATAAATAGCAGGTTATACAGTACAGCAGAAAAGATCCACATACAGAAGACATGGCAATAGACACTGCCCAGCTGGAGTGCAGAAAAGAAAATAATTGATAAATAGAATACAGTTGTAGAGAAAGAATAAATAGGGGCCAGGTGGTGGAGCACCTGGTTGAGCGCACACATTACAGTGTGCAAGGATTTAGGTTCAAGCTCCGGGTCCCCACCTGCAGGCGGAAAGCTTCACAAGTGGTGAAGCAGGTCTGCAGGTCTCTCTCTCTCTCTCTCTCTCTCTCTCTCTCTCCCTCTCCCTCTCCCTCTCCCTCTCCCTCTCCCTCTCCCTCTCCCTCTCCCTCTCCCTCTCCCTCTCCCTCTCCCCATTCCTTTCAATTTCTGGCTGTCTCTATCCAATAAATAAATAGAGAAAGAAAAATAATGAAGTCTAACATATATACACAATTGGAATCCAGGGGCAGGTGTTAAGTAAAATATTTGAACACAATGTATGTCAGTGTAGATTCATCATCTGTAGAAATTATATACTGTGGTGAAAATCTGATAATAGAGAAGAGGAAGCATGCCAGGGCAGAGATCTACTTAGAATATCATTGTTGAGTTTATATGCATTTACTTCTGATGTGAAGCATTGTAAAATGTTTTCAGGTCAGGTGTATTGTTACTTATGGCATTTCGTGCTTAAAAATCTCATGTGATAAATATCTGATTAAATTCCATTTTAGGAGATTGAAATGTAGACCATTTAACGTTCATGACTTCTTTGGGAGAAATGAATTCAGACATGTCTAGTCTCAACAAGAAAGAGTGGTTTGTTTGTTTGTTTGTTTGTTTTTAAACCATCTCATTTCTTTTGCCAAATATAAAAAAAGTAATGGGAAATTTAGTCACATTGGCTGTTGCCCTCTGAAAGAGCCCAGTTTGGAATTTGTGGAGGTGATCTCAGAGGGCATTACTAAGACATAGAAAGGAAGTCGCCCAAGTTACCCACCTCATCTAACATCTCACTTGTGAGCGTTAGGAGCTGCTCTTTGCCCATACCTATATTCTGTATTTGCTATTTGCACAGAACATTATTATGATTATCTAACTTCCTTCCTTTTTAATTCACTCTTCACAAGTAGATAAATAAGGTTAACATTCCTTTTGTGTATTCAATAATGAAGTTTGTTTACTTATTTTATTTCGGCATATTTGGACAAAGGTCTTGGTCTCCGCTGGAATTGCACACAGTGAATGTTTGTTAAAACTACTCACAATAAAGATGCTGTTTTCCTTTAAAAAAAAAAAAAAGCTTTGTCTCACCCTCTCAGTTTTGCCATGAAACTTTACTAAAAGATAAATTCCTAACTACATTTGAAAAACATTCTCAGATTCAGTTAAATATAAAGTTTATACACATGGTGGCAATAATAAAAATATATATAAAGTTCAAAAACAATTGTTTAATGATAAATGTGAAGGTAAAAGCTTTATTCTTCTTCTAGCGTTTGCCCTTCTTCTGTAGCCAGTCAACAGCGTCAGGTTGAAAGCTGTCAGGAGCTGCTTGTTGCTGGCTTTGAAAGTGACTGGGATCCATGTGGATTCAGTCGGCTAGGAAGGATCCTCAGTTTCCCTAATGAATGGGTACTCATGGGATGCACCACGAGAAGGTCGATCCAATGCATCCCCCCAAAAAAGCTTTATTATTGATATCCACAGTCTTGTACAGGGAACCAAAATTTTCATATCACCAAATTCATTTTTTGGTCAAATGCAGATTTTATTTTTATTTATTATTATTTTTTATTGATTTAATGATGATTGACAAGACTGCTGGATAAGAGGGGTACAATTCCACATAATTCCCACCACCAGACTTCTGCATCCCATCCCCTCCATTGGAGGCTTTTTTATTCTTATCTCTCTGGGACTATGGACCCAGGATCATTATGGGGTGCAGAATGTGGGAGGTCTAGGTTATGTAATTGCTTTTCTACTGGACATGGGCGTTGGCAGGTTAATACATACTCCCAGCCAAAGGCAGATTTTATGAGAGGGGATCTGAAAGTTGAGTGGAGTCTTACTATTTGTTAAACACACTTACATGGGGAGCCTGGTGATGGCACACCCAGTTGAGTGCACATAAAACTGCGGCAGAATCTACAAAGAGACCCGGGTTTGAGCTCACACTCCTCACTTGCAGGGCGTAGAGGGTGCTTCCTCAGTAGTGAAAGAGGTCTACAGGTTTCTCTCTTTCTCCCTCCTTTTCTATCTCCCCCACTCTCAATTTCTGTCTGTGCTATCAGATAAAATAGGGGAAAAAAAGAAGGAAAAAATGGCCCCAGGAGCTATGGATTTGTAGTGCTGGCCCTGAGCCTCAGTGATAAACCTGGAGGAAATTTATATATATAAATTATATATATATATATATATATATATATATATATATATATATATATATATATATATACCTACATGTAAATTCTATAAGGGTATTTCCCTCTTGGAACCCTAAAAGTCCTAATTTTTAAAAATCTCTTTTCAAAGAGGATGGCAGAACTTAAATCTGCAATCCTCTGCTTACTATGCCTTCATTGATTGTTAGCTCTCTAAGTGACTTTTACCATTCTTTCTGCTCCCAACCTTTGTCTGGGCTGGAGTTTTTAAGATGGTATCTGGAATCACATGGGTGAATTAGTCAATCTTTCTGGATCTCTCTCATGTACACAGCAGCTAAACATCATTAAACTTACTTCTGACTTTTTTCTTCTTTCAGTCTGTCTGATGTTTATTTGATCATTTGTCCATGTTATGAATAGCCTATGGCAGTAAAGAATGTTTTCTTGTGTGGCCAGGAAACAATTCAATTTACTGGTAGTCCATCTACTGGCAAGTGGATTAAAAAAAAAAAAACATTCTCAATACATCACACAAAATGGAATACTATTCCATTATATAGGGGAATGGAAGACAAATACATGCAGCATGGGTAAATATCAAAAATATTAAGACAAGGGAAATATGGTCAACAAAAGAGTCCACACTACTAGGGCTGGACGCAGCGGGTTAAGCACACATGGCACAAAGTGCAAGGACCAGCGCAAGGATTATGGTTCGAGCCCCCACTTCTCCACCAGCTGAGGTTATCGATTCACAAGTGGTGAAGCAGGTCTGCAGGTGTCTATCTTTCTCTCCCCTCTGTATTCCCCTCCTCTCTCAGTGTCTCGCTATCCAACAACAGTGACAGCAATAACAACAACAATAATAACAACAAGGGCAACAAAAAGGGGAAAAATAGCCTCCAGGAGCAGCAGATTCATAGTGCAGGCACTGTGGCCCAGGGATAATCTTGGAAGCAAAAAAAAATAATAAAAATAAAAGTACACATAACATGAGCAAATTCAAAGTTCTAGATCAGACAAGATTACTACACAATTACAATTACAGGGTAGAGGGTGGATTAGTGGCCTGTCTGAGGAGCATTCTCTATATATTTATTGTTTTAAATATTTATATATGGAAACTCACTGAAACTCACTCTCTAAAGTAGGTGCATTTTCTTATATATAAAGTTGACTTCTATAACACAAAATATGTGCATGCCTAGCCCATAGAAAGTGCCCAGGAATTATTTGTTGAACATATTCTTTTGAAGTGAACTAAATTAATAGTCTACTGTTGATATCTTGATTACTCTGCGCTCATTTATCCTTTCAGTCGTCAGATAGTCATTTGTTGTTTGCCTGCAAAGTCCCTGCCTCCTTCCCAGTTACTATTATAGATCCTAGAAGTGAATATGACCAAGGGCCCTCTCAAACTAATTAGTAGAGTGAGATTTACCTACATTCCCAATATATTTTAAAGCTACAACTGGCAAGAGTTTATAGGAGAGTACAGGAAATGGAGGTGAATGAAGCATGACAGCACCCCTTTGACTGTAGCAATGAGAAAGCTGGAATTGTATCAAGTTCCCCAAGAAGTGCAGCATTTGAGAAGAGAACCTCATGAGTAGAGCCAAACTGGGGTTGGAGATGCAGAGTTCTGTTTAAGGCATCGAGTATGAGACATTCTATTAAAACTGAAGTGGAGATGGACTGTAGACAGTTACTGTGGAGTTCAGAGATGTGTTCCAGGTTAGAAATATCAAGTTGTCCTACTAACTATCTACAAAATGGAGACCCCCAAATCTTCATCTGCACTATTCCAGCCTTTAGGTTTATGCTTAGTCAACAGTTTGTTTGGCTTTATATGTTAACTCTTCTTTCAGCAACAAGGTTCCAGATGCTACCGTGATGCCAACCAGACAACCCTGGACAGACGACGCCACCAATGTGTCCTGGAGTCCCACTTCCCCAGAGCCCCGCCCCACCCCATCAGGGAAAGAGAGAAACAGGCTGGGAGTATGGATTGATCTGTCAATGCCCATGTTCAGCGGAGAAGCAATTACAGAAGCCAGATTTTCCACCTTCTGTATCCCATAGTGTCCCTGGGTCCATACTCCCAGAGGGATAAAGAATAGGAAAGCTATCAGGAGAAGGGATGGGATACGGAGTTCTGGTGGTGGGAATTGTGTGCAGTTGCACCCCTCTTTTCCTGTGGTTTTTGTCAGTGTTTCCTTTTTATAAATAAAAATTATAAAAAATTAAAAAAAAGAAATATCAAGTTGTAGTTCACTGCATTTAGATAAAAACACTAGTGGAGATTAAATCAATGGTCAAGATAGAACAAAGCCCTAAAGTACAACAATGTCAAAATCTTAGGGAAATGAAAACTTTGAGATGGAACAGCCAGTAAAGATGAAAGAGAAATTCAAGTGGTGTCATGGAGATTGTAAAGAGAGAGGCTGGGTGGTGGTGAAGCACATAGTATGAAGCACAAGGGCCAGCACAAGTATCCCAGTTTGAGCCCCCGGCTTCTCACTTGTGTGTGGGGGTGGTGGTGGTCACTTCACAAGTGCTGAAGCAGGTCTGCAGGTGTCTCTCTGTCTCTCCCCCTCTCTATCTCTCCCTCCCTTCTCAATTTCTCTCTGTCTTATCTGATTAAAAAAATGGCTATCAGGAGCGGTGGATTTGTAGTGCTGGAGGGAACAACAACAAAATACCCCACTTGTGGTAGCCAAAAAAAAAAAAAAGAGGGGGAGAGTTGAAAGATTGTAAAAAAAAAAAAAAGGAAAATGTTTCAGAGAGTGAAATGGTGCAAAGGCTCAGAGGTAAATATGACTTGAGTAGACTTAAAGATTTTTCTCAGTGGAGGCTGATTAAGAGATATTTCTGTCCTAGTTTCAACGCTGGATACTTTATCACCCATCATGTAATCAGAAGTACAAATCCTTTGGCTGACCACCAGCAAGAGACTGAGAGTCAGAATCCTTTGCTGACTTTTATGGGTTGACAAAATTCATGTTTCACTATTGCAAACCAAGTGGTGTTCTTCCTTTACTTATCCCAGGACTCTTTTCTTTTTCTTCTATATTTGTTAGGTAGGACAGAGAGAAATTGAGAGAGGATGGGGAGATAGAGAGAGGGGAAGAAAGAGAGACATCTGTAGACCTGATTCACTGTTTGTGAAGAGGATCCCCTACAGGTGGAAGCAGGAGCTGGAACCCAGGTCCTTGCACTTGGTGATATGTGCACTTAACCGCGTGCGCCACTTCCCGGAGGCCTCCAGGACTCTATTTTCAGTCTGTGTTTTGTCTGGTAATAACATCTTTCTATAGGAATCCAGAGACAAACTGGATCCAGAAAATGTATAAACCACTCTTCCTTGTGCCACACATACCAGGCACCAGTTCCTGGACTCCACATGAAAGAGGCTGTTAACTACAATGAGAAACACGTCGGTAGCACGCTCTCAATAATAATTTCATGTGATGTGCCATGGACACCATGGAATCATCCAGCAATATCACCCAAGAAGGAGATTTGGTTGATAACACATTCTTTGTTTTCTCTCCAAAAGCAACATATATCATTACAGCTGTGCCTGGATTTACAGACTTCATTTTAACGATGTGATTTGCAGTGGTCTTCACTACAAGAAGTGCCATCTTGAATAATGCCTGTATGGTCTTGTGTAGATTCCTGCCTTTAAAGATGAAGTAAACTGAAAAAAAAATTATATTTGTTTTGTGGGGAAGAAGCTATTTATTTAGTCAAGCTTACCAGTGAATTATTTGAAAATATTATGAAAACAGCAACATCATCAATTCTACTCTGGGTGGTTCCTCATCCCACTGCAGACTGGTGTTTGAGTGTAAAGGACAGACACATGTGGGCCTCCTGC
Source organism: Erinaceus europaeus (assembly GCF_950295315.1). NCBI lineage: Eukaryota > Metazoa > Chordata > Mammalia > Eulipotyphla > Erinaceidae > Erinaceus > Erinaceus europaeus. The sequence goes on from NC_080175.1 coordinate 11,058,472, forward strand.
AATGTGCCCTAGGTTTTAAACCTGCTCTGAGGTGTCATGCCCATGTCACTACTGTCATCAATGCCCTTCTGTTTCAGTAAATCTCTTCAAGTCAAGTCACTGGTTTACCTTTCTTTCTTTTTTAAAAGATTTTATTTATTTATTAATGAGAATGACAGGAGGAGAGAGAGAGAGAGAGAAATTGAGAGAGAGAGAGAAAGAGAGAGAAAGAACCAGACATCACTCTGGTACATGTACAGCTGGGGATTGAACTCAGGACCTCATACTTGAGAGTCCAACGCTTTATCCACTGTGCCACCTCCCAGACCATGCACTGGTTTCTTTTTTTATTTTAAATGAAACTATAACTCAACAAAGTATGAATGACATCAAGTGCCTATTTAACACAAATAGTGTAAAGAAAATCTGCCTATAGGAATTATTTTCTAATAAAGAAGTAGAAGTGGTAGCCCACATATGGTCAAAGTTATTAAGAAGGGAAAGACATGTCTGTGGAATTATAACAGATGTTCCATCCACATTTGTTAACTGTAAGGAAGCAAAATTATTTCATCACATTCTCTACTGGAACCGACAAACCAGCCAGGCTGATTACAAAAGATGTTCCAATTCCTCCCCCACACATAAACTCTATGTTAATGTGATATTTTGTTCCTCCCAAAATAAGTCAAATTTATCTGTTAAAACTTGAATTCAGGCTCCTGCTCTGAGTTGCTTGAGTAACAGAAGTGATAAAAACGATGTTTTGCTAATTCTATTAGCAACAAATTCTGTTTTGTTAATTCTATTCACTAGCAAAACTCAAGAAGCCTTTCTTGTTTCCATTCATTGCTTTGGGCCATTATCAGTAGGCCTGGGCTAGCCAGAGGAAAGATGAGTGGCCATGCAGACGAGACCCAAGGCAGATGAGGTCATCCTCTGCAAACCTGACAGCTGACCCCAAACGTGGAGTAAAATCAAGTGAGAGCATCCAGACTCAGCACAGATCAGCAGAACTGACTTTTTGAGGCTATTATGGCCAATTTCTTCAACAGCCTCACCCATGTGAACTTTTATACAAAATATCAAAATAAAACATTTGCTAAAACAGAAGACACATGAATTGGTAGCTTCAAATCCTGGGAAACATTGCAAAAGCTCTGATTCCTGGGATACACCCTAGACTTGCCAAATCAGACCTTTCAAGGGTAGCACTAGGGAGCCTGTATTTTCAAGAGCTTATTCTAGAGACTGTGATGCACTGTTCAGTGTTGGAGCGGTTGGTTAAATTCTTGCTCTCTCCTGGCAGGATTAGCTAACATGTGTTTTGGATGTGCTAACCCTCTGTCACCACCACCTACCCACACTGACACCTGCATTTTCTTAGCAAAAATACTGGATATTGTATAATATCTTCCAAAAATCAAGGTCTGGAAGTGGATCAAGCTTAACTCAAAAGCACAGGTCTTCATTTTAGTATCATTCTAGTAGCTTAGCCCCCAAATCCTGCTGTGCCATCCAAAGTGATGATTCCCACACTGGATATTTCCCACTTTTGATGTATATCATTGTATATATAAACAAGACACAAGACGCTTGGAAGGATTATTTTTCATTGTTTTACAGATCCTAATCAATTTAGGAAGTATATATGAACAAATCAACTGACATCTCTGGTGATGTGACAATCAGCCTGACACACATTACAGACCTACCTCAGTATAAATGTGTCAGTCTATCTAGGGTCATGAATATGAGATTTTGGATGAGACCAATAGATCTTTGACAGTCTATACCTTCTCCAGGAATTAGAATAAGTATATGTCATCTCTACTGTGGGAGGTAAAAACTGATCTTACTGGTATTTAAAAACTATTCTCTCATGGTAGACCATTTCCCAGAAAGGAAAAACAAAACACGTAAAGAATGAATTTTTTTTTTCAGGATATGTTGCCAACCTTCAGCAAGGGCATGCTAGGAAGAATGCAGGGATTTCTTCTCCTTAGATGCACATGGGAGTTTCTGTGCCCTCCACCCTCCAAGACAATTTACACCCCATCCTCACCATTAACTTAGTCTCCAGGATGGTCTCTGTAGGTCGGTAATGAAAATCTCTTCCAATAATGGTGGATCAGGTTTAGTCCTTTGGTTGGCTTACTTCGGTTTAGACCAAATCAGAAAGGTGTGAGCAGGCAGTTGTAGCAGAATATGGGCCGCAGGCCTGCCCTCCTTGATTTTATACTTTCCTGCTACCCAGAAACACCCGCATTCCTTCCACAGCTTTGTCACAAGAGAAACGGGTTAGTCACCTTTTCCCTCCCCCTGATTAATTTATTTGTTATTCTTAAATTTTTATTATTTCCACTGGGGCTGCAGTGACTGCACAATGAATCCACTATTGCCAGCAGTTAGTTTTCCTTTTTCTTCTTTTTTTGATAGAAAAGAGAAATTGAGACATGAGACAGAGATAGAGAGGGAGAGAAAGATACCTGCAGACCTGCTTCACTGCTCAAAAAACATCCTCACTGCTTCAAGTAGGGGCTTGAAATGGCTGCTTCCTTTCTTCCTTCCTTCTTTCCTTCCTTCCTTCCTTCCTTCCTTCCTTCCTTCCTTCCTTCTTTCCTTCCTTTCATACAAAAATTGGGAGGGGATGGGGAGATAAGAGGAGAGAGACAGAAAGAAACCTGCAATACTTGCTTCACTGTTCATGAAACTTCCCACCTGCAGATGAGGTGTGAGGGCTCAAACCTGGGTCCTTGAGAATGGTAATGTGTGTGCTTAACCACGTACACTGCAATCCAGAATTCCTCTGATGGATATTTACGTAAGCACATGTGGGTTTTTTTCTCATTATACTCTCCTGTCATCAGGAGAGGTCCCAAGTCCAGGAAACCCTGATGAGTTACATTCCTTTTACTTGGGTGGACCCACTGTTGTATTTGCTCAATTCTGTGTTTACCCTTTTCTTCACTCTGTGGTCTACAGCAACAGTTGGTTAATGTTGTCTATACAGGGCCTGAAGATAATCGTAGACTTTGCAGGTCACGTGGTCTCTGTTGCTACTATTCACATTAGTAGTTGTAACCTGAAAACTGCCACAGCCACTATAGAAACAAGTGAATGTAGTTGTGTTGCTTGTTTCTTTCATTCATTCATTCATTCATTCATTCATTCATTCTTTCTTTCTTTCTTTCTTTCTTTCTTTCTTTCTTTTTCTATCTATCTTTTTTTTTTTAATTTTTTAACCAAAGCACTGTTCAACTCTGGCTATGGCAGTGTGGGGGCTTAAACCTGGGACTTTGGAGCCTCCATTATGAGTCTGTTTGCATAACCATGATGTTTATCTACCCTCAGCCCTGTAGTTGTGTTCTAACCAAAACTTACTCACAGGATTGAGGTGGGAGAGCTCAGCAGAAAGAGTGCATGCCTTCCCACATAACTCCCAGATTTGATCCCAGGCATTAAATGTGAGCACCAAGGAGAGAGACAAGTGGTGACTAATGGAAGGCCCAGGTCAAGGCACACTTGGTAGATAGTACATGTTACAGTGTTCAAGGATCAGGTTTAAGCCCCAGGTGACCACCTGCAGGGGGGGAAGGTTTATGAGTGGTGAAATAGTGCTGTGTGTTTCTCTCTCTCTCTCTCTCTCTCTCTCTTTTTAATATTTTATTTATAATAAGGAAACACTGACAAAACCATAGAATAAAAGGTGTACAGCTTTGCACAGTTCCCACCACCAGAACTCTGTATCCCATCCTCTCCACTGATAGCTTTCCTATTCTTTAACCCTCTGAGAGTATGGACCCAAGATAACTGTGGGATGCAGAAGGTTAAAGGTCTGGCTTCTGTAATTGCTTCCCCGCTGAACATGGACGCTGACTGGTCGATCCATACTCCCAGCCTGTGTCTCTCTTTTCCTAGTGGGGAAGGGCTCTGGGGAATCGGAGCTCCAAGGCACATTGGTGGGGTTGACTGTCCAGGGAAGTATTGTCGCATCCTGGTAGCATCTGGAACCTGGTGGCCGAGTGATAAGGGTGAAGGGTTGGCAATCCATGCCTGACATCTCTGTACATAGTCTGAGGTGAAGCATGCTGAGATGGTACTCGTTGCATTGATTAGGTTGGAATCCATGGATGCAATATCATTTGGCCTGACTTGAGAGAAGCATGCAGGGAAGTGAGCCCCACCCTAGAGGTTCCAGGATTGGGAGAAACATAGGGTCTATAGAGGAAGCAGGAGATTCCTGTTGTCTTAGGGTTTAAAAAGAGAATAGATAGTTATTGCAATAATCACATTGTTTGGCAATTGGGTTAACTTTGCAATATCCCTTTGTTAGGATTTGCTGTATCATACACACCCTCACCATAATTTATGTCCTTTGACATTATTTGTATATATCTTTGCTACTGGTTGCTTTTGTTCTCTCTGGACTAAGCTTTTAAGAGAGTCAACATACCAAAGACTCAGCCTATGTATTAAAAAGATTCAGTCTGTGCTTTAAAATGTTTGAGACATTCAGTCAGTTTCCCCCCTCTCATATTACTTAAATAGTGATTTATATGACTACAAATTAATAGGAGTGTACATAAACACCATTCCCACCACCAAAAGACTGTGCCCCATCCCCTCCTCACCCCCTGCCCCATGAAGCTGAACATCCACCCTCATCCTGCACCCAGGGTTTTTACTTTGGTGCCCTACTACAAGTTTAGTCAGATCCTGCTTTGAGTTTCCCTTTCTGTTCTTTCTCAAATTCTGTTTATAAGTGGGATCATCCTATATTCATCTTTATCTTTCTGACTTAGCTCACTTAACATAATTCCTTCTAGCTCCAACCAAGATGGGTCAGAGAAGGTGGGTTCATTGTTCTTAATAGCTGCATAGTATTCCATTATCTATATATACCGCAGCTTTCTCAGCCACTCATCTGTTGTTGGGCACCTGGGTTGCTTCCAGGTTTTAGCTATTATGAATTGTGCTGTTATGAACATAGGTGTATACACATATATTTTGGTTAGGTGTTATGGAGTCCTTGAGGTATATCCCCAGGAGAGGAATTATTGGCTCATATGGAAGGTCCATGTCTAGCCTTGTGAGAGTTCTCCAGACTGCTCTCCACAGAGGCTGAACCAATTTACATTCCCACCATCAGTGTAAAAGGGTTCCTCTGTCCCCACAGCCTCTCCAGCATTTATTGCTGCTGTCTTTTTGATGTATGCCATTCTCACAGGTGTGAGGTGGTATCTCAATGTTTTCTTTATTTGCATCTCTCTGACAATCAGCGACCTGGAGCAAATTTTCATATGTTTGTTAGCCTTTTGGATCTCCTATGATTTGAATGTTTTGTTCATATCCTCTGCCCATTTTTGGATGGGGTCATTGCTTTTTTGGTGCTAAGTTTGCTGAGCTCTTTGTATATTTTGGTTATTAGTCTCTTGTCTGATGTATGACATGTGAAGATCTTCTCCCATTCTGTGAGGGGTCTCTTTGTTTGTTTCTTTGCATGTGCAGAAGCTTTTCAATTTGATGTAGTCCCATTGGTTTGTTTCTGCTTTAGTCTTCCTTGTAGTTGGGTTTGTTTCCTCAAAGATGTCCTTGAGATTTAGATGGGCAAGTATTCCACCAATGTTTTTTTCTAAGTATTTGACAGTTTCTGGTCTAACATCCAGGTCCTTGACCCATTTGGAGTTGATTTTTGCTTATGGTGAGATAAGGTGGTTCAGTTTCATTCTTCTGCATGTTTCAACCCAGTTTTCCCAGCATCATTTATTGAAGAGAGCCTCCTTCCTCCATTTAATACTTTGGACCCCCTTATCCAAGATTAGATTCCATAGATGTGGGGGGTTAGTTCTGGGCTTTAAATTCTGTTCCACTGGTCTATGTGCCTATTTTTGTTCCACTACCAGGCTTTTTTGATGATGATGGCCTTATAATATAGTTTGATATCTGGGAGTGTGATGCCTCCATTTCTGTTTCTTTTCCTCAAGATGGTTTTGGCAATTCTAATTATTGTCTGGTTCCAGATAAATGACTGTAGTTTTTGTTCTATTCTCTTAAATAAGCTTGGTGGAACTTTGATGGGTATTGCATTAAATTTGTATATGGCTCTGGGGAGAATGTTCATTTTGATGATATTAAGTCTTCCAATGCATGAGCATGGGATGTCTTTCCATTTCTTGGTATCAGTTTCTATTTCCTTGAATACTAACCCATAGTTTTCAGTATACAAGTCTTTCATTTCTTTGGTCAACTTTATTCCCAGGAATTTTATTGATTTTGCTGCAACAGTAAGTGGGAATGATTTCTGGATGTCTTCTTCTTCAGATTTAGTGTTTGCATAAAGAAATGCCACTGATTTTTGTACATTGATTTTGTAGCCTGACACCTTGCTATATTGCCTAATAACTTCTGCTGGGAAATTGTGCCAATGCAGTCACATCTGGCATGTTGTCCCCTCAGGCTACTGCTAGTTCCCTGGAGAGTTGAGACATTCTCGGAGTGCCTGTTCAGCCATGTTGTGCCCTCAGGACATTGTCTATATCCCCATGATATCTGCTCTGGTTACTCCTCCCCCCCCCATTCTCACGAGAGTTATCATCCTATCCTGGAGTGCTATGGTTACTCCTCCCCTTTCCCATTCTCGCGAAAGCTACTCCTATAAAAACCCTTTGTTTTCCGCACCTCGCTCTCTTGCCGGTGCTCCACTCTGGTGTTCAGACACAGGAAAGGTTACTGCGTGAGGCGGCCATTTTCTCTACCTCCACATGGCCCAACCTGCTTCTCTAACACCCAACTCTGAGGTGCCAGCGCGAATAAAGATTTGTGTTTCCTCTTCGCTCCGGACCCTCTCTCTCTCTTCTCTGCAGCCCGCGCACTACAACATCTGGCTCTACAATAAACTTCCAGTAGTTTTCTGCTAGATTCTTTAGGTTTATCTGTGTATACTATAATATCATCTACAAATAGTTGACAGCCTGCCTTTTTCCCTTCCAATCTGTATTCCTTTGATTTCCTTCTCTTTCCTGATTGGTATAGCAAGAACCTCCAATTTTATGTTGAAGAGTAATGTTGATAGTGGAAAGCCTTGTCTAGTCCCTGATATGTATGAGGGGGAATGCTTTCATGTTCTATCCATTGAGTATGATGTTGGCTGCAGATTTGCTATATATGGTCTCCATTATCTTGAGGAATTTCCCATCTATTCCCACTTTTTGTAGTGTTTTGAGCATGAATGGGTATTGGATTTTGTCAAAGGCTTTCTCTGCATCTATTGAGATAATCATGTGTTTTGTTTTTAATATTTTAATATTTATTCTCTTTTGTTGCCCTTGTTTTATTGTTGTAGTTACTATTGTTATTATTGGTGTTGTTGTTGGATAGGACGGAGAGAAATTGAGAGAAGAGAGGAAGACAGAAAGGGGAGAGAAAGATAGACATCTGCAGTCCTGCTTCACCGATTCTGAAATGACTCCTATGCAGGTAGGGAGTATAGGGCTAGAGCCAGGATCCTTATGCCAGTCCTTGCCTCTTGCGCCACATGCACTTAACCTGCTGTGCTACCGCCTGACTCCTTGTCATGTGGTTTTTTGGTTTTGCTTTTATTGATGTGGTGAATGACATTGATTGACTTAGGTATTTTGAACCAGCCTTGCATTCCTGGGATAAATCCCACTTGGTGGTGATGAACAATCTTTTTGATATACTGCTGTATCCAGTTGGCCAGGGTCTTGTTTAATATTTTGGCATCTATGTTCATCAGAGATATTGGTCTGTAGTTTTCCTTTTTTGCTATGTCTCGATCTGCTTTTGGTATCAGGGTGATGTTGGCTTCATAGAAGGTGGAAGAGAGTGTTCCTGTTTCCTCAATCTTGTGGAAAAGCTTTAGAAGTATGGGTATTAACTGTTTCCTGAAGGTTTTGTAGAATTCATTTGTGAAACCATCTGGTCCAGGACTTTTGTTGTTGGGGAGATTCTTAATAACTGTTTAGATTTCTTTGTCTGTGATTGGTGCAATTAGGTTTTGTAGTTCTTCTTGGTTCAGATTTGGAAGGGCATATGTTTCTAGGAATTCTTCCATTTCTTTCATATTCTCTAGCTTGGTGTCATAAAGTTCTTCATAGAAGTTTCACATGATTTTCTGGATTTCTGTGGTGTCAGTTGTGATATCTCCTCTATTATTTACAATTCTATTAATTTGAGTCTTCTCCCCTTTTTTTAAATTAAAAAAAATTTTTTTTTAGTGAGCCTGGCTAGGGGGTTGTCAGTCTTATTTAAATTTTCAGAGCCAACATTTGACTTCATTGATATTTTGTATGGTTCTCTTATTTTCGATGTTGTTTATTTCTGCTCTAATTGTAGTGATTTTTGTCCTCCTGGTTCCTTTAGGGTTCCTTTGTTCTTCTTCCTCTAAGTCCTTAAGGTGTGCAGTATGGTCGTTTATTTGAGCTTTCTCTTGTTCTTTAATATGTGACTCTATGGCTATGAGTTTCCCTGTCAGTACTGCATTAGCTGTGTCTCAAATATTTTGATAGCTTGTCTCTTCATTTTCATTTGTTTCCAGGAACATTTGAATTTCTTGTTTGAGTGTCTCTCTGATACAGTGGTTCTTAAGCAGTATGTTGTTTAGTTTCCAAATTCTGTGTCTTTTAGTAATTTTCTGTTTGTTGTTAAATGATAGCTTAATGCCACTGTGGTCTGAGAAGATACTTGGGATGATTTCAATGCTCTTGAATTTGTTGATGCTGTCTTTCTGGCCTAACACATGGTCTATTCTTGAGTATGTGTTGTGTGGATTTGAAAAGAATGTGTATTCGAGTTTTTAGGGGTGATAAACTCTGAAAATGTCCAGAAGGTCTAGTCTGTCCATCTCTTCATTTAATTCTCTTGTTTCTTTATTGATTCTCTGCTTAGTTGATCTGTCTAAGTGTGACAGTGGGGTGTTAAAGTCTCTCACTATTATTGTATTGCTATCGATGTATTTTAGTAGTTCTTTCAATAGGTGTTTGATGTATTTAGATGGTGCCCCTTTGGGTGCATAGATGTTAATAATTGTTAAATCTTCTTGGTTGATTGATTCTTTAATCATCGTGTAATGGCCTTGCTTATCTTTTATTACTTTATTTAATTTTAAGTCTATTGTGTCAGAGATGAGAATGGCTTTTCCTGCCTTATTTGTGGTTGATTAGCCTGTATGATAGTTTCCCATCCTTTCACTTTAAGCCTGTGTTTGTCTTCTTGGATTAGGTAGGATTCTTGCAAGCAGCATATGTTTGGGTTGTGTTTTCTGATCCATCCCCCCACTCTGTGCCTTTTAATGGGTGAGTTTAAGCCACTGACATTTATTGATATTATGGATTTAATGTATGGTAGTGCCATTATTCAACAACTTTTTATTTCTCTGACATATGGCAAGTATTATAGTGAAGTTCTTGTTTATAAGAGGTCTTTTAGACTCTCAGGGCAAGCTTGGTGATGGTAGCCTCCTTTGACTGTTGTTTGTCTGAGAAGGTTTTGATGCCTCCATCTAATTTGTATGAAAGTCTAGCAGGATATATTATCCTTGGTTGAAACCCTTTTTCATTCAGGGCTCGATAGATAATCTTGTCATTCTCTTCTGGCTTTTAGAGTTTGAGTGGAGAAGTCTGCTGATAATCTTATGGGTTTTCCCCTGTATGTTACTTTTTGTTTTTCTCTTGCATCCTTTAGGATCCTTTCTTTATCCTTACTTCTTTTCATTGTAACTATGGTGTATCTTGGTGTCTTCAGGCCTGGGTTGATTCTGTTTGGGACTCTCTGGGCCTTTTGAATTGTAATGTCCTTTCTGTTGTTTAGGTCTGGGAAGTTTTTTTCTATAATTTCCTCTAGAATTTTTACTTCCCCTTCCTCTCTTTCTTCCTCTCATAGGCCAATTATACAAACATTACTTCTTTTGAGATCATCCCATATGTCTCTGTTGTTGTTTTCAGTGTCTCTCAATCTCTTTTTGAGCTCTTTTATCTCTTTCTTAGTTTTCTCCAGCTCATCCTCTATCTGACTAATTCTGTTTTCTGCTTCTGTTAGTCTGCTTTCCCTTCCCTCAGCTTCTTTCTTCAGTTTAGTTATAGTATTAACTTATTCTGCTAATTGACCTTTTAGTTCAGCTATTTCAGATTTCAGTTCTATAATTACCTCGAGGTAGCTAGTATTTTCCTTGAGGGTCTCCTCTGTTGTTTCCCTAATTCTGATAACTGTTTCCTAAATAGTTGTCTTTATACCTGTGATTATTAGTTTTACTATTGCTAGCATACTTTTCTTATCTATGCTTACTTCTGACTGATTTGGAGTTTCTTCTGAGCTCTTTTCTTGATTCATTGTGGTTGCAGTTTTATTTGCTCTTGATTTAACCATTTTTTATTGATGTGTTTTTTATTTTTCTGTTCTGTTGTTCTTCAGCTGTTGTGTTTTAAGTACAAGCCATGCTATACTATATACTTTTATGACTAATGCAGTCACCAACCTCAGAAATTATAACAATAGTAACTGAAGCAAGGATTGAAGCAGTTTAACCAATACCAGTTAGCCAAACAACACCTCCAGTCCAAGAAAAAATAGCAACCAAATCCAAATGAAAGAGAAAGAGAAAGGAAAAAAGGGAAAGCAAGAATAGACAATTATGCAAATCTACTGTCCACTATAAATTCTAGGTGTATCAAGAGGAGAAAGGGAAGTAGAGAAGAGAGACACACACATAGAGTCCACTCTGAGTCAGATTTCTCCCCCCAAATAATTCACAAACTAGTATCAGTGAATTCAGAAAGAAGAAGGAGTAAGGAAGAAAAGAAGACAAGAACAAGAAAACAAAAAGAGCAGTGAAAGGAAAGAATTGTTTTTTTTAGTTAGCTAGGAGGAGGGAAAAAAGGGGAGACTGAATGGAAGAGGTAGAGTGAAACAAGTTCCTCTCACAATGGATAGAATACCTAGTCACCTAGCAATGGAAAAAACAATAATAGTTAATTTTGGTCAACCTGAAGAAGGAAGGGGGGGAGGGACATGCATATATATAATAGTAATAGTAAAATAGAATAGAGTAAAAAAACTAACAGTCAATCTGCAGCTTGACTGGCTCAGGATTAGCTCAGGCAGCCTGAGCAAAGACAGCCAATTGAAAAACAAAAAAATAACAAAAAACTTTCAGGTAGTCTTTCCCAGGTAGGGGTGAGGCTCTGATTGGTCAGCTATTTTGTTACTCAAATAGAGCTCCAGCCATTTAGAAAAGAAAAGAAAGAGAGAGAAGGAAATCAAATAGGAAAAGAATTGGAATGACACCCCTGTTGAGCCAGGAAACTTGGTAAAGAAAAAAGCTCAACAGGGAGCCTGCTAGGCGCAGCTTTCCAGTCCCTGGGGTTTAGTTACAGGGTGGAGGGGCAGGAGTGAACTTCAGAAATAATCAGAAGATTTCCTTTCTTTTTCCTCCATTTTCTAACCCAAGATTGAGCCACAAGACCCCTCCTTGGTGTCAGACTTAGGACTTCTTATTCACTGTCCTGCTGACACAGCCCAGTATCCTACCCTATCTGGCCACTGTTGTTGGAGCTCACTCCAGCAGCTGCCTCCAAGTCATCATCTTGGCTCCACCCCTGTGTTTCTCTCTTTTCTTCTCCTTCTCTTTGTCTCTTTCTCACACACTCTCTCCCCTTTTCCTCTCAACTTCTCTGTTTCTATTCAATAAATAAATAAATAAATATATTCTTTAAAAGGGCAATCAATGGGCACTGGAGAAGTACTTTGGTTCACCACTCCCCACCCCCCACAAAATTGGGCCAAGGTAGCACAGCATAGAGCATATTACAAAATGCTGAATTTAGTCCCCAGCAGTATAAAAAACTAAAACAAAACTTTATGCACAATGCATTTTTTTATTGAGGGCATTGATGCTTTACAATGCAGTCATTGTCATATGCATATAATTTCATTATGCACTCAGCCCCCACAGTTCTCTTTCCTGCACCTTTTCCCCAGAATTCCTAGCTTTGATGCAATACACCATGCCTAGTTCAAGTCCTTCCCTGTCCCTAATTATTAGGTTCCACTTTTAGGTAAGATCATCTAGTATTTATCCTTCTCTTTTTGGCTTATCTCAACTTAATATAATATCTTCCAGTTCCACCCAAGGTGACGCAAAGGAGATGACCTCATCATTTTCAACAGAGGAGTAGTATTTTATTGTGTTGTATATATATATATATCATGTTTTTTTTTTATCCACTTATCAGTCATTGAATTTCTGGGCTGCTTACAAGTTTTAGTAATTACAAACTACGTTGCTATGAATATAAGTATATACAGATCTTTTCTGATAGGTGGTTTTGTTTCATTTGAATAAGTCCCCAGAAAAGAAATTGCTAAGTCATAGAGTAAGTCTATTTCTATTGTTCTGAGAAATATCCACACTATCTTTCATAAGGTTTGGACCAATTTACACCACCACCAGCAGTGTAGGGGTGTCCCTTTTTCTCTATATCCTCGCCAACATTTGTTGTTTTTTCTGATGTATGATATACTCATAGGTGTAAAGCGGTATCTCCTTGTTGTTTTTATTTGTACTTCTCTGGTAATCTATGACTTTCAGCACTTTCTCATGTGTCTGTTGACCCTCCGAATCTCTTCTTCTGTAAGGTTCATGTCCTCACCCCTTTTTTTTTAAGTCCTTCAATAAATGTGATTCACCATATCAACAAAAGGAAAGCCAAAGACCATATGATAACGTCAGTAGATGCAGAAAAAGCCTTTGACAAGATCCAATACCTGTCCATGAGCAAAATATTTCCTAATGGGTTATTTGTTTTTCTGATGTTGAGTTGACTGAGTTCTTTATGAGTTTTGGTTATTAGTCCTTTATCTGAAGTATGTTGTATAAAGATCTCCTACATTACAGGATGTCTTTCATTAGTTTGTTGACATCCTCTGCTGTGCAGAAGCTTTTCAGTTATATGTAGTCCCATCGGTTTACTTTTGTTTTAGTTTGCTTTTCTGTTGGATTTTAATCTCTGAAGATCTTTTCAAGGCATAGGCTATGAAGTGTTCTACCAATGTTTTCTTCTATTTGATAGTTTCTGGTCTAATATCTATGTCTTTGAATCACTTGTAGTTGACTTTTGTACATGGTGATATGTAGTTGTCCAAGTTCATTTCTTTGCATGTTTCAACCCAGTTTCCCCAGCACCACTTGTTGAAGAGAGTCTTCTTCCTCCATTTAAAGTTCTGAGGCCCTGTGTCAAAACTGAGTTGCAGGGGCCAGGCAGTAGTGCAGCACATTAAGCGCATGTGGCGCAAAGTGCAAAGACTGGCGTAAGGATCCCGGTTCAAGCCCCGGCTCCCCACCTGCAGGAGAGTCGCTTCACAGGTGGTGAAGCAGATCTGCAGGTGTCTATCTTTCTCTCCCCCTCTCTGTCTTCCCCTTCTCTCTCCATTTCTCTCTGTCCTATCTAACAATGATGACATCAACTACAATAATAACTACAACAACAATAAAAAAGGCAAAAACAATAAATAATAAAAAATAAAATAAAAACTGAGTTTCTTGTAGATGTGGGGACTTATTTTCTGACCCTTCAATTCTTTGCTACTAATCTGTGTGTCTGTTTTGGTTCTGGTAAACAGGAATATTCCCTAATAATTTCTACAAAGTCAACATCACCCTGATACCAAAAACAGATAGAGAAGCAACTAAAAAAGAAAAGTACAGGCCAATATTCTTGATGAACATAAATGCTAAGATATTAAAAAAAAAATCCTGGCCAGTTGGACACAGTATGACAGGTCAATCAGAATAGGCACATAGTCAGCATTTCATTAATATTATCATGACTAACATTGTTATTCTGATGACTTCTTCCTGTTTCCCTTATGTTTCTAGAAATCTCTGCAGACTTACTATTTGTCTTATTTCTTCTAACTAAGCTCAGTACCTTCATACCTTTAAATCACTAGCCCCAGTCTTTGGCTAATACTATGTACTCAGCACATAATTTGATAATTGTGATTGTGAAATGATGCATATCAAGTCTGAGTTTAATATGCTTACATATATATAGATACTAAGCTTGATTATAAAAACTAATTGGCAAATGATTAACAGTGCATAAAAAAGCCACAGCTAACACAACACCAGATACATAAGCCATGTCTTTTATTCAGTGGATTTCACTTTGCCTAGAGAGTACTAAAAACGTAGATGAAAAGTAAATATTTTGGGTGAGGTAGCCATTTGAATAATTGACATTAAATTAAATGCAGTTTAAAATTAAATTACATTTTCTGGAAAATAGCCTTTCCTGGTAGGCAGTTATGTAAAGTATTTCACAAATGTAGGAGAAAATTGTCTGAGTCAGAAAAATTACTGGAAATAGCATCCTATTTTTTATGGCGACATCATCGACAGTCATTGCCATGTCATGACAAATATTTTTTCTCTGTGAAACATTACAGGAAGGGCAAGGGTACCTGCAAAGTTATCTGGACTGAGAATGCTAATAAGATAACCATTAAGGGGTTTGCACACCATGAATTATCTTATGAAATCAACCTTGATTTGTTAGTATCAGCTGTCTCTTAGCTGATCTTTTGATCAAGATGTAGCACTGATTTATTATGTCAACTGGGTAAGAATTAATTTGAGAAATATAGGTCACGAAGGATACTTGTTATCTTGTGATTTATGTTTTAGTCACCAAAGGTAAGAACCCTAGGAGTAGGTGTAGAAAACAATAGAGAAAAGAATGAATTCCTGGGTTTGAGAGCTTTATCTCACTAGGTAAGATGCAAACCCTGGCACCATATGGGGAGATGTCATATCGCTGGAGGAAGTTCTAATGCTATGATGTCTATCTCTATCTGATACTTACTTGTCATATTAACACCAGTGTATAAAAGTATAGGTGCATTGCCTGTATACTTGAGTACCATACACAGGTCCTGGATACTCTGCCTGGTCTGGAGAGTATCCCTAGCTAAGATTCACCTGGAGCTGTAAACGCAAGCATGTGTGAGGACCTAATTCAGAAAAAAAAAAAGAAAGAAAGAAAGAAAGAAAAGAAAAGAAAAGAGAAGAGAAGAAGAGAAAAGAAGAGAAAAGATGAATTGCTTTAAATGGATTTGCCATCACTAGGTAAATGCTTCTAACAAACATGTAACCAACAATTTATAGCCTACTAACCTAGTAGAATCCTCACAGGACACTGGAAGTTTTTGGAATTATAGTTGAAATACTTTTATAATGGGAAAAAAATCAAGATTTAGATAATATCAAATACTTAGTGAGTTTGGCAAAACAGAACATTTACCCAGGGAAATATATCTTGATAGATCATGGCTTACGGTCCCAGACTCAGAGGCTAACTGTAGAGTGCAGGAAAGAATTTTATTTTACTTTTTATTTTTTTGGCTCCAGGGTTATCACTGGGGCTTGGTGCCTGCGCTATGAATCCGCTGCTCCTATGGCCATTTTTTCCATTGTTTTTTATAGGACAGAGAGAAATGGAGAAAGGAGGAGGAGATAGAGAGGGGAAGAGAGAGACACCTGAAAATCTGCTTCACCACTTGTGAAACAACCCCCCTTGCAGGTGGGGATCTGGGGTCTCCAACCAACATCCTTGCATGTATTTTATTATTTTTATTAATTGCTTGTTTTTCCTCTGTTACTAGTTTTTGGCTTTTTTTCTTTAATTTAAGAAAGGAGACATTAACCAAACCATTGGATAGGAGGGGTACAACTCCACACAATTCCCACCACCCAATCTCCATATCCCATCCCATCCCCTGATAGCTTTCCCATTCTTTATCCCTCTGGGAGTATGGACCCAGGGTCAATGTGGGTTGCAGAAGGTGGAAGGTCTGGCTTCAGTAATTGTTTCCCTGCTGAACATGGGCGTTGACTGGTCTATCCATACTCCCAGTCTGCCTCTCTCTATCCCTAGTAGGGTGGGTCTCTGGGGAAGCAGAGCTCCAGGACACATTATTGGTGTCGTCAGTACAGGGAAGCCTGGCCGGCATCATGCTGGCATCTGGAACCTGGTGGCTGAAAAGAGAGTTAACATACAAAGCCAAACAAATTGTTGAACAATTATGGACCTAAAGGCTGGAATAGTGCAGATGAAGTGTTGGGGGGGGTACTCACTGCAGATTCTTGTGTACTTCTGCTTTCAGGTATATATTTTGCAGTAGTTTATGGACACGTGTGAACATATGCTCTTTAAAATGTATGCAGAAAAGAGTTCTGCCAATATTTTCCTCTAAGTATCTGATAGTTTCTGGACTAACATCCAAGTCCTTGATCCACTTGGAATTTACTTTTGTATTTGGTGAAATATAGTGGTTCAGTTTCATTCTTCTGCATGTTTCAAACCATTTTTTCAAACACCATTTGCTGAAGAGACTCTGCTTTCCCCATTCAATAGTCTGGGCACCTTTTGTCAAAGATTAGATGTCCATAGGTGTGGGGGCTTACTTCTGGGCTCTCAATTCTATTCCACTGGTCAGTGTGTCTATTCATGTTCCAGTACCAAGCAGTTTTGATGACAACAGCCCTATAATAAAATTTGAGATCTGGGAGTGTGATGCCTCTAGTTCTGTTCTTTCTTCTCAAGGTTGTTTTGGCAATTCTAGGTCTTTTCATAACATTTTTCAGTTTTCAATATAAAATTACAATCCCCACTAGGTCCTCTGTTATCCTTCTTGGACCTGTATTTTCCCCATCCACCCACCCCAGAGTCTTTTACTTTGGTGCAATACGTCAATTCCAGTTCAGGTTCTACTTGTGTTTTCTCTTCTGATCTTGTTTTTTAACTTCTTCCTGAGAGTGAGATCATCTCATATTCATCCTTCTGTTTCTGACTTATTTCATTTAACATGAATTTTTCAAGGTCCATCCAGGATCGGCTGAAAATGGTGAACTCACCTTTTTTATTTTTTTATGCTGAGTAGTATTCCATTGTGTATATATACCACAACTTGCTCAGCCACTCATCTGTTGTTGGACATCTGGGATGCTTCAAGGTTTTGGCTATTACAATCTGTGCTGCTAAGAACATAAGTGTACACAGATCTTTTTGGATGGGTGTGTTGATTCCTTAGGATATATCCCCAGGAGAGGAACTGCAGGATCATAAGGTAGGTCCATTTCTAGCCTTCCTATGAGAATGTCTTTTTACATAAAAACCATTCCCACCACCAAAGTACTGTTTGGGTCTCCCCTCCCGCCTCACCCCCAGTGAAGCTGAACATCTACTCTCACCCTCCACCCAGGGGAGGCAGAGAGAGGGAGGGAGGGAGAGAGAGAAAGAGAGAGAGACTGGCAGACCTGCTTCACCACTGGTGTAGCTTTCCCCCTACAGGCAGGGACCAGGTGCTTGAACCTGGGTCCTTGAAGACTGTAATGTGAGCACTTAACCAGGTGCACCACCACCTGGCCCCTAGATATGTCATTTCTATCGCTTGTTTTTCAGAGTCTATTTTCCTGTGTATGACCTGGTTTAGAATTCAACTATCTTTTCTTCTTTATCTGTAGCATTCTTTACAGTGACTCTTGCAAGGAAGATCCTAGTGACCCAGTTTCATGGTGCAACTGAATCCAGTTAAACTCAGATAAACCAAGATTGTATAACTTGTAATAGCCAGCTTGGGTTGCATC
The DNA here is from genome assembly GCF_950295315.1 of Erinaceus europaeus. Classification (NCBI taxonomy): domain Eukaryota; kingdom Metazoa; phylum Chordata; class Mammalia; order Eulipotyphla; family Erinaceidae; genus Erinaceus; species Erinaceus europaeus. Next base: position 11,076,116 of record NC_080175.1, read on the forward strand.
TACTTACTGATCTCGTCCTGCTGACGTGACCCCAGCCCATGTTGGTTCCCCAACAGCAGTAAGGTCAGGAGGTCAGTTCATATTTGCTGGATATTCAACCAAACCTTAGCTGGGGTGAATCCAGACCAGGCAGAGTACCCAGGACCTGTGATGGTTCTCAAGTACAACAGCCCTATAATACAATTTGAGATCTGGGAGTGTGATGCCTCTAGTTCTGTTCTTTCTTCTCAAGATTGTTTTGGCAATTCTAGGTCTTTTCTGGTTGCAGATAAACAGTTGTAACATTTGTTCTATTGTCCTAAAAATGTGTTTGGATCTTGATGGGGATAGCATTAAGTTTGTATATGGCTCTGGTTAGTATATTCATTTTGATGATGTTAATTTTTTCCAACCCATGAACATGGAATATCTTTCCACTTCTTTGTGTCTTTTTCAATTTCCTTGAGTAGTGACTCATAATTTTCAGTATACAATCTTTCACTTCTTTGGTTAGGTTTATTCCTAAATATTTTATTGTTTCTGTTGCTATAGTAAAAGGACTTGATTTCTGGATTTCAACTTCTTCTTAGTGTTTGCATAGAGGAATGCCACTGACTTTTTAACTTTGTAGCCTGACACCTTACTGTATTGCCTGATGATTTCCAAAAGCTTCTTGATGGATTCCTTAGGTTTTTCCATGTATACTATCATGTCATCTGCTAATAGGGAGAGTTTGACTTCTTTTCTTCCAATCTGTATGCCTTTAATTCCTTGCTCCTGCCTAATTGCTATGGCAAGAACTTCCAACACTATGTTGAATAGTAGTGGTGATAGTAGGCAGCCCTGCCTAGTACCTGACCTGAGGGGAAATGCTTCCATTTTTTACCATTGAGTATGTTGTTGGAATTATGTTTGCTATATATAGACTCTACTATCTTGAGAAATTTTCCATCTATTCCCATTTTTGTAGTGTTTTGATCATAAATGGATGTTGTATTTTGTCAAAAGCTTTCTCTGCATCTATTGATATGACCATGTAGTTTTTGGTCTTGCTTTTGTTGATGTGGTGGATCATGTTGATTGATTTACATATATTAAACCAACCTTGCATGCCTGAAAGAAACCCCACTTGGTCATGATGAACAATCTTTTTAATAGACTGCTGTATTTGGTTGGCTGGAATTTTGTTCAATATTTTATCATCTATGTTCATCAGAAATATTGGTCTGTCATTTTCTTTTTTGGTTGTGTCCCTATCTGCTTTTGGTATCAAAGTGATGTTGTCTACATAGAAGATGGAAGGGAGTAATCCAATGTCTTCAATCTTCTGAAAGATATTTAAAAGGAGAGGTATTAGTTGTTCTTTGAAGATTTTGTAGATTTCATTTGTAAAACCATCTGGTCTAGGACTTTTATTTTTGGGAAGATTTTTGATAACTGTTTCAATTTCAATTTCAATTTTTAACCATTGGAAGTTATTAGGCAATATAGCAAGGTGTCAGGCTACAAAATCAATGTACAAAAATCAGTGGCATTTCTTTATGCAAACACTAAATCTGAAGAAGAAGACATCCAGAAATCATTCCCACTCACTGTTGCAGCAAAATCAATCAAATACCTAGGAATAAAGTTGACCAAAGAAGTAAAAGACTTGTATACTGAAAACTATAGGTCAGTATTCAAGGAAATAGAAACTGATACCAAGAAATGGAAAGACATCCCATGCTTATGCATTGGAAGACTTAATATCATCAAAATGAACATTCTCCCCAGAGCCATATACAAATTTAATGCAATACCCATCAAAGTTTCACCAAGCTTCTTTAAGAGAATAGAACAAAAACTACAATCATTTATCTGGAACCAGAAAACAAGTAGAATTGCCAAAACCATCTTGAGGAAAAGAAACAGAAATGGAGGCATCACACTCCCAGATATCAAACTATATTATAAGGCCATCATCATCAAAACAGCCTGGTACTGGGACAAAAATAGGCACACAGACCAGTGGAACAGAACTGAAAGCCCAGAACTAACCCCCCACATCTATGGATATCTAATCTTTGGTGAGGGGGCCCAAAGTATTAAATGGAGGAAGGAGGATCTCTTCAATAAATGATGCTGAGAAAATTGGGTTGAAACATGCAGAAGAATGAAACTGAACCACCTTATCTCACCAGAAACAAAAATCAACTCCAAATGGATCAAGGACCTGGATGTTAGACCAGAAACTGTCAAATACTTAGAGGAAAACATTGGTAGAACACTTTCCCACCTAAACCTCAAGGACATCTTTGATGAAACAAACCCAACTACAAGGAAGACTAAAGCAGAAACAAACCAGTGAGACTACATCAAGTTGAAAAGCTTCTGTACAGCCAAATAAACTATCACACAAACAAAGAGACCCCTCACAGAATGGGAGAATATCTTCACATGTCATACATCAGACAAGAGACTAATAACCAAAATATACAAACATCTCAGGAAACTTAGCACCAAAAAAGCAAATGACGCCATCCAAAAATGGGTAGAGGATATGAACAAAACATTCAAATCATAGGAGATCCAAAAGGCTAACAAACATATGAAAAATTGCTCCAGGTCGCTGATTGTCAGAGAGATGTAAAGACAACACCTCACTCCTGGGAGAATGTCATACACCAGAAAAGGTAACAGCAGCAAATGCTGGAGAGGCTGTGTGGCCAAAGGACCCCTCCTGCACTGCTGGTGGGAATGTAAATTGGTCCAGCCTCTGTGGAGAACAGTCTGGAGAACTCTTACAAGGCTAGACATAGACCTTCCATATTACCCAGTAATTCCTCTCCTGAGGATATACCCCAAGGATTCCATAATGCCCAGCCAAAAAGATATGTGTACACCTATGTTCATAGTAGCACAATTCATAATAGCTAAAACCTGGAAGCAATCCAGGTTCCCAACAACAGATGAGTGTCTGAGAAAGCTGTGGTATATATACACAATGGAATACTATGCAGCTATTAAGAACAATGAACACACATTCTCTGACCCATCTTGGCTGGAGCTAGAAGGAATTATGTTAAGTGAGCTAAGTCAGAAAGATAAAGATGAGTATAGGATGATCCCACTCATCAACAGATGTTGAGAAAAAAGAACCGACAGAGAAACTAAAAGATGGATTTGATTAAATCTAGATTAGGGCACCAAAGTAAAAACCCTGTGGTGAGGGGGAGGGTGGACATTTGACTTCCAGAGGCAAGGTGGGGGGCTGGGGTGGGACACAGTCATTTGATGGTAGGAATGGTGTTTATGTACACTCCTATTAAATTGTGGTCATATAAATCACTATGTAATTAATATGAGGGGGAAAATTGATTGTATGTCTCGAACTTTTTAAAACACAGACTGAGTCTTTTTAATACATAGGCTGAGTCTTTGATATGCTGATTCTCTTAAAAGCCTAGACCAGGGAGAACAGAAGCAACGGGTGACAGAGCTATATACAGTATGTTGGGTGTTATACAGCACATCCTAACAAAGGGACTTTTTAAAGTTAACCCAATGATCAATAATGTGATGATAACAATAACTATCCATTGTCTTCTTGAACCCTAAGACAGCAGGAACCTCGCATTTCCACTATAGAACCTATATTTCCCTCAGTCCTGGAATCTTAGGGTGGGGCGCACTTTCCTGCATGCTTCTCTCAATTCATATCAAATAATATTGCATCTGCCAAATGCAATCTAATCAACACAACGAATGCCACCTCAGAATGCTTCACTTTAGTCTGTGTCCAGAGACTTCAGGTATGGAATGGCAACCCTTCAGCTTCATTACTCGGGTGAGACCTTTCTTTTCATAGTATTCTCTAATTCCATTCCAGGTGGTTCACTTCCTAACAAAGCCCCACAACCTAGATATAGACCAGGTCCCCTGAGATAGATTATATGTTCAAACGTATCCATAAACTAGGGCAAAATATATACCTGAAAGCAAAAGTACACAATAGTCTTCAGTGAGTACTCCCCAACACTTCATCTGCACTATTCCAGCCTTTAGGTCCATAATTGTTCAGCAATTTGTTTGGCTTTGTATGTTTACTCTCTTTTCAGGCACCAGGTTCCAGATGCCAGCATGATGCCAACCACACTTCCTTGGACAGAGGACCCTACCAATGTGTCCTGAAGCTCTGCTTCCCCAGAGACCCACCCTACTAGGGAAAGAGAGAGGCAGACTGGGAGTATGGATAGACCAGTCAACGCCCATGTTCAGTGGGGAAGCAATTACAGAAGCCAGACCTTCCACCTTCTGCAACCCACAATGACCTTGGGTCCATACTCCCAGAGAGATAAAAAATGGGAAAGCTATCAGGAGAGGGGATGGGATACGGAGATTGGGTGGTGGGAATTGTGTGAAGTTGTACCCTTCCTATCCTACAGTTTTGTTCATGTCTCCTTTTTAAAATAAATAAATAACTAAAATTCCTAACTTTCCAAATCTAAATAGTCCTATAGTAATACACATCATTGTGAAACTATCAAAAATCAAGGCAAAAAAAAAAATTTAGAAGCTTCCAGAGAAAAGAAGAAAATGACTTATAAAGGTGGTATAGTTGGCACGCATCGAATTTTTCTGCAGGAGCCATGGAAACCAGGAAAGAGTGTAGTAGCATTTTCAAAGTTTTAAAAGATAGTAACTGCCAGCCACTTGTTATAAATCAAATCTGAAGAAGCAACCAAAAAAGTAATGGATATACAAAAACTAATGATGAGCCCTTTTAAGAACTTGCTCTAAGAAAGAATTATTTTAATTAATTTTTAAAATTTTTTTAAAAATATTTATTTCCTTTTTGTTGCCCTTATTGTTTTATTGTTGTAGTATTATTGTTGTTACTTATGTCATCATTGTTGGATAGGACAGAGAGAAATGGAGAGAGGAGGGAAGACAGAGAAGGAAAGAGAAAGACACCTGCAGACCTGCTTCACTGTCCGTGAAGGGACTCCCCTACAGGTGGGGAGCTGCGGGATCAAACCAAGATCCTTATGCAGGTCCTTGAGCTTTGTGCTACGTGCACTTAACCCGCTACGTTACCACCCGATGCCCTATTCTAACTTATTTTAAAAATTGTTATTACTGTTTATTTATTTTATATTTAGTTAGTTATTGCATAGAGAGAGGAATTGTCGGAAAGGGGAGATAGAGAGAGAAAGAGATATCTGAAGCAATTATTTCACTGCTTATGAAGTTTTCCTCCTGCATGTGGGGGCCAGGGCCTTGAACTTGAGTCCTTGTATATGATAACATGTTCTACCATATATAGTTATAGATATATAGTTATAAATATAAAGGCAACCCATATCCGTGACCATGGGAGACCTACTGCAGTTTCCAGTGGAGTGGGTTGGGACACTTAATTCTGGTGAGGAGAACAAGGAACTATACCCCTATTATCTTACAATTTTGCAGCTAATGTTAAATCATAATAAAACTAAATTAAAAATACGAAGAAAAATCATTTAGCTGAAAAAAGAACACAGTCTTTAGGAAAGAGAATGATGCTCCTGAACTTTGAATGTTTTCTAGTGTATTTTTGGGATGCAATAAATTTCCTCCATTTGATACATTTCCATGCCCACAATTAATCTAATGGCTGCACACACCAACTGGGATAAAAGAATTAAACGTTACAATCCTGCATATTTCGTTTCCTGTTTTAATATTGAACCCAAGCTAGAAGTTTAACATGCAAACTGAAATCTTGTAAATATTATAATAATTTAGGATGTGATTTTCTACTTCTTATAACATTTTTCTAATATATACTTTTACTATAAAAGTATATTTTTAAGCGTTAGTGTGTAAAATACAGTCTGTAGGCATTTATTCAACAAATTATGGTGTTATGTTCAGATATTTCCACTAGAGGGCACCTTAACAAAATATATTGAAAGGGAATTTAAAAAGATATATTTTTCATGATGAAAAGACCATTTAAAAAAATCAAATGCGGGGGTTCCCAGAAGATGGCGGACTGAGAAGCTGCTAGTGGCTTGAGCTCTGACCACATCTTCTGGAAACGGTAGGATTTTCTGCCTTTAGGCCAGTCAATAAGGGGTCCTAGCAGTGACACCAAGGAGGTGACTATAACTTAATTTGGGTTAAGAAATAGAGTAGAAAAAAAGGGGGGAAAATTCTTTCCTTTTAATTATTAAGCACACCTCCTCCCCCTTAACCCCCCTCATAACCAGTCCCTGGGGACCAGCTCCTAGCAGGCTCCCCTGCTGAGCTTCTGTCTTTACCAAATTCCTGTCCCACCAGGGAGTATCATTCATTCTAAGTCTATAGCCTTCTGAAACCTCTGGCCTTTTATCTTTCTAAGTAGCCAACCCCCCCCACCTCACCCCGCATAGCTAATTAAATAATTAAAAATAAATAAGTAAATAAAAAAACTCTTTCCTTTGACCTCTCTTTTATGACTGTTCTTTTTCTTTTTTCTCTCTCTTTCTCTTTTTTTCTTTTTCTCATTCTTGTCATCCTTTCTTCCTTAATCCTACAGCTTCCAAAGCCACAGGCCCCAGCCCACACACCACCAAACAGTGTGCTTTTTTGAATTCACTGATACACATTTGGGAATTATTTTGGGGAAGAGTTCTGACTCAGTGTGGACTCTCACTGCTAGTGTGTATGCTCAACTTCCCTTCCTCCTTTAGCCACCCCTAGAATATACACTGGATAGTAGATTTGCATAACTGTCTATTTCAGCTATCCTTGTCTAGTCCTGAGGTGTTTTTTTTTTTCTCATTCTTAACAATCAGCTGCCTCTGATCACGAGGTTTGAGGTAATCTGGGACAGGTTTTTTTTTTCTTACCCTGCTCTATTTTATTATTAATATTATATAAAGGCATATATCTTCCCCCCCTTTAGGTTGATCAGAATTAACTCTTAGGGTATCTTTCATTGCTAGGGTAGTGGGCATCTTATCTATTGTGGGAGGAACTTGTCTCCTTACTCCTACCTCCTCTACAGACTCTCGCCTCCCTTCTCCTCCTAGCTAATTAAAAAAATCAAATTAAATTAAATTAAAAATAAAGTAATAAAAAAAACCTTTCCTTTCACTGCTCTTTAATTATAGCTCTTTTTCTTTTCTTTTCCCTTTTATCTCACTTGTCTCTTTTATATTTTTTTTTATCTTGTCATACACTTCTTCCTTATTCTTCTTTGCCTTTCTGAATTTGTAAACTATTTCGGGGAAGAAATCTGACTCAGAGTGGACTCTCTATGTGTGTATCTCTGCTCTACTTCCCTTTCCCCTCTTGTTACCCCTAGAATATACAGTGAATAGTAGATTTGCATAACTATCTATTCTTGCTATCCCTTCTTTCTTTTCTCTTTCTTCTTCACTGGGATTTGGTTACTTTTCTTTAACGGATTGGAGAAATTGTTTGGCTAACTGGTAGTGATTAAACTGCTTCAATACTTGCTTCAGTTGCTACTGTAATTCCTGAGGTTGGTGAGTGCAATTGTCATAAAGGTATTTAGTACAGTGTTGCTTGTGCTCAAGACACAACAACTGAGGAACAACAAAGCATAAAAAAGAAACACATAAATAAAAAAAATGGGTAGATCAAAAACAAATAAAACTGCTACTCCAATGAATGAAGACAAGAGCCCAGAAGAAACTACAAATCAGCCAGAAGTAACCATAGATAAGAAAAGTATGCAAGCAATAATAAACTTATTAATCACAGAAATGAAAACAATATTGGAGGAAAGGAATGGCAGTATTAGGGAAACAACAGTTGAGACCCCCAAGGAAAATACTGATTATCTTGAGGCAATAAGAGAACTGAAAGCTGAAATAGCTGTAATGAAGAAAGAAGCTGAGGCAAGGGAAAGCAGACTAACAGAAGCAGAAGACAGAATTAGTCAGACAGAGGATGAGTTAGAGAAAACTAAGAAAGAGGTGAAAGAGCTTAAAAAGAGATTGAGAGACACTGAAAACAACAACAAAGACATATGGGATGATCTCAAAAGAAGTAACATTCACATAATTGGCCTGCCAGAGGAAGAAAGAGAGGAAGGGGAAGCAAACATTCTAGAGGAAATAATAAAAGAAAACTTCCCAGACCCGAATAACAGAAAGGACATCAAGATTCAAGAGGCCCAGAGAGTCGCAAACAGAATCAACCCAGACCTGAAGACACCAAGACACATCATAGTCACAGTGAGAAGAAGTAAGGATAAAGAAAGGATCCTAAAGGCTGCAAGAGAGAAACAAAAAGTCACATACAAGGGAAAACCCATAAGATTATCTGCAGATTTCTCCACTCAAACTCTAAAAGCCAGAAGAGAATGGCAACATATCTATTGAGCCCTGAATGAAAAAGGGTTTCAACCAAGGATAATATATCCTGCTAGACTTTCATTCAAACTAGATGGAGGGATCAAAACCTTCTTAGACAAACAACAGTTAAAGGAGGCAACCATCACCAAACCGGTCCTGAAAGATGTTCTAAAAGACCTCTTATAAACAAGAACATCACTATAATACTGGCAATATATCAGAGCAAACAAAACAAAAAAAATTTTTTTTGAACAATGGCACTACAATACATTAAATCCATATTATCAATAAATGTCAGTGGCTTAAACAAACCCATCAAAAGGCACAGAGATGGGGATGGATCAGAAAACATAATCCAACCATATGCTGCTTGCAAGAATCCCATCTGTCACAACAAGATAAACACAGACTTAAAGTGAAAGGATGGGAAACTATCATACAGGCTAATGGACCACAAAAAAGGGCAGGAACAGCCATCTCATCTCAGACATGATAGATTTTACATTAAGTAAAGTAATAAAAGATAGGCAAGTACATAACAAAATGATTAGAGCATCATTCAGTGAAGAAGACTTAACAATCATTAACATCTATGCACCCAATGAAGGACCATCTAAATACGTCAAGCACTTACTGAAAGAATTTCAAAAATACATCAATAGTAATACAATAATAATGGGAGACTTCAATACCCCACTCTCACACTTAGACAGATCAACAAAGCAGAGAACCAACAAAGATACAAGATAATTTAATGAAGAGATTGACCGACTAGACATCTTGGATATTTTCAGAGTCCTTCACCCCAAAAAACTGGAATACACCTTCTTTTCAAATAAACATAACACATACTCAAGGATAGACCACATGTTAGGCCACAAAGACAACATAAATAAATTCAAGAACCTTGAAATCATCCCAAGTATCCTCTCAGACCACAGTGGAGTAAAACTAATATTTAACAACAAACAGACAATTATTAAAAGTCACAGAATTTGGAAACTAATCAACATACTCCTTAAGAACTACTGGGTCAGAGACTCACTCAAGCAGGAAATTCAAATGTTCCTGGAAACAAATGAAAATGAAGACACAATCTATCAAAATATTTGGGACACAGCTAAAGCAGTACTGAGAGGGAAACTTACAGCCAAACAATCACATATTAAACACCAAGAAGAAGTTCAAATGAACAACCTTACTGCACACCTCAAGGACATAGAGGAAAAGGAAAAAAGAAACCCTAAAGCATCCAGAAGGACAGAAATCACTAAAGTTAGAGCAGAAATAAACAACATTGAAAATAAAAGAACTATACAAAAGATCAATGAAGTCAAATGTTGGTTCTTTGAAAGATTAATGAAAATTGACAAACCCCTAGCCAGACTCACCAAACAAAAAAGAGAGAAGACTCAAATTAATAGAATTATAAACGATGCAGGAGATATCACAACTGACACCACAGAAATCCAGAGAATCCTGCAAAACTTCTATAAAGAACTATACACCACCAAGCTAGAGAATCTGGAAGAAATGGAACAATTCCTAGAAGCATATGCCCTTCCAAAACTGAACCAAGAAGAACTACAAAATCTAAATGCACCAATCACAGACAAAGAAATTGAAACCGTTATTAAGAACCTCCCCAACAACAAAAGTCCTGGACCAGATGGCTTCACAAATGAATTCTACAAAACTTTCAGGAAACAGTTAGTACCCATACTTCTTAAGCTATTCCATAAGATTGAAGAAACAGGAATACTCCCTTCCACCTTCTATGAAGCCAACATCACCCTTATACCAAAAGCTGATAGAGACAGAACAAAAAAAGAAAACTACAGACCAATATCTCTTATGAACATAGATGCCAAAATATTAAACAAGATCTTGGCCAGCCGGATACAGCAACACATCAAAAAGATTGTTCATCATGACCAAGTGGGATTCATCCCAGGAATGCAAGGCTGGTTCAATATCCGTAAGGCAATCAATGTCATTCACTACATCAATAAAAGCAAAGGCAAAAACCACATGATTATTTCAATAGATGCAGAGAAAGCCTTTGACAAGATCCAACACCCATTCATGCTCAAAACTCTACAAAAAATGGGAATAGATGGGAAATTCCTCAAGATAGTGGAGTCTATATATAGCAAACCTACAGCCAACATCATACTCAATGGACAGAAGCTGAAAGCATTCCCCCTCAGATGGGGGACTAGACAGGGCTGTCTACTGTCACCATTACTCTTCAACATAGTATTGGAAGTTCTTGCCATAGCAATCAGGCAAGAGAGAGGAATCAAGGGAATACAGATTGGAAGGGAAGAAGTCAAGCTCTCACTATTTGCAGATGATATGAGAGTATACATAGAAAAACCTAAAGAATCCAGCAGAAAACTACTGGAAGTTATTAGGCAATATAGCAAGGTATCAGGCTACAAAATCAATGTACAAAAATCAGTGGCATTTCTTTATGCAAACACTAAATCTGAAGAAGAAGACATCCAGAAATCACTCCCATTTACTGTTTCAGCAAAATCAATAAAATTCCTAGGAATAAAGTTGACCAAAGAAGTGAAAGACTTGTATGCTGAAAACTATGAGTTGCTACTCAAGGAAATAGAAACTGATACCAAGAAATGGAAAGATATCCCATGCTCATGGATTGGAAGAATAAATATCATCAAAATGAACATTCTCCCCAGTGTCATATACAAATTTAATGCAATACCCATCAAAGTTCCACCAAGCTTCTTTAAGAGAATAGAACAAACACTACAATCATTTATCTGGAACCTGAAAACACCTAGAATTGCCAAAACCATCTTGAGGAAAAGAAACAGAAACGGAGGCATCATACTCCCAGACCTTAAACTATATTATAAAGCCATCATCATCAAAACAGCATGGTACTGGAACAAAAATAGGCACACAGACCAGTGGAACAGAATTGAAAGCCCAGAAATAAATCCCCACACCTATGGACATCTAATCTTTGATAAGGGGGCCCAAAGGATTAAATGGAAAAAGGAGGCTCTCTTCAGTAAATGGTGCTGGGAAAACTGGGTTATAACATGCAGAAGAATGAAATTGAACCACTTTATCTCACCAGAAACAAAAATCAACTCCAAATGGATCAAAGACCTAGATGTCAGACCAGAAACAATCAAATACTTAGAGGAAAACATTGGTAAAACACTTTCCCACCTACACCTCAAGGATATCTTTGATGAATCAAACCCAATTGCAAGGAAGACTAAAGCAGAAACAAACCAATGGGACTACATCAAATTGAAAAGCTCCTGCACATCCACAGAAACTATTAAACAAACAAAGAGACCCCTCACAGAATGGGAGAAGATCTTCACATGCCATATATCAGACAAGAAACTAATCACTAAAATACATAAAGAGCTCAACAAACTTAGCACCAAAAAAGCAAATGACCCCATCCAAAAATTGGCAGAGGATATGAACAAAACATTCACTATAGAGGAGATCCAAAAGGCTAACAAACATATGAAAAACTGCTCTAGATCACTGATTGATAGAGAAATGCAAATTAAGACAATACTAAGATACCACCTCACTCCTGTAAGAATGGCATACATCAAAAAGGACAGCAGCAGGAGTCAGACTGTAGCACAGCGGGTTAAGCGCAGGTGGCGCAAAGCACAAGGACCGGCATAAGGATCCCGGTTCGAACCCCGGCTCCCCACCTGCAGGGGAGTTGCTTCACAGGCGGTGAAGCATGTCTGCAGGTGTCTATCTTTCTCTCCTCCTCTATGTCTTCCCCTCCTCTCTCCATTTCTCTCTGTCCTATCCAACAATGACAAAAACAATAATAGCTACAACAATAAAACAACAAGGGCAACAAAAGGGAATAAATAACTAAAATAAAATATTAAAAAAAAATTTTAAAAAAAGGACAGCAGCAACAAATACTGGAGAGGTTGTGGGGACAGAGGAACCCTTTTACATTGCTGGTGGGAATGTAAATTGGTCCAGCCTCTGTGGAGAGCAGTCTGGAAAACTCTCAGAAGGCTAGACATGGACCTTCCATATGATCCAGTAATTCCTCTCCTGGGGTTATACCCCAAGGACTCCATAACACCCAACCAAAAAGAGGTGTGTACTCCTATGTTCATAGCAGCACAATTCATAATAGCTAAAACCTGGAAGCAACCCAGGTGCCCAACAACAGATGAGTGGCTGAGAAAGCTGTGGTATATATACACAATGGAATACTATGCAGCTATCAAGAACAATGAACCCACCTTCTCTGACCCATCTTGGACAGAGTTAGAAGGAATTATGTTAAGTGAGCTAAGTCAGAAAGATAAAGATGAGTATGGGATGATCCCACTCATCAACAGAAGTTGAGTAAGAAGATCTGAAAGGGAAACTAAAAGCAGGACCTGACCAAATTGTAAGTAGGGCACCAAAGTAAAAACCCTGTGGTGAGGGGTAGACATGCAGCTTCTTGGGCCAGTTGGGGGTGGGAGTGGGTGGGAGGGATGGGTCACAGTCTTTTGGTGGTGGGAATGGTGTTTATGTACACTCCTAGCAAAATGTAGACATATAAATCACTAGTTAATTAATATGAGAGGGGGAAAATTAATTGTATGTTTTTCAAAACACAAACTGAATCTTTTAAATGTATAGGCTGTGTATTTGATATGCAGACTCTCTCAAAAGCCTAGACCAAGTAAATCAGAAGTAACCAATAGCACAGCTATATACAAGATACTGGGTACTATACAGCAAACCATAACAAAAGGACTTTTCAAAGTTAACCCAATCACCAAATAATGTGATGATAACATTAATTATCGATTGTCTTTTTGAACCATAAGACAGCAGGAACCTCACATCTCCACTATAGAGCCTCTACTTCCCCCAGTCCTGGAACCCTTGGATAGGGCTCACTTTCCCATATGCCTCTCCCAATCCATATCAAATAATATTGCATCCGCTGATCACAACCTAACCAACGCAACGATTTCCACCTCAATATGCTTCACTTCAGACTGTGTCCAGAGACTTCACGTGTGGAATGACAACCCTTCAGCTTCATTACTTGGGTGAGACCTTTCCTTTCATAGTATACTCTAATTTCATCTCAGGTGGTTCACTCTCTAACAAAGTCCCAAAACCTAGATATACTCCAGGTTCTGTGAGAGAGAGCATATGTTCACACGTATCTATAAACTACTGCAAAATATATACCTGAAAGCAGAAGTACACTAGAGTTTGCAGTGAGTATCCCCCCCAACACTTCCTCTCCACTATTCCAAGTTTTGGGTCCATGATTGCTCAACAATTTGTTTGGCTTTGTATGTTAACTCTCTTTTCAGTCACCAGGTTCCAGATGCCATCAGGATGCTGGTCAGGCTTCCCTGGATTGAAGACCCCACCAATGTGTCCTGGAGCTCTGCTTCCCCAGAGACACACCCTACTAGGGAAAGAGAGAGGCAGACTGGGAGTATGGACCAACTAGTCAACGCCCATGTTCAGCGGGGAAGCAGTTACAGAAGCCAGACCTTCTACCTTCTGCAACCCACAATGACCCTGGGTCCACGCTCCCAGAAGGATAGAGAATGGGAAAGCTATCAGGGGAGGGGGTGGGAAATGGAGATTGGGTGGTGGGAATTGTGTGGAATTGTATCCCTCCTACCCTATGGTTTTGCTAATTAATCCTTTCTTAAATAAATAATAAAAATAAATAAATAAATAAATAAAATGCATTTTGAACTCTCACCATTTCTATCTACTCGTAGAAAGTTATTTCACATGAAAATACACCTATTTTCAATTAGAGGTTTATAACCTGGAGAGACTATTATCAGAGAAATGCTTTAAATTAATATAAAAGGTCTTACAGTACAAACAGAGGATGGAAACAAACAGCAAAACGAAGAAAATAGTTAAGTTAAAAAAACCCCAACCTCACTCTAAAATTATATTCTAAGGAAGTTTTCTGGGGGCTGGGAGCTGGTGCATCTGGTAAAACACATAGTACAAAGTTGGGGGTGGGGGTTAGAAGTCATCTTTAGCGTAAGTTTTTCAGGATGACAGTAGCAGTTACTACAGTCTGGATCAGCCTTTCTGTACCCAGCTCCTTCCAGTTCTAGGAACACACCTCCACCCAAAGTATTATCCAAGGGATCTTAGTCTATAACACCTACCTATCCATTTGCCTCTCATTTATTTATCTTCCTGTGTGCTCACCTATGTATCTACCTATCCTCTAGCTGCCATATTTCTAATAAGTTATTGCCTTCCTGATTATGAAGCCCTGGGGGAACAAATTCCTGTGCTGAGTGACTCTGTTCTCAAGTGTAAGAGCCCAGGTTCAATCCCTGATCCCCACCTATAGGAAGGGGGAAGCTTCCCAGGTGGTGAGGCAGTATTGCTCTGTTGGCACTTTCCTCTCAATTTCTCTGTCCTAGCAAAAAAAAAAAAAATTCAAAAAATTAAAAAATAAAATGTAATAAGAAGACTGACAATCCTGGACTACTGTCACATTTGATTATTAATTATCAGTTGCTTTCTAATTTCATATTAGTGAAATAATATATGCATTCTTTGGGGTACTTTTGATTCACTATTACATCTTTAATACCATGTTATTATTGAAAGTTTTGGTAGTTTCCTCTTTACATTTTGTAATATTCACTGTATACGACAACTCATTTAACCACTCTGTGATGGACAGTGGATTGTCTCTATCTAATGTAATAAAGACTATAATAAAACTGCTATGAGTAATTGGAATGCATCTTGTTGGTAAGGACAAGACATAAATTCTGATAGTTCAAGATTAGAAATGCAACAATGTAAACAAAAAAGGATTGTAAAAGTGGCATATTTGGATTTGACATACAAAAATAATAAGTAGCTTTACTTGAAAGTGCTTCTTGTTGTTAGTAGAGAAACCAGTGTTTCTATCTTCCCCCCTCAGGTGGCTCTTTCTAGAAATCCATTCATGCAAGTTTATGTGGAAAACATTCCAGAATGAACTTGAAATTTACCTGGAATGTGGTTTGAGGACCTCTCTGTGTTCAAATGTCCATGACAAGTTAAAATAAAATTTGTTTCTATAGCTTGCCCATTGTAATGCTGCAATGAGCATGAATATCTTAACACCTCTTTTGAGGTCTTGATTCTAATTGTTTTGGACATGTAGCCAGAAATGGGATTTCTAAATCATATAATAGCTTTAGTTTTTGAGTTTGTGGTAAATCCTGAATGTCTTCTAGTATAGTTTTTGGATGTAATAAATAAAAGCACTTTCAAATAGTGCTACTTATTATTTTTGTATGTCAAATCAAAATATGCCACTTTTACAATCCTTTTTTTTTTTTGTTTACATTGCTGCATTTCTAATCTAATAATAGCTTTCCACAGCAAGTGGGACATTTTGCCTGCCTGTGAATGTTGTGTAAGAATTCAATGTTGTCTCTATCTTCACTGACACTTGTTCTTTTGCTAATAACCATACTTAACAGGTTTGTGAGGTGATATCTCAGTGTGTATTTCCCTTATGGTTGGTGAAATTAGGTTTTGTTTGTAAGTTTGTTTGTTTGTTTGTTTGCCTCCAGGGTTATCACTGAGCTTTGGTGCCTGCACTACGAATCCACTGCTCCTGGAGGCCATCTTTTTTCCATTGTTGTTGGGTAAGACAGAGATAAATTGAGAAAGGAGAGGAAGACAGGGAAAAAAAGAGAGGGGAAGAGAAAGATAGACATCTGCAGACCTGCTTCACTGCTTGCAAATTGACCCCCCTGAAGGTGGGGAGCTGGGGGTTTGAACCAGGATCCTTGTGTGGGTTCTAGTGTTTCACACTATATGCACTTAACCCAATGTGCTACTGCCCAGTCCCCTGAATTCATATTATTTTGAGCATTTATTAATGTACCAACTGTTTATTTTTTTTCTTTTTTCTTTCTTTTTTTTTTTTTCTTTTATTTAAGAAAGGATTAATTAACAAAACCATAAGGTAGGAGGGGTACAACTCCACACAATTCCTACCACCCAATCTCCATATCCCACCCCCTCCCCTGATAGCTTTCCCACTCTCTATCCCTCTGGGAGCATGGACCCAGGGTCATTGTGGGTGGCAGAAGGTGGAAGGTCCGGCTTCTGTAATTGCTTCCCCGCTGAACATGGGTGTGGACTGGTCGGTCCATACTCCCAGTCTGCCTCTCTCTTTCCCTAGTAGGGTGTGTCTCTGGGGAAGCAGAGCTCCAGGACACATTGGTGGGGTCTTCAGTCTAGGGAAGCCTGGCCGGCACCCTGATGACATCTGGAACCTGGTGACTGAAAAGAGAGTTAACATACAAAGCTAAACAAATTGTTGAGCAACCATGGACCCAAAACTTGGAATAGTGGAGAGGAAGTGTTGGGGGGGATACTCACTGCAAACTCTAGTGTACTTCTGCTTTCAGGTATATATTTTGCAGTAGTTTATGGATACGTGTGAACATATGCTCTCTCTCACAGAACCTGGAGTATATCTAGGTTTTGGGACTTTGTTAGAAAGTGAACCACCTGGGATGGAATTATACTATGAAAGGAAAGGTCTCACCCGAGTAATGAAGCTGAAGGGTTGTCATTCCACACGTGAAGTCTCTGGACACAGTCTGAAGTGAAGCATGTTGAGGTGGCAATCATTGTGTTGATTAGGTTGTGATCAGCAGATGCAATATTATTTGATATGGATTGGGAGAGGCATACGGGAAAGTGGGCCCTATCCAAGGGTTCCAGGACTGGGGGAAGTAGAGGCTCTATAGTGGAGATGTGAGGTTCCTGCTGTCTTAGGGTTCAAAAAGACAATGGATAGTTAATGTTATCATCTCATTATTTGGTAATTGGGTTAACTTTGAAAAGTCCTTTTGTTAGGGTTTGCTGTACAGTACCAAGTATCTTGTATATAGCTGTGCTATTGGTTGCTTCTGATCTACTTGGTCTAGGCTTTTGAGAGAGTCTGCATATCAAATACACAGCCTATATATTAAAAAGATTCAGTCTGTGTTTTAAAAAACTTCGAGACATAAAATTAATTTTCCCCCTCTCATATTAATTAACTAGTGATTTATATGACTACACTTTACTAGGAGTGTACATAAACACCATTCCCACCACCAAAAGACTGTGACCCATCCCTCCCACCCACCAACTGTTTATTAATATGTCTTCTTTGTATACATGTCTATTCAAGTTCTTTTATTTATTTATTTTTATGTGAGAGAAAGAAATCAGAGCACCATATATGACTCATGATATGTTGTTAAATTTTTGTTGTTCTTGTTTTATGTGGTGCCCCAGATCAATCCCAGAACTTCATATATATGCACACTACCACTGAGTTAACTCCTGGGTCCCGTAACAACTTTCTTAATTGGACTATTGAGTTGAATATCCATTGTCAGAAGGATGGATAAAGAAAAAGTTGGACCTGAAAGTTTCTAATAATTGCAAAAGCAAAATACAAACTCTATAAAAATTCATAATACTGAGTTATCACAAAAGACTACCTATAAAATAGACATACAACATATTCAAGACAGAGTAACTTTAATCTTTTGTAAAAAAAAAATCTCCTAATAATTCCATGTCTTTAGAAGATACCACTCTCACTCCTCCCAGGCCTATGGACCCCTGTCCCACTGGGATCCAGGCACCCAGACCCCAAGCTGTTCCTTTCCTTGACCTCGATGTCTGTTGTATTACCTGCCAGCAGCTCTCTTCCACACACAGCCACAGAGCTGAGTCTCACTTCCTCTGGTGCTTCATTCAAATGCCACATCCATTGAAAGAGATTTTTTTTAATCACTACGTAAGATATATTATTTATTATTCATATTTTATTTATTATTCATATTTTCTAGCTCTGATCAGAAGTCATCTCTAAAGGGCAGAATGCCTATTCTGTTCACTGCCATCTCTCCTGATAATGGAGGACATGGAATAAGTATTTCTTGAATGTTTGAGCAAACACCCTATAGTCACCATCCACTGAATGGCTACAAGAATTTCCCTGGTTGTTCTTCCTCATTTCCATCCTCTGCCCCCACTCCACTAGATCTGATCAGGTATCTATGTTGGTTAGTCATGACCGTGATTTACTTTGAAACACAGTATTCCCTTGTAATCCTAAAAATGTTCAGTTTCTTTGTGCACACTTTTGACTTTCTGCCTGTGTAATCATTCTATATTCTATACTTTTCTGCAATCTGTTTTTTCCACTCAACATTATGATTTTGAAATTCATGCATGTTGTGAATAGCTTTTGCTCTCTCTGTTTAACCATGGTGCGATATTCTTCTGTGCAATCACACCACAATTAATTTATACACTTTTCTTTTCACTGATGTTTGGATGGTATCTAGTATGGGTCTTCTAAAATTTATGGTTATGGCACTTTGTTGTGACACAATATACTGGCCAACGATAGGAAATTGGACACAGCACAAAGGTGATGTCAGTCTGGCGACAGAGCATACTAGGATCTACGCAAATGCACAAGGGATTGTGGGTGGGTGAGGGAAGCACAGACAGCCGGAAGTCAGGCCCTTTTGGCCCTTGCTTCTTCTCCTGCTCATACAGTTCCCGGCTGAGGTTGCCTAGGACCTTCCATGCTGCTCTGGACCAGAGACACTGAACACGTGTAACTCAGCTAGGGATAAACCCTAGACTCCTCTACAGTCATAATGAGTAACCTATGCCTCTGTCAATAATTGTTTATCTTGTGGGGCTAAACTTCTCGTAATTAATTCATGGACTTATAAGACTAGCTTATTTTACCCCTGCAGATAATTACTTTGCCTTACCTAAAATATAGCATCCCATTATATTATGTGTACATATAAAACAAGCCTAATAGAGCTTTGATTGTTTAAACCTGCTCCCAGGAATGCCTCAGCCTAGTCTTTTCAATTTACAACAGCACTTTTAAAATAGTTTGCAAATATACACATATGAAAAATCCATTTGATCTGTTGAGACTCTATGCAATTGTGTGAGTTCTTCTAGATTCCAGATGTAGGAGTGAATACAGTAAGTCGTAGGGTCTTTTGTTATTAGTCAAAGTCCTCCCAAAGATATCACCCCAACTGACACATATCCCTCAACGGTATGTAACTGTTCTGGCTGTTCCACATCCTCACAATAACTTGATGTTATCAGACTTTTTTACATTCTTGCCAATTTGTTGACAGCAAAACAGTGTAGCAGATTCAACTGGCATTTACTCAGTTATCACTGACACTGAATTGCTTTTCTCTGCTTCTAAGAGTTTCTTTCTCTATGGAATGCCTCCACCATTTTTAGTGAGTGATTTTTCTATTTCTTGCTTGAAGCACCCCTTACATATTCTGGAGATAAACAAAAAAGCCTGTCAGTTATACATGTGGCAATATTATTCTCCTCATAGTGGAATTGTGAGGGTTTTACTTTGCTTTGTTTTCTTTTTATGCGATGACAGTTCGTAGTTTTAATGTAATTGAATTTATACTTTTTCTTAATAGTGTGTTTCTTTAAGTTTTTTGTAAAGAGAACTCCTTCTTAACTGAGAAGCTATAAAGACACGATATAGACTTCTAATTGTTTTACAGTTCTTTCTTTTACAGTTAAGCCTTTTGTCCTTCTAGAGTCGGTTTTTTAATGTATCATCTGATATGGGGATACAATGTCACATGCATAACCAATTTCCCAAGCTCTGCTACTTAAAAATCCAATCTACTCCCTCTGGCCTACATTTCCCAGCTCCATAATGTGTCATTTCCATATTTGAATGGTTCTATGTTGTTGCTTCCTTGATCTATGTCTATCATTTTATTAATTTTTTTGTTCTTTGTGATAAGAGTGCTTACATATGATCTATCCTCTTAACAGTGTTTTAAGTGTTCAATACAATTGGCTATCTAGTGGCAAGATGGCTTAAAGTAGACCTCTAGGAGTTACTCATCTTGTATAACTGAATTCTTATGCCCATTGATGAACAAAACTCCATTTAAAAACATTTTAGAAAGTAAAAATAGAAAGCTACTTCCACAGCATAATAATAATGATTTCTAGGAAATGATGCTTCCTGAAGAGAGCCCAGAAGCATTTTCATTTACACTAGATTAGACAAGGATACTCATTATTTATTATAATTTAAATTGTTCCGAAGTCAATAACAAGCAGTGCTCCAGCTGGGAAGGAGGAGGCAATATTCCCTTATTTCCAGATGCTATCACTATATTTTTATATATATTAAAAAAAAACACATTGAAAGTGAGATCTGGGTAAGGTGATCAATTATACAGTTTACAGACTAAAGTGATCAGGCCTCTTTCAATGGAAATAATTCTTATTTTGTAAAGAGATTCAACTCACACAGAAAGTACAATATCTACAAATCCTAATAATAACTAGTAAGACTTATATGTCACAAGTAAAAAATCGTTTTCACATGCCATGTAATCCACAGAGCAAACTCTGCATAGACATTGTTATTATTATAATCTTTGTATAATTAAAAAAACATGAGCCTCTGGATATTTTCATAGATTCCCAAGGTTATTCATAGAACACAGCAGAGTCAGGATATGAACCACACTGTATTATCTTATCCACTAAGCAAAACAGTCACTCTAATGTTACAAAGGAAGCCATAAGACTGAAGTAAGTAATCACTAAAACACTCAACTCGCGCTGGTGGGGGGTGGGGGTGGGGGTGTGTGGGTGGGATGGGACACAGTCTTTTGGTGGTGGGAATTGTGTTTATGTACACTCCTAGTAAAGTTTAGTCATATAAATCACTAGTTAATTAATATGAGAGGGGGAAAATTAATTGTATGTCTTGAAGTTTTTAAATCACAGACTGAGTATTCTTAATATATAGGCTGTGTATTTGATATGCGGACTCTCTCAAAAGCCTAGACCAAGTAGATCAGAGGCAACCAGTGGCACAGCTATTTACAAGATACTGGGTACTGTACAGCAAACCCTAACAAAAGGACTTTTCAAAGTTAACCCAATTACCAAATAATGTGATGATAACATTAACTATCCATTGTCTTTTTGAACCCTAAGACAGCAGGAACTTCACATCTTCACTATAGAGCCTATATTTCCCCCCAGTCCTGGAACCTTAGGATAGGGCCCACTTTCCCGTATGCGTCTCCCAATCCATACCAAATAATATTGCATCCACCGATCACAACCTAAGCAACGCAACGATTGCCACCACAACATGCTTCAGCTCAGACTGTGTCCAGAGACTTCAGGTGTGGAATGACAGCCCTTCAGCTTCATTACTCGGGTGAGACCTTCCCTTTCATAGCATTCTCTAATTCCATCCCAGGTGGTTCACTTTCTAACAAAGTCCCAAAACCTAGACATACACCAGGCTCTGTGAGAGAGAGCATATGTTCACATGTATCCATAAACTACTGCAAAATATATACCTGAAAGCAGAAGTACACTAGAGTTTGCAGTGAGTACCCCCCCAACACTTCCTCTCCACTATTCCAAGTTTTGGGTCCATGGTTGCTCAACAATTTGTTTGGCTTTGTATGTTAACTCTCTTTTCAGTCACCAGGTTCCAGATGCCATCAGGATGCCGGCCAGGCTTCCCTGGACTGAAGACCCCACCAATGTGTCCTGGAGCTCTGCTTCCCCAGAGACACACCCTACTAGGGAAAGAGAGAGGCAGACTGGGAGTATGGACCGACCAGTCAATGCCCATGTTCAGCAGGGAAGCAATTACTGAAGCCGGACCTTCCACCTTCTGCCACCCACAATGACCCTGGGTCCATGCTCCCAGAGGGATAGAGAATGGGAAAGCTATCAGGGGATGGGATGGGATATGGAGATTGGGTGGTGGGAATTGTGTGGAGTTGTACCCCTCCTACCCTATGGTTTTGTTAACTTATCATTTCTTAAATAAAAAAATAAATTAAAAAAATACAACTCAATGGAGACCTGTTCCAAAGCTGATGACTGCTTATCATGAAGGATGTTAATTGCCAGATTGACAGACTCCTTACAGAATTTGTCTTAATGAAGCAGTTCTGTCAAGAAGCAGTTACTTTTATCTGGCTACTTTCTTCAAGTTCTAAGTTTCTAAACATGAAAATTCTAAACAAACAAGCAAAAAAAAAAAAAAGCAATGTGGCCTGATACTAAAATATACTAAAGCCATAAAAATTAAAATATTGAGGTACTGGAATAGAAGCAGCTGAAGCTTGTCCACTTTGGGTAATTTGGACTCCTCTGAACATTTCACAATGGCCAACATTTTAGTTATTACTGATGGCATCCTGGGTGCTAATAAACATGATATACCACCACCCCTGAAATCATCTAACCCCAAAATGTCAATAATGCCAAGACTGGGAAACTGAAAAGAAAAAAAATGAATAGAACAGAGGAGTGGATGCAAAATTAGACTTAAATATTTATATAAATGAAATCTAATATATGGTGTCTTTAAACCATTGGAAAATAGTTAACTTGAGATAACTAGTAAACCATTTGAAAAAGAGTAGAGCAAACCCCTAACTTGACTACTATCGTTAAATCCGCATAAAAATCAAAAGCATCATCATCACAGTAACACAAAAGACAAAATACAAATCACATATGACAGAAAGATTTGTGGCATATACATCACACAAGAACACATTAATGTATCTGATAGAAGAAAGAAGTTTTTTTTTTAATTAATCCAAAAAAGATAAGCTACCCAGAAAATACACAGCAAGCATACAACAGGATATTTGGGTATTAAAAAACATAAAATAGAGTAGTGAAAATTACAAAGAAAATGTAAGATATATCAGTATAATAACAAGATATAATAATAATGAGCAGTGAAAATTTAAATGAGGTATCATTTTGACAAGAAAAAACCTGTAAGACTACAATGACTGAAGGCACAGATTTCTGAGTCAAATCCCCCAGGAATGAGTCCTTTAGTACCCTGTCCTGTGGTGAGTCATCAGCATTACCAGCAATGGGAGTTTTTGATTCCCCAATGTCACAAGAGAACTATAAAGGGCACTCACCACAGTTGTGGTTACATAATATATAATCTAAATTTATGTTGCTCTAATACAGAGTAAGCAGCATTCTTTTATATTGACTGAGCCCATTTGACTGTATAAATCTGTACCAACTCAATCTTCTGGGTGCAAATTCACTGGAGGCAGTATCCAGAAGTTTTATTAGCTCTGATGATTTACTCAGGTCTAGGGAGTGCCATTTATTTCCCGGTAGAAAAACAGTTTGTAATATTTCAGTATTTCATTATTCACAGATTTCTCCTAAAGTCCATTAAAGTTCTTTTTTTGTTTTTTAAATCTCCTACAAGGCAGTAAACATCCTTCATGGTTTGGCCAGTACTTATGAATATTTCTCAAGAAATGATGTCTGTAGGTAACCTTAACATCATGAGAGAATCTATTCTGGATTAGGAAAAATACCCCTTTCCACTCGCTGCCCCTGAATTACCTAGAGTGTCTACATTGGTAAAGCATTTGAATGTATCTATTCTTTTAGTTCAGAACTAGGAGAATTATGATTCCCAGGTAGCCTGACAAGTGAAACCCAATATCCCACCCCTAGTAATCCCAAGATAGATTCACCAAGTACTGCCCAGGCCCTCTGAAGCCATTTCCATGTGGCTGAAATTACTCAAAGAACGAGTATATAAAAGATAGTCAAATGTCATAGGTGGAATGAGGATTGGGGGGGGGGGGGTTGCACAGGCCTTAGACTGAGCCACCAAACCCTGCCCTCTTGTCTTAAGATAGCTTTCACACATGTTAAGATGGCTCAGTCGTGTCACTTTTGCCCAGCTCAGGCCCCTACTCACCACAGATGTAACAGGGGAAAGGGCAAGTCTCGGGAATCTGTTCTTTTCTCTGAGCACAGAGATTTTGCAAAAGCCAAAGAGTTATATGAAAGACAGACTCAGAAACAAAAACCTTTAAGACATAAAAGAAGACATTTAACTTGCAAAGAACTTGAAAGGGGCTCTTTGGCTGCTGCTTCTTATGGTCTCGACGGAGGAGCGCCAGGTATCCGCCATGGCTACTTCTCCTGGGAACTGAACACGTGTGACTCTGCTAGCTGGGTTCCCGATGATACCATGATGCCAACCGGACTTCCCTGAGCAGACCACCTCACCAATGTGTCCTGGAGCCCCACCTTCCCAGATTCCTTGTCCCATTAGGGAAAGAAAGAGACAAGCTGGGAGTATGGATTGACCTGTCAACACCCATGTTCAGTGGGGAAGCAATGACAGAAGCCAGACCTTCTACCTTCTGCACCCCATAATGACCAGAGAGTACATACTCCCAGAGAGATAAAGAATAGGCAAGCTTTCAAGGGAGAGGATTGGATACAGAGTTCTGGTGGTGGGAATTATGTGGAAATGTACCCTCTTACACTATGGTCCTGTCAATATTTCCATTTTATAAATAAAACTTAAAAAAAAAAAAGAACTTGAAAGGGGCCAGGCAGTGGCTCACCTGGTTAAACACACACATTACTGGGTGCAAGGACCTGGGTTCAAACCCCTGGTCCCCACCTACAGGCAGAAATCTTCACAAGCAGTGAAGTAGGACTCTGTCTCTTTGATGACCCTATCTCTTTTGCTCTTCCCTCCCCCTCTCCATTTCCCTCTGTCTCTATTCAATAAATAAATAAATGAAAGTTGAAAAGAATGCAGTAATTCAGAACTGACTCAAAATAAAATAACCTCCCAAAGTATGAAAGGGGAAAAACCATGCCAGATCACCACTGGCCTCCAGGTTTATGTTAGCTTGTTAGTGGGAAATCAGTTCACAAAAGTGGGGAGACATCTTTAACCAACAGTTCTGCAAAAGTGAAGGCTAAGTTACTCATTAGGGGTGAACTTAAAGGAATTTCTCAGATTCCTTGTTTCCCAACTTCTTGCAATGCCTTCTGAGTTCAATACTATGTTTTTGGTTACTTCCTCTTACTTTTAGCTGTGAACTCTGCCACTGGCCACACCAGCTGTACTTCCAAACATGCCAAGCAAGCTCCTACCTCAGGAAAATGTTTATGGAGTATAAAAATGAGCATGAATTTGAAAGAATGAGAAAGAAGACATGGCAGAGGAACCAGCAGCTGTTCCTCTGTATTCCAATCTGAACCTCAGAGAGGTAACTGTCCCAAGATTCCCAGAGAGATGGTCTGCAGAGCAGCGCATCAGCTCAACGTCAAGTAGGCACAGGTGTGACAGTCATCAACTCACATGTGTCCTCTTCCCTTTTGTCCAAGTAGAAGCATCACCATACAGGCAAAGCCAGGGAATTTCCCTTACTAAGCTACACCACTGAGCAAAAATCCTGCAGAGAGAGAGAGAGAGAGAGAGAAAGAGAGAGAGAGAGAGAGAATGAATGAGAGAGAGAGAGAAATCAAGAATGAAAATTCCCAGAAACTATCAGATACTTAGAGGAAAATATTGGCAGAACTCTTTTCTGCATAAATTTTAAAGACATTTTCAATGAAATGAATCCAATTACAAAGAAGACTAAGGCAAGCATAAACCTATGGGACTATATCAAATTAAAAAGCTTCTGCACAGTAAAAGAAACCACTAACCCAAACTAAGAGACCCCTCACAGAATGGGAGAAGACCTTTATATGCCTTATATCAGACAAGACACCTGCAGCCCTGCTTCACCACTTGTGAAACTTTCCCCCTACAGGTGGGGACCAGGGGCTTGAACCTGGGTCCTTCCACCTGTAACATGTGCACTCAACCAGGTGTGCCACTACCTGGCCCTGAAATTAATCTTCTAAAGGCATATTTGGGGGCAGCAGATTTTTCTCCACTCCACAAGTGGAATACATACGTTTTACAGACAGAATGAAGAATAATAATCCAGGGGGGCTGGGCAGTGGTGCACCCAGTTAAGTGCACAGAGCACCATGTTCAGGGACCCATGTCCCTGAACCCACCTGTAGTAGGGACACTTTACGAGCAAGGAAGTAGGTCTACAGGTATCTCTCTTTCTCTGTCCTCTCTCTTTCCCTCCTTTTTCAATTTCAATCTGTCCTATGCAATAAATAGAGTGAGAGAAAGAAAGAAAGAAAGAGAGGAAGAAAGGAAGAAAGAAAAAAAGAAAGAAAGAAAGAAAGAGAAAAAGAAAGAAAGGAAGAAAAAAGGAAAAGATGGCCACCAGGAGCAGAGGATTCCTAGTGCTGGCACCAAGTCCCAGCAATAACCCTGGAGGCAAGAAAAAATAAAAGAATCCAGTGGTCCTTGATATCCCAAATTGAGGGTGTTAAGGAAAGTTTTTTTAAAATGTATCTATTTGGGAGTCGGGCGGTAGCACAGCGGGTGGTGCCAAACTCAAGGACTGGCAAAAGGATCCAGGTTTGAGCCCCCGGCTCCCCACCTGCAGGGGAGTCGCTTCACAGGTGGTGAAGCAGGTCTGCAGGTGTCTGTCTTTCTCTCCTCCTCTCTGTCTTCCCCTCCTCTCTCCATTTCTCTCTGTCCTATCCAACAACGACATTGATAAGAACTACAACAATAAAACAAGGGCAACAAAAGGGGAATAAATAAATAAATAAATAAATACAATTTTTTAAAAATGTATCTATTTGACAGCAGGAAGAGGAGGGTAGGGAAATTATCAATTCTTTGAAGGAAAATCTTAGACACAAAGCAATTTTTTTTTACCAGTTTCTCCTCTTAGAAATTCTGAAATGTTATCACCCGCATTATTTTTTTTATATATTCAAGCAGTGAGAGGTTCAGGTGATTCAAGAAAATTAATACATTGCTGAGTAAACTTACTTGAAATTAAAGAACAGGTATCATTGGAATTATTGAAAATGTGTGTTGAAGTGCTTTTATCTCCCTCACATGAACACACTTCCCTTCAGACCTTAAGTTCATTTCTTCACACAGCATGCTAAGGACATATTTCAGCCAGCATGCTATTATCTTCAAAGTGTTAGCACTTTTTTAAAAAAATATTTATTTCCTTTTTGTTGCCCTTGTTGTTTTTATTGTTGTTGTAGTTATTACTGCTGTTGATGTCATCATTGCTGGATAGGACAGAGAAATGGAGAGAGGAGGGGAAGACAGAGGGGAGAGAAAGATACCTGCAGACCTGCTTCACCGCCTGTGAAGCGACTCCCCTGCAGATGGGGAGCGAGGGGCTTGAACCGGGATCCTCATGCCGGTCCTTGTGCTTTGCACCACGTGCACTTAACCTGCTGCACTACTGCCCAAGTCCCAGTGTTAGCACTTTTTAACATTAATTTCAGGACTGGAAGATATATTGCTGACCAGTTCTTTGTGAATTCAGCCATTCTGGTGCTTCTCAGGTAGGTGATCACATATAAGCACAGCTCTTGCTAATCCCAGTTTTCTTTTTCCAATTGATCTTATAGTCACAACTGATCATTTAGTTAGATGGAAACATGCCCTCCATATCATGGATTTTCAGCAAGAGAAGGGAAACTCATCCCATATTTCCCCTTACACTGATTTGCACATGGACAGTTTTAGGCAACTGTAAGTCCCACAGCTCATGCACTGATAGCAAGTCCCCCAACTGTGCTGTTGGTAATTGATGAGGTTCAGTTCACAGTACTCCAAACATGGCAACTTGGTGTGTTTGCGGATTTTAGGTTGAAAGAATTAAACAACAGCCAGTGCAGGAAAGTCTTTTGTGACTGCCCCCTGATGTAAATCACCCATGTGAGAAATGCTTTCCTGATACCTGAAGGAATGGGACATTTCTGAAAACCAAAGGACACAGAGAGGAACCTAATTGAGCAAACCTTGAGAAGTTTCTTCGGATTTCCTACAGTTAGTGAATATTTCTTGCATTTTCAAATCTTACCTCTATTTCCTACTGTGAGGTTAGAGAAAAGCCCCGAATATTGAGAACAGCCGTTAACCCAAAACCAACTGTTCCTTGTTCTGCGTAAATATTTCCACCTGTACCCACCCTGTGATAACTATAAAAAGGTGGGATGAAAATGATCAGGGTCGCAGACTCCCCCCAAGGGGAAGGGTATCAGCGGCCCAAGCTTAAGCTTGCTAATAAAGGCTCTTGCTGTTGCATGTGATTCTGGTCTTCTTTGCCTGAGATCGGGACTCAAACTTCTGGGTATAATACCTACTGTTTGCCAACCTATCATAAAACAAAACCTTGTAGGTTTAACTGGCTCTCCCAGTTCTTCATCTCTTTATCAAACCTCCCGTGTCACACAAACATAGTTAGTAATATTTATAGCTTTCTCTTGCTAGCCTGCTTTTTAGTATGAGGGTCTCATTTGAGAACCTAAAGTGTAGAGTAGAATTAAAAAGATTTTTCTTGGGGGCCGGATGGTGGCATCTGCTTGAGCATGTGTTACAATGCACAAGGACCCAGGTTCAAGCCTCTGGTCCCCACCTGCAGTGGGAAGGAAAGCTTTGCAAGTGGTGAAGCAGTGCTGTGTCTCTCTATCTCTCTCTTTCTCTATCCCCCCCTTCTCTCTTGATTTTGGGCTATCTATATTCAATAAATAAAGATAATAATTTTGGGGAGTCAGGCGGCAGCCCAGCAGTTTAAGCACACGTGGCACAAAGCGTAAGGACCGGCGTAAGGATCCCAGTTCAAGCCCCCAGCTCCCCACCTGCAGGGGAGTCGCTCCACAAGCAGTGAAGCAAGTCTGCAGGTGTCTGTCTATCTCTCTCTCCCCCTCTGTCTTCCCCTCCTCTCTCCATTTCTCTCTGTCCTGTCTAACAAAGATGGCATCAATAACAACATTAATAACTACAACAACAATAAAAAGACAAGAAGGGCAACAAAAGGGAAAATAAATAAAATATTAAAAAAAGATAATTTTTTTTTTGTAAAAAGTATTTTTCTTGAGTGAGGACCTGGGTTCAAGCTCCTGGTCTGCACTTGCGGGAGAGAAGCTTCATGAGGCATAGAGCAGTGCGATAGGTGTCTCTCTGTGTATCTTTCTTACCCTCTATCAAAAGCTAAATTAATTTTAATTCTTTTTTGCCTCCAGGGTTATAACTGGGCTCAGTGCCTGCACTACGAATTCACTGCTCCTGGAGGCCTTGTTTTTCCCCCTTTCATTGCCCTTGTTTTTTTTATCGTCATTGTTATTATTGTTGTTGTTATTGCTGTCATTGTTGCTGGATAGGACACAGAAAAATCAAGAGAGGAGTAGAAGACAAAGATGGGGAGAGACAGATAAACACCTGCAGACCTGCTTCACCATTTTTGAAGTGACCCCCCTGCAGGTGGGGAACCTGGACTAGAACTGATCCTTGTGCTTGGGGCCATGTTCACTTAACCCGCTATGCTACTGCCTGGCCCCCTAATTTTAATTTTTAAAAAGACTTCTTCAAAAAGTATTTCCCTCTTTTACAATGCTATGCTGTAGCAAAGTTTCACCTGACGCAGGAATTTTAGTAGTAGCTGATTCTGAGTTAAATATTTGCCACTGATTTTGAAACCTGCTTCTTAAGCTCCTTTGATATTTATTTATTTATTTATTTATTTATTTAACCAGAGCACAACTCAGCTCTGTTTTATGGTGCTGGTGGGGCAGGGATTGAACCTTGGACTTTGGAGCCTCAGGCATGAGAGTCTGTTTGCATAACCATTATGCTATCTACCCCCACCCTCTTAAGCTCCTTTGTAATGCTGTGACTTGCACTGTTTTCTTCTACAAGGAAGGCAACACTGAATGATGCATGCTCTTCCCAGTTCATTCCATATTAATAGACTTCATACTGGAAAATCTTGCACTCTGCTTATTCTCAAAATGTTCAATACATTTAGCAAAGAGATCACTGTATTTTGCTTAAAGTGACATGAGAATATTGAAAGAAACTTTATGCCACTTTGGAAGAAATAGTCATATTTTAGGAATCTAAATGAAAACGGGGGAGGGGTTACTTGCTTAATTTGCTCCTCTCATCCAGCCAGAGCAAATTTTTAGTTCATCACAGTATTCTGAGCTAAGGTATTCTCCAATCTTATCATTTCTGACTTCCAGTTCATGAACAGGTTTTGAGCTTATGATTTTTTTAAAAGATTTTATTTATTTATGAGAAAGATAGGAGGAGAGAGAAAGAACCAGACATCACTCTGACACATGTGCTGCAGGGGATCAAACTCAGGATCTCATGCTTGAGAGTCCAAAGCTTTACCACTGCACCACCTCCTGGACCACATGCTTATGATCTTTTGAGGGGAGTTAGGGGTGAAACAAACAATTCATGCAAATTAACAAGTTCAAGGACTGAGGAGAGAGCATAATGGTTATGCAAAAGTCTTTCATGCCTGAGGCTTTGAGGTCCCAGGTTCAATCCCAAACACTACCATAAATCAGAGCTGAGCAGTGCTCTGGTATCTCTCTGTATCTTCTCCTCTCATTAAAATAAAATAAATGACATATTAAAAACAAACTAACAAGTTCAAATGAAGAAGACATCCATAAAGGATGTTGTTGTAGAGCCAGATGTTGTAGTGCGCGGGCCACAGAGAAGAGAGAGAGAGGGTCCGGAGCGAAGAGGAAACACAAATCTTTATTCGCACTGGCACCTCAGAGTTGGGTGTTAGAGAAGCAGGTTGGGCCACGTGGAGGTAGAGAAAATGGCCGCCTCACGCAGTAACCTTTCCTGCGTCTGAACACCAGAGTGGAGCGCTGGCAAGAGCGCGAGGTGCGGAAAATAAAGGGTTTTTATAGGAGTAGCTTTCGCGAGAATGGGAAGGGGGAGGAGTAACCATAGCACTCCAGGATAGGATGATAACTCTCGTGAGAATGGGAGGGGGGAGGAGTAACCAGAGCACTCCAGATATCGCGGGGATATAGACAATGTCCTGAGGGCACAACATGGCTGAACAGGCTGACTCCGAGAATGTCCCAACTCTCCAGGGAACTAGCAGTAGCCTGAGGGGACAACATGGCAGATGTGACTGCATTGGCACAATTTCCCAGCAGGATGTAAGAATAAGAGAATTGCTCTTGTTAATTTAAATGCCAAACAGCAAATCCCACCCTTATAGCACATATGACAATGGTTAAAAAAGGAGTAAGATCTCCTTGAAATTCATAGAAAATGTTGCAAGGTGTATTTGTCCAATGTGTGTGAACAAATTTGGTTAATTGCTATATTCCTCTGACACTGCCAAACTACAGGTTCTCTTCTTTAAGAAGTGTGGAGCAGTAATTCCTTGGAACTAGGACTGTGTTTGCATTTCTCCCTGATGGACCAACCAACCCTGCTGCCAGTCTGGGACCCAGACATGGTCAATTCTGGAGAGAACTGAGTACTCCCATCACTAAGGTCCTCAGACCTCCCACGTGATCATCTTCTATTCTTAGATGCCTTTGCACATTAAGAAGTATGGATGGATTATACCTGTTTGTCTCCCCAAGTGAGTTAAGGGATGGCAGTCACACCTTGAGCCAAGGATGACATATCAGTTTTGATTTGTGTGTAAACAATAAGTAAAATGACGGTGACTTCCTGGGGCACTGGAGTGAGAAAGATTCCGAGGTCACAGCTGATTTCAATGGAAAAGAGAGTGGTGATCAATTAGGACTGAGAAAGTGGGTTGGAAGTGAAAAATGGCATCACATTAACTATATATTGTCCTTTCCCAACTTCCATTAGGTATTATGACAGAAAAAAAAAAAAAACCTTCAGTGCTTTAAGGGCTGATGGTGGAATTTAAAGTTTAGAGAAGTGAGTGAGGATATTAGCCCTTTGATGACATATATCCCCTAAGCCTCAAGGTTTGACCCTACAACCTGCTCCATGCAGGATGATACTAAGAGAGGCTCTGGGAACACTGACACAGACAAATGACTTTCATACTTGACCAAGCATCATATATACCTATGAGACTTCATAAGATTAATTCTTCAACTGAAACCTACTGGATTATATGCTTAGGGGATAGTGGTTAAGAGTCAATATTTTTTTTTATTTTTTTAAAGATTTTAAAAATATTTATTCCCTTTTGTTGCCCTTGTTATTTTATTGTATTTATTGTTGTTGTTATTGATGTCATTGTTGTTGGATAGGACAGAGAGAAATGGAAAGAGGAGGGGAAGACAGGGAGAGACAGACCTGTTTTGTTTTTTTAAGTCCTCTGACAGTTGGGATGTACACACACACACACACACACACACACACACACACACACGTTTGGGAAATAAAATCTACTAGGAGGAACTGTAATCTGAATTCATCCCAGCAAGATTCTGAGGAAGTTGTCAAAGTCACTGTGTAGGAATCTAACTGTAACTAGGTAGGGTGTTATTATACTCTGGAATCTGTCTTTTTTTATGTTGATAGCAGTCATTATCTAAGTTTTTTTGTTTATTAAAATTTGAAAAGAGTGGCATTATGTCTTTGTCATTCCTCTTTCTTTCTTTCTTTCTTTCTTTCTTTCTTTCTTTCTTTCTTTCTTTCTTTCTTGCCTGCAGGGTTTTGGGGGGCTTGGTGCCTGCACTACGAATCCACTGCTCCTGATGGCCATTTTTTCCATTTTACTAGATAGGAGAGAGAGAGAACTTGAGAAGGATGGGGAAGATAGAGAGCAGGAGAGAAAGACACCTACAGACCTGCTTCACCACTTCTGAAGCGAGCCCCCCCCTACAGGTAGGGGACCGGGAACTTGAACCAGAATCCATGCAGAAGTCCTTGTACTTATAGTACTATGTGCACTTAGCTTGGTACATTACCTCCCGGTCCCTGTCTTTCCCTTTTCATGTATTATCTGCAATATTTGCACAATGAGAAATTTGCCTCTTTGCTTACTATCACTTGCCACTTAGGTAGCTACTTAACTACCATGAGTTTCTAAGTTCATGTAAGAGAGGCAAAATAAATGACTAATTTCATATTCACTTGTCAAGTTTGGAAATAATGAGTTTAACATCTTCCAGAGCTAATCAATGAGATTTTTCACTTTGCCTTTTCGCATGAATTTGAACTCAGGTATAACTACATTTAAGAAGTTTCAGTCCATTGTCACCAAATTGCTTTTACTGATGTTCTTATGGCTTCAATCTGGAACCTTGTAGGGGCATCTTTAAGTCATTGGCTCCTTCAGACTTTTGGCATGACCATTGATAGTTACTTTCCTTTTATAGGCATGACAAAATGTTGCAGCTTTGAATTTTATCTGAAATCAGCCATTAATTACTCCAAGGAGGCTGAGTTCTTTCTGATAGGAAATAGCCTACAATCTGGGTGCTAGGGAAACTCATCACTACCAGGTTGGTTAGAGATCAGTGTTAATATTCCATGAATAGCTATTCCATTTACACTCAGAGTAATGCATACAAATCTATATTACAAAATATTTACATATACAAAAGTCTTCATAGAAGTACTTTTTGTAAGAGCCTCAAACTAGAAATAATCTAAATCTTTATCAGCTACAGAATGGATGACCAGGCAAAATCATTCAGTATAACAATGGAATAAGCCAACATACTACTATCTGCAACCACCATGTAGATATAATGTTAAAATAAAAATGAGTAAGTAGTGTAAGGGTTCATTTCTGCCAAGTTAAAAAAAAAATGCATCCAAGATGGCAGTGAATTTCAGGTCCTGTTTACTTTTCCCTCTTCTACCACCACAACAAAAACTACAGTATAAAGGAGTTTGGAGGTCAGACAAACTAATAACAGAAGAAAGGGGGGAAAAAAATCCCAGCCTTGGTGTTGAGGGTAGATAAATTTTCACAGTAAAGATAAAGTTCTGTTCCCCACATTTATTAAGGTTACAGATCTATAGTTTTCTTCTTTGTTGTGTTTCTGCTTTGGGTATTCATAGAGAGATGGATGGAGAGCTCCTGTGTCTTTGATATTTTGGGAGAGCTAAAAAAGCAGGGGTAGAAGGTTCCCCTTAAAGGTTTTGTAGAATTCATTTGTAAAACTATCTGGGCCTGGACATGCATAATAAATTCAAATGCCTGAATAGAAAAAGACTCCTACTAAAGAATATTTTTTCTTTTTAGGTTATCAGTTTTGAAAGAAGGACAAAGAGCTCTCCAGACAAGTAACAGTTAAAGGAATTCAGTACTACTAAACTATGTTTACAAGAAATACTTAAATGATTTATATTACATGAAAGTTTAAATGACCTCACTCATAAGAATTCAACAAACAAAGCACAAGCAATAGTCTAGGAAGATTATGGACCCAGATTGCAATGGGAATAGTGGGGCAGAAGGGCAGGGCTGCAAGAGGAGAGAACCCAGTGGACTTTGCTAGAGCCTTATGGGTTCTCTGGAAGAAGGAAACATAATCTGAAGAAGTGAGAAATTATTCTAAATAACTTATAGGCTTGTAGACCAAAATCACTTAAAAAGCTATTATTATTATTATCACTTAAGAAGCTATTATTATTTTTAAATCAACTGGCCTACCTTACTAGTCTATAGGAATAAGAATAGTGGGTCCCTATGAAAGTGTAATTATTGGGAAAGGATTACCAAAAAGACAAATATGATGCCATTAGTTGCATTTTAGAAATTATACATTTATTTTGAAAAAATACATTGAACTGTATTTAAACGTACATTTAGAAATTATTGGGTATATGTCACACTTCAGTAGATAGTCATTTATTTATTTAGGGAATAGAAACAGAGAAATAGTGAAGAAAAGGGGAGACAAAGAGGAAGTGAGACAGAGAAACACCTGCAGAACTGCTTTACCACTCTAGAAGATTCCTCCCTGCAGGTGGGGACTATGGCCTTGAACCTAGACCCTCGCACATAGTAACAGGTGCACTAAACTAGGTGCGGCACTGAGCAGCACTTTAAAACAAAGCATAACAATGTTCTCCTGGGAGTTTCTTGTACAGTTGTCTGGGTTACACTGCATATAGTCAGTCAGGGTTGTTTTCCATTTTTTACCAAACTGTGTTTCATTCAAGGTCCCCTATTTTTCTCCTTTTAACCTCCTCAGAGCACAACTGTTATTAGTGGAGTGAGTAAGAGTGAGACAAAAAAAAAGTATCAGGATTAAAGATGCCTAAACCATCTGCAGATATGAGTTACTCAGACGACAATGCTGAAGAAGAATTAAGGCAGCTAGGAAGATACTGTATTTTCTCTCTTTTTTTTTTTTTCAAGCGGTATACTTATCTGGGGGATGGGCGGGTTAGGTCCCACATTGGTGCGCCATATGCCGGTTCTTGTTCAGGCGCCAAATGCTGGGCTAGCTTCATGGGAAGGGGAGAGATGACCAGGGACTTATGGCTGAGCTGGGAACGCAGTTCAATCTTTATTGATGAGTGGGGATGCAGTGCAATCAATCTAATCTCCATTCATTAGAAAATCCTGTCCTTTATATCTCCTGAGGCAGAAGTGTCAGGAAGAGGAAGTACGTAGGATAGGGGGTGGGGAGAAGGAAAGAGAGTATCAAGCTTGCATCTAACCAGTGGGGATTAAACCAATACTCTGTAGGCAAGGTGGGTCTCAGGTAAAGCAGTGGTTATGTATATAGACCACAGCATTAAGTAATGCAAGCAAACCTAACGTAATGATCAAAACAGAAAGGGTCTTAGAAGCAGAATTAGAAGCAGACCAACATTACTTATGTAAACTGACACCACAGGGATCCATGAAATTAAAAGAAAGTCATGTTCATCTCTTTCATCAAGGTAAGCATCATTCTCATTGCCAAGGAGAAGTATTTTTAATTACCTAAAGACTTCTAATGTACATATTTCTACTCTCTCAGCTCCCTAAAATCACAGAGGACTGGGGGAATTTCCTCAAAACTCTAACACAAGGCAATTCTCTTGAGATGTGATTTGTGATAACATCAGGAAGTCCAGATTTTCAATAACAATCCAGAAGGAGCCTCAGTCACTGAGCCACCACCAAGGCTCCATCCCCCTCCCATCTTTTCTTGCCGCCAACTTCAGCAGGCCGTTTTCACTGAGGAAAAGGAATCATATCCTGTGTCCGCTTATCCAGAACCTCCATTCTTTTTACCCCTTTGCTGATGCGAGTAAGGGTGATGACCTGCTTCCGGCTGGCACTGCGGATTATATCCATATAATAATTCAACAGAGAAACGACAGGGAGACCCTTACATCTGTCCAAGGGATCACTGATGATTTCGATAAAAAAAAACCAGTGAAGGCGTTTAAGAAGAAATTTGCCTACAATGATGTAATTGAACATCCAGAATATGGAGAAGTAATTCAGATACAGGGTGACCAGCACAAGAACATATGTCAATTCCTTGTTGAGATTGGACTGGCTAAGGACGACCAGCTGGAGGTTCATGGGTTTTAAGTGCTTTCGGCTCACTGAAGCTTAAGTGAGGGAGGATTTCCTTGCAATGAGTAGTAAGTATTTCCTTTCTGTTCCTTGTCACAAGTTTAAAAACCTCACAGCTTGTATAATGTAACCATTTGGGGTCTGCTTTTAACTTGGACTAGTGTAACTCCTTCATGCAATAAACTGAAAAGAGCCATGCAAAAAAAAGAAAGAAAGAGAGAGAGGAAGAAAGAAAATCACAAGGAGCTTTCTGCACCTGCTCCCAGTCATCAGCAAGTCTAGGACTGACTAGTTTAAAGAAACCAGAGGACTTCCCTGGACCACCTCTCTCATACACATACACACATCCTTTTGTATGGAACCGTCCAGTCCAGGGAGATGGCAATTTCAGACTTTGTTTAGGCCATTCTCCTAGGGATGTCCCACCCTCCAAATTAAAACCTTTCCCACTGGGGACTGGGAGGTAGTGCACCCTGCTGAGCATACCTGTCCCAATGTGTAAGGACCTGGGATCAAGCCTCTGCTCCCCACCGGTGTGTGTGTGGAGGGGGGCACATCACAAGTGGTGAAGCAGGCCTGCAGGTGTCCATCTTTCTCTTTCCTGCTCTACCTCCCCACCTCTTACTTTGTCTCTGCCCTAAATAAAATAGGAAGAAAGAAAAAAAAAGGGGGGGGAAATAGTCGCCAGGAGTAGTGGATTTGCAGTGCTGGTACCAATCCTCAGTGATATCCTGACAGCCAAAAACAAATTTTTCCTAAATGAAAACTCCTCTCATCAGTTACGGTTTTCTGTCCTACCAGTCACAGTCCCATTGTGTCAGTAATAAGAACTATAAAGACATGGCCTGAGTTTCGTTCCATTCATTCCAAGAAGCCTTGGTGCTTTTCCAGAAGTTTTATATATTGTACCGTAATAAAAACGGCACCCCAATGCTTTGTGAGTACAGGTGCCTACACTCCTTAAACCCCACTGTCCCCCCCTCCCAAAGATAAATCCACCTGAAGAATACCTAAAGTTATTCTAAAATTTCAACATTGGCTTCTAACCAGAATTGTTTTACCTAAAGTGAGAAGCTCTTGGGAATTCAGAATTCCATTTGATTTGTTTAAAGCAACAGACACAACATGTGAGAACTGTGGGGGTTACGAGTGAGAGGGGAGCACAGAACATGTATCAGGTGTGGGTCTGAAATTGCTAAATTATTAGTAAAAATGAAAAAGAATAAATAATAATAATAAAAAAGCTTATAGAGGGAATCCGGTATGCGACTCAGCAAAAGAGTACTTGCCTTGTAAGCTTAAGACCTTGGGTTCAGTTTTGATGCTGCATAAGTGAGTGAGAGAGCACTGCTCTGGTTAGTTTGTCTCTCAATAAAGTAAGGAAAAGCATGCAGTGCTCTATAATGGTTCGTGGATTATAAACTGATTGATACAATGTGCTCATTCTTCCGCTAGAGGGCACCTTTATAAACCCCTTAAACTCTAGTCAATAAGAACTGGCACAGCAAAAGGACAAATTACATTTTAGGAAAACCTGAACATGTTAGGAGCAGCCGGTAAACATCATAAATATATATAAATTTCAAATCAGAACTGTATATGGCTAGAAAGAATTCTGATCACAGAAAAAAATCCACACTTTGTTTTTTGTTTCTGTTTTTTACTGATCAACTGACAGTTGACCATCTCTTCATCTGTTCACCCAGGTCACACACACTTATCCGCACCCAGTTATCCAAAAGAACTAGTAAGTAACCTCAGAAATCACAGACATTATCTCCCTTTCACAAACAGGCTCACTGAGTTTCAATGAGGAGAAATTATTTTCCCAAGCCTACCTTACTCAATGAGACTAGAATCAGGGCCAGTCTTCCTAGTTCCTTGTTCAAAATGCCATGCTTCTAGTCATCATGTTAAATTTTAAGTTCTGACAGTTCAAAATAAAATCAACTTCTGTTGATGAGATTTGGGGGGGGGGTGGTCATCTGTGTTGTTGGTACCAACCAGTATGGGTCCCTATCTTGTCTATTGCACTTTTTCCCATCTAAGTTGAGTGTTTTAGACACTTCTCTTTCTTTGTAGCAGCCATTGAAATTAAAGTTTCTGGTCTTGAAAAATCTAAGGGCCTTTTCAAGTGCTCTTGTAAATAAGGCAGAGAAGATGTTGCATTTTTTCCCCCTGAAGATTCAGAGAAGTAAATGGCATGTTAAAATAAAAAGGAAATAAAAATGCTGTAAATGCTATTTCTCAGTACTAAGCAAAATTAGTCAAAACATCTGGACTTTAGATATTGATGTGGTGACCTATGAAAGTCCCCTTCATCCTGTAAAAGGTCTGATTCTGATTTATTGACTTCAAAATGTTTTGTTGTGAGAAGAAAATTTTAATTCCATTCTGCCTTCCTAAAGTTATAAGTAAGCATTCCTTTTAATTTTTAAACCAGGAGGGAATCACTTAACACTTCCTTTTTTTTATCGCACATGCATGTGGTATAATGAATTGAATAGAGACCTCATCTAAACAAGGAGCTAGAGAGGATTTTCTCAGAAAAATGAAAGGAAGCTCACAAACATCACTGACATGCTCCTTGAGCTGAGCATGGGGAAAAAATACTTTTTCCTTTCCAGAGGCATTCTCCTCCTCCACATTCACCAATTTCGGGCTTTGAGTTATTGTGTTGGGTCTTCTGTGATTATTCCTAAATGATGGATCAAAGCTTGGTAATTGCATCTGTCTTCCTGATCAATGGACATTGCTCTGTGATTGACTCAGTTAGGACCCTTAGATTATGTGAAAGACCAGAACAATCTAAGTGAGTTAATCATGTTCTGGTGTACCACCTCCTAAATCTATTGGGCATGATCTTTACTTCTTGTCTGGGACCCAAGAGAAGATTATTACTCTTCTGGTCACAGGTGACATTCAATAGATCCTTGATGGATAGATGCATATGTGTATACAAAAAATAATAAAATAATAAAGTCAGTTTAATTCCTGAAAGGCCACTAGAAAAGCTACTAGAAAACAGAGTATGCTGAATTTAAAAATAGGATCACTTAAAAATAATTTATGAGGGAGTCGGGCGGTAGCGCAGCGGGTTAAGCGCAGGTGACACAAAGTGCAAGGACAGGTGTTAGGATCCCGGTTCAAGGCCTGGCTCCCCACTTGCAGGGGAGTTGCTTCACAGGTGGTGAAGCAGGTCTGCAGGTGTCTATCTTTCTCTCTCTCTCTCTGTCTTCCCCTCCTCTCTCCATTTCTTTCTGTTTTATCCAACAACGACAACAACAACAACATTAATAACTACAACAATAAAACAAAGGCAACAAAAGGGAATAAATAAATAAATATTTTTAAAAAACAATTTATGTGGTTTACTACAGAATTCAGAAATGAAAACCCACAGCTTTTTCTTTATGCTGTTAACTCCTTGGGAGTCCAATAAGGGTAGTCAAGCAAAGATTCTCTTCTGTGTCTCTCTTACCCATATGTCTGTTTTTGTCACAAGTTTTCGATGTTAGTACATACTGTGTATAAATCAAGGATCTTCTTCCTGTTTCTCTTCGGTGATGTGTATACCTCAAGAGAAGACATACTCTCTTGTTTCTTATCTAACTTCACCACATTACAGGATGCCTGCCATGTGGACTAATGATGAGTCCACAGATGTTTGCAAATAATGAAGGAAAAAAAGACTGAGGTGGCTTACCCCATAGAGCACTCACATTACCATGTGTGAGGACCTGGTTCCGGCCTCTGGTCCCCATCTGCAAATGGGAAGCTTCGCAAGAAGTGGCGCAGTGCTGACAGTCTTTCTTCTCTCCCTCCCTCTCTCTCTCTCTCTCTCTCTTACTCTCATCATCATCAACGTCTTCTTCTCTCTTTCTCTGCAGTCTCTCACTGCTATAAAATAAAAGGGAGGGAGTCGGGCTGTAGCGCAGCGGGTTAAGCGCAGGTGACACAAAGCACAAGGACCGGCATAAGGATCCCGGTTCGAACCCCGGCTCCCCGTGTGCAGGGGAATCGCTTCACAGGTGGTGAAGCAGGTCTGCAGCTGTCTGTCTTTCTCTCCTCCTCTCTGTCTTCCCCTACTCTCTCCATTTCTCTCTGTCCTATCCAACAATGACAACAACAATAATAACTACAACAATAAAACAACAAGGGCAACAAAAGGGAATAAATAAATTTAAAAAAAATAAATAAAAATTAAAAAATAAAAGGGAAAAAATTGTTTAAGAGAGTAGTGAAGCTAGACAAGCACCAAGCTCCAACTATAGTCCTAGTGGCAGAAAAAAGGGGCTATGAAAAAATAAGGGGAAAAATGTATGATTATGTAAAAGCTATATGTTTGTAAACTATGATTAGAAAATTGGCTTTATAAGGAAGGAAATATTTGTCTAAATTCTTTGACACACATTCATCCTCTCATATTGTAATGAAATTTAGTACCGGCTCCACTCCCCTGAGTGTTAGAATTAAATCATTTAGAGCAAATCTCTTAGAGAGGTATGGGTAAAATAAAGAAGCCCATCTGGCATTATAAGTATGTATTTGGGGAAAAATATAACACACACAACACAAAGCAGACCTATCTTTTTTTTTTCCCCCTCACAATCTATAGGAAGTAGAGATTTACAAGATCTTTTTTGACCAGCGGGTATATGAGAAAAGATTAATTTTCCCAAGCGGAGAAGTAAAACCCCCAGGAGGGACATGAGATTTTTATGTTTACCTAACACAAGCCTGGGTTTTAGAAGTCTGGGAAACAACAACTTGGCATAAATTATCTGTCTGTTCCCAGTCTTGTTCTGAAGTTGCAGAGTCAACAAAACCCGGGGCTCTATTTAAGCAAGGTTATTGCTATTATTCACTCTGCACAGAGGAGCTGGGGGAAATAGTCACAAAACCAAACATCTGACTTTTCATTGCTCTTGCAGGAGTGTTTACTTCTCACTTAATTCCACCCTAGGCAGAGTACAGAGTTTAAGACCTCTTTCAAAACTGTATTTTTATGGTATCTGTTCCTTTCCTCCAGCCAGCCAGAACATAGGCTCTTGAAAACTTTCTCACTGGA
The DNA here is from genome assembly GCF_950295315.1 of Erinaceus europaeus. Lineage (NCBI taxonomy): Eukaryota > Metazoa > Chordata > Mammalia > Eulipotyphla > Erinaceidae > Erinaceus > Erinaceus europaeus. The sequence goes on from NC_080175.1 coordinate 11,117,809, forward strand.
CCTTTTGGTAACTCACCTGGCATTTAGCAGCAAGACTCCTAAGTCACCAGATATTGTATTTGGCTTTCATCTCTAATTGGTGTAATCGCCTCAGTTTTAATGTTCTAACACATACTAAGTGTATTTCAATAAGTTACATGTTAAGTCTCACAGTTAACTCAAGAGATGGAAGTAAGGTGCAAAAGTTGTCCATCCCTGCAGGTTGCCATGGAACTAGATCCACTCCATTGCCTGGAAGAGAGGGAGCTGAATCTCACCAAATCCCTTAATCTAAACACCACTTTACTAGAAATACATAGGGCAGAGAAATGTACTAGGCCATACCTAAAGGATTTTCTCACTTAAATATAATAGATTTTAGAGATCGAGGGACCTAATTATCTAACAATTGGTATAGGAGGAGGAGGAGAAAGAAGAGGAGGAGGCAGAAGAATTTTAATAGAAGATAAAACTTTTGGACAAGTTCATCGAAGGTAACATCTAGATCTTGCTTGGTTCTAATTTTTTTAAATTTCTTTATTAGGGAATGTTTTACATTCGACAGTAAATACAATAGTTTGCACATGTGTGACATCTCTCAGTTTTTCATATAACAATACAACCCCACTAGGGCTTGGTTCCAATTTTAAGAAAACTGTTAGACGATGGTTTTCAGGCAATCTGGGAAATTTTCAAGTAGCCTGAATATAAGATGATATGAAAATACCATATTTTTTTCAGTTAAGTTCATTTAAAAAGACCAAATTTTATAAGGTGGTTATTATAGTTATTTTTAGTAATTTGTTGTTTAGAGAAACATACTCAAGTATGAATGAAAGAAGAAGTGGCATGACTAAGATTTGATTTGAAATACTCCAGGAAAAAACCAGAAAAGCAAAATTTGAAAAATATTTACCTGGGCAAAAAGTACACAGGTTTTATATTTAACCATTTTTTTCTGCAACTGTGAATATCTGAAAAAATTCCACAGTAAAAACAAAAAGAAATTATTTTATTATTTTTTTTAAAAGAGAAATCAGGAGTTGACAGCAGTGTTGAATTCTACTGGAAGATGGGAGTATGGGGGTAAAATATCTCATTGATTCTGCTCATTGAAAACCCTTGGAAATATTGTTGTTAGTTATTTGGAGGTCAGATGCTAATAGTGGGGTTAGGGTGAACTTAGAGTTTGATGTAGAAAGTAAGTAAGGAGTTTATGGTAGACAGTGTACAAACAAATGAAAAAATAAGGTTTAATTTAAAGAGAGCACTGGTGACTAGCTCATAGTTACATCAGTCTTCTCTGTGATGAGGCTGTGGATAGCACTCAGTCCAGGCACTGGCCTAGAAAAGAAGAACACTAGGTATATTCAGGGGCAGGATTTCCTTAGAAGGTTGCAAAAATCAAAATAAAAACAAACAAACAACAACAACAACAACAACAAAAACCATGGAGTTTAGGGCACTGGCAGGAGTTATCGCTGAATTGAATCATCAAGCAACTTTAGCTGGATATGAAAGGAAGTGGGATGGTGGTTGATGTGACTCCTCCCCTCCCACCCCTTCCCCAAGGAAGACATGGTGAGTCAGCTCTGTAAGACAGCACACCTGACAAGGTGACTTCTTTGACAGGTGTGAGGCCCATACTGGAGCTCCATCCAGATCCCAGAGCATTAGGGTAAACTTTAGTGTTGTAATGTCTCGCCCTCTCTCTTTCTGAAAAAGATCATCCCAGAGTGGTGAATCTCCATCAACGAAAAATAAAATTGCCAAAGAAAAAAAAAGTAAGCAAGGGGCTGGGGAGACAGCATAATAATTATGAAAATGACTTCTATGCCTGAGGCACAGTAGTTCCAAGTTCAGTGCTCAGAACCACCATAAGCCAGAACTGAATAGTTCTCTGCTCTCCCTCTCTCTCTCTCTCTCTCTCTCTCTCCAACTTTCCCTCCATATGTCTCTGTGTTTCTTTCTCTCTAATTAAAGTAAAATAAATAAAGTATATTAACAAATGGGGGCACAGAATTGGTACACCTGGTTGAGCACACTTTTTATTTTTTTAATTAATGTATTGGGGAATTAATGTTTTACACTCAACAGTAAATACAATAGTTTGTACATGCATAACATTCCCAGTTTTTCATGTAACACTACAACCCCCACTAGGTCCTCTGTCATCCTTTTTGGACCTGTATTCTCCCCCCCACTCACCCACCCCAGAGTCTTTTACTTTGGTGCAATACACCAATTCCAGTTCAGGTTCTACTTGTGTTTTCTCTTCCAATCTTGTTTTTCAACTTCTGCCTGAGAGTGAGATCATCCCATATTCATCCTTCTGTTTCTGACTTATTTCACTTAACATTAATTTTTATTTTTTTTAATATTTATTTATTTATTTCCTTTTGTTTCCCTAGTTGTTTTATTGTTGTAGTTATTATTGTTATTGTCATTGTTGGATAGGATAGAGAGAAATGGAGAGAGGAGAGGAAGACAGAGAAGGGGAGTGAAAGACACCTGCACACCTGCTTCATCGCCTGTGAAGAGACTCCCCTTCAGGTGGGGAGCTGGGGGCTCGAACCGGGATCCTTATGCCAGTCCTTGCACTTTGTGCCATGTGCGCTTAACCCGCTGTGCTTCTGCCGGACTCCCTTAACATGAATTTTTCAAGGTCCATCCAAGATCGGCTGAAAACAGTGAAGTCACCATTTTTCATAGCTGAGTAGTATTCCATTGTGTACAGACACCACAACTTGCTCAGCCACTCATCTGTTGTTGGACACCTGGGTTGCTTCCAGGTTTTGGCTATTACAAATTGGAGCACACATGTTATAATGTGCAAGGACCCAGGTTCAAGCTCCCAGTCCCACCTGCAGTGGTGAAGCAGTGTTGCAGTTATCTCTCTGTCTCTCTCCCTTCCTATCACCCCTCCCCTCTTGATTTCTGGTTGTCTATAGCCAGTAAATAAATAATAACAATAAAACATTTTAAATAAAAATAAAAATGGGGGGTGAGTAAGAGAAAGCAGACTGGGAGAGCAGAGAACAATGTGGGCTCAGACCAGCTTTTGTTAAAGAACGACTTCTCCTCTAGAGCCATGGTGTTAATGTTGCCACCAGATTGGCAAATACAGGCTGATGAGTGGTGTGGGGATCATGCAAAAGGACACAGGAGGGTTGGGGTACTCCATGGAGATGCACAGTCTAGGCATAGGGCAATATGCCCAGCAGGAATGCAAACCATTCATCTGGGTATGTTCTCTCTCCTCCCCACCTTCCTTGTGCTCTTTCCATTTTTCCTCCAACAGAAAAGACTGACTAGACTTTATCCTCTGGTTTCTGCCACAGTGTGAGTCCATGCACATTCATGGGCTTCCTTCTAAGGTTCATTGTCAGCAAGATACTAAAAAGAATCAAGAGAAACTGTCTGCAGAGTCTCTGTGTCATTTCTTTTCAACAATATCTTCAGCTCAGTGCTGTGGGGTTAAACACTGAACCCAGTGATAGGAAACAGAGCAAATAAAATAGTTGTCCTTCATTTTCACTGGACAAGAACAAATAAGTTAGAAGTGGAAGCCAAATAAAATACAGAGCCTACACATTTAAATAATACAGTCTTGTTATTTAAACTAGAGTGGGCTGGCCAAGTGCTTTACCAATGAAATATTACCTTCAGGCTAAATACAGAAGTGAACTCCAAGACCCCAAGGTGATGAATAATTTCTCCTGGGAAAGCAGACTTCTAGAAGGGGCTGGTGATTCTTAGGATCAGCCACCAAAAGATGCACACATCATAGGAACTTTCCAAAGTCCCTCTCCCTTCATACACATCTTGAGGACTGAGGAACATCTTGGCAATGCTATCATGCATTCTCACTAGTTTTCATTATTATCAGAAGCATCAACCCATGGGGTTATGATATACTTATATTATAAACCATAGCCAAAAATGTGTCAAGGCAAGATTGCACAACACAATAAATACTTCTTAAATCATTTTAGAACAATGATTTTTCTACCCGGAAGTACTCTAAATGTCCTCCAAATACACAACCAAGTCTTAATTCCACCTGTTATGTTTATGTCACCACAGTTTAGTACCACCTTCTCTTATCCAGGGGCATTCCAACACAGCTCCATATTGCCATGACATCAAGATATCGTAGATCACAGTATTGTGTTATAACACACTTAAAAATAGGATCAGCCTTTTCTTAAAAGGCACATACTAAAGTACATCAGAGATTTAAAAAAAAAATTCTATACCAGAATGCAACTGAACTTTGCCATCTTATTTACAAGGACCAAGTTTGGCTCATATACCATCTGGAAGGAGATTGTGATTTTTGTTGCTTTCATTAAATAAATCCATCACGTCTACATATGGATTAGCATGGCTCCAGGATCTGGGTAATTGTAGGCCCTACCGTGTCTTGACCACAGAAGGTGGATCTGAAAAATTTAAGGAGGGAAAACAGATATTAATATGAATGAAAGGTGAAGGGGTGGGGGAATATGGGTAGAGTTTATAATTTAATGACTGTTACTATTTTGTAAAGCTGATATTTGTAAATATCCTATTGATTTCTCACATAATTTTTCTTTCCTCGAATGGGAAATTTCAAGGTGTCTAAATTTTCATATCAGTTGCAAATTTCCAATTATAAGTAAGTTTTAAGCCCCACTTGTAGAATATAAGCTGTTGGAAAGAACATTACTTACTTGTGTCCATATTTTCCAGATTTATCTGTCACTATTTTTGCTCCCAACTTATCTTGAGAATGTCCAAAGGAATGATCCCTCCAAATGAACTCAACACTTGCAATATTGCCAACATTCACGTCTGCATCAATTAATTTTGTGTAGGTCACGCCTGGGTTCAGTGTTCCACTGTAAACAGGGCAATAAGACTCTTAAGTTCACACTGGTTACACACAATGCTAAAATGAGAAAGAAATAGCATCTCTCTCCGTGTGTGTGTGTGTGTGTGTGTGTGTGTGTGTGTGTGCACACGCGCACGCATGCACGCACGCATACATCATGGAAAAGAACATTGCGTGTGCTGCTATCTGCTTATAAAGTGACTTTTTCAATTCACACTGCTGAAACACAGAATTTAACAATGCAGTGAAATATGCAAAGAAAAAACACTAAGCCTTAAGCCTATCCAAAGAATAGGGTAAGGAAACTCAGAAACTCAAGACTGAAGGAGGGAGCTAGCACACTTAGGTACTTAGTGACTACCTCTGCTAAATTATTCTTAACTCAAGCTGTTCTAACACACATCCTGTACTACTACAGATACTGCTTGAGTGCCTTATGAGAAATCTGACAATAGTCAATTATACAAATAAAAACAAACACGCTCAAATCTGTGTAAGTAGATGGACTGGACAAGATAGATCTTATTTGCTTTACTGTCAGTTTTTTTTTTTTTTATTTTATTTATTCCCTTTTGTTGCCCTTGTTTTATTGTTGTAGTTATTATTGTTGTTGTCGTCGTTGTTGGATAGGACAGAGAGAAATGGAGAGAGGAGGGGAAGACAGAGAGGAGGAGAGAAAGACAGACACCTGCAGACCTGCTTCACCGCCTGTGAAGCGACTCCCCTGCAGGTGGGGAGCCGGGGTTCGAACCGGGATCCTTACGCCGGTCCTTGTGCTTTGCGCCACCTGCGCTTAACCCGCTGCGCTACAGCCCGACCCCCTACTGTCAGTTTTTTATGCTTTAATGTCTAGATCTGCATTTTCATATCATCATTTACTAATGCTTTCTGTAGCTGGACTTAGGGATGGTGGTGGAAACAGACATTATTTCTGTTTTCCACGTAGGAAGCAAGAAGTTAAAGAAAGTCAGATGTAACACAAAAGCACATAGTACATATAATATTCAGTTAGTCTCTCCACGTAAACGTAAAGGCAGCAGCTTGAGAAGCCAGTTTCACTGAGCCTCAGACTGTGACCTGCCATCACTACCTGGCCCACCCACCAGCACTTACTTGGCAATTAGTAATGCCCCCGTTTTCCCTGTGGTTCCCCCCAGGAGAAGCAGTATGCTCCCTAGGGTGACACTGCTTCCACTAAGTGTGACAGACAGCTTATGCCTCCAACCTAGTAATAAAGAAAAAGAGGGAGAGAACATGTGGGGTTAGAACATGTGAAAATCATAGGCAACCGAATACAAACATAGCTTGCTGGATCTTAGTGGACCGAGGCTATGTTCGTGAACCATATATGTAGCTTCGGTGAGAAACTGCATTCACAGTGCATTGAAGAGTTTCTGCTATCATTTTGTAAAATTAAGTAGCTTAATGATACATTTCAAAGAAGATCCTTTTTTCCAGACATTTTTAAAAAATGATGTTTATCTTCTGATATCTATTAAGTTTAGGATTCTGGACATATTTTTTTCCAAGTTGGAAGTTATAATTATTGCATTTAAATTAATATTATACTAAATATATTCATACATTTGCTACTTTTTCTTTTCCTTTTTACCAGAACTTCCACCTTCTTGGTCTCCTTGAAACATACTCTTTCCATGTCTTTTAGTGAAGATTTTTCAGTTCTCATTTATCTGAAAGTATTTGTGGATTGTTGTGATTATTGAAAAATCATCTTGGACAGAGCTAGAAGGAATTATGTTAAGTAAACTAAGTCAGAAAGATAAAGATGAGTATGGGATGATCCCACTCATCAACAGAAGCTGACTAAGAAGATCTGAAAGGGAAACTAAAAGCAGGACCTGATCAAATTGTAAGTAGGGCACCAAAGTAAAAACCCAGTGGTGAGGGGTAGACATGCAGCTTCCTGGGCCAGTGAGGGGTGGGAGTGGGCGGGAGGGATGGGTCACAGTCTTTTGGTGGTGGGAATGGTGTTTATGTACACTCCTAGCAAAATGTAGACATATAAATCAGTAGTTAATTAATATGAGAGGGGGAAAATCAACTGTATGTCTCAAAGTTTCTCAAAAGACAAACTGAATCTTTTTAATATATAGGCTATGTATTTGATATGCGGACTCTCTCAAAAGCCTAGACCAAGTAGATTAGAAGCAACCAATAGCACAGCTATATACAAGATACTGGATACTGTACAGCAAACCATAACAAAGGGACTTTTCAAAGTTAACCCAATTAACAAATAATGTGATGATAACATTAACTATCGATTGTCTTTTTGAACCCTAAGACAGCAGGAACCTCACATCTCCACTATAGAGCCCCTACTTCCCCCAGTCCTGGAACCCTTGGATAGGGCCCACTTTCCCGTATGCATCTCCCAATCCAAACCAAATAATATTGCATCTGCCGATCACAACCTAACCAACGCAACGATTGCCACCTCAACATGCTTCACCTCAGACTGTGTCCAGAGACTTCACGTGTGGAATGACAACCCTTCAGCTTCATTACTCGGGTGAGACCTTTCCTTTCATAGTACACTCTAATTTCATCTCAGGTAGTTCACTTTCTAACAAAGTCCCATAACCTAGATATACACCAGTTTCTGTGAGAGAGAGCTTACGTGCACATGTATCCATAAACTACTGCAAAATATATACCTGAAAGCAGAAGTACACTAGAGTTTGCAGTGAGTGTCCCCCTAACACTTCCTCTCCACTATTCCAAGCTTGGGATTCATGATTGCTCAACAAATTGTTTGACTTCATATGTTAACTCTCTTTTCAATCACCAGGTTCCAGATGCCACCAGGATGCTGGTCAGGCTTCCCAGGATTGAAGACCCCACCAAATGTGTCCTGGAGCTCTGCTTCCCCAGAGACACACCTTACTAGGGAAAGAGAGAGGCAGACTGGGAGTATGGACCGACCAGTCAATGCCCATGTTCAGAGGAGAAGCAATTACAGAAGCCAGACCTTCTACCTTCTGCAACCCACAATGACCCTGGGTCCATGCTCCCAGAGGGCTAGAGAATGGGAAAGCTATCAGGGGAGGGGGTGGGTTATGGAGATTGGGTGGTGGGAATTGTGTGGAGTTGTACCCCTCCTACCTTATGTTTTTGTTTTTGTTCATTAATCCTTTCTTAAATAAAAAATTTTAAAAAAAGAAAAATCATTTATTTCATTCTGAGTCTATATTGCTAGTAAATTTTATGATGCCATTCAAGATTTTGTATTATTATTCTTAGTATTTTTATTATTAGGATTCTGTTTGCTACTGAAAGGTCAATTGTCTGTCTAATGGCAATTCCCTGTACATAATTTGCTCTTTGCACTTGATGGTTTTACATTGTCTTCTCTTGAGCTTTGGTGTTCTGGAATTGGTTAGAGGTGGTGATACATAATTTTCACACCTCACTTTAAATCTATTAGCTTTTTCTAATCTGACAATAGTTGTTTTTTGTTTGTTGGTTGGTTGGTTGGTTGGTGGTTTTTTAGCTACTATGGAAAGCCTCAGTCATTATTTCTCTCAATGTAATCTTTTCCTTGTAACTCTTAAGAATCCTCCTCATTGGGCTTCCCGGTGCGGCGGAGGGGGGTGTGTGTGGGGGGGTGTGGATGGGACACAGTCTTTTGGTGGTGAGAGTGGTGTTTATGTATAATCCCATTAAAGTGTAAATATATAAACCACTATTTAATTAATATGAGAAGGAAAAATTGATCATATGTGTAGAACTTCTTAAAACACAGACTGAGCCTTTTTAATACATAGGCTGTCTTTGATATGTTGTCTCTCCCAAAAGCCTAGACCAGGGAGAACAGAAGCAACCGGTAGCACAGCTATATACAAGATGCTGGGTATTATACCACAAACCTAACAAAGGGACTTTCCAAAGTTAACCCTATCACCAAATAATGTGACAATAACAATAACTATCCGTTGTCTTCCTGAACCCTAAGACAACAGGAACCTCACATTTCCATTATAGAGCCTATATTTCCCCCAGTCCTGGAAACTTAGGGTGGGGCACACTTTTCTTCATGCTGCTCTCAATTCAAATCAAATAATATTGCATCCGCAACCTAATCAACGCAACGAGTGCCACCCCAGCATACTTCACTTCAGACTGTGACCAGAGACTTCAGGTGTGGAATGACAAGCCTTCAGCTTCATCACTCGGGTGAGACCTTTCCTTTCATAGTATTCTCTAATTCCATTCCAGGTGGTCCACTCCCCTATAAAGTCCCCAAACCTAGATATAGTCCAGGTCCCCTGAGATAGAGCATAGGTTCACACGTGCCCATAAACTAGGGGAAAAATATATACCTGAAAGCAGAAGTACACAAGAGCATGCAGGGAATACCCCCCCAACACTTCATCTGCACTATTCCAGTCTTTAGGTCCATGATTGTTCAACAATTTGTTTGGCTTTGTATGTTAACTCTCTTTTCAGCCACCAGGTTCCGGATGCCAGCAAGATGCTGACCAGACTTCCCTGGACAGACGACCCCATCAATGTGTCCTGGAGCTTCGCTTTCTCAGAGCCCCAACCCACTAGGGAAAGAGAGAGGCAGACTGGGAGTATGGATGGACCAGTCAACGCCCATGTTCAGCGGGGAAGCAATTACAGAAGCCAGACCTTCCACCCTCTGCAACCCACAACAACCCTACATCCATACTCCCAGAGAGATAGAGAATGGGAAGGTTATTAGGGGAGGGGATGGGATATGGAGATCGGGTTATGGGAATTGTGCGGAATTGTACCCCTCTTATTCTATAGTTTTGTTAATGTCTCCTTTCTTAAATTAAAAAAATAATAAAAATAAAATAAAAAGAATCCTCCTCATCAGAATCATCTATGGCTTCTCCATTTCCTGCCTCTCCCAAGGCACTTTTTTTGTTTCTATTCTTTGACAATCTGTTATTTCTGGACTTTACCTTTTCTTTGGACTATTTAGTTTTATTGAGATAAAGTTTACACATAGCATTGTGTACCCTTAAAGTCATATAATGTGATGCTTTGACAGACACAGATATGAAATGCTAACCACAGGAAGGCTAGTTAACATATCCATCACCCATCACTTCTTGTGGAGGTGAAGCAACAGCTGCTGTCAAGTCCTTCCGGCTCTGTTGTGACTCACACAACCATTAGTGTGTGGTGTGTGTGTGTGTGTGTGTGTGTGATACATATATCTTTTTTCTCTTTCAGTGATTTTCAGTTATCCCAAAGAAAAAAACACAGATATGAAAGGTCTCCACAAGATATTCATTTTACTATTTGACTTTTATCATTTTATCTCTTCTGCCTCAGATTATCTTCTCCTGTTCTCCACACTTCTGACAAGTGAGGTGGGGAGGGAGGGAGTCTTTTCAATTCCTCAGTTTTTCTGTCTTGAATATTCTTACTCATCTTTCAGGAGTTAGTTTAGAAATCACTTTTCCTCAAAAAGCTTCCCTGGGCTGGCTTTGGATGTTCTTTTTTGAATACCTAACAGAAAATATATTACTAGGTTTGTTTGTTATGGTAGAGCTAGGGAAGGGGGGCTCACACATATGTAGATTCATGGCTTCTAGGCTGATATTTCTTTCATTCAGAGAGAGGAAGAGACATCACAGCACGGGGGCTTATCTTTGTGATTCTGGGGTTCAAAGGCACAGAATGGCACAGAAACAGGTTTTTGTTGTTGTTGTCACCCCCCCCCCCCCCATCTTCCCTACAAGCCTGAACTCACTGTATTGTTTTTCTCCACTGAAATCCCAGAGTCTGGCCTCATGCCCAGATATTTGGTAGATACCTAGTGAAAACTGTTGAATTTCTAAAGCCAAATACCTTCAAGCATTGCAATAAAACTGAACTACAATACTTACGGGCATATGGGAACAGACTCCCTGTGTTTAAAAAATAATTTGACCTATTGGGGTTCACATTTTTGAGGTGAAATCTATCAGCAAAGTGACCCATCACTGGGCAACCTTCTTTGGGACACTGGAAGCAGTTTCCCTGGTGACAGAAATAAGAGGTAATTAGAAATGTTAACCATCAACAAGCTCATGATATATTACTAAGCTGTAAGAAATCCTTCAAATCTAAATCAAGTGCACTTAAAGAGAACTAAGTTGCCTAAGAGCTCACCCTGTCTGTCTGCAAGAACAAAATAAACTAAAAATAACCAAGGGAACATGGATAACAGTCTATTGAAAAATAGGCAAATGATGTGAATAGACAACCCACAGAAGACAAAGCTCAAGTAGTTACTAACTATATAAAAAGATGCTTAATCTTACAGGTTAAAACGGGCATGGCAATTGCATGACAGACAGTTTCTAATCAGCAGATTTGCAAAATTAAAAGAACTGGCAGTGACAAGTAAAGATGGTGACACGGTGTGGAGGGTTTTCATTTGCTTCTGATGGAAATACAAATTGCAACACACTACCCAGAATTTTGATACTGTCTTGTAAAGGCAGACATGTTCACAGGTTTTTCCAATCTCACATCTATTATATTCCATAAAGAAACTTGCCTGTAAACCGAGGAGACATGCAGATATGTTTATAAAGGAAATACTTTTGATAACAGTGCTGAAAACAATCAAAGTATACACTAGTAAAGTGACTGATTCTCACAAACTAAATCAAGTGGGTGGATGTCAACATTAATAGGGGTCTCAAATTTTTGTATTTAATCCCCAAATCAAATCCAGAATGTTATTATTTATTATATATATACATACATATATATATGTATATATATATATATATATATATATCAAAATCACTTTAAATTCTGCACTGGGGGAGGGTATGAATGGAAAATACCCAACTTCAAATTTACCTGTGTTTTTATTTTATTTTATTTTTAGATTTATATTAGTGATTTATAACATTTATTTAGCTGTATGCTTTTAAAATCCAAAATAAGACTAGTATAATGCTAGCTAAAAAAACATCTGTATCAGTGTTTGTGTATCTGCTATTTAGATATCTAAAGCCACAGATATTTAGGCTAGCATTACCGTGAAACAGCTCATTTTTAATTCATTTTTTTAAGTGAAGGAATATTCTAACAAAAACACTAAGGGGGTGGTGTCATACCTGTTAAGTGCTCATAGTATTAAGTGCAAGAACCCCGGCAAGGATCCAGGTTTGAGCCTCTGACTCCCCACCTGCAGGGGTGTTAGGAGACACTTCACAAGCAGTAAAGCAGGTCTGCGGGTCTCCCATTCTCTCTCTTTCTCTCTCTCTTCTTCTCTATCAATTTCTCTCTGTCCTACCCAATAAAATGGAAAAAATGGCTGCCAGGGGCAGTGGATTCTTATTGCCAGCACCAAGCCCCAGCAATAAACATGGAGGCAAAAACAAATAAACAACAATTATAAAAAGGGGGTGTGTGTTTATGGAGAGCTAATCTTGTGACAGTCACCGATCTAAAAGCTTTTTTGTGCATTTAATGAACTAACCCCCTGCCACTGCCACTGCCACCACACAGACCCTTAGTACTAAAAAGGTTTCCATCATCTCATTCAACAGATGAAGAAACTCCAGTGCAGAGAAGTTAAATGACTTGCTCAGTGCTGCACAGCTGGTAAGAGAGGGTGCAAGAATGTGAACATGTGAACTAGACCGACTGAAAACAGAATCCCTAATTTATTCAGAATCCCTAATTTATTCTAATTATTAGTTTTTAAATTTTATTTACTATTTTTTCTTTTTATTTTGTAGTCACTAGGGTTTCCCCAAGCCAGGGCAGCTTTTTCAGGTTGAAAGAGAGAAAGGGGGGAAGACACCACCCCAGTGTAATGGGGACTGGGCTCAAACATAGGCCTAGGCCATAACAATGCAGGCCACATCCTAGGTGAGCTATCTTGCTTGCCCTCTTCATTTCATTTTTTATCTATTTTAATACCATCCTGTTAAAAGTGCAGTAAAACACGTCAAGGAGGGGAGTCAGGCAGTAGCACAGCGGGTCAAGCTCAGGTGGCCCAAAGCACAAGGGCCAGTGTAAGGATCCCGGTTCGAGCCCCCGGCTCCCCAACTGCAGGAGGGTTGCTTCACAAGTGGTGAAGCAGGTCAGCAGGTGTCTATCTTTCTCTCCCCCTCTCTGTCCTCCCCTTCTCTCTCCATTTCTCTCTGTCCTATCCAACAATGACATTAGTAACAACAACAATAATAATTACAACAATAAGAAAAGGGCAACAAAAAGGGAATAAATAAATAAATAAATATTTTTTAAAAACACATGTCAAGGAAATGCCTTCAGTGTTCTTGGGGGGGATAGCCCCCAATTAGTATGCCCCAGAAGCCTAAGTTTCTTCAGTCTGAAGGACTGAACCTCATTATGTCATAAGGTGTGTTGATACTGAGGACTCCCACCTGTTTTTGGTATAATAAATACCCCAGTCCATTAGCCAGCTAGAGCATCACCAGGGGCTGGAAGATTGATGATGTAGGAGTGACGTCTGTAGGGGCAAATCTGGTGTTTGACTGGAGAACTTCCCAGAAGGGCACTTCAGTGGGATGTGAGATGGACTGAAGGCATCAATCCACAGTGGTCTGTCTATCAGATGAGGGAAAGTTCTCCTGCTCTAACACCCCATCACCACATGCTGCTACTGACAGTATGCTTCGGCCGAAGCCCCACGTCTCCCTAGCCTGAGTAAACAGATTAGTTCTCTAATACACACGAAAATCTTTCCACTTCCCACTGAAAACAGATTTGCTTTCTCCTCTTCATAGTGATAACCAAACGAAAAAAAGAAAGTTCTGCTCAGTCCTGGTGCTGCATGCTTTCTGACACAAGCAAAATGAGATTTGGCATTTTGAGTGGAGAAACACGCCTATGAGCTATCTATGCCTTATCTCTGCTCTATGTAAATAATTCAATTTTTTTCTTTATAAAATCATTTTCATGCTCCAACTAAACAGTAATATGTGAGATCATAGCTATTGACTGGTTTCAGCCTTCTCAGGGCATCATTGAAGATGACTTTTAAAATATATACACAGAGGAAAAAAAAATCTGCCCTGGACTTCTCTGCCTGTTACACAGTAGCATCTAATTATTGCATAACAAATATTCAAAAAAATCAAAATTGGATATAATCCTCAAAAGAGCTGAAGCAACCAGAATACAAATAGCAGCTTTACTTATTTAAGCCCTTCAGCAACTCCATACTCAGCACAGAATCTATTACTTTCCAAAATGAAAGACGCTCCCCCCTCCATACTCAAAGTCCTAAGTTTTATTAATTGGCTGGTCATGCTTCCAGAAAAATAAAATTCCACTATAAGATACTTTACTTACAGCTTGAAAGGATTCGTAGGATCTACAGGGGTAAGCAACAAATGCATCAGGGTTGAAGATGCTTTCAGTGTAAAACTGATGACTTCGGGCATGGTTGCAACTCAGGAAGGAGATTATTTCTGTGAAAACAATTCTCAGTTCAGTGATGACAATGAATGGATTGGCTGATAACTAGTAATATAGAATACTTATTAGAGAAATAACTTTAAATGACAGTTTCTTCACGGGAAATTCATAGAGCCAGACTTGTACGTAATCTTGATACTAAAAATTTCTTGGTGTTATATTCACATTCCTTTCTCTGCACTGACACATTCTTTGTGTGACTCTATAAATAATAATAAAGGTAAGCTGGGCGGTGGCACATCCGTTTAAGCACGCATATTACCAAGCACAAAGGCCTAGGTTCAAGCCCCCACTCCCTAACTGTACACAGTCTGCTTCACAAGCACTGTAGCAGGTCTGCAGGTGTTTATCTTTACTCTCCCTCTCTCTGATTCCCTGTCCTCTCTCTCAATTTCTCTCTATCCTATCTAATAAAAATTAGAAAGAAAAAGAAAAGAAAGGAAAAATGGCCTCTGGGAGCAATGGATTCATAGTGCCAGCACTGAGTCCCAGTGATAACCCTGGCAGGAAAAAAAAAAAGTGGAGGGTAGGCACTCAAGCATGATAACAGAAAGGCTAGAGACTGATATCCCCAACACTTTCCTGACTCTGAAATAAGTACACAGAGGTTGCTCACACAATCTTTCCACCTTTGACCAGTTAACACTTTGTCTTCCAGTGTCTGCTGGAAGGACCGAATTCCTTCCTATTCAGTCACAAGAGTCAGCACTGGTGGCCGGGTGGTGGCACACTTGGTTGAGCACACATGTTATGATGCACAAGAGCCCAGGTTCAAGCCCCCAAGCCCCCACCTGCAGGGGGAAAGCTTTATGAGTGGTAAAGCAGTGCTACAGATGTCTCTCTGCCTCTCTCTCTCTCTCTCTCTCTCTCTCTCTCCCTTCTCTCTTGATTTCTGGCTGTCTCTATCCAACAAATAAATAAAGATCAAATAAAAAAGTCAGCACTGTTAACCAGTGCACACTTTCAGCTGGGCTTCAGGTTGTGACTGGTGGGTGACATTATAGAGAACACTAAAGACAAATGAGCTCTGTAATTGTCAGCATGACATTAGTACCCGCCCCCCAGAACTAGGATTATTGCAGACTAAGTAAACCAGATCAAAATATATTTTGCATCCTGAAGTTATCACTGCATTCCAGTCATCAATGCTCTCTTTAAACTTGCATTTTTTAACACTTTTGTGGGAGTCCGGCAGTTGTGCAAGGGATTAAGTGCACATGGCTCGAAGCACAAGGAGAGGCATAAGGATCCTGGTTCCAGCCCCCGGCTCCCCACATGCAGGGGAGTCGCTTCACAGGCGGTGAAGCCCGTCTGCAGGTGTCTATCTTTCTCTCCCCCTCTGTCTTCCCCTCCTCTCTCCATTTCTCTCTGTCCTATCTAACAACAATGATGTCAATAACAACAATAATAATAATTACAACAACAATAAAAAACAGCAAGGGCAACAAAAGGGAAAAAAATAAATATAAAAAAATTTAAAAACATTTTTGTATAAGATTTTTGAATCTTTTTATGGGGGTAGTTAATGGTGTATAGTACAGCTGTTGAACCTGGGTAGAATTTCTCATCTCCTGTGATAAAGTAACCATTACTTAGGTTCTATCAATGTAGTTAAATGTTTGACAATAGAAGCTGGAGGAATGGACTTGCTCTTAAGGGACTTCCAGTTCCCACACTTGCTCTCTTGGAACTCAGCCTCCATTTTAAGAACTACCGGTCAACTGGCCAGGGAGAGAAGCCTTGAGAGATGCGCCACAAAAGAGGAGAACTAGGGGCTGGGCAGTAGCACAGCGGATTAAGCGCACATGACCCGAAGGGCAAGGATAGACATTAGGCTCCTGGTTCGAGCCCAAGGCTCCTCACTGTAAGGGTGTCGCTTCGTAAGCGGTGAAGCAGGTTTGCAGATGTCTGTCTTTCTCTCTCCCTCTCTGTCTTCCCTTCCTCTCTCGATTTCTCTTTGTCCTATTCAACAAGGACAGCAGTGACAGCAATGTTAATAACATCAACAATGATAAACAAGAGCAAAAAAGGGGAAGAAATAGCCTCCAGGAGCAATGGATTTGTAGTGCAGGTACTGTGCCCCTGCGATAACCCTGGAGGCAAAAAAAAAAAAAAAAGGTTGTCTGCGGTAGCACAGCAGATTAAGCTCAGGTGGTTCAAAGCCCAAGTACAGCGGAAGGATCCCGGTTCAAGCCGCCGGCTCCTCAGGGGCGTCATTTCACAAGTGGTGAAGCAGAAATGCAGGTGTGTATCCTTCTCTCCCCATCTCTGTCTTCCCCTCCTCTCCATTTCTCTCTGTTCTATTCAACAACGACGATATTAATAACAACAATAATAACTACAACAATAAAACAAGGGCAACGAAAGAGAATAAACATGAAAAAAATTTAAATTATTAAAAGAAAATAAAAGAGAGAGAGATGGTTCCCAACAGGGAACACCATCACGGACCTTCCCGGCCAGTGTAGCCCAGCCCAGCCCCCATGTGGATGCAATGCTATGAGTTCCCCCAATGACCATATTGAGGAGCAGAAGGCAAGCAGGATTCTGCCTAAACCAAGAGTCTTGGAGGCGCGCGTAACAAAATCACTTTGCTCATGAAGCAGTTTGGTTTGCGATGGACTAGAGAAGTGAATCAGCTTGATTCAGAAACACAAAGTAGTCAGCAGAGTAATAACTGGCATTATACTTTAAAAAACAAAACAAGGACATTTTTTTTTACATCATGCCTCTAGGTACAGAGTTCTAGTCACAATTAATTGTGGTTTAGACAAAATTTCATTAGAGCTATGTATGAATCCCCAAAATTTAAGTAGATGTCTTTGTATTTATAGATGCCAGATAAATTAGAATAGTCTGAAGTCATAAAACTCATCTAAAAGACCAATATAAGTGATAAATGTGTGTTTAATCCAATAAAGCTATAGGAAATTTTATATTGTCTCCAAATGATAGTTTATGATAAATGTATATTTTAATTCAATTAATGCTTTCCAGACTTTCAGATGCTGTATGCACAAACACTTAATATAGTTATGTAAAGGAGTCTTCCGATCTCTGTTTTAACCTTGTATAAAGCATTTTGAATATGGAAAATAGAAATGCATTTACATAGGCCTTTTTGAGTAAGTTTGACTTTGTGTAGTATGTGGAATTGGTTTAGTGTTCATTTTGAGCATCTATGAGTTCACAAGTTTTTTAAAGTCATCACTTTAACAGGTACTTCTAATCACATTTACCCTTTTAGAATAGGAATCAAAACTTTGGAACTTATCTACAATGAAGAAGAAATCTGAGTCACCTTGGTGTCATGAATTGTGTCTACATCAGTCAAATGAAAGATCAAACAATTATAGTCTCTGGGCATTCCAGCATAGCACTGGCTGGTGAGATACGTAGAATCATCAGATATTTATTCTTTTTTTTACCTCCAGGGTTATTGCTGGGGCTCATTGCCTGCACTACAAATCCACTGCTCTTGGAGGCCATTTTTCCCCTTTTGTTGCCCTTGTTGTTTATCCTTGTTATTGTTGTTGTAATCGTTGTTGGAAAGGACAGTGAGAAATGGAGAGAGGAGGGGAAGACAGAGACGAGGAGAGAAGGTGAGAAACGTAGACACCTGCAGAACTGCTCCACCGCTTGTAAAGCGACTCCCCTGCAGATGGGGACCTGGGGCTCGAACTGGGATCCTTATGCGGTCCTTGCGCTTTGCGCTATGTGCGTGTGCTTAACCCACTGCGCTACAGCCTGGCCCCCCAGATATTTATTCTTGTGCCACCATAGATCATACCATTATGTATTATTATTATGTGTGGCATATTTTGTTATTTATATGTTGATAACATAAAGAGATAGTGAAGTATGAGATTCCCAAATAATAACTTGGGGGCGGGCACTTGTAACTAGCCGGAGCCTTATAGATTTATTATTATCGGATATGAATTTAAAAGGTTAGGTACCACTTACTTAATTCGTGATTAGTTAGTGACTTAATGTGATTTTTATTAAAAATTCAGTAAAAAAAAAGTTTTTCTTTTGCTCAAAATCTTCCCATGGCTCTCACTTCACCTGAGTAAAAACTGAAGTCTCTACTATGCTTTAGAAGACCCTGAGAGATGACCCTCTGCCCCTGGTCCTTTCTGACTGTATTCCCTGCTCCTCTCCTTACTTCCACTTTCTCTAATTACCACAGGTCCCTTCCTTCCATGAAGTTCATCTCCTGCCCCAGGCCCTTTGCACTTGCCATCACCACTTCTAGATTTGGACTGTCCTCTTCCCCTACATTCACATGACTAGGTTCTTTATGTTATCTTTTCAGTAAGGACTATCTATCCCTAGGTAATCCATGCCCCTAAAAAATCCTCTTCCTCCTCTCCAACAACATGCCAAAATTTAAAATAGCCCCAACTAATATTTAGGCCATACCTCCCCCCCCCCCCCGCAAAGGCCCCTATCACCCCATCCTCCAGGTTTTATCACTGGGGCTCAGTGCTGGCACTACAAATCCACTGTTCCTGGTGGCCATTTTTCCCTTTTTCTTTACCTTGCCTTTTGATGGAACAGAGAGTAATTGAGAGGGGAGGGGGAAATGGGTGGGTGGGTGGTGGCATATCTGGTTAAGTGCACTTAGGCAAGTACCTATGCAAGGATCTGGGTTCAGGTTCCCAGCTCCCCACCTGCAGGGAGGACACTTCTCAAGTGGCAAAGCAGGTCACCAGGAGCAGTGGATTCATAGTGCCAGCACTGAGCCCCAGCAATAACACTGGAGAAGAGAGAGAGAGAGAGAGAGAGAGAGAGAGCTGCACACCTGCTTCACAGCTTGCAAGCATCCCCCCTAAGATTCTTCCACATGATAACGTGTGCATTGAACTGGTTATACCACCACCCAGTCCCATAAAATAGAATTTTTTATATTCTATTATAAACAAAAGACAAAGATTCTGCCCAAGGAGAGAGCTAAGGATACAATGGAGCCTGCATGTGGCCAAAAGTGTTACCTTTCGGAGAAGTGAAAAGAAAGTTTAAAAGGGTAGTGACTATGTCCCCACATCCAGGCATGTGCTTCCCTCCGTTTGGGTAAAAGTCAAGATGACCACAAGCATCGATTGTGCCCGAACCTGAAATAGATGAAAACAGGGTAAAAACAAAGAAACACGCAACAAAGAAAACCACATCTATGCCACAGAGTGGTTTCTGTTGAGTTGAAAAACTTACCAAAGTTGAAGAGAAGGCGAATTGCGTTTGTATGGATGACGTCGACAAAGCTGGCATCTGAAGGGTCCAGACGGACCTCATTGGGAGCATTGTGGAAGTAAGGCCCCGCCGGGTCCAGCCCTGGAGCAGAGCGAAATGACGATTTGCCAAGTCATGTTCTGAACATGGGCATGTGGGTGGTGTCATTTTGGAAGGAGAGATGGAGAAGATGAGATAGGTTTTTGTTTGTTTGTTTGCTTATCCTCAGGGTTCTCTCTGGGGCTTGAATGCATACACAACCACAACACTGCTCCTGGTGGCCATTTTTTCTTTTTTGTTTTAGGGTCAGAAATAGGGAAAGAAAAAGGGAAGGAGGGAGGGAGGGAGAGAGAAAGAGAGGGAGAGGGAGAGGGAGATAGGGGGGAGAGGGAGAGGGAGAGGGAGAGAGAGAGATGCAACACTGCTTCACCAGTCCTGAAACTTCCCTCCTGCAGAAAAGAACTAGGGCATTGAAACCGGGTCTTCTTGTGTGGTAACGTGCTTTTAGCCGGATGTGCCACTGCCCAGCCCTGAAGCATTCTTTTTAAAAATAGTGTTGATATAGGTCTAGCCACACTCAGGACAGTGTAGTCACATGCTGAGCACATAGATGCAGGAGATGTATAAATTGCAACGTCAGATTCCTGCACATGAGAGGAGCTATGCCTGAGCAACGCCACCAACAAAGTCAGCAAATGCAAATGGCTATTCTGGGGTCTGTCCATGGAATGCCAGCTACACAGTTAAGGTTATGGACTGCAGCATTTGTATGCAAAGTAAAAGATGAATCCTGCAAGATATAGACATGTATCTCAGTTAAGCTAGTTAAGAAGATACAAGTCCGGGAGTCAGGCGGTAGTGCAGCGGGTTAAGCGCCGGTGGCACAAAGCACAAGGACCGGCCTAAGGATCCTGGTTCGAGCCCCTGGCTCCCCACCTGCAGGGGAATGCTTCACAGTTCTGCAGGTGTCTAACTTTCTCTCCCCACTCTGTCTTCCCCTCCTCTCCATTTCTCTCTGTCCTATCCAACAACAACAAAATCATCAACAACAATAATAACTACAACAATAAAACAAAAGGGCAACAAAAGGGAATAAATAAAATATTTTTTTTAAAAAAAGAAGATACAAGTCCAGTCCTCAGCTGAGGCTAAACCTAGCAAATGGGGTTTGAACAGGTAACAGCCCCCAAGTTCCACATCACCACATTATAAATGAAAGCGAAGAGTCTTGGTACTTGCTAAGTGCCTTGTTAAGAAGCAGCTGGACTCAGAGAAGCAATTACAGAAGCCAGGCCTCCCACTTTCTGCTCTCTATAAACATCTCTGGTCCATACTCCCAGAGGGATAGAGAACAGGGAAGCTTCCAATGGAGGGGAGGGGATACAGAACTCTGGTGGTGGGAGCTGTATGGAAATGTACCCATCTTGTCAATCATTATTAAATCACTAATAAAAAATCATTAAAAGAGGAAGAAGAAGAAGAAGAAGGAGGAGGAGGAGGAGGAGGAGGAAGAGGAGGAGGAGAAGAAGAAGGAGCAGCAGCAGCAGCAGCAGCAGCAGCAGCATCTGGACTAAGAGCCCAGGCATCCAGATTCCCAGCCCATTAATTAAAGTAAGATGTCTATGGATCTCTAAGATGCTATGCCCATTCAGAGATCTGCTTGTTCACACGTCTGACAATCCACTTCTCAAGCACTTACAGTGTCAAGAAAAAGGTTCAGCACTTGGATATAAGGGAAGAAGTCTAGCTTTGACATCAAGGAGCTTTTTGCTTGGTGGGTAGAGCCCCTCAAAATCCACTGTGCTCGGCACAGAGACAGAGGTAAGCGGTGGCGTTGGGCAGGCACAGAGAAACAATACTGGAAGTGAGGCTATGTATGCTTACGTGGGGACCTGAGCTGCCAGGGCAATGAACATCACCATGCAGAGAAGAAAGAGAGGGTAGGAGGTCTGGAGGCAGGGGCCTAGAATCCAGTGAAAGCCGGAGGCAGCCCTGTATGCAAGAGTCAGAGGAAATCTGAGCTGCCTGAGTTTGCATGCCATCTGGTTGTCTTTACACATTTACAGAAGGGGAGGTTTATGATCAGATTCTTACTTTAGCAAAACCTCTTTGCTGGAAAGTGGAGACAGGGCCCCAGAGTAGAGCCTGTAGCCGAGCTGTGACTGTTCCACTTCAGGACCTGGCCTGAATGAGTGAGGAATGAATGTGCTGCCCCAGCTGGGTAGGAGATATTTATTGTCTCAGCGAACTCAGCCTGCCCAGGCAATCAGGCTTTATTCTAATTTTTTTTTCCGATGAGTTATAATCTCTAAAAGCAGTGACAGCATGAGAAGGAAGAGGAGAGTGGGAGTTCTATCAATTGGATGAAGCTTGAAGAACACCAGTGTGTCAGAGGCAGAAAACTCAGCCTGGAGGATGCCAGTCAGGAGCTGGAAGACAAACCACACAGCCCAGAGGACTTGGGAGTGACAGAAACCAAGAGGAGGGCAGGTTTTAAACACAGTGATGGGGGCAACTGGTCAAATTCATCTGGGGAGTCAATTCAAATGCAGATGGAAAAGACCTGGAAAGTCGCACTAATAAGTCACACGGGGTCTCCGTGAGGATGGATTCCACAGACGGGTCTGGGGAGACCTAGACTCTGGCACGTTGTGGCACTGCATCTCCTGAACTCCCAGAAGAAATGCAGCCAAGCCACACTGGGGGAGTTGGGGCTCTTGTATTCATCTACTCTGCAACTTATTTTCATTTTATTTTTGCCAAATTGGAGCCTTGTCCATGCATGCATGATTCCTCTGCTTTTGGCCAACTTTTTCATTCATCTAGAGAGACAAGTAGGTAGGTGATAGATAGACAGATAGGTGATAGATAAGACAGGTGAGAGAGAGATGATAGACAGATGATAGATAGACAGACAGACAGACAGGCACCTCTGCACCAGAGCTTCCCAATGCTGTGGTATCTTCTTACAGTACTGGGACTCCAACCTGGGCCTCATGTGTGGCAAGGCTCATGCCTTACCAGGTGAGCTATCTCTCTGGCCCCTGTTTGTTTTTAAAGATCTGTGTATGTATTAAAGAGAAAGAGAGAGATGGAGGATCATTCTATGACACATGGCTCTGGGAGCAGTACTCAGGACCTCACGCTCTTAAGTCCCAGTTTCTAGGGCCATGCAACTTAACTCTAGATGTCATGGTTTATGCAAGACAGATGTGAAAAATATTTCCAACTGGTTCCTGTTCAATAAGCATTTTTAGGGGCTGGGTAGTGTCGCACCTGGCTGAGCCCACTTGCTACAATACTTAAGGACCTGGGTTCAAGCCCCCTGTCCCCACCAGCAAGGGAAAGCGTTGTGAGTGGTGAAGCAGTGCTGCAGGTGTCTCTCTCTTTCTCTTTCCCTCTCTATCTCACCCTAGCATCTCAATTTCTGGCTATCTCTATCCAAAAAATAAAGATAATAAAAAAAGAAGGGAAAAAAAATAAGCCGATCCCTGCCCCACTAGGGAAACAGAGAGACATGCTGGAAGTATGGATCGACCTGCCAATACCCATGTTCAGCAGAGAAGCAATTACAGAAGCCACCTTCTGCATCTCATAATGATCCTGGGTCCATACTCACAGAGTGATAAAGAATAAGGAAGCTATTAAGGGAAGGGATTGGATATGGAGCTCCGGGGGTAGGCATTGTATGGAAATATACCCCTCTTATCCTATAGTCTTTTCAGTATTTCCATTTTATAAATAATTTTTTTAAATAAGCATTTTTTTTCCTGCATTATATCTTACTGCCTTTCAGCCATCAAGTTCCAAATGTTACTGTGAATTCATCCTGACTTCCCTGGGCAGACGGCCTCACCAGTGAATCCCAAAACCTCACTATCCAGAGCTCTACCCCACTAGGGAAAGAGAGATGGAGTGGGGGGTATGGGTCAACTTGCCAATGCTCATGTCCATGAAGAAGCAACTACAGAAGCCAGAACTCCCACCTTCTGCAAGGCATAAAGAATTTTGGTTCATAGTTCATAGTTCATAGTTTCCCTTATTATTTATAAGTTTCCCTTATAAATAATAAGGGAAAATGACCAGGAGGCTCTGAACCCCGATTCCACTGGAACCCAAAGTTTTTGTCATTAGAAATCTTGTTTTATATCATCACTGAAAGGGAAGTGAAACTGGAAAACACCAGAGGAGGCCAGGCTTCACTTATCTGAGAGAAAAGAGGCAAAAAGGACAGACAGTCAGAAGTAGTAATTTGTGTAGGTGTGATTATAAAGGAAGTGAAGGCAGAAACATAGGAAAAATGGGCAAAAAAAAAAATAGAGATAGGTAGGTAGGTAGGTAGGTAGGTAGATAGATAGATAGATAGATAAATAGACAGACAGACAGAAAATCAGCCTATATCTGTGACCTTGGGAGAACTACTGAAGTTTCCAATGGAGGTGATTGGGACACAGAACTCTGGTGGTGGAAACCATATGGAATTATACCTCTATTATCTTATGAGTTTATAAATTAATATTAAATCACTAAGAAGAAAATATCGAAAAAAGAAGTCCAACTGGAATGGCCCAGGCAAATGCCTTGAAGCAACCAGCTGATCACTGAGAGAGCACACCGGGCAAACTGAGCTCCAGAAGGGACCGGGAACTCACCCTGTCTGGAGGCTGCATGGCACATCACAGCTTGGAAGGCCTCCTGACTCTCCCCTCTCTGGCCCCTGCAGGTGGACACGCCCATGGCTCTGCCTGGCACCTGTGCCCACAGCCTCAGCTTGGGGAGTTCTTTCCTGTTGGATTTTAGGTGAGTCTTGAGTCCTCAGATCTTAACCTTTTCTCTGGCTACTGCCCTTGGTGTTCAGACACTTGACTTTGCCTGGAAGAACGTATGTCTGACGTTTCTGAATCTGAGGCCCGGCCCCAGGGCGGGCTTACCCGTTATCCTCCCGAGGCCTGGTGTCCGGGATCCTGCTTCCCCCGCCAGGTGTGCTCCCAGGCTGTGGCCAATCAGGTGCACTTGAGAAGGGCTGTATCCAAATTTCTTCTGGTGGGTCGTTAAAAGAAAAACAGAATAAGTGTAGTTGAAAGAGCAGGTAGGATATCTTTAAGGTGCTTTAAAATGCAAGAGCTGAAGTCTCTGTCACACACAGGCTAGAGATCCTGGAGCATCTGCCCCCTCCGCACCCCGGAAAGAGCTGAGCACAAGCTGGGCTTAGGGAAGCTTTCTCCAGGCCCTCTTTGCCTCCCTTGTCAGGAATAAGAGAACAGACCAGGATTCAGTTTCCAGTCCATGCCTGCCCTTTCTGAAGACATGCAACGGTCCAACCCCCTGAGCAGTTCACAGGCAACTGAGCCCCAGGTTACTCTTGACCTTGAAGGTCAAGTGTCTGGGGTGACTTTGATTTTCAAAGATGTATATTAAGAGAATAGGCACAGGGAGTCGGGCGGTAGCGCAGCGGGTTAATCGTAGGTGGCACAAAGCGCAAGGACCGACATAAGAATCCCGGTTCAAGCCCCCGGCTCCCCACCTGCAGGGGAGTCTCTTCACAAGCAGTGAAGCAGGTCTGCAGGTGTCTGTCTTTCTCTCCCCCTCTCTCTCTTCCCCTCATCTCTCCATTTCTCTCTGTCCTGTCCATCAACAACGACATCAGTAACAACAACAATAATAAGTACAACAAGGGCAACAAAAAGGAAATTAATTAATTAATTAATGAGAATAGGCAAAAAGGCACTATGTGGCCAAGAGCCCCTATGCATATGGGCATACACATATTCACATAACGTGCATATGTACCACACACCCCACATACAGCACAACATGCACCACAGGCAACGCCATTCAGCAGCTGACTCCTCAGCTCTCTCCTCACCCAGTGTCAATTCCAAAGTCAACTATATCTACCTGTTAGTGTACACACTGGATGTCTCCGCTCCACTGGCTTCACTTTAGCCATGACCAGGTAGGGTAGGCATCTCTCCTAAGTTCAGACCCCAGGACCACAAGGCAAAGACCACAGCACTGAATGAAGCTCTGGTGCTAAAGTCTGTCTCTCTTCATTTCTGACTATCTCTGTATGTCTTTCTATGCAAATAAAAAAAAGAAGCCTGGGAGCAGTGAAATCATCCAGAGTGAGGCCAAGGTTCTTCAAAGAACAATATATATATATATATATATATATATATACATATATATATATGTATATATATATTACAATATATACATATTCTTCAGCTCCAAACTCCCACTCTACATGCCTCCTCGTCTAGTCCCCCAGAGTGGGAACAGCACATAGAGACAAGGAGGCAGAGGAGTGAGTGGCTTGCTCCCTCCTTCTTTCCCCAGTGGACTCTCTAGCAGTGCTCAAGCCTTTCCTAGTCTCCCAGCTGTCATTCTCGACTCCACTGTCAAAGCTTGTCTCCACAGGACTGGGTCCTACACTCTTGTGGGAGCAGAGATACAGTCTTGCCCTCACCAAGCTGTCTTTGCTCAGAATGGTGCCTGCCCACACAAGCGCAGTGTGAAGACTGCTAAACCAACTCCAGAACCTTGAGGTACCACAAAGCCCAGTTCTTGTGGCCTCAACTTCACTGCTCTTGTGTTAGGAACTGCTTTCCATCCCTAAAGAAACTCTGAAGATTCAAAATGGCTCAAGGTCAAACCACACTTTATTTTTTTTTAGAAAATGTTCAGGTTCAGTTCTGTTTGCACTGACCTGGAGACCGAATCCATTAACCATTTCTGAACCCTCTTTTCTGTGGAGAATTGCATTTCACACTACACAAATAGCCTTCAGGAGATGAAAATAGTTTATAACCACTAAGGGTCAACTCACACACTGATGAAAACTCACTAGGGGCTCCTAACCAGCTCCCTAAGGCTGTAGTGGCAGGAGACATTTGGAGAGGAGCCTGAAGAGATACTGCCACCTAGTGGCGATTTATATAACTGCAGACACTTTCACTAGAAGTAACTTTTTTCAGGCTATCACACATTCATGTTTATTATCTATCGGAGTCCAGTACTTGGAGAAACTTCTAGAAGAAATATTGCAATACCCCCAAATTCTTGGTGTGGTGATGGAAAACCAGTTAGATAAGCTTTTTTAAAAATTAACTTTTCTTACCACAAGAACATCGATAAAATAAGCCAGCTCTGCGCCAGCCACACGGAGATTGTTGATGCCGTGCAGATACTCCCTGGAACCACTGCTCCAGTCCAGGTTGATGCAGTTCACGTCCTCCACTTTGAGAAACGCCTGGCACAAAGATCAAATGTGAGTATTTAAAGATAAGAAGGAAAGAAAGCCAGAATGCCCAAACAATTATTTCCGGAAGGTTCCCACCGCACACACATCACACAGGTAGAGAGCCTACTGCCCATGTTCATGCCTTTACATCTCTTGGCTAACTGAATAATTCTTTTCTGCAGACAAGAACACTGAGGCACAGTGAGGTTAACTAATGGCTGCATATGGTCACAGATCTAGTAAGCAGAACCCTGCTATGAATTTAGACAGCCTGACTCTCCTACTCTGTCTGGCCTCATAAATAATGAATTGCTTACTGTGTTAGCAGCCAATTAATCTTGAGTATAAGGGAGGAACATTAATTTCATGGAGTGAGCTTAGACATTCAACACCCTCCCCCCTTAAGTTAAGTGTGAAATTTATCATGTCTCTTCATCTTTTGTCAGAGGTAAAAAAAAAAAAATTCCCAAAGAATAATTATAAGAATGTGCTTTCCTCATAAGTTGTGCAATTCATAATAACTAAAGGCAAATGGGAAGTGAATAATTCACCGGAGGCCTTGGAACCAGGGCAGTGTGACTGGAGGGTTTCCATGAATACACATTAACATTTGGCAAACTATGTTCATGCTAAACACACAGCTCTCATTCCAATGCAAAGAAGAGTCTCTTCACAACCTACGTTACACATGTCTTGCTGCCATCTGCCATCTGTTCTCCATCCAGCTATGTTGATGCGAGTGATCTTGTCTGTCCCAAAGTGTGAGGATTGGATAGTGACGTAATTAACCGCACTGATCTCCTGTTTGAATGGAAAAGAAATTACGGTAAATCATAATTCAAAAGTGGTGACCATTTGCTAGGGTTGTCCTAAATCTACTCAAAAGTCTTACATTAAATTTGATGTTTAACAATCTCCTTTAATACATTTAGTACCCAAGAGATAGTTACTGCTCTATTTTGCAAAAGTGACAAGAAATCATTAATGCATTATTTAAAAAGAAGCAATGTCGAAAGTTATCATGAAGAAAGGAGGTTAATATTTGTTTTTAAGGCAGTGTTTGTAAGACTATGCTGGGTCAATTTCAGTTAAAATGTCAGTAGGCTTTCCTTTTGTAAAGCAAGTCTTGATTGCTGACATAATTTTAGAGAAACCCTAAAAGACTTAGAACAAAGGGGCCAGGTGGTGGCACACCTGGTCTATCAGACATGCTACAGTGCTCGTGGATCTGGGTTCAAGCCCCTGGTCCCCACTTGCATAGGGGAAGCTTCACAAGTAGTGAAGTAGTAATGCAAGTGTCTCTTTTTTCTCTCTCCTCTCTTCCACTTCCTTTCAATTTCTCTCTATCTCTACAGAATTAATTGAAGTACTTTTGAAAAGACTTAGAAATACAGTTGCAAGACTATCAAAATATATTGTCCATTGACTATGAACTAAGGAGAAGTTAGAATCTCATTGGATGAAATACAATAGCAAATTAAAGAGAATTGGATATGACTCCTTTATCCTTTTGTATTTGTTGAATTTTGTTGAACTGTTTTAATAGAAAAACTCCCAAAGACATTAGTACACTGTGAACAAGGTTTTGTTATAAGAAAAATTAAAGGGCATGAGTATAAGGAATTCTATTGAGAAAATATTAATCTAATCATCAAATAGCAAGGTTAACAATGGTGAATCCTTTCACTTGAAAACCACATGTCTAGATACTTAAGAAATCCAAATAAAAAGTAAATTACTTATGCTAAATAACATACAATTAAGCATACAACTTTTGGACTAGTTAAAACACATATGAGACTATAACAAAAGGACTTAGGGTGTCATAAAATTGGTTTACATGGTAATTATAGTCAAGCTAGCACTCATGTCTACATGCTGCAAATGGTTCTAACAATTTTCAGAGTTCCTCACTTCACCCTTGAGATGCTGTGGGTAGATACTAATTTTACAGTCAGCAAAGGTCTAATAAAAAGTACTTCTTCAAAAGTACTACAGTTAATGTAGCCTAAAAAAATAGGTTCAAATCCATACAAGTCTTTCTCTGAAGTTGTGGACTCACCCACTAGGTATTCAACTTATGATCTGATCATAGGACCCTCTACTCATATGTCCCAGAGGAGAAGTCGGATTTGACAAGGCACATACTGAAATCAATCCCAGTTAGACTTTCTAGGGGGCATTTCTCTGCTAAGTGATGAAACCCAAATGCAAAAGTATTTATCCACTTATGTATCTAAAAAGAGGTCAGATCCTCATTCCAACTCCAAATACAGTCCTTTGAACAGCTATTATGTTCTTGTCTCTGTTCCCAGAGAACTGTTTTGAAGAAGGAGATGAGCAGGCTAAGTTTTAGTCTTTCTGAGTCATGAGAATCCTATGAAGAAGTGAGAGGAACCCCCAGCAAAGCTGAGGTGATAACCAGATGAAGACTGAGTAACCTCTGGGTTGGCTTTAAGACCCAGCGTTGCCTAAATACTAGTCTCTAGGGCTGGTCTTGGTGTGCCTGGCTGAGCGCACACATGACAGTGCACAAGGACCTAGGTTCAAGCCCCTGGTCCCCACCTACAGGAGGGAAGCTTCATGAGTTGTGAAGCAGTATTACAAGTATTCTTCTTTCTTTCTTCTCTTCCTCCTCCTCCTCTCTCTCCTTCATCTCTCAATTTCTCTCCGTCACTAGCCAAAAGAAAGAACAAAAAACACAGAAAGAAAATACTGGTCTTCATTATTATGTATTTTTTAGAGGATGAAAACCAACTAGTCTTATGAGGGTTGAAGGTCATGACTAGAGCATTTACAGTATCGCTGGCACCACTGAAGAAGTGAAACGTTTTAATACTCTTTATTATCTTTGTCTATTTATTGCATAGAAACTGCCAGAAATTGAGAGGAAAGGAGAGAGAGACGGACACTTGTAGCACTGCTTCACCACTTGTGAAGCTTTCACCCTGCAGGTGAGGACTGGGGGCTTGAACCTGGGTACTTGTGCATTGTAACATGTGCACTCAACTAGGTGCCCCACCACCTGCCCCCAAATAACTGAATTTTAAATTTAATTTTAATAGACTTACTGGGCTAGCTGTGTTGGACAGCACAGTACCAAATGGTTTCACAGGCTCTCCCAGCTCCAGGAAAGAAGGTAGATGGTAGCCAGATTAAATGTCCTAAATCTTTGTTTAAAATTCTCAGGAGAGCCCTTATGCCTACCTGCCCATGTGCATGGCTCCCGCCTGCCCTTATGAAGTTCTAACTTGACAGGAAGAAAGTAGACAATTTGTCTCTAACTTACTTTGTTTTTTTTTTTGCCTCTAGGGTTATTGCTGGGGCTTCGTGCCTGCACTGCGAACCTTCTCCTGGAGGCCATTTTCCCCATTTTGTTGCTCTTGTTGTTGTTATTGCTACCATTGCTGTTGTTGTTGTTGGACAGGACAGAGAGAAATCGAGAGAGGCGGGGAAGACAGAGAGAAAGACGGACACCTGAAGACCTGCCTCACCACTGTGAAACCACACAACTGCAGGTGGGGAGCCAGGGGCTCCAACCGGGATCCTTAGGTGGTCCTTGAGCTTTGCGCCATTTGTGCACTTAACCCACTGTGCTACCACCTGGCCTCTAACTTACTTTTCTTTTAGAACTGCCCCACTCTTTTCTTCACCTTCATCCTCTTCCCCTCAAGTAACTTATGTCGGTATCCACTGGCTTCTATTTCATTTTTATCTGATCATCAATTTTATACCCATATTTGCACATATGAATTGAATAATCCAATACTTTCCCTTTTTCTTTCTGATTTATTTAACTTCCATAACTCCCTTGAGTTCTGTCTACTTTGCTGCAAGTGGTGACAGTTTATGTTTTAATAGATGGGTGGCATTCCACTGTGTGTGCAGCTAACACATCTTTTTCAAATCCAGTCATCTCTGGGCAGCATTTTGGCTCATTCCATATCTTGTATCCTAGCATTTGTAGGTAACATTATAGTGACAACACACTGAATATACATTTCTGTGGTAATGTTTTCATGTTCTTTAGCTATTCAGAAGTGGGGCTGTTGGATTGTGTGGTACATCTGCTTTTAGCTACTTGAAGAGTTTCCATACTGTTTTCCAAAATGGTTGCACCAATTCCCATTCCCACCAACAGTGTTTGAGAGTTTCTTCTTCATAACCTTCCTTGCTGACACTTCCTGTTGTTCCTATGGTGAGTTCTCCCTATAGTGTGAGGAGGCACCTCATTGAGATTGTGATTAGTGTCTCTCTAGGAATCAGTAGAAAGGAGCATTTTCATCTTCTCAGACTACTGGAAATCCTCTGCATGTTCTCTTTGGATAATGGTCAAATCTTCACGCTCATTTCTCAGTTGTGTTTTATGTGGTTTTTGTTGTTGCATGGAGTCTTTTATATATCTTGTATATTAACCTCTTATCAAATGTATGCTGGATAAGCCCTCTCATTCAGAAGGCTTCCCCCCCCCATCTTGTTTATATCTTCTTTTACTCCACTAATGCATTTCAGTGTAAAGTCTTCCCAAATGTTTCACCTTTGCCATCATTTCTCTTGTGGTTGGGGTCTAGTCCCCAAAGACACTGACACAATGTCTGCTTAAGGTTTCTAACTAACTACACTTCTAAGAACAACCCCCCTTCCTCCAAGTCTAACCAAACATGTTAACATTCAGTAGACATGCTTTGCAGGTTCTCTTCTTTATGCCACTCTCTTGGCCAATTTCCTATTGTTCTCCATGAAAGCATCTTGATGTGGCCCTTCTTTAGGGAAAAACTCAAATGTATATCCTCACATTCCTCCCTAGTGCCTAGCATTACCACCCAGGTGAGGGTAATTACTTTCTTATTGTTCTCCAAGAACTTTTTATATGTATCTTACATCACAGACTGTAACTCATGTTGCAATAGAGGTATTTCTTCACATACCCTATAATCTCTAATACAATAAATTTATGGCTCTGTCTTGCTTATCTGATTTAATGCCTAGTACCTACTGTAGTACTTGGGAGGTTCTCAGTTAATGAATTAACTGAATGCAGTGTCAAACTGTCTCCTTCTTCTTCTTCTTCTTCTTCTTCTTCTTCTTCTTCTTCTTCTTCTTCTTCTTCTTCTTCTTCTTCTTCTTCCTCTTCTTCTTCTTCTTCTTCTTGTTCTTCTTCTTCTTCTTTCTCTTCTTCTTCTTCTTCTTCTTCTTTTTTAAGAGACCAGCACTACTTAGATCCGGCAAATGGTAATGCCAGGGACCTCTGGAGCCTCAGGCAAATGCATCTTACATGAAAAGTTAGATTTAGAACAGTGTTTATACTTAAATGCCAAGAATAAAATATCTGACTCACAACACTTAGTCAGAAATATTTGCTTTTAAATCAATAGTTTATGCCAGGAAGAGAGTGGTGCATTATGTTAATAGACCAATCTATGTTTGAAGACAACACACTCCTGTACCTGGTGGACTCTGGGGTTCTGTCTTGTGTAGAGCAGAAAACGAGTATTTATCTTCTCTGGAGACCAGGGTAAACTTGCCAGCTGTCTTGTCAAAGTTCCTGTCCATGGTGGACCATCTTGAAAGCAGCCTAGCCTTTCATAGCAAACTTCTTTTCCTGCAGAATGAAAGAGTCTCAGTAATAGGAGGAACAAGGTCTGGAAATGTCTCAACTCTGTGCAATTAGCTTGTCGTTTTTGGAGTATCCTTTGGGATATGAAGGGAATAACACTCATCTAGAGCCTTGTTATGATCACAAAATTACTAGAAGAACCCTTTTTAAAGATCTGGGGCCACCTTGTCTTTCCTGAGTTCTTTTTTTTTTTTTTCTTACTGGGCTAAAATAGAGGAACAGAATATCTGGACTGAGCTCAGTCATTTGGCCTGGTCCTGTCAAAGCAACTGGAGTTTTTTTAATCATATTTATTTATTTATTTATTTTTAATTAATTTCTTTATTAGTAAGTACTGTTTTACATTTGACAGTAAATACAATAGTTTGTACATGCATAACATTTCCCAGTTTTCCATATAACAATACAACCTCCACTAGGTCCTCTATCATCCTTTTTGGACCTGTACTCTGCCCCCCCCAACCCACCCTAGAGTCTTTTACTTTGGTGCAATATGCCAATTCCAATTCAGGTTCCACTTGTGTTTTCTCCTCTGATCTTGTTTTTCAACTTCTGCCTGAGAGTGAGATCATCCCATATTCATTCTTCTGTTTCTGACCTATTTCACTTAACATGAATTTTTTAAGGTCCATCCAAGATCAGCTGAAAATGGTGAAGTCACCATTTTTTATAGCTGAGTAGTATTCCACTGTATATATATATATATATATATATATATATATATATATATATATATATATATATATATATATACCACAGCTTGCTCAGCCACTCATCTGTTGTTGGACACCTGGATTGCTTCCAGGTTTTGGCTATTACAAATTCTGCTACTAAGAACATATGTGTACACAGATCTTTTTGGATGGGTGTGTTGGGTTCCTTAGGATATATCCCCAGGAGAGGAATTGCAGGATCATAGGGTAGGTCTATTTCTAGCCTTCTGAGAGTTCTCCAGACTGCTCTCCACAGGGTTTGAACCAATTTACATTTCCATCAGCAGTGCATAAGGGTTCCTTTGACCCCACAACCTCTGCAGCATTTGTTGCTGTTACCTTTTCTGATGTATGACATTCTCACAGAAGTGAAGTGGTATCTCATTGTTGTCTTTATTTGCATTTCTCTGACAATCAACGACTTGGAGCATTTTTTCATGTGTTTCTCAGCCTTTTGGATCTCTTCTATGGTGAATAGTCTGTCCATGTCCTCCCCCCATTTTTTGATGTGGTTATTTGTTTTCTTGTGGTTGAGTTTGGCAAGCTCTTAATATATTTTGGCTATTATCCTCTTGTCTGATGTATGGCATATAAAGATCTTTGCCCATTCTGTGAGAGGTCTCTTGGTTTGGGTAGTGGCTTCTTTTGTGGTGCAAAAGCTTCTTAATTTGATGTAGTTCCATAGGTTTATGCTTGTCTTAGTCTTCTTTGTAATTGCATTCGTTTCACTGAAGATATCTTTAAAGTTTATGCAGAAAAGAGTTCTGCCAATATTTTCCTCTAAGTATCTTGCCAGGAGCCATTTCTCTGCTTGATAGATGATAAGCTTTGAGACAATGGAACCCCTCAAGACAAGTGTTAATTCCCCTCTGGGCAGGCCATTTCCCCTTAGGTAAACCATTTATCAGTAATCAAGTGAGTCAACACAAGTGAGTCAACACACAGTTTGGTTTCCACCATTTGTTGCAAGGAACATTCCGCTTTGAAGATTGCTCCTCCTCCCCCTCCTCCAGCATTCCCTCTCCTTCCCCAAAGCCTTATAATGCCTGTGTACACAATAAAATTTTGCAGCTTGATCAGAAACTTGTCTTGCTGTCATTCTTCGTGTCTCGTGTTCCTTTCATTCCAGGTCTTTATGGGTTCCTAGCCCCTGTTCACCGCCCTGCTGGTCGGGGCAGTATCTGATAGTTTCTGGACTAACATCCAAGTCCTTGATCCACTTGGAATTTACTTTTGTATTTTGGTGAAATATAGTGGTTCAGTTTCATTCTTCTGCATGTTTCAACCCATTTTTTCCAACACCATTTGCTGAAAAGACTCTGTTTTCCCCATTTAATAGTCTGGGAACCTTTTGTCAAAGATTAGATGTCCATAGGTGTGGGGGCTTACTTCTGGGCTCTCAATTCTATTCCACTGGTCAGTGTGTCTATTCATGTTCCAGTACCAAGCAGTTTTGATGACAACAGCCCTATAAAACAACTTAAGATCTGGGAGCGTGATGCCTCCAGTTCTGTTCTTTCTTCTCAAGATTGTTTAGGCAATTCTAGGTTTTTTCTGGTTCCAGATAAACATTTGTAGCATTTGTTCTATACTCCTAATAATGTGTTTGGGATCTTGATGGGGATAGCATTAAATTTGTATATGGCTCTGGGTATTATATTCATTTTGATGATGTCAATTCTCCCAACCAATGAGCATGGAAAATCTTTCCACTTGTGTCTTTTTCAATTTCCCTGAGTAGTGACTCATAATTTTCAGTATACAAGTCTTTCACTTCTTTGGTTAGGTTTATTCCTAGATGTTTGATTGTTTTTGTTACTATAGTAAAAGGAATTGATTTCTGGATTTCAGCCTCCTCTACCTTAGTGTTTGCATAGAGAAATGCCACTAACTTTTGAATGTTAATTTTGTAGCTTGATACCTTACTGTATTGTCTGATGATTTCCAAAAGCTTCTTGCTGGATTCCTTAGGTTATTCTATGTATACTATCATGGCATCTGCAAATAGGGAGAGTTGACTTCTTCTCTTCCAATCTGTATGCCTTGAATTCCTTGCTCCTGCCCGACTGCTATGGCAAGAACTTCCAACACTATGTTGAATAGTAATGGTGATAGTGGGAAGCCCTATCTAGTACCTGATCTGAGGGGAAATGCTTCGTTTTTCACCACTGAGTATGATGTTGGCTGTAGGTTTGCTATATATAGGCTCCACTGTCTTTAGGAGTTTTCCATCTATTCTCATTCTTTGTAGCATTTTGATCATAAAGGGATTTTGTATTTTGTCAAAGGCTTTCTTTGCATCTATTGATATGACCATGTGGTTTGTGGTCTTGCTTTTATTGATGTGGTGGATCACATTGATTGATTTACGTATATTAAACCAAACTTGTAATCCCTGGGATAACCCCACTTAGTCATGATGAATAACCTTTTTAATATACTGCTGTATCTGACTGGCTAGAATTTTGCTCAATATTTTATCATCTATGTTCATCAGAGATATTGGTCTCTCTCTTTCTATCAATCAATACATAACATATTTTCTTTTAAAAAATAAACAAGAAAGAAACATTGCCAGGTAGTGATGCACCTGGTTGAGCACATATGTTTAGTTACAATGCTCAAGGACCTGGGTTCAAGCCCCCGGTCCCCACCTGCAAGGGGAATGCTTTGCAAGTAATGAAGCAGTGTTGCAGGTATCTCTCTGTCTCTTCCTCTCTATCACCCCTTTACCCTCTCAATTTCTGGCTGTCTCTATCCAATAAATAAAATAAAGGTAATAAAAGAATTTAAAGAAAGAAATAAAAGGTGTGTCTGTGTGTGTGTGTGTGTGTGTGTGTGTGTGTGTGTGTCTGGAGAGGGGGGGTGAAGAATGACATTAAGGCTTTTGGCCAAAGAGTCTAGAAGACTAGAATTTTATTGGGATGGGGAAGACTTGGAAAGAAATAGATTTGGGAGTGGAAAATAAAGGTTCATCTTTAAGTATGTAAACACCTAAAAGAAGTTGCCACAGTGGCAGTTAGATATATTAAGCAGGAACTCCAGGGAGGAAGTAGCTAGAGCTGGGTGAGCAGCCTTTTTTTTTTTTTTTTCTTTCTGTCAAGAGTGTTTGGATATTTAGAACATTATTTGTGGGCCATAAAAATCTGTCAACTGGGGGTAGGGTGGTGGCGCAATGGGTTAAGCGCATGTGGCGCAAAGTGCAAGCACCAGCATAAGGATCCCGGTTTGAGCCCCTGGCTCCCTACCTGCAGGGGAGTCGCTTCACAGGCAGTGAAGCAGGTCTGCAGGTGTCTATCTTTCTCTCCCCCTCTCTGTCTTCCCCTCCTCTCTCCATTTCTCTAGGTCCTATCCAACAATGAACAACATCAACAATGGCAATAATAATAACCACAATGAGGCTACAACAACAAGGGCAACAAAAAGGGAGAAAAAATGGCCTCCAGGAGTGGTGGATTCATGGTGCAGGCACTGAGCCCAGCAATAACCCTGGAGGGAAAAAAAAAAAAACTGGCAACTTAAAAATTGTCACTTAATTTTAGTATGAAAAAATTAAAAAACTTCCAGATTTGAATTTTGAGTTCTACTTGCAGTTGCCTTGGTTGGGCCTGACCAAATGATTTTTCAGGCAGTATATAGCCCAAAGGCCAGACATTACTTCTCCCTGAGCTAGAGATACGAAAGATTAGTACAGAAATGGTGTCTAAAGTCATGTGTAAGAGTAAGGTTATCAAAGAGTTGTTAAGTAGTTTCAATTAGAGCAGGAAAGGCAAGGTTGGGGTAGAGGGGAAAAAAGGAATTGATCACTTCAAACGAATTAAGACCTAGGTAAAAGCAAACAAAATAAATAAAGCAAACAAAAAATACTACAAGTCCCAACTGCATTTCCCAGGATGCTCTGCTTCAGGAACATCTACCTGACCTAGCACTGCTGACACCTTGACCTGTGACAAGGACTGCCCACTTTCATATGAACGAATCACAAGGGCTGAATCCATGCATACAAACATGAATTAGACAATCATGAAGAATGGAGGTGGAACTAAAAAGACTAGAGACTTAAAACTTCTCTTTGAGGGGTGGGCAGGAGTGGGGTGAAGGGTGGTGTATTGCCTATCATTTTTGTATCTTTCCTCCTTGCTTTAAAGTGTGTCTGAGTGAAGAGATGATAGGGATAGGAAGAAGAAGCATGAACATGTCTAGTTTAATGTTGGAAGTCTTCAATGTTCTCTCTTGCAGATTTTCCAACATCTCTCTCTCTCTCTCCCTCTCCCTCTCCCTCTCCCTCTCCCTCTCCTTCTCCCTCTCCCTCTCCCTCTCCCTCTCTTTCCCTCCCTTCCTCCAGAGAGCTTTTGTTTCAATAATTTTTTTTCTTGCTTAGCTTTCTATCCCACATCATGGAATCTTCATGAATATGAGGACAAGAACTGAAAGGAGCTGGAGACAAAACCATTAGCTAATACCTAGGAAGCAGTTAAGGGCTCTACAGTCTAATTAGTACAAATCAATGATTCCATAGTTAAATTATATTTGTGTAAGAAATATCCACTAGCAGGGGCGAGGCAATGGCACAGCAGTTTAAGCACACATAGTATGAAGCCAAGGACCAGCATAAGGATCCTGGTTCAAGCCCCAAGCTTCCCATCTGTGTGTGTGTGGGGGCATACTTCACAAGTGGTGAAGCAGGTCTGCAGATATCTATATTTCTTTCCCCTGCTGTATTTTCCACCTCCTCTCTCAATTTTTCTCTGTCCCATTCTATTTTTAAAAAAAATGGCCATCAGGAGCAGTAGATTTGTAGTGCTGGCACTAAGCCCCAGTGATACCTCTGGAGGCAAAAAAAAAAAAAAAAAAAGAGGAAGGAAGGAAGAAAGAAGGAAGGAAGGAAAGAAGGAATAAAATAAGTAAGGAGAGAGGGAGGGGAGGAAGGAAAGAAGAAAGGAAAAGAAATACCTACTAGCTAATATTGCTGCACAAAATTAGAGCCCAAATGGAAAAACAATCAGTGTGCAAATTCCAGCCAGCACTGATCATTCTTTCAGTCACTCATTCAGCCAAAAACTGAGAATTTATTGTAAGTCTAGTACTAACATTTCTTAAATTGCATTTTCACATTTACAGTTACATGCCCACCTTCAAAATCAGGAAATTGAGACCAAGGTCATAAGGATAGTTAATGACAGAGCTAGAAGCCCAGTACACAACAGTCAGCAGTAGAAGTAGAGATTTTGTCACATGATCAACAAAATCATTCAACAGTACAATGTCGATGCAACTCTGACAATTTGATGAAAAACATAAATATGAATAGTCAACCTTTCCTTTTTGTCAGCTATAATTTAGGAATAAGTATATACATTATTTTGTAATGAACTGATCAGAAATGTTGAGTCTTACCTGTTGATGTGCCAAAGAATAAAAGTGCAGCAACTGAAATTCCCAACATCTAAGTTGATCTCCTTGGGATCACATAAGTTCTTCTGGAAGACTTTTTTTCTTATAAGCTGACTTTAGTATAACTATTAAGCGTTTGTTTGTCTTCTGAATGACAATGCTCAAGACTTTACATTCAGCTAGTACAGCTGGAGCTCTCACTACCTTGAATTCCTGTCCTGTAAGGTAAGTGGACTGTATTCTAGACTCCCAGCTTCACATGAAGAGATATAATTGTAGGGTGTGCCTTAAATATGCAATTGGTAATTCAAATGTGAGGTTTTTCTCATTCATCATCAGTAGCATCTTGGCTTAGTATAAACTGAGTCACTCTTAAAATTTATTTTCGAGTTTAAAGGAATGATAAATCACATTTTAAAAGTAATATTTTTCCAAATCAGGTGCTTTGTATGGGCCTGTCTGTTGACAGTGGGCTATTGTCCGGAAATGCCTTGAGGCACTCTTCCCACTTCAGTCAAATTTCCCAAGGACATTTACTATTTTGAGTCAATATTATGACTAGAACAGCTCTTGGGAGTTCCTATGAACGCTTGCGAGATTCCACTAGGCAATAAGCACCAGGAAACTTTGGGGGAAAAAATAGAGGTTTGTTACTTACAAGACCTTAAAATTATATTCCATACCTGAGTTACAATGAAATTATAGAGAGAGAAAGAGAGAGGAAGGGAGAGAGAGGGAGAATATAAAGGTCGGGTGTAGATTTTCTGGGAGGCTAGGGTTTCAAGGACTTACTCTTAGTTGATAGATTTAATAGGATGATGGAAGAAAGAAAGAGACAGAGCCTCATGTATAGAGAGAAAAGTTTTAGCCAATGGCTTAAAGAAGTCAAACCCCACCCCCACCCCCAAACAGGGCTTATTCATGTTTTTAGAGGGTACTGTTAAGGGAAGACTAGGACCCAGAACTTTTGTGACCACAATCCTTTATTTTTGGCTCCAATAACTGAAAGGAAAGGAAATTTGAAAAGCACCTGAGGTGGAAGTCAGGTCCTTTGCTTCCCTTACCCAGAGGGAAGCCAAAAGAACACCAGAAGTAGTAATAGGAATAGATGTGGTTTAGGACTAAGGCAGGAAGTCTCACCTTGAGGGTAGGACTAATAAAAGAGTCGTGTCAGATAAACAGAGCAATGAAAGTTCTTTCCTAGTAGACAGGTCAGAATAAAAAAGGGCTCCAGCTTCATCAATGCTATTTCCATTGCTCTCTATATGTGTGCTTTAATTTTCCTGAAAAGAGTTCACAGCCTCCAGAATTCTTTGTGGAGCCCAATCATGACAAATCAGATACCATGGGGGAAAGACCCTGTCCCCAGCCCCCTGCCAGTTCCCTCCATCCCCATCTTCCTCAGAGTTCACTGCTTTTGAGAAACACACCAAACTCAGTCTGAGTTTTACTTTGTGTTTTCCCTTTCTGTCCTTGCTTCTTCAATTCTGCCCATGAGTGAGAGCATCCAGTATTCACCTTTCTCTTTCTGACTGATCACTTACCATGATTCCTTTAAGTTCCATCCAAGATGAAAATGAGATGATTTTTATCATTTTTTACATCTCAGTAGTATTCCATCAAGTACATACACCCCAACTTTCTTAGCCTCTCATCTGACATTTTCAGCTGTGAGCTACCCCTCTTTGAAGTGGATACTTCTCCATCAAAGCTTACATCTGGAACTTGCTTTATGAAAAGAAAAGCCAATGGTCAGAATTACACCACCCCAGGATTTTACACTGTGTTTTTTCCTCAACACGTTTCTTCATACAATCACCCATTTAATACAAGCAGATTATGGTAAAATACTATGAGTTATATAGCAAACAAGTTTAATCTGCCCTTCTTACCTCAACTGCGACCTCTACCCCAATTACCTGAGTCCTTCTTCTGGTTCTGTCAGTCACTGACAATGACCTTGGGCTAGCAAATCCCATTCTGCCTTTCCTCACTTGTAAAACTGGGGTATCCATGGCTTCTAATTTGTATAATCATTTAAATGATTGAATTACTTATATGACTAGTACCTATTATATCATAATACAGTATTGCATTTTGTTTTATTACTGTCATTACCAACTATGTTAATGGTTATAAGAGCAAATTTCTGTTTACATATAGCTAAACACATCCTCACATCACTGTGTATGAATTTCACAATATACTTTAACATAATCCAAATGAGCCTTTTTGCTACTGCATGAACAACTCAGTCCATAGCTATCTTCAGGTGCTCAATTTCTTTTTTTTACTTTCTTTCTTTAATCTATTTTCACTTTTTTATTTTTTAAAATTTTTCCTTAGTTATTTGATATTTATTTACAAAGTTGTTAAATAATATGGGTATAATTATATGCACGTCCCACAACCATAGTTCTGTGTCCCATCCCATCCATTGGGAACCTCTCTATTATTTACCCCTCTGGAAATACGGGTGGAAATTATTATTATTATTACTATTCTTTTTGGGCTGCAAAAGGTGGGAGCTCTAACTTGTATTTGTTTCTTCATTTGATATGGGGTTTGGCAGGTCAATCCATACCCCCAGACTATTTTTATCTTTCCCTAGTGGGGGAGGGCTCTGGATAGGTGAGGTTCCAGGATACATTGGTGAGGTTGTATGCCCAGGGAGGTCAGGATGGAATCATAGTAATATCTGAAACTTGTTGGCTCAAACGCAGTAAGATGGAAAGCAGGGAAAATTGACTAGTAATAAACAGGAAACATAAAGAAGGAATAGAACAGAGGAAAGTAAGGACCTTAGAGTGGAAAGAAGCTAGGAAGTCTATTTTAGGAATGGAGAGTGGAACTAGGAAGCAGGATTAGTACAGAGTTTCTTGCCAACTTGAAGAAAATATATAAATTTGGGGGCCAGGTGGTGACATACCTGGCTAAGCACACACATAACAGTGAGTAAGGATGCAGGTTCAAGCCCCTGGTCACCAGCTGCAGGAGGAAAGCTTCATGAGTGGTGAATCAGGGCTGCAGGTGTTTCTCTGTATCTCTCTCTATATACCCTCCGCTTTCAATTCCTTTCTGTCTCTATCCAATAAATAAATATTTTAAAAACACCCTAGGGATTGAGGTAACATTGAAACAACTGTTACTGTCCACAACTGTGAACTCTTTAAGTACCTTACTTAGACACAAGTCAATCCAGGCAAATGAGATTAGTGGATTGAAAAGTACTGAGAGAGGGACCTAATAACACAGCATAGACAATGGTTAAAACAAGAAGAAACACTGGAGAAATGGACCAAGACAAAAGCCCAGATAAAAACACCCCAAAGGTAGAAACATATAAAAATGAGGACAACATCCAAACACTAACTGAGGCATTGAGTCACAGGAATGATGAAAGCTTTTGAAAGTAGTATCATCAGAAATGGGGGAACATCAAATAAGATTCTGAAATAAAACACTGATTATCTCAAGATAATTAGAGAGCTGAAAGCTGAAATAGCTGAGATAAGAGCACAATTAGCTGAACAAGCTAATACAGTATTGGAACATGGTAACAAAATAGTTGAGCTATAGAAAACAAGAAAGGGGAGAGATAACAGAACAAGTGAGGCAGAAAACAGAATTATCAAAATTGAGGATTAATTAGAGAAAACTAAGAAAGAAGTAATAGATATCAAAAAGGGATTAAGAAATACTGAAAACAAAAACAGAGACATATGGTATGACTTCAAAAGAAATAATATACATATTATTGACTTAGCAGAGGAAGAAAGGGAGGGAGGGGAAGAATGCATTCCACAGGACATAATAGCTGAGAGCATCTTTACTCTAGATAATATAAAAGATATAAAGGTTCAAAAGCCTAGAAGGTCACAAACAAAACTAACCCATATTTAAAGACACCAAGACACATTATATTTAGAATGAAAAGGAATAAGAGTAAATAAAATATCCTGAATGTTGAAAGAGAAAAATAAAGAGTCATGTATGGAGGATAACCCGTAAGATTAACAACAGATTTCTCTACACAAACACTAAAAGCCGAAAGAGAATGGTAAGATATCTATTGAGCACTCAATGAGAAAGGCTTTCAACCAAGACTACTGTATCCTACTAGACTGTCATTCAAACTATATGGAGGCATAAAAAAACTTCTCTGACAAGCAATGGTTAAAGGAATCAACTATTACCAAGCCTGCCTTGCAAGAAATTCTGAAAGGTCTCCTATAAACAATTACATCAACATAAATATTACATAAATCAGAACACTCCAAAAATTTAGAATAATGTCATAAAATACTTTAAATATATAATATCATAAATGACAATGGCCTGAATCCACCTAGTAAAAGGCATAGAGTAGGAAGATGGATCAGGAAACACAACCCAACCATATGCTATCTCCAGGAATCCCTCCTAATTTAACAAACACAGACTCAAAGTGAAAGGATAGAAAACTATCATATAAGCCAATGGCCCACAAAAAAGGGCAGAAACAGCTACTCTCATATCTGACATGGTAGAATTTAAAGTAAATAAAATTAAGTAAGATAGGGATTGACATTACTTAATGCTCAGAGGATTAGTCAATCAAAAGGACATAACAATTATTAACATCTAAGCACGCAATGAGAGGCCATCTCAATACATCAAACATCTATTGAAAGAACTCTATCAAAAAATTAACAGCAACTAGTAATAGTAGGGGATTTCAACACCCCACTCCCAACTTGAAAGATAATCTAGGCAGAAAATCAATAAAGAAATGAGGGAATTAAATGAAGACATAAATAAACTAGAACTATTGGACATTTTCAGATTCATTCACCACAAGTAACTGGAATACACATTCTATTCAAGTCCAAATAGGTCATTCTCATGGATAACCATACATTAGGCCTCAAAAAAAGCATCAGCAAATTCAAGAGCATTGAAATAATCCAAATCATCTATTCAGACCAATATGGAATTAAATTAAGACTTAACAACAAACAAAAAAAAATTAGTAAAAGTCCCAAAATATGGTAACTCAACAGTACAGTACTTAACAACTACTGGGTCAAAAAGGAAATTAAGGAAGAATTAAAAATGTTTCTAGAACTCAGTGAAAATGAAGGCAAACGCTAGAAGAAGAAGAAGTGAAAATGAAGGCACAGTTTATCAAAATATTTGGGACACAGCTAAGGTAGTATGGATAGAGAAGTTCATAGCCACATAAGCATACATTAGGAAACAAAAATCTCAAATAAACAATCTGATTGCATACCTAAAAGCCTTAGAAGAAACACTAAGGAACCCTAAAGCAACCAGAAGGACTAAAATAACTAAATCTATGACAGAAATACATAACATTATAAATAAGAAAAGCATACAAAAGATCAATGAAAGTAAATGTTGCTTCTTCACAAGGGTAAACAAGTCAACAAACCCTTAGCCAGACTCACAAAATGAAAAAGGAAGAAAACTCAAATAAATGGGATTGTAAATGAAAGAGGATACATCACAACAGACACCACAGAAATCCAACACATCATGTGAGGCTTCTATGAACAACTATATGCCACCAAACTAGAGAACCTGGAAGAAATGGATGAGTTCCTAGATACCTACAAACTTCCAAAATTAAATAGAGAGAATCTAGAAAATATGAACAGGCCAATAACAGCCAAACAAATTGAAACAGTTATCAAAAACCTTCCCAAGAATAAAAATCTTGGACC
Organism: Erinaceus europaeus; assembly: GCF_950295315.1. NCBI lineage: Eukaryota > Metazoa > Chordata > Mammalia > Eulipotyphla > Erinaceidae > Erinaceus > Erinaceus europaeus. The sequence goes on from NC_080175.1 coordinate 11,162,039, forward strand.
AGATGGTTTTACAAATGAATTCTACAATACCTTCAAAGCAGAACTAATACCTCTACTTTTAAAAGTCTTCCAGAAGATTGAAGACACTGGAATATGCCCTTCCAACTTCTATGAATCCAACATCACTTTGATACCAAAATCAGACAGGGACACAACCAAAAAATAAAACTACAGACCAATATCTCTGATGAACATAAATGCTAAAATATTGAACAAAATTCTAGCCAACTGGATACAGCAGTATATCAAAAAAATTTCATCATGACCAAGTGAGGTTTATCCCAGGGATGCAAAGTTGGTTTAATATATGTAAATCAATCAACATGATCCACCACACAAATAAAAGACCAAAACCACATGGTTATATCAATAGACACACAGAAATCCTTTGACAAGATCCAACATCCTTTATGAAAAACACACTTAAAATAATGGGAATAGATAGAAAATTCTTTAATATAATGTAGTGCATATATATTAACCTAAAGCTGACATCATACTCAGTGATGAAAATAACTGAAGCATTTCCCCTCAGATCAAGTACTAGACAGGGCTGCTCACTATCACCAATACTATTCAACATAGTGCTGGAAGTTCTTGCCATAGCAATTAGGCAGGAGCAAGGAATTAAAGGCATACAGATTGGAAGAAAAGAAGTCAAACTCTCCCTATTTGCAGATGACATGATAGTATACATAGAAAAGCCTAAAGAACCAAGCAAGAAGCTTTTGGAAATTATCAGGCAATACAATAAGGTGTCAGGCTACAAATTAACTTACAAAAGTCAGTGGCATCCCTCTATGTCAACACTAAGGTAGAAGAAATTGAAATCCAGAAACCAATTCCTTTTACTATAGCAACAAAAACAATCAAATATCTAGGAATAAACCTAACCAAAGAAGTGAAAGACTTATGTACTATTTATGAGTCACTATTCAAAGAAATAGAAAAAGACAAAAAGAATTGGAAAGATATTCCATGTTCATGGGTTGGAAGAATTAACATAATCAAAACAAATGTATTGCCCAGAGCCATTTACAGATGAAATCCCAATCAAGATCCAACCCAATTGTTTTTATTTATTGAATGGAAGTACTGACAAGACCATAAGATAAAAGGGGTACAATTCCTCATAATTCCCACCACCAGAACTCCGTATTCAACCCCCCCCACAATAGCTTTCCTATTCTTTATCCCTCTGGGAGTATGGCCCCAGGATTGTTATGGGGTGCAGAAGGTGGGAGGTCTGGTTTCTGTAATTGCTTCCCTGCTGAAGATGGGCATTGACAGGTCGGTCAATCCATACTCTCAGCCTTTCTCTCTCTTTCCCTACTGGGATAGATATCCCTACCACACCAATTTTTTTAGGAGGATAGAACAAAAGCTACAAATGTTTATCTGGAACCAGAAAAGACCTAGAATTGTCAAAATTATCTTGAGAAGAAAAAGCAGAACTGGAGGCATCACACTCCCAGATCTCAAATTGTATTATAGGGGCATGGTGATCAAAACTGCTTGGTATTGAAACATAAACAGACACACTGACCAGTGGAATAGAATTGAAATCCCAGAAGTAAATCCCCACACCTACTGACATCTAATCTTTGACAAAGATGCCCAGACTATTAAATGAAGAAAGGAGAGTCTCTTCAACAAATGGTGTTGGGAAAATTATGAAACATACAAAAGAATGAAAACTGAACCACTATATTTCACCAAACACAAAAGTTAATTCCAAATGGATCAAGGACTTGGATATTATACCAGAAACTATCAGATACTTAGAGGAAAATATTGGCAGAACTTTTTTCATCTAAATTTTAAAGACATCTTCAATGGAACAAATCCAATTACAAAGAAGACAAAATCAAAAATAAGCCAATGGGACTTCATCAAATTAAAAAGCTTCTGCACAGCAAAAGAAACCACCACCCAAACAAAGAGACCTCCCACAGAATGGGTGGAGATCTTTACATGCCATACATCAGACAAGAGGCTAATAACCAAAATATATAAAGAGCTCAGCAAACTCAGCAACAAGAAAACAAAATAGCCTTTCTAAAAACGGGGCAAGGACATGGACAGAATATTCACCACAGAAGAGATCCAAAAGGCCAGGAAACTTATGAAAAAATGCTCCAAGTCATTGATTGTCAGAGAAATGCAAATAAAGACAACAATGAGATACGTAAATTGGTCCAACCTCTGTGTATAACAGTCTAGAGAACTATCACAAGACTAGAAGTGGACCTACTCTATAATTCCTCTCCTTTGGATTAATCCTAAGGAATCAAACATACCCATCCAAAAGGATTTGTGTATACCTATGTTCATAGAAGCACAATTTATACTAGCCAAGCCTTGATGCAACCCAGGTGTCTCTCTATCCCTATTTCCTACTTTCCTATCAATGCTGTTTGTGTCTCTAATAAATAAATAAATATAGGGGGGGTTCCCAGAAGATGGCGGACTGAGAAGCTGCTAGTGGCTTGAGCTCTGATCACATCTTCTGGAAACGGTAGGATTTTCTGCCTTTAGTAGGCCAGTCAATAAGGGGTCCTAGTGGTGACACCAAGGAGGTGACTATAACTTAATTTGGGTTAAGAATTAGAGTAGAGGTGGCGTGGACTAGTGGGCGGGCTGCTCCAGACTTCCCAGGCGGCGGCAGGCAAGGCGGGTGCGCTGGGCACTGTCCTTGGCCCAGGAAGGCGGCTCCTCGGCCAGTTGCAGAGCGCTGCTGGGCAGCCAGCAGAGGACCGGGAGAGAGCACTGTAGCTTGGGGGCTTTCTCTTGGGAGTCTCCGGGGACCACCATGACCCTGAGGGCGGATCCGAGGACATCTTGAGTACAGCTCTCATTGGATCAAAAGGACTTGGAGCTAGTTTTCATTTTTGAGAAATCCTTTAAAAAAGCTTTGGGGGGGGGGGTTCCCAGAAGATGGTGGACTGAGAAGCTGCTAGTGGCTGAACTCTGACCACATCTCCTGGAAACAGTAGGATTTTCTGCCTTTAGCAGGCCAGCCAATAAGGGGTCTTAGTGGTGACACCAAGGAGGTGACTATAACTTAATTTAGGTTATAGAATTAGAGTAGGGAAAAAAGGGGGAAAAATTTTTTTTCTTCCTTTTAATTTTCAAACATACCTCCTTCCCAGCCCCCCCCCCCCCATAATCAGTCCCTGGGGACCAGCTCCTAGCAGAATCCCCTGCTAGGAGCTCCTTTTCTTTACCAAATTCCTGTCCCACCAGGGAGTATCATTAATTCTAAGTCTATACACTTCTGAAACCTCTGGCCTTTTTTCTTTCTAAGTAGCCAACCCCCCCACCTCACCCCACATAGCTAATTAAATAATTAAAAATAAATACATTTAAAAAAAAACCTTTCCTTTCACTGCCCTTTTATGACTGTTCTTTTTCTTATCTTTTTCTTTTTTTTACTCTCTCTTTATTTTTCTTCTTTCTCTTTTTCTCATTCTTGTCACCCTTCTTCCTTAATCCTACAGCTTCCAAAGTCACAGCCCCCAGCACCCACACCACCAAACAGTGTGCTTTTTTGAATTCACTGATACACATTTGGGAATTTCCTTTCACTGCTCTTTAATTACAGCTCTTTTTCTTATCTTTTCCCTTTTCTCTATCTTCTCTCTCTCTCTCTCTCTCTTTTTTTAATCTTATCGTACACTTCTTCCTTCTTTAACTTTCTGAATTTTTGAATTATTTTGGGGAAGAAATCTGACTCAGAGTGGACTCTCTATGTGTATATCTCTGCTCTAGTACCCTTTCCCCTCTTTTTACCCCTAGAATATACAGTGGATAGTAGATTTGCATAACTGTCTATTCTTGCTATCCTTTCTTTCTTTTCTCTTTCTTCACTGGGATTTGGTTACTATTTTTTCACAGACTGGAGAAATTTTTTGGCTAACTGGTAATGATTAAACTACTTCAATACTTGCTTCAGTTGCTACTGTAATTACTGAGGTTGGTGAGTGCAATTGTCATAAAGGTATTTAGTACAGTGTTACTTGTACTCAAGACACAAAAACTGAGGAACAACAGAGCATAAAAAAAAGAAACACATAAATCAAAAAAATGGGTAGATCAAAAACAAATACATTGCTACTCCAATGAATGAAGACAAGAGCCCAGAAGAAACTACAAATCATCCAGAAGTAACCATAGATAAGAAAAGTATGCAAGCAATAATAAACTTATTAATCACAGAAATGAAAACAACATTGGAGGAAAGGAATGGCAGTATTAGGGAAACAACAGTTGAGACCCCCAAGGAAAATGCTGATTATCTTGAGGCAATTAGAGAACTGAAAGCTGAAATAGCTGTAATGAAGAAAGAAGCTGAGGCAAGGGAAAGCAGACTAACAGAAGCAGAAAACAGAATTAGTCAGACAGAGGATGAGTTAGAGAAAACAAAGAAAGAGGTGAAAGAGCTTAAAAAGAGATTGAGAGACACTAAAAACAACAACAGAGACATATGGGATGATCTCAAAAGAAGTAACATTCACATAATTGGCCTGCCAAAGGAAGAGAGGAAGGGGAAGCAAACATTCTAGAGGAAATAATAGAAGAAAACGTCCCAGACCTGAATAACAGAAAGGACATCAAGATTCAAGAGGCCCAGAGAGTACCAAACAGAATCAACCCAGACCTGAAGACACCAAGACACATCATAGTCACAATGAGAAGAAGTAAGGATAAAGAAAGGATCCTAAAGGCTGCAAGAGAGAAACAAAAAGTCACATACAAGGGAAAACCCATAAGATTATCTGCAGACTTCTCCACTAAAACTCTAAAAGCCAGAAGAGCATGGCAACATATCTATTGAGCCCTGAATGAAAAAGGGATTCAACCAAGGATAATATATCCTGCTAGACTTTCATTCAAACTAGATGGAGGGATCAAAACCTTCTTAGACAAACAACAGTTAAAGGAGGCAACCATCACCAAGCCAGCCCTGAAAGATGTTCTAAAAGACCTCTTATAAACAAGAACATCACTATAATACTTGCAATATATCAGAGCAAACAAAAAATTTTTTTTGAACAATGGCACTACAATACATTAAATCCATATTATCAATAAACGTCAATGGCTTAAACTCACCCATCAAAAGGCACAGGGTCGGGGGATGGATCAGAAAACATAACCCAACCATATGCTGCTTGCAAGAATCCCATCTGTCACAACAAGATAAACACAGACTTAAAGTGAAAAACCTTAGATGGAAAAAACTTTTTAGATGGAAAACTATCATACAGGCTAACGGACCACAAAAAAGGGCAGGAACATCTCAGACACGATAGATTTTACATTAAATAAAGTAATAAAAGATAGGCAAGGACATTACATAATGATTAGAGGATCAATCAGCGAAGAAGACTTAACAATCATTAACATCTATGCACCCAATGAGGGACCATCTAAATACGTCAAGCACTTACTGAAAGAATTTCAAAAATACATCAGTAGTAATACACTAATAGTGGGAGATTTCAATACCCCACTCTCACACTTAGACAGATCAACAAAGCAGAGAATCAAAAAAGATACAAGAGAATTGAATGAAGAGATTGACAGACTAGACCTCTTGGACATTTTCAGACTCCTCCACCCCAAAAAACTGGAATACACCTTCTTTTCAAATCCACATAACACATACACAAGAATAAACCACATGTTAGGCCACAAAGACAGCATCAATAAATTCAAGAGCATTGAAATCATCCCAAGTATCTTCTCAGACCACAGTGGTATAAAACTAACATATAACAACAAACAGAAAATTATTAAAAGTCACAGAATTTGGAAACTAAACAACATACTCCTTAAGAACTACTGGGTCAGAGACTCACTCAAGGAGGAAATTCAAATGTTCCTGGAAACAAATGAAAATGAAGACACAACCTATCAAAATATTTGGGACACAGCTAAAGCAGTACTGAGAGGGAAACTTATAGCCATACAATCACATATTAAACACCAAGAAGAAGCTCAAATGAACGACCTTACTGCACACCTCAAGGACTTAGAGGAAGAGAAACAAAGGAACCCTAAAATAGCCAGAAGGACAGAAATCACTAAAGTTCGAGCAGAAATAAACAACATCGAAAATAAAAGAACCATACAAAAGATCAATGAAGCCAAATGTTGGTTCTTTGAAAGATTAAAAAAAATTGACAAACCCCAGCCAGACTCACCAAACAAAAAAGAGAGAAGACTCAAATTAATAGAATTGTAAACGATGGAGGAGATATCACAACTGACACCACAGAAATCCAGAGAATCCTGCGAAACTTCTATAAAGAACTATATGCCACCAAGCTAGAGAATCTGGAAGAAATGGAACAATTCCTAGAAACATATGCCCTTCTAAAACTGAACCAAGAAGAACTAGAAAATCTAAATGTACCAATCACAGACAAAGAAATTGAAACCGTTATTAAGAATCTCCCCAACAACAAAAGTCCTGGACCAGATGGCTTCACAAATGAATTCTACAAAACTTTCAGGAAACAGTTAATACCCATACTTCTTAAGCTATTCCATAAGATTGAAGAAACAGGAATACTCCCTTCCACCTTCTATGAAGCCAACATCACCCTGATACCAAAAGCTGATAGGGACAGAACAAAAAAGGAAAACTACAAACCAATACCTCTGATGAACATAGATGCCAAAATATTAAACAAGATCTTGGCCAGCTGTATACAGCAACATATCAAAAAGATTGTTCATCACGACCAAGTGGGATTCATCCCAGGAATGCAAGGCTGGTTCAACATCTGTAAGTCAATCAATGTCATTCACCACATCAATAAAAGCAAAGGCAAAAACCACATGATTATCTCAATAGATGCAGAGAAAGCCTTTGACAAAATCCAACACCCATTCATGCTCAAAACTCTACAAAAAATGGGAATAGATGGGAAATTCCTCAAGATAGTGGAGTCTATATATAGCAAACCTACAGCCAACATCATACTCAATGGACAGAAGTTGAAAGCATTCCCCCTCAGATCGGGGACTAGACAGGGCTATCCACTGTCACCGTTACTCTTCAACATAGTATTGGAAGTTCTTGCCATAACAATCAGGCAAGAGAAAGAAATCAAAGGAATACATATTGGAAGGGAAGAAGTCCAGCTCTCACTATTTGCAGATGATATGAGAGTATACATAGAAAAACCTAAAGAATCCAGCAGAAAACTACTGGAAGTTATTAGGCAATATAGCAAGGTATCAGGCTACAAAATCAATGTACAAAAATCAGTGGCATTTCTTTATGCAAACACTAAATCTGAAGAAGAGACATCCAGAAATCACTCCCATTTACTGTTTCAGCAAAATCAATCAAATACCTAGGAATAAAGTTGACCAAAGAAGTGAAAGACTTGTATGCTGAAAACTATGAGTCGTTACTCAAGGAAATAGAAACTGATACCAAGAAATTGAAAGATATCCCATGCTCATGGATTGGAAAAATAAATATCATCAAAATGAATATTCTCCCCAGAGCCAATATACAAATTTAATGCAATACCCATCAAAGTTCCACCAAGCTTCTTTAAGCGAATAGAACAAACACTACAATCATTTATCTGGAACCTGAATACACCTAGAATTGCCAAAACCATCTTGAGGAAAAGAAACAGAAATGGAGGCATCACACTCCCAGACCTTAAACTATATTATAAAGCCATCATCATCAAAACAGCATGGTACTGGAACAAAAATAGGCACACAGACCAGTGGAACAGAATTGAAAGCCCAGAAATAAATCCCCATACCTATGGACATCTAATCTTTGATAAGGGGGCCCAAAGGATTAAATGCAAAATGGAGGCTCTCTTCAATAAATGGTGCTGGGAAAACTGGGTTATAACATGGGAAGAATAAAATTGAACCACTTTGTCTCACCAGAAACAAAAATAAACTCCAAATGGATCAAAGACGTAGATGTCAGACCAGAAAGAATCAAATACTTAGAGGAAAACATTGGTAAATCACTTTCCCACATACACCTCAAGGACATCTTTGATGAATCAAACCCAATTGCAAGGAAGACTAAAGCAGAAACAAACCAATGGGACTACATCAAATTGAAAAGCTTCTGCACATCCAAACAAACTATTAAACAAACAGAGAGACCCCTCACAGAATGGGAGAAGATCTTCACATGCCAGACATCAGACAAGAAACTAATCACCAAAATATATAAAGAGCTCAGCAAATTTAGCACCAAAAAAGCAAATGACCCCATCCAAAAATGGGCAGAGGATATGAACAAAACATTCACCTCAGAGGAGATCCAAAAGGCTAACAAACATATGAAAAACTGCTCTAGGTCACTGATTGTCAGAGAAATGCAAATTAAGACAACACTAAGATACCACCTCACTCCTGTAAGAATGGCATACATCAAAAAGGACAGCAGCAACAAATGCTTTAGAGGTTGTGGGGACAGAGGAACCCTTTTACATTGCTGGTGGGAATGTATGTTGGTGCAGCCTCTGTGGAAAGCAGTCTGGAAAACTCTCAGAAGGCTAGACATGGACCTTCCATATGATCCAGTAATTCCTCTCCTAGGGTTATACCCCAAGGACTCCATAACACTCAACCAAAAAGAGGTGTGTACTCCTATGTTCATAGCAGCACAATTCATAATAGCTAAAACCTGGAAGCAACCCAGGTGCCCAACAACAGATGAGTGGCTGAGAAAGCTGTGGTATATATACACAATGGAATACTATGCAGCTGTCAAGAACAATGAACCCACCTTCTCTGACCCATCTTGGACAGAGCTAGAAGGAATTATGTTAAGTGAGCTAAGTCAGAAAGATAAAGATAAGTATGGGATGATCCCACTCATCAACAGAAGTTGAGTAAGAAGTCTGAAAGGGAAACTAAAAGCTGGACCTGACCAAATTGTAAGTAGGGCACCAAAGTAAAAACCCTGTGGTGAGCGGTAGACATGCAGCTTCCTGGACCAGTGGGGGTTAGTAGTGGGTCGGAGGGATGGGTCACAGTCTTTTGGTGGTGGGAATGGTGTTTATGTACACTTCTAGCAAAATGTAGACATATAAATCAGTAGTTAATTAATATGAGAGGGGGAAAATCAATTGTATGTCTCAGAGCTTTTCAAAACACAAACTGAATCTTTTTAATATATAGGCTGTGTATTTGATATGCGGACTCTCTCAAAGGCCTAGACCAAGTAGATTAGAAGCATCCAATAGCACAGCTATATACAAGATACTGAATACTGTACAGCAAACCATAACAAAAGGACTTTTCAAAGTTAACCCAATTACCAAATAATGTGATGATAACATTAACTATAGATTGTCTTTTTGAACCCTAAAACAGCAGGAACCTCACATCTCCACTATAGAGCCCCTACTTCCCCCAGTCCTGGAACCCTTGGATAGGGCCCACTTTCCCGTATGCCTCTCCCAATCCATACCAAATAATATTGCATCTGCCGATCACAACCTAACCAACGAAACGATTGCCACCTCAACATGCTTCACCTCAGACTGTGTCCAGAGACTTCACGTGTGGAATGACAACCCTTCAGTTTCATTACTCGGGTGAGACCTTTCCTATTATAGTACACTCTAATTTCATCTCAGGTGGTTCACTTTCTAACAAAGTCCCATAACCTAGATATACACCAGCTTCTATGAGAGAGAGCTTATGTTCACACATATCCATAAACTACTGCAAAATATATACCTGAAAGCAGAAGTACACTAGAGTTTGCAGTGAGTACCTCCCTAACACTTCCTCTCCACTATTCCAAGATTTGGGTCCATGATTGCTCAACAATTTGTTTGGCTTCGTATGTTAACTCTCTTGTCAATCACCAGGTTCCAGATGCCACCAGGATGCCGGCCAGGCTTCCCTGAATTGAAGACCCCACCAATGTGTCCTGGAGCTCAGCTTCCCCAGAGACCCACCCTACTAGGGAAAGAGAGAGGCAGACTGGGAGTATGGACCGACCAGTCAACGCCCATGTTCAGCGGGGAAGCAATTACAAAAGCCAGACCTTCTACCTTCTGCAACCCTCAATGACCCTGGGTCCATGCTCCCAGAGGGATAGAGAATGGGAAAGCTATCAGGGGAGGGGGTGGGTTATGGAGATTGGGTGGTGGGAATTGTGTCGAGTTGAAACCTTCCTACCCTATGGTTTTGTTAATTAATCCTTTCTTAAATAAAAATAAATAAATTAAATAAATATATATATATTTTAAATAAATAAATAAATTTGGTGAATTCATCTTTTTCACCCCATCTTGGATGTAGCTTAAAGAAATCATGTATAGTGAGATAAGTCAGAAGCAAGAGGATGCATATGGAATGATCTCACTCATAATAGAAAATGAAAACAAGATCATAAGGATACACACTAAGCAGAAATTGGACTGGAGTTGGTATATTGCTCCAAAGTAGACGACTCGGGTGGCAGTGGGGGGAGGATTTGGGTCCTGGATCATGATGGCAGAGGAGGACCTAGTGGAGGTTGAATTGTTATGTGAAAAACTGGGAAATGTTATGTATGTATAAACTATTGTATTTTACTGTCAACTATAAACCATTAATCCCACATAAAGAGATTAAAAAATAAATAACACATGGGTTGATTTTTTAAGAAAAAAAAGAAGAAAATATATAAATGCAATTAACTGATTACCACAATGATCTAACCCAGAGCCCATATCTTCATATTTTCACTAGAGCCTGTACAAGTTTTGAGTCCCTGTCAGACTGAGCTCTCAGTCAGTGATCACAGCTGGGAACATTCTAGGCTGCACTCATGAGCACCAGTCTGCCTCGAGTGGCAGAGTAGGATGACCCATCCTCCCTTTGGAGAGTGAACAGCCACTAACATCGCTAATTCATAGGGAGGGTATGGTCCCAAAGAAACCTACAAAAAGAGCTTATAATGACGTTCCCAGTGGGTAAGCTCAATTTATAAATGTTGATGGAAGATGGCAAAATGGCCAAAAGGATTTCTTGGCCTTCCTTACTTTTTTCTCCCCACCTCTCACTACAATATCATAACAATTTTACATTATAAAATAGACCTACTAGCTATTTCCAGAACGGAGATCCCAAATATTCATCTGCAATATTCTAGCCTTTAGGTTCATGATTAGTCAACAATGTATATGGCTTTATATGTTAACTCTTTTTCAGCCACCAGGTTCCAGATGCTACCATGATGCCAAACAGACTTCCCTGGGCAGAAGACCTCACCAATGTGTCCTGAACCTCCGCCTCCCCAGAGCTCTGCCCCACTAGGGAATGAGAGAGACATGCTGGGAGTATGGATTGACCTACCAAAGCCCATGTTCAGCATGGAAGCAATTACAGAAGCCAGTCCTTCCACTTTCTGTACCCCATAATGACCCTGGGTCCATACTCGCAAAAGATTAAACAATAGGAAAGCTGTCAGGTGAGGGGATGGGATACGGAGTTCTGGTGGTGGGAATTTTTTTTTTTTTAATTTTTTTTATTTTTTTAATATTTATTTTTATTTATTTATTCCCTTTTGTTGCCCTTGTTGTTTTATTGTTGTAGTTATTATTGTGGTTGTCGTTGTTGGATAGGACAGAGAGAAATGGAGAGAGGAGGGGAAGACAGAGAGGGGGAGAGAAAGACAGACACCTGCAGACCCGCTTCACCGCCTGTGAAGCGACTCCCCTGCAGGTGGGGAGCCGGGGTTTGAACCGGGATCCTTACCCGGTCCTTGTGCTTTGCGCCAACTGCGCTTAACCCGCTGTGCTACCGCCTGACTCCCGGTGGTGGGAATTGTACCTCTCTTACCCTATGGTCTTGTTAGTGTTTGTATTTTGTAAATTAATAAATCAATTAATTAAAAAACAATTTCACAATATTTATGAGGCATCTGGTCTTTTCACACAAACCCTTTACATTATTCAAGACTCAGACAGAGAGATTATGAGCAGCAGCAGTTACAAATCCTGGGTGCTTTATTTGGTTGAAAAGCCTCTCAGAAGCCTTTTGACCCTTACATGCAATTGTGTTGTAATCAGAGTATAGAAAGCGCAGCAGCTCTGAGCTCTGAGCTCTGTGATCCTAGCTCAGTGTTCAACCACTAAGCCACTCACATGCTCTAAATATTTGCCAGTAACAAGCCATTTATTTTTCCAAGTGGCATTTCAAAAACCAGTGTTTTCAGTCACTCATGTAGGACCAACCTGAGTATCATGGCCAACATTCACTCTTCTCAAAAGACCAGTTCTTATTCATGCCTATGTCCTAAAGGATGAACACAATGCCTAGAATCTAGTAGATGCTCAGTGAACTTCCCCCACACACACATTGATCCAAGTACCATTCAGAAGTACATTGTTTAGTTTCTACTAAACAATGTTTAAGGTATTCCCCACTAGTCTTCTTTCTTTCTTCCTTTCTTTCTTTCTTTCTTTCTTTCTTTCCTTCCTTCCTTCTTTCTTTCTTTCCGTCTTTCTTTCTCTCTCTCTTTCTTTCTTTCTTTCTTTTGAAAAGACAAAATGTTGTTTCATTAATCTGCAGTTGTCTCAGGGATGCGATTTCACATCTCTCCAAAAGAAAGTGATAGCTCACCTCACCCAGAACCAAAGTGCCATCTACCTTTAGCATGTGGTACTGGGACCCCAATTCTCTTAAGCCATCTCCTACTTTGGTAACTTCAAGCATGTAAACATACACTAAAGATTATTTGTTTGTTTGTTTCTTGCCCCTATTGGTGTGTATTTATTTTTAACGTGCCCCACAGGAATGGCCTGAGGTCTCCAAGGTATGAGACACCATTGAGAAGACTTCCAACTTCCAGTTTCACATTTTTTAATTTACATAGCAAGAGAGGAGAATGGAAAAGATAAAGAAAAGAAGAGACGGGGGTCAGGTGGTAGCACAGTGGGTTAAGTGCACATGGTGCAAAGCGCAAGGACCGGTTCGAGCCCCAGCTCCACACCTGCAGGGGAGTCGCTTCACAGGTGGTGAAGCAGGTCTGCAGGTGTCTATCTTTCTCTCCCCCATATTCCCTTCCTCTCTCCATTTCTCTCTGTCCTTTCCAACAACAAACGACATCAACAACAACAACAATAACCACAACAAGGCTACAACAACAAGGGCAACAAAAAGGGGGGGAAATGGCCTCCAGTAGCAGTGGATCCATGGTGCAGGCACTGAGCCCCAGCAATAACCCTGGAGGCCAGAGAGAGAGAGAGAGAGAGAGAGAGAGAGAGAGGCTGCTATACAATTTCATCAGCCTTGGAGCTCACCTCAGTGTTTTCTTTTTAAAATTATTTTTATTTATTGACTAGACAGTCAGAAATCAAGAGGGGAGAGAGTAATGAGAGGAAGAGAGACACAGAGACACCTGCAGCACTGCTTCACCATTCGCAAAGCTTCCCCCCTGCAGATAGGGACTGGTGGAACTAATGTGTATCTTTGTGCATTGTAACACGTGTACTCAACCAGGTGTGCCACCACCCAGCTCCTCACCTCAGTGTTTGTATTCCTATGTAGTAGCAGGGCTTGAACCCAAATCTCACATATGGTAACCTGTATGTTTTATTGGGTAAGCCATTCCTCTGTCCAAACAAAAGGTTTTAAATAAATATTTGTTAATGAAAATAAGACAAAGGGAGAACATTTAACCCACTCTCTCGTCTCCATATCTTCATGACACTCTCCAATGTTTTCTACCACCCTCAGTATATAATAGAATTATTAGGAATTCACTTATTATTGGTTCCTCCTCTCAACTGGACTTTTCTGCATCAATGACTAACCCCACCGTCTAGAACTAAGTCTCCCAAATAGACACACGGTCAATACTTGCTGAAAGAAAAAGAAATAACAGTCAACCTCATTGATTTCATATCCTTGAGGAAAGTCTTATTCTGGAGAGGTCATCATATCAAGAGTTGAGGGCTCATTATACTTTAACAATTATATTTAATGAGGGTCAGATACCAATAGTGATAGACACTTGCTGAAATCATGGCAGTCCTGTCTGAGGAATGGCACCTGGAGAAGTTAACTATCACTTTTAAAAGTCCACCACAAAATCAAAGCTGTGCTTTTATCAATGACAGCATACCAGAATGAGGGAAAAACAGCAAATCAGTTGAATGTTTGATTCAAAAGTGAAGGATAATTCAATTAATCTTTTCCCTGACATGATTCATTATTGTGAGGATTTAGTAAAACAGAGAACCTTTCAAGATGTCACGGTGAATATTTCAATATTAGCATCAGAACTTTTAAAGAATCTGGCTGTGATATTTTAAAATTCACTTTTTAGGTTATTTCTTGATTCTCAGCTCTTAAAATTATCTCCCATTTCAAGGAGACAGGCATCATGTCCATTGGGGTAGGGGATAGAAAAGAAAGAAGGAAGTAGAAAGACTACTAGCAAAGTGAACTTAGCTCATTCATTCATTCATCTAACAAATGAGTGAATATTACATGCCAGGCACTATACTCTCTTCTAGTGATGCCACCATCAGCAAAACAAATAACAAAGTGCATGCCCTCTTGGATTACAGTGGGAGAGGAAGCCAATAAACAAGTAAGTTGTATAGCATGTGAAAAGGTAGCTTAAATGTTCTGAACTAGAAGGAATGGGAAGGGAAAGGAAGGGAAGGGAAGGGAAGGGAAGGGAAGGGAAGGGAAGGGAAGGGAAGGGAAGGGAAGGGAAGGGAAGGGAAGGGAAGGGAAGGGAAGGGAAGGGAAGGGAAGGGAAGGAATCTGAGGGATTGAGGATTTGATTGGAGAAGTTTGCTCTTCATTTCAGTGGCCCAGAGAAGCCTCATTGAGAAGACAACATAGAAGCAACAACTTAAAGGAAGGGTAGGAGGTGACAAAGTGGTTTCCAAGCAAAAGGAAGGTGAACTTGTTCTTGTAGTAGGACTGTGTACTTGGAGGGAAACAAAAAGTAGATGAGGAGAACAAGAGTAGAATATAAGGTCTTAGGGGCACTTTGGAGCTATGTCAATGAGGCCCTTTCGGTCTCTATAAATCTTTTTGTCTCTAAGTAAAAGACAGAGAGAGAGAGAGAGAGAGAGAGAGAGAGAGACCAGGAGATAGCACAGCTGGTTAAGTGTCAGATTTGCATGCATGCAGACCTGTGTTGCAAGTTACATCCCTGGCACTGCATATGGCAAAGTGATACTTTGATTCTCTCTCCTCTCTTTCTCTCTCTCTCTCTCTCCCCCACCCTCCCTCCCTCCCTCTCATTAATAAAGTTATAAATAAGCAATTAGAAGACTCTGAGCAGAGAACAAACTCGGCTTGACTTGGGTTGCAAGAGAACCATTCTGATTGTTCTGTTTCCAACAGACAGAAAAAAGACAGGGGTGAAAGCAGGGAGACCAGTTATAAGTCTACTGCAGTGATTCAGATGACAGATTCAGATGATCTGGACCAAGAGTATAGCAATGGGTGGGGGGAAATAATGACTTAGAATGAATTTGAAAGTAGACCCAACAGTTTCCTTTGTTATTATCTTTGTTCTTGAGCTTAGTGCTAGAAGGAATGCGATGATACAGAAGTGTCTTCACAGCATTTTGCAGAGGTAGAAATGTCTGTCTCACCCTCCCCAGATTGCTCTTAAATAATGGATTTTTCTCTCATAAGCATTGTCAAAATAGTTTTATGATGTTGATAGAAGAAAAATAATTTGATGAATTTGTTTAGCATTGTTGTTTTAAGGGATGTAATTTTTCTGCAATTTTTTTTTGGAAATGCATCTCTAAAAACAGCTTACACTTCTTAAGGCTGTCTTTCTGGTAAGGCTTTATTTGTATGCACACTTTGTAGCTATGCAGCACTTGTATGCAGGCATAAAACAAGCATCTCATATGGAAGCATAACCTCTACTGAGGAAATATTGTTGTAAACTATTACTTTGTGAACTATAGACTATAATTAGATAGTCATCACAGACTTGTTAAATTATACACAATAAAAATGCACACAGCATCGACACAATTCATTATAATTACAAGTTACTCTAGAAGGCTACTTGAAGTTTCCAAGTAACACACTTTGCATGATAGTAATTTACTATACCAGAATGTGGTATATTAAAATTTCACTTTGAAAAATTAATTTAAATTCTCCCACATTCAGCAAAGAAATGGAAACAGTATAATATGGGGGAGGGGAACCACCATCAAGGAGGCAATTGTAAGGAAAAGAGAGGCTAGGAGGATTTATACCAATGTCTGGAACTGGCAAATCACATGTAGGACTTCATTATAATTTAACATGTCTGAAATCTGCAGTAGGCTTTCAGAGAAGGAATGGAACAAGTTGACTTGGAACTTGGATTTTAGAATCAAATTGGATCTGGGGTTATTGTCTAGAATGACTTCTTGAGCTGCGTCATCTCTAGTGACTTCTTAATGTCTCTGTGTCTCAGCTTCTCGACCTGTGAGGATGGGGTTATGCAGCAAAGAATGTATTCTTTCTCTTTTTTTTAATAGAGTATTATTCTGAAAATGAAGTGGGATCACAAATAAAGAGATCACCCAGCATAAAGCATAGAGTAGACACTCAGTAAAGGGAAGCTATAATCATGATCACACTCTTCCAAGGTCCACCTTGTTAAAAGAACTGTGAATTACCAAAGAAATAAGACTGAAACCACCACCCTCCTTAGACATAACTGAGTCAAAAGTCAGAATTTAAATGGAGTGATTCTGTTAAGAGCTTGCAATCCACCCCTTCTGCCTCTGTTCAGGAGCAGGAATACAGTAATTTGAAACACGGTATTATTCACTGAACATCAAGAACAAACAAAGGACAACTTGTGTGTAACATCCAATCCCCAATTCCCAGAGGAACTGGTTAACAGAGTAGACAGAACAAAAAATTAATGACCTTGCTTGATTGCCTCAATGCATACAATAGGACATACTGTCTGTTACGATGCTATACAAGCCCTAAGGTAATAGTTATAGACTCCTTAGATATCATGTACACGCAAAGTAAAACTCTAATAGAATAGTCTAGAGGACACTCCCAACATTGGAGTCTCCCTCAAGTTCAAGTGCTCAGGTCAAGCCTTTAGAAACTCACCTAAAATCAAAATCTGCCCATTTTCTTCTGTTAACCAATTCAATCTGGTGTGAAGTGGGATCAGTGCCCTGGAGAGTGGCCAGGCTCATTGTGTAAGCAAGGGCAGAGAAAGGTAGGGTTTTTTTTTTCTATTTTTTAAAATGTTTTTTTTTATTGATTTATTTTCCTTTTTGTTGCCCTTATTTTTTGTTGTCGTAGTTATTATTATTGTTGTTATTGATGTCATCATTGTTAGATAGGACAGAGAGAAATGGAGAGAGGAGGGGAAGAGAAAGATAGACACCTGCAGACCTGCTTCACCGCCTGTGAAGTGACTCCCCTGCAGGTGGAGAGCCAGGGGCTCAAACCGGGATCGTTCCGCCGGTCCTTGCATTTTACACCACGTGCGCTTAACCCAGTGTGCTACCACCTGACTTCCACATTAAATGTTTTTTTTATTTTTTATTTTATTGATTTATTTTTTTTTCTAATTTTTTATTTGTAAAAAGGAAAAATTGACAAAACCATAGGATAAGAGGGGTACAACTTCGCACAATTCCCACCACCAGACCTCCATATCCCATCTCCTCCCCTGATAGCTTTCCTATTTAACCCTCTGGGAGTATGGACCCAAGGTCATTGTGGGATACAGAAGGTGGAAGGTCTGGCTTCTATAAGTGCTTCCCCGCTGAACATGGGCATTGACAGGTCGATCCATACTCCCAGCCTGTCTCTCTTTTTCCCTAGTGGGGAAGGGTTCTGGGGAAGCAGAGCTCCAAGGCAAATTGGTGGGGTTGTCTGTCCAGGGAAATCTGGTTGGCATTCTGCTAGCATCTGGAACCTGGTGGCTGAAAAGAGAATTAACATAAAAAGCCAAACAAGGGGGTCAGGCGGTGGCGCAGTGGGTTAAGCGCATGTGGCGCAAAGCGCAGGGACCAGTGTAAGGATCCCGGTTCGAGCCCCCGGCTCCCCTGCAGGGGAGTCGCTTCATGGGCGGTGAAGCAGGTCTGCAGGTGTCTGTCTTTCTCTCCCCCTCTCTCTCTGTCTTCCCCTCCTCTCTCCATTTCTCTCTGTCCTATCCAACAACAAAGCAACGTCAACAATGGCAATAATAACCACAAGGAGGCTGCAACAACTAGGGCAACAAAAAGGGGGAAAAATGGCCTCCAGGAGCGGTGGATTCATGGCACAGGCACCGAGCCCAGCAATAACCCTGGAGGAAAAAAAAAAAAAAAGGCCAAACAAATTACTGAACAATTATGGACCTAAAGGCTGGAATAGTGCAGATGAAGTGTTGGGGAGTCCTCCATTTTGTAGATAGCTAGTAGGTATATTTTAGTTATATTTCAAAGGGCCTGTAGCTATACTAGTGTTTTTTGTTTGTTTGTTTGTTTGTTTGTTTGTTGCCTGAGCCTGAAATCTGGTATGTAGGTAGATCCAAGTTATTGTCTGGGGAGATGATGTCATGATTGGGAAAGGGACCAGAAAGCTGGATCAGGGAAGAGAGTAGCTCTCCAATATGGGAAAGGGGTATAAATATTGTTGACTGTAAACCCCATCGATTTGATATGATCTGGGGCCCATAATTAGCTTAGGAGCCTGTGTGACCTCTGTGTGCCTCTAGATCTGAGCTCACATTCTGTGATCATGAGTAGGACCATTCCAAGCTGTCCCAGTATCGACCCATCTTCCTCAGGTATAGCATAGAGTATGTTGTCCAGCCTCCCTTCGGAGGATGGAACAGTCTCTACCATTGTTGATCCAAGTTGAGAGCAAGGTCCTATGGGGGCCCACAAAGGGGTCTGTTTTGTTGTTCAAAAGGTAGGGTTTTATTGAGAATGGAATCACCATTGGGAAGCTTGCACAATCCTAGTGGAAAAACGGAACCATGAGGAGAGAGTCATAGATAAGAAGCTCTTTAGGCAGAGCTTTAGGCAGAGGTAGTGAGATAATCAGTGAGGAAAGGATGATTGGCAGCTGGGAGTATCAGGAAGAGGAAAGTAAAACTACACCCCAGGAAAAGGCTTACAGGTAAGGAAGCAGAGGAGGAGATGAATGGCTTGTCTCAGTGAGCAGTAATCCTGTTCCTCTGAGTTTCCTGTTTCATGACCAGCTGCATGCATGACCTTGACAACTAGTTCTGTCATACACTTCAATTCCTCATGATGAAACCCAGGCCATAAAGAGATTAATTTAAATCCAGTCAAACCTATTTTCACATAGGTCAAATGTTCATCCACAGAAGGATTTCCCACAAAGCCTGGGAGGTGGTGCAGAAGGTAGAGTCTCTCTCACTTACAAGAATGAGGCCCCAAGTTTGATACCCACCGTCACAGATGCTAGAATGATGCTCCGGTGTTTTCTCTTATTAATGCATAATTTTCTTAAAGGGGGGGGAGACTTTCCACAAGTTCCAAGGCTCTCTCAAGGCCCTGGAAGCAGCCTGAATAGTGTTTCTCCTTTCTCAAGATTTTTTTTTTTTTCTCACAACTCTAATTTTACTCTGGCTTCCCATTCAGCACATTGCCTCCACTGTAGGTGTTGCTGGTGTGACCGTGGGTTCAGCTAAGGGGCACAAAGGGAAACATTTTGTAAGGAAGAATTTGTTTTTGTTCTCTAGCTTTTGATGTCTGACTGTGGCAGTATTTTAAGCCTCACCCTTCAATTTTTCCTTTCTGTTCCATGTCGGACAAACTGGTTAGCACGCCCTCTACTGGTATGAGTGGGAGCTCATGCGAACTCTTCTCCATGAGTGTGTGAACAAAAGCCTCAGCCCCACCTTCCACTCACTAGAAAAGCCCCAAGCAATATGGTTTCTGTTCTCTCTCCAGTCACTTTGAGAGGAACATGAGAACTGGTCCTCCCTCTCCACAATGACTCAGTTTATAACCTTTGCCTGGCCTCTTAGTTCTTGTGGCAGCCAAACCAAAAGTGGGTGGGGACCATATTATCTATTCAGAATGTCCAAACCACTTTTAGTTTGGTTTTTTGATTACAATAACCATAGGCCCAGGCTTGAGGGTCCGCCAGTCCTGGACATTTGTTGCAGAAAATTCTGGATAAACGACACACATTACACATAGTCAGCAGCTTCCTGACAATGCCTGAGTGGCCCTGCTGCGGGCATCTAGTGCTCAGTGCTGGTCAACATGGGGCAGAGGAAGCCCTTTTGTGATCAGCCCCAGGTATGTCCTCAAAGTAAAAAGCAACTTAGTCTGCATGCTAAGAATCTCTCTGGGGTGTATCATTGATAGTAGCTGGGAAGTATGCTACTTTGGGGTAGGGGAAGAGATTTGAGCAGGAAAATGCTTAGATGAGAAGAAAAATGAGAAAGGGAAGAAAAAGAAGAGGTGGAGAAAAAAGAAGAGGGAGGAGGAGGAGGAGAAGAAGAAGATATTACACAATGGTAGCACTAACTATGCTAGATTAATTATGTTCTGTTCTCTCTCTCTCTCTTTCTCCTGTCTCTTTCTCCTGAAAATAAATAAAATTTTTAAACAATAAAAATTTAACTAATACACTTGGCAAATCCTTCCTTACACATAGTGTGACTTCAGCATATTTTTGTTTAATCATTTCCTAGTAATACATTTTATTGATTCACCTACTACTTGAGTTTTCAGAGTACTCATAAATGAACACAATTTTGCAAGGGTTGCACAAGGACTCTATGAAATATTTTACAAAATTAAACAGTAGGTACATTTTCACCTTGTCATCTGAATATACTGCACACTGAAGCTATGAAGTAAGTAATGAAAAATTAAAATAAAATTTGATTCAGTGTAGATAAGTTTAACCTTCACTTTGACTTTATTCAAATATTTTTGTCACTTGATGTGTACTGATTATGAATTATAAGTTGTCATATTACTATAACTTTGAATATTTTGAAGAAAATACTTTTGAAAATACAAATGAAAAAATATTAACAATTTTTACCTCACTATTTGGTTTTGAATCCATTCGACCACTAACAATGGCACATATCTATCCTGTGAAAAAAAAAGCCCAGTTACTAGTTTTCTGAAATGAAGAAACATACCTGCTACAGGATACATAACTACTAGTGTCTGAAATGTGTATAACTTTGATAATCTGGCTAACATAGCCCAGACCATTGAAACAACTGATGCATGCAATAGTAATTAAATTCAAATTCAAGTTAAATTGTCCTTAAGACTTTTGTTGGCTTTGGCATGTGAATGCCATTACCTTTATGTTGAACACTGAAGATTTAAAAAGGGAATGAAAATACAAATGGGAAACATTGACATCTTATTGTGATAATGTAGTGAGGATCTTTCTCCTTTGATTTTTCTCATTTTTGGAAGGGGAATAATTTGATAGAAT
Source organism: Erinaceus europaeus (assembly GCF_950295315.1). NCBI lineage: Eukaryota > Metazoa > Chordata > Mammalia > Eulipotyphla > Erinaceidae > Erinaceus > Erinaceus europaeus. The sequence continues at coordinate 11,183,483 of NC_080175.1, forward strand.
ATCAGAAACTCTACGATACCATATTTGCTTCTATGGGGAAAGTTGAATCCTCTAGCTGACTTGCTTTGCATGTTTCCTTAGTGGATACGTATTTCTGTGACTTTTTTGAAGTTTTAAGAAACAATTTGGACTGGTGAAACAGCTGTTTGGCATAGTGTGCTGCTTTGCTACCTGTGCTACTCAGCTTTGAGCCAGACCCCCACCACATGAAGGAAGCTTTGGTGTTATGGTCTGTTTCACTCAGTCTGTCTCTATCTCAAAGAAGGAGACTAGGGCCGGGTGGTGGCGCACCTGGTTGAGTATATGTATTACAATGCGCAAGGAACCAGGTTCAAGCCCCCTGTCCCCACCTGCAGGAGGAAAGCTTTGCGAGTGGTGAAGTAGTGCTGCAGGTGTCTCTCTCCCTCTCTATCACCTCTCTCTCTATATCACCCTCTTGATTTCTGGCTGTCTCTATCCAATAAATAAAGATAATTAAAAAAATTAAAAAGAAGAAGGAGACTGATAAGAGTGTAGGGGAGAAGTTTAAGAAACAAGAGCAACACAAAAATAATTGAAAAGCAAAACCACAGTCTTATCTGTATTTAAATTTTTGTGGTTATTGCAAAGTATATGTGTGAAAGTAGGGAGATGGAATATATCTTATGTAACTTTTTTTTTTACTTGATTTATACTTTGTCTTCTTCCATATAAATTATAGGCCTCTTGTGTATTCTTGGCAAAACCCCCAGAAATTTCAGGGGCCTGACAGTAGGATTAGTTGGAGAGATTTCAAGTTTGCAGTGCCGTCCTGGTAGGAATGTGAGTGTTAGTCATCCAGGTGAAGGAATGGCTTCCAAAATCACTGTAGCTAGTAACTAGGTCAAGTCTCAAGTATATATGCAGGTCCAAAGCTCTGGCAGAAAAACATGCCTAGGATTAGTTAGCAAGAAAAATAGGGTTTGGAATGTATTAAACTAGGAGATAGTCTATGGGGAAGTTAATAACTAAATGGAAGGTGTGGTTGTCATAGATGCCACCTCACTATGGGGGCTCTTGTAGGGGAACATGCTAAGTGAAATAAGCCAGAAGGAGAAAGATAAATACCAAGTGATCTCATTTACATGTGTGATGTCTGATGCAAAACAAAACAGGGCAAAAAAAAAAAAAGACAGGGTAAACATTAAAAGAAAAACTTTATTCTGGGCCTATACATCCAAAATTACTAAAATGGAAGAAACAAGGGAGCTGAACAGGGTGGGGGAGAGAAAGCTCACTGGGAAGGGAGTGTGCCTTGCTGTGTGTGATGGCCAGGTTTGAGCCCTAGCACCATATGGGGAATGTCATGGCAGATAACAAGAAAACTCGAGCACTGTGATATCTTTTTTCTCCCTCTCTTTCTATATCTCTTTAGCTGAATGAAAGTATCCTGGCAGTGAGGAAATCAAGCATGTACAATAGATATTTCAGCTCCCCAAAAGGTGGGGAGGACTGGGGGCCCAGTGCCCTGTGGTGGAGAGAACTGGTACTTTGTTGGTGGGTGAGCTCAGTGAACTCATATCTTGAGATGTGAAATTATACCCTGGGATAATTATAGTAAGACAACATGTCCCCCCTAATTTTTACTGGACTATATCTAATTTATTTATCTTTAATTTTTTATTATCTTTATTTATTGGATAGAGAGAGTCAGAAATCAAGACGGAAGGGGGAGATAGAGAGACAGAGAGACACCTACATTCTGCTTCACTATTCTCAAAGCTGTCCCCCTGCAGGTGGGGCCTGGGGGGAAGAACCCGGGTCCTTGCACATTGTAACATGTGCACTCAAGCAGGTGCGTCACCACCCAACCCCACTATATCCAATTTATGCATTTATAGGATTATACAATTTATAATTGTATAAATTACACAATTTATACATTTTCCCCTCCTTGATAAGAATAAAAAGAAGTAGAACTTAGTAGAACTCCAGTGTTGAAATATCTATATAATTTGACATAAAAATATCACTTCCACTAGAATAAAATAAGACTTATACTATGCCACTCCAAAGATGATGAGGCTATACTTGGCTATTGAGAGTCATCAGGGCCAGGTGGTGGCACACATAATACAATGTGTGCAAGGACCCAGGTTTGAGTCCCCAGTCTCCACCTGCAGGGGGAAAGCTTTGCAAGTGGTGAAGCAGGGCTGCAGGTATCTCTCTCCCTCTCTATCACCCCCTTCCCTCTTGATTTCTGGCTATCCCTATCCAATAAATAAAGATAATTTAAAAAATTTAAAAAAAGAAAGATACTTAAAAAAAGATAAGTCACTTTACAGGGAAACTTTAAGTACCCTGAGATCTTAGAACTCACACACAAAATAACCTAGATAAGGGGAATTGTGGAAATTTAACCATAATCCTAAAAAGTTAATAATACTTTTTCACTTAAAGAAATCATCCCATGTCCTTCAGAATTCTCCAGAGGCTGGACATATCAGTGCACAAGCATTAGACGGATTGAAGGGGGAACAAGTTGAAAAAGAAGTTTATTATTATTATGTGTGGCTCCTGTACACATAGGAGGGACCCAGAAATACTAAGTAACCCACCCACATGGCTTCAAACTTCAACTTCAAACCTTAGCTAAGACAGACTCTGGTGTAAGAGGAAAGATAACAATCATTTAGAGAGGTTGCCAAGAGAGATATAGTAAGAGGAAGAAATACAGACTTGATCTCTACCTTCCCTATCATAGATACTAAGGAGATAAGGTCTTCCTGGTACAGTGTGAGATATCCTTAATAGAAACCTCTTCCTTTATTCATGCCTAATCCTTCTGCAAAGTGGCACCTTCCACCGAGCCTTCAAAGGTCCCACCCACCACCCATGAAATCCAACATTTACTAAAGGTACGTTTTGCTGTGGTGGTAAATTTTTGTTCCACTAAGTACACAGTGTAATTAATACTAGCATACTCATAATAAAGTGTGACCCCTTGATTTTTTTCAAACTATCAATAGCAAAAATTAAAAACATTATTTTTTTTTTCCTCCAGGGTTATTGCTGGGCTCAGTGCCTGCACCATGAATCCACCACTCCCGGAGGCCATCTTTTCTCCCTTTTGTTGCCCTTGTTGTTGTAGCCTCACTGTGCTGTGGTTATTATTATTGCCATTGTTGATGCTGTTCGTTGTTGGATAGGACAGACAGAAACAGAGAGAGGAGGGGAAGACAGAGAGGGGGAGAGAAAGACAGACACCTGCAGACCTGCTTCACCGCCTGTGAAGGGACTCCCCTGCAGGTGGGGAGCCAGGGGCTCGAACCAGGATCCTTACGCCAGTCCTTGCGCTTTGCACCGCATGTGCTTAACCCACTGCGCCACCGCCCGACCCCCAAAACATTATTTTTTAGAGAGACAATTGATTATCTTCAGAAGAGGGAGATAAGAGCACTATGCTTAGTTCTGACATAGGCTAGGGGGACTGAACCTAGGACACAAGGTTAAATTCACACTTTTCCATGAGAGTGAACATGGGTTCAAGCTTTTGTTTGCCATAGGGGAACATCACACACAGGGGAAGCGTCAGGAGAAGTGACGCAGTGTTGTGGTGTGTCTCTCTGCCTCTCTATCTGAAACAAACAAGAAAATGGTCTAGCAGTTAGTCACACATTACCATGTGCAAGGACCTGGGTTCAAACCCCCGCTCCCCACCTGCAGAGACAGGTTTCAGGAGCAGTGAAGCAGATTTGCAGGTGTCTCTTTATTTCTCCCTCTTAAACTCCCACTCCTCTTTTAATTTCTCTATGTCATATCTAATAAAAAGGAAAGAGGGTCGGGAATGGCCACCAGGAACTGTGGATGCATTGTGAGGGAATGAACTGCAGCAATACTGGTGGCAAAGTCTATATATCTCCTGCTAGGAGCTGTGGAGGTGGAGCCATGCATGCATGAAGATCTCAAGAAGTCATAGTGGCAAAAGAAATACATTATAAAATTGCCATAAGAAGATGCACCAAAGAGCATGTAACAAAAAAGAAAGGAAGAGAAAATCATTTTTTAAATATCACTCAATAATCACAAGAACCAGAGGCCAGAGAGTAAATTTATGAGGTAGCATCCCTGCAGGTTTGACCTCCAGCACACATGGAGTGCTGTGGCATGGGGAAAGCTGTGGCACTGTGATCTCTCTCTCTCTCTCTCTCTCTCTCTCTCTCACACACACACACACACAGACACACACACACTACACTTTAATATCCAAAGTAACTTCTATGTGCTTATTCACCACTAGGTTAGTGTCAGACGTCTCATTTTGTATTATTAAAATATTATCACAAAACATTACATGGTTTTTTTTCTTTTCTGTTGCCATCAGGATTATTACTAGGACTCAATTCCTAGATGAAAAATCCACCAGTCCCATAGGTCATTTTTTTCTCCCCCCCTTTTCCTCTTATTTGATATTACAGAAAGAAACTGAGAGAGGAGGAGAAGATAGAGAGTGAGAGGAGAAAATAAGACACTTAAAGTAAGTCTTCACTGCTTTGAAACCACCACCACCACCACCCCCCTTAGAGACCTAGTGAGTGAACCAAACTCTTTTCTCATGGTAGCCTGTGCACTCAACCAGGTGCACCACCACTCGGCCCCGCATCCATGCTTTTCATAATCATTTGGTAGTTGCATGAACTACCTGGACATTTCTTTATTATTGGATATTTAAGATATTTTTCCAGCATTGTAAATAAGCTGGCAGGGAATATCTTTATGAATAATGCTGTTTTATATATTACAGACATTTCCTTCTGACTGATTCCCAGAAGTAAAATTAGTGGGTTGAGAACTTTTAATGCTTTTGATGATTTCAGTGCTTGAGATTTTATTGCAAAATTGGCAGAAGTCAGCATCCTTGAAACAACTCCAGTCGGTGTTCTTTAACCACTTGGTGGGTTCCCAATACTAAAGGCTCATGGGAGATTGCATTCATTCCCTCACTTCTTGTTATGCTGGGAGAACCATATAACCTGATAATTGTGCATTGTCTTACATTTCATGTAGAAGGAGTTTATAGAACTGAAGTATGCTCACTCTGAGAACCACTGAATTACACCTGTGATTAAGAAACAGAAATGGTGATCCCTAAAGGTACTAACATTAGACGAGTAACATCCAGCACCTACAGAACTCTGTGTAAATCCTGGGCTCAAGTGTTCATGGACATTCTATCCTTTCACCTCACAATAACTACATGAGGGGATATGAAGAGGATGCTAATTACCTTCTAAAAATTTTTATTTATAAACAGGAAACACTGACAATTACCTTTTAATGCCAACCCCCCTGATCTCTCTCTGATAGTAACACACGACTGATTTTCATTTTGTGTTTTTTCTTCTAAGAATGAAGAATCAAATTCTAGCCTCCCTTGCAGCTACATGAAGCCATGGGATTAAGAAGTGACAGGGAAAACAGAGTTATCAGAAGACTGTTTGTAAGGGAGAGGAATTATTCATTTTTCCCCTTTCATCCTTTTTCTTGTGGACCTGGTGTGATAGCTGGGGGTCCAGAAATCATTTTGGACCATGAAAATGAGAAGATCTGAGAGAAGTCTGGATTAATAGTACCCCCAACTTTGCCTTTATTCTAGAAAAACATTACTTTCCAACAGAAACAGAGCAACTGAGCTTGTGTATGTGGGGGGGGGCTCTATTTGATATTAAAAGAGCTGACATGCAGTGCTGTGGAGTCTATATTGTGGTCCTGCCTTCATGACCTTGAACATGCTACTTTATTATGTGTTTGTGCTTCTTTATCTCCAAATGTGTGTTGAGTTAATCTGAGGTTGACCTTTAATTGTTGTTAGAGTTTGGGGCTCCAGCAGGCCGGGCTAGCTTAACGGTGGTAGACAGAGACGACCAGAGACACTCGGCTGAGCTGAGAACGCAGTTTAATCTTTATTCAGGAGGGGCAAATCACCACACCATGTGCTTCTCCATCTTTCTCCTCCCAGCGGCTGCCGCAGGGACTCTGGAAGTCCATAGGGTTTTTGGGGGCGGGGACAAGGGGGCGCGAGCAAAACTAGCAGGGCTAAACCACAATCTCCCAGAGGTGGGAGGAAGGAGACCAAACCAATATGAAGCATACCAACATTTAATGTTCCTCCAAACTCTGTCCTAAATGTAGGATTGAGGGGAAGAAGTGTTTACTAAGGAGAAATGAATAGTGTGGGAATCAAGCATACAGTATGGTGAGTGTCATTAATAACACCATATCACTTCTTTGAAAGTGACTAATAAAATACAATTCAAGCTGAATATCAGGAGGTCACTATGTGGATGATTCACTTGAGTATCATTTTACAAAGTATATGCATAGCGACTCGTCATTCTGCACTCTTTCAATACATTTTCCTTGTTAGATAAACCTAAATTAAGATGAGGGGAATGAGAACTTGGGTAAAGGAGAAAGAACAGAGATATAGATTTATGGGAAGTTTATGGGAAGTGTGTGCCCTGGTGTGGCCATCGCCCAGGGTGAACTCTTGGCACCAAATATAGGTGCCACAGCATTGAAGAGAGCTCTGGTTCTCTCTCCTTTCTGTCAGCCAATCAATGAATTGATCATTCTACCTATCTAAATAAAAAGGTCACTCCAAAAGCAGTCAATTATGCATGCATGGGGTCCTTCCTAGAGGGAGGAAGGGAGGGAGAGAGAGAGAGAGAGGAAGAGAGATATTTTAAACCAACACATATTACAAATACTAAATGCAAAGTCAAACTTAGTGCAGGCAAGCTAAGAAAAGGAATACTTATTACCTAATTTCAGAGGGCATGTTGGCACTAGAAACATCAAGTTAATGACAAGGGAGTGACTCAGATAATTAAGTCTTGCCTCAGTCATTATTTGGTTTATGACAAAGAACTCTGTGTAATGAACTGCAAGTCAACAATGAAGCCAAGGAAGTAATGGAAGAAAACTAACATGTATTAAGTACTTTGATTTATCAGGTATTGTGTTAGATGTTACATAAACATTAATTCATTTTGTTCTCACAAATACCCTACTAGACTGATACTTTATTTCTGTTTTTATTTAGAGAAGGGAGGAGGAATTACAGAAGTTAAAGAAGTAATTCCCATTCCCAAGGTAAGTTTGAATTTTCCAGGAATTATATGATACGTATAACAAAGTAAAACTTTACTATCTAAATCATTGTGAAAATCCTTGATAAATAAACCAGCGAGAGAAATAAATTACCAAAGAACAAAGGGAAGAAAGGGGACAGGGGAGGAAAGAGTGACTTAAGCCTTAATAAATGAACTAATTCTGATTTTCCTACACATATGAAAATAAAAATTCATGTTTGGGTCCCATTTTTACTTATTCATTTATTTATTTTTATTATAAAACTGCTCGGTTCTGGCCTATGGGAATTGAACCTGGGACCTTTGGTGCCTTGGACAAGAAAGACATTTTGCATAATCGTTTTGCTATTTTCCCAGCCCCAAGGATCTCAATTTCTAAAACTATAACCATAACAACTTATGGGAAGGAAGAAATTCCATAAGCTCTACATATAAAGGTATTCATTCTAGCCCTCATGGTATCCAGTATATATATTTATTTAAAGAAAAAACAGTCAACCCCAAGCCTTGTAGCCATTCTCTAAACCCAAGGATCACCATTAAGGAACGTTCTGTTTGAGAGACTAGAATAGGTGTATGTATTTCAACATATAATTTGCATTCTCCTCACAACAACTAATGTCAGGAACTTGCTGTTGGTACTAAAGACCATACACACCTAATCATATTAGATATCAGAGTCTTTTATTAGTTATCTCAATATTATTTACATGTGCTTCCACATTTCCAATATGTCTTACTATCATCTTAATGTATTTAAATTGAAAAAATGATTAGTGGTTACTTAATAACGATAGTGTTTTCTTTTTTTAATGGAACAACCAGTACTTGGGCTGCTATAAACAGAATGGATGCTACTATTTGTGGTTTATTTGCTATATACTCTTGAGTTCTTTTCATGATAAAACACAAAACACATTTCACCTGAAGAATTTATTTCCATCTAGCAGCCTTTATATTTAAATTTTACCTAGCACTACAGTCTGACACACAAAAAGAGTAGTGTGAAAAAGCACTCAGGACTTGGAGAGAGAAATGGAGATAAAAAGTGTTGATCTCTAACCTGATAGAATAGATAGATAGGACCTAGGATAGCAACCTCTGAGTCTTTACTTAGAAAATGAAGAGATTGGAAGGTTTTGACACTGGATTTCTTTTTTATTCTAAAGAAATCACAGCTCTGAATTCTAAGGATCACAGTCATAGTTGTTGAATAAGCACTCCTGAGAGGGAATATATGACGCTAGTGCTACAGCCAAAAAACATTCTACAGTGCAATAATTTCTTGTCATCGAACTGACTCAGTGTATGTCATAGTCAAGTGATGATTCTTGTCTCCACCCAGAAACTTCTATCCTGGAGTAGCATTTCTAGAAGACCAGAGAATTATTTGGATGGCAACTAAAATAAACTGAAGAATCAGAGTGATTTTTGAATAAAGGGTCAGGTTACGGTCCCATTTAATCTGAGAGTTTACAGTAGCTTGAGAAAAATTACCACTGTTATTTCAAAAGAATAGAAACTATCATCAGCTTTCCCCCTGACTGAGGAAGTGAAGAACAAGAAAGTAATAGGAGGAGTTAAATACTTTTAAACATAGGTATTGAAGTCCCACCTTGGGCTGGAAGACTTCTAAGAAAAGAATAGGACCTGTCAAACAAAGTAAGGACTATAAAAACTGGATAAGGGCTAGAGACCAGCATACTTTAATGATGGCTCTTTTGGTCACTACCAGCCCAAGTCATCATCCAGGGCCCTAGTCAGGGAATCCTAGGATTCCTACATTGACATGATGGGCCTAGACCTCTAACAGATCTCTCTCTCTCCTGATGGTCATCTCCATCAGGAACAGCATAATGGACACTCTGGTGGCCTCTACAGGACCTTGCCCTCAATGTGGATCAACAATAGTAGGGACTGCCCTATTCTCTGAAGGGAGGTTGAATCAACATACTCTGCCACATGAGAAAGATGGATCCTGAAATGAATGCAGCCTAGAATGTTCCTAGTTATAACTACAATATGTGACCTCAGACCAACAGGGATGCTGAGTTACACAGGCTCCTGTGCTGAATATGGGACCCAGATCAAATCAATGGGGTTTACAGTTAATGGTATTTATATACTTTTCCCATATTTGGGAATTATTCTCTGCCCTGATCCAGCTTTCTAGTCTTATTTCCAATTCTGACACTATCTCTCCAGATAATACCTTTAGCCCACATGCATGCTAGTTTTGGGCTCATGTAAAATTAGTAAAGTCATGAGTCCTTTGGAATATATCTAAAATAGACCTACTAGTTTTTTCCAAAATGGTGACCCCCAAATCTCACCTGCTATATTCTTACCTTTAGGTTCCTGATTATATTAAACAATTTATTCTGATTTATATCTTAATGCTTTTTAGTCACCAGGTTCCAGGGGTATCATTCCAAGGCTCTTTCTTTAACTTCTCTTTTTTTTTTTAAGTGGTGGAGCTCTATTTCAGTGACAAAATACCTGATGAATCAAAGCCTCATCTCTGCCTGGGAAAGACTGCCTAGAGGGTTTTTATTATTATTATTATTATTATTATTATTATTATTGGATACTTCTTACAATTGGCTGTCTTTGCTCAGGCTCCCTGAAGTGAATCCAAGCTGCAGACTGGCTGTTAGGGGCTTTCTACTATATTTTATTTTATTACTACTATTACTATATACACATGTCCCTTTTCCATCCACCTTCTTCAGGTTGACCAAAATTAACCGTTGTTGTTTTTTCCATTGCTAGGTTACCGGGTGTCCTATCCATTGTGAGAGGAACTTGTTTCTCTCTACCTCTTTTCTCCACTCTCCTTTTTCCCTCCTCATAGCTAATTAAAAAAAAAATCCTCTTTCCTTTCACTGCTCTTCCTCTTTTTTCATTCATTCTTTCTTTTTTTTATTCTTTTCTTCCATTCACCTTCTTTTGTTTACTGAACTCACTGATACTTGCTTGTGACTTATTTTGGGGAAGAAATCTGACACGGAGAGGACTCTGTGTGTCTTCTCTACTTCCCTATCTCCCCTTTCTAATCCTATAATTTATAGTGAATAGTATATTTGCATAATTGTCTATTCTTGCTTTCCCTTTTCTCCTGTCTCTTTATTTTTCTTTTGTTTGGTTGCTATCTTTTCTTACTGTTTTTTTGTTGTTTGGCTAACTGGTATTGGTTGAACTGCATCAAACCTTGTTTCAGTTACTATTGTTGTAATTTCTGAGGTTGGTGACTGCATTTGTCATGAAGGTCTTTAGAATAGTGTGGCTTGTACTCAAAACACAACAACTGAAGAATGACAGAACAGAAAAATAAAAACCAAATAAATTAAAAAAGGTTAAATCAAGCGCAAATAAAACTTCTATCACAATGAATCAGGACAAGACCCTAGAAGAAACTCCAAATCAGTCAGAAGTAACCATAGATAAGAAAAGTATGCTAGCAATAGTAAAACTAATAATCACAGGTATAAAGAAAACTATGGAGGAAACAGTTATCAGAATTAGGGAAACAACAGAGGAGACCCTCAAAGAAAATATAAGCTACCTCAAGGTAGTTAGAGAAACGAAAGCTGAAATAGATGAGCTATAAGGTCAACTAGCAGAACAAGCTAATACTATAACTGAACTGAAGAAAGAAGCTGAGGAAAGGGAAAGCAGATTAACAGAAGCAGAAAACAGAATTAGCCAGATAGAGAATGAGCTAGAGAAAACAAAGAAAGAGGTAAAAGAGATCAAAAAGAGATTGAGAGACACTGAAAACAACAACAGAGACATATGGGATGATCTCAAAAGGAGTAACATTCATATAATTGGCCTTCCAGAAGAAGAAAGAGAGGAAGGGGAAGTAAAAATTCTAGAGGAAATAATAGAAGAAAACTTCCCAGACCTAAACAACAGAAAGGACATTACAATTCAAGAGGCTCAAAGAGTCCCAAACAGAATCAACCCAGACCTGAAGACACCAAGACACATCATAGTTACAATGAAAAGAAGTAAGGATAAAGAAAGGATCCTAAAGGCTGCAAGAGAAAAACAAAAAGTCACATACAGGGGAAAACCCATAAGACTATCAGCAGACTTCTCCACTCAAACTCTAAAAGCCAGAAGAGAATGACAAGATTATATATCGAGCCCTGAATGAAAAAGGGTTTCAACCAAGGATAATATATCCTGCTAGACTTTCATTCAAACTAGATGGAGGGATCAAAACCTTCTCAGACAGACAACAGTTAAAGGAGGCAGCCATCACTAAAAGACCTCTTATAAACAAGAACATTGCCATAATACTTAACATATATTATAGCAAATAAAAAATTGTTGAAACAAGAAAATACGTGTAGTTTTCCCATTTGGGCCAAACTCAATTCTTGTGTATGCTATTAAATTGTATTGTTAAATGCTGACTTCCTAATGTTCAGTTTGGGTCAAGAGGAAACATTTTAGGGCCAGGCAGGGCCGCACCTGGTTAAGCACATGCATTACAGTGTGCAAGGACCCAGGTTCAAGCCCCTGGTCCCCACCTGCAGGGGGGAAGTTTCCCAAGTAGTGAAGTGGGTTTGCAGGTGTCTTCCTCCCTCTCTGTATCCCTGTATCCCCCTCCTCTCTCAATTTCTGTCTCTATCTAATAATAAATAAAATATTAAAAGAGTAAAAAAAAATTGTTGAATAATGGCATGACAATACATTAAATCAATAATATCAATAAATGTCAATGGCTTAAACTCACCCATTAAAAGGAACAGAGTGGGAGGATGGATCAGAAAACACAACCCAAACATATGCTGCTTACAAGAATCCCATCTGACCCAACAAGACAAACACAGGCTTAAAGTGAAAGGATGGGAAATTATCCTATAGGCTAATGGACCACAAAAAAGGGCAAGAACAGCCATTCTCATCTCTGACACAATAGACTTAAAATTAAATAAAGTAATAAAAGATAGGCAAGGCTATTACATAATGATTAGAAGATGAATCAACCAAGAGATTTAACAATTATTAACATCTATGCAACCAATGAGGGACCATCTAAATATATCAAATACATACTGAAAGAACTAAAAAAAACACATCAATAGTAATACAACAATAGTGGGAGATTTTAACACCCTACTCTCAAACTTAGACAGATCAACGAAGCAGAGAATCAACAAAGAAACAAGATAATTAAATGAAGAGATGGAAAGACGAGATTTTCTGGACATTTTCAGTGTTCTTCACCTCAAAAAACTGGAATACACTTTCTTTTCAAATCCACACAGCACATACTCAAGTATAGACCACATGTTAGGCCACTCACGGGATGCATTGGATCGACCTTCTCGTGGTGCATCTCGTGAGTACCCATTCATTGGGGAAACTGACAATCCTCCCTAGCTGACTGAATCCACATGGATCCCAGTCACTTTCAAAGCCATCAACAAGCAGCTCCTGACAGCTTTCAAGCTGTTGGTCCTGCTCTTCGAGTCCTCCAACTTAATGTTGAGGGGCTGTCCTTTGCCAAACGCGTTCTTATTGGTCAATTGGCAATACAGCATCAGGCAGATGTTATCTGCCTACAAGAAACACATATAGCAATCGATGAAGCTGCTTGATTCACCATCAGTGGATTCGATTTAATATGCTATAATCTCCATCCTAAACACGGCCGAGCCATCTACGCCAAATTGTGTCTTGTGGACGTTTACCATACGGCCTCTTCGACCTTCTACGACTCCATTACTATTGGAACTATTCAGCTCGTCAACATATATAAGCCTCCCAGTGCCTCATGGGATAATGAGGTCCTGCCTAGCCCCAATCACCCAGCCGTTTACATTGGAGACTTTAATAGTCATCACCAAGACTGGGGATATTCCTCCACTCGTGCTGACGGCTCTATCTTAGCCAACTGGGCTTCAGCAAATGACCTCTCCCTATTATACGATCCCAAACAACCAGGCTCTTTTCACAGTGCTAGATGGAATAAAGACTCGTCACCCGACCTATGCTGGATTAGCACAGTCAACGGCCAAGCCTTTCCCGCTACGAGACACGTTCTCAAGATCTTCCCGCACAGTCATCACCGCCCAGCTATCATCCACATTGGTCTCCAGCTCCCATTGATTCTGTGCTCAGAGAAACTAAGATGGAACTTTTGGAAAGCAAACTGGCGTCTGTTCAGTGATCTTACCAACAAATCTATTCCTGCAATTCCAATTAACTCTATCCCCTCTGAAGATTCCTACAGGCGCTTCCGCCAAGCCATCTTCAAAGCAGCTTCCCAAGCCATTCCTCGTGGGAGACGTGCTAACTATACACCTTGTCTTGATGCTGAATGCGAGCAACTACTAAAGCAGTATGATGAGTCCGGCGATCCAGATGTGGCTGACCATCTCATTGCCTCCCTGGATACAGCACGCCAAGCCCGCTGGCAACAACTCACGGAAAGTCTAAACTTCACCCACTCAAGTAGGAAGGCCTGGAAGCTTCTTCACAGACTGGGTGCCGGTAGCCAACCCCTTCCCGTCTCCCATCCTCCCGTATCTCCAAACTCAGTGGCCAGTCACCTAACTCAAGTTGGACATGCTAAGATCGACCCAGTCTGGAAAAGAGAAATTTCCCATGAGTGGTCATCCCACTTCCGGTTATCTTGTCCATCTCCAAAACTCTCTCCCTTTACACTGTCTGAACTGGAAGATGCTTTGAAGAGGGTTAAACCGGGAACAGCTGCTGGCTATGATAACATCACCCCAGAACTCATTCTTAACCTGGGTCTCGTGGAAAAGAAGTGGTTCACTTCATTCCTGTCCCACATCTTGGAATCTGAGTCTATGCCCAAAGTTTGGCGTCGCGCGAAGATTATAGCGGTTTTGAAACCAAAGAAAGACCCAACACTGGCCACCAGCTATAGACCAATTTCTCTCCTCTCCCTGTGTTACAAACTCCTCGAGAGGCTGCTTCTGTCACGTATTTCTCATCTTACAGAGAAATTCCTATCACCCGCCCAAGCTGGTTTCCGCCCAGGAAGATCTACCTGTGAACAAGCCCTGGCCCTCTCAACTGACATTGAGAATGGATTCCAGAAGAATTTAAAGACGGGTGCTGTCTTTGTTGATCTCACAGCAGCCTATGACACGGTTTGGCACCGTGGTCTCCTAGTCAAGATCTCAAGATGCCTGCCTCCATGGGTGGCCAACACTATATCGTTTCTTCTCCAAAACATAAGATTCCAGGTGTATCTGGGTGACAAGTCTAGCAGATGGAGACTTGTCTCAAGTGGCCTCCCCCAGGGCTCTGTTCTGGCTCCTACGCTATTCAATATTTACATCAATGACCTCCCAGAAACTTCTTCAAGGAAGTTCATCTACGCCGATGACATCTGCTGTGCAACTCAGGCATCCAAGTTCGACATCCTCCAGGAAACACTCACGAAAGACATGTCTCTCATATCTGATTACTGTAAAAAATGGCGACTAATCCCTAGGACTGCAAAAACGGTATCATCTGTTTTCCATCTACACCATGGCTCGGCCTCACGTGAGCTTAATGTGCAGCTTGGCGATATGAGAATCCGGCATGAAGCCCAGCCAGTCTATCTTGGTGTTACTCTCGATCGCACTCTGTCATTTCACGAACATCTCATAAAAACTGCAGCAAAGGTGGGTGTGAGGAATAACATCATTGCAAGACTGGCCAGCTCCTCATGGGGCGCGAGTGCTTCCACACTGCAATCATCATCTCTGGCATTATGCTATTCCACTGCAGAATACTGTGCCCCAGTATGGTTCCGTAGCCCCCATGTCCACTTGGTCGATTCCAAATTATATTCCTCCATGAGGATAATTTCTGGAACCATCCGTTCCAGCCTGGTTCCATGGCTGCCAGTTCTTAGCAACATTGCCCCACCAGATATTCGTCGGGATGCGGCATCATCTAAGTTCATTTCCCACGTCTACGCTCCACCCGACCTGCCAATATACGCGGATATCTTTGCCCACCCTGTCCAACACTTGACGTCTCGTCACCCAATCTGGTCCCCTACGCCTACACTGAACTTCTCTGTTCCAAACTCTCGGAAACAGAGTTGGCAGTCAGCTGAGGTAAAGAACAAACACCTCATCACAGACCCCTGCAAGTGTCAACCTGGCTTTGACCTAGCACATTATGATTGGGCCCTCCTCAATCACTATCAAACAGGCCATGGCCGGTGCGCCACTATGTTCTATCGCTGGGGAGCCAGAGACAACCCGAACTGCCCCTGCGGCTACAGACAGACTATGACCCACATAGTCAACGACTGCCACCTCTCCAGATTCAAAGGAGGTCTCAAAACTTTACATCAGGCTCAACCTGACACTGTTGACTGGCTATGGAAGAAGGGCAAACGCTAGAAGAAGAAGGCCACAAAGACAGCATCAACAAATTCAAGAGCATTGAAATCATCCCAAGTATCTTCTCAGACCACAGTTACATTGAGCTATCATTTAACAACAAACAGAAAATTACTAAAAGACACAGAATTTAGAAACTAAACAACATGCTGCTTAAGAACCGCTGGGTCAGAGAGACACTCAAGCAAGAAATTCAAATGTCCCATTCAAATGAAGAAACAAGCTATCAAAATATTTCAGACACAGCTAAAGCAGTACTGAGAGGGAAACTCATAGCCATACAACCACATATTAGAGAACAAGAAAAAGCTCAAATAAACAACCTTACTGCATACCTTGAGGACTTAGAGGAAGAGGAACAAAGGGACCCTAAAGCAACCAGAAGGATGGAAATCACTAAAATTAGAGCAGAAATAAACAACATCAAAAATAAGAGGATACAAAGGATCAATGAAGCATACAAAGGATCAATGAAGCCAAATGTTGGTTCTTTGAAAGATTAAACAAGATTGACAAACTCCTAGCCAGACTCACTTAAAAAAGGGGGGGAGACTCAAATTAATAGAATTGAAATGATAGAGGAGATAGCACAGAAACTGACACCACAGAAACACAGAAAATCATGCAAAACTTCTATGAAGAACTATGTGCCACCAAGCTAGAGAATATGGAAGAAATATAAGAATTCCTAGAAACATATGCCCTTTCAAAACTGAACCAAGAAGAACTACAAAACCTAAATGCACCAATCACAAACAAAGAAATCAAAACAGTTATTAAGAATCTTCCTGAAAAAAAAAAAGAATCTTCCCAACAACAAAAATCCTGTACCAGATGGCTTCACAAACAAATTCTTCAAAACCTTCAGGAAACAGTTAATACCTATACTTCTAAAGCTTTTCCATAAGATCGAAAAAACAGCAACACTTACTTCCACCTTCTATGAAGCAAACATCACCCTGATACCAAAAGCAGATAGGGACACAACAAAAAAGACCCTATCCAAAAATAGGCAGAGGTTATGAACAGAATATTCACTACAGAAGAGATACAAAAGGCTAACAAACACATAAAAAATTGTGACAGATCGCTGATTGTCAGAGTAATGCAAATAATGGCCACACTGAGATAACACCTCACCCCTGTGAGTTTGGCATACATCAAAAAGGACAGCATCAACAAATGCTGGAAAGGCTGTGGGGACAGAGGAACCCTTCAGCAATGCCGAATGTAAATTAGTCCAATCTCCATGGAGAGCAGTCTGGAGAACTCTCAGAAGGCTAGACATTGACCTTCCATATGAACCAGTAATTCCTCTTCCAGGCATATACCCCAGGGACTTCATAACACCGAACCAAAAAGATATGTGTACACCTATGTTCATAGCAGCACAATTCTTAATAGCTAAAACCTGGAAGCAACCCAGGTGCCCAACAATAGATGAGTGGCTGAGAAAGCTGTGGTATATATACACAGTATAATACTATACAGCTATTAAGAACAATGAACCCACCTTCTCTGACCCATCTTGGATGGAGCTAGAAAGAATTATGTTAAGTGAGCTAAGTCAGAAAGATAAAGATGAGAATGGGATGATCCCACTCATCAACAGAAGTTGACACAGAATAACAGAAAGGGAAACTAAAAGCAGGATTTGACTAAATCTGGAGTAGGGCACCAAAGTAAAATCCTTGGGGGTGAGGGTTAGGGTGAATATTCAGCTTCCCAGAGCGGCAGAGTGGGGGGGGTGAGGGTGGGACACAGTCTTTTGGTGGTGGGAATGGTGTTTATGTACACTTCTATTATTTTATAGTAATATAAATCACTATTTAATTAATATGAGGGGAAAATTTTACTGTATGTCTCAAACTTTTTAAAGCACAGATTGAGTCTTTTTAATACATAGGCTGAGTCTTTGATATGTTGACTCTCTCAAAAGCTTAGACCAGGGAAAAAAGAAGCAACCAGTGGCACAGCTATATACAAATAAGGTAAAAGGATATAAATTATGGTGATGTTGGGTATGAATACAGCAAATCCTAACAAAGGGATTTTTCAAAGTTAACCCAGTTATCAAATAATGTGATGATAACAATATTGTCTTCTTGAACCCTAAGACAACAGGAACCTCACATTTCCTCTCTGGAGCCTATATTTCCCCCAGTCCTGGAACCTCTAGGGTAGGGCTCACTTTCCTGCATGCTTCTCTCAATTCATACCAAATAATATTGCACCCACCAATCCCAACCTAATCAACGCAATGACTACCCCCTCAGCATGCTTCACTTCAAACTGTGTCCAGAGACTTCAGGTGTGAAATGACAACCCTTCAGCTTCACTACACAAGTGAGACCTTTCCTTTCATAGTATTCTTTAATTCCATTCCAGGAGGTTCACTTCCTAACAAAATCCCAAAACCTAGATATAGACCAGGTCCCATGAGATAGAGGATATGTTTACATGTGCCCATAAACTAGGGCAAAATATATACCTGAAAGCAAAAGTACACAATAGTCTGCAGTGAGTCAGCATAAAGTTCCTAATGAAATAGTATCTAGTTAGACTTAGTTACCGTCATCACCTACTTCCTATTACAGTTCTCTCACTCACTCCAAAGCTAACCTTAGCAAAGCAAGGACTGCAAAAGCTGAATAAGGGTAAGAGACTGGCATACTTTAAGGATGACTCTTTAGTCACTATCAGGCCACCCAAGTAGCTGGGGCCCTATTCGGTGAGTCCTGAGATTCCCAAACAGACTTGATGGGCCTAGACCTCCAATAAATCCCTCTCTCCATTGTTTTCAGTCATCTCTATCAGGAACAACAAAATAGATCCCTTTGTGGGCCCCCCCCCCCATAGGACCTTGCCCTTAACTTGGATCAGCAGTGGTAGAGAATGTTCCATACTCCAAAGGGAGGCTGGACAATATACTCTATGCTACACCTGAGGAAGATGGGTCAATATTGGGGCAGCCTGGAATGTTTCTACTCATGACCACAGAATGTGAGCTCAGATCTACAGGGATGCAGAGGTCACATAGGCTCCTAAGCTGAATATGGGCCCCAGATCAAATCAAATCAATGGGGTTTACAGTCAACAATATTTATACCCCTTTCCCATATTAGGGAGCTACTCTTTTCCCTGATCCAGCTTTCTGGTCCTTCTTCCAGCCATGACATCATCTCCCCAGACAATAACTTGGATCCACCTGTATATCTGATTTCAGGCTCAGAAAAAAAAAAAAAAAAACTAGTATAGCCACAGGCCCTTTGAAATATAACTAAAATATACCTACTAGCTATGTATAAAATGGAAGACCCCCAACTCTTCATCTCCACTATTCCAGCCTTTAAGTCCATGACTGTTCAACAATTTGTTTAGCTTTTTATGTTAACTCTTTTCAGCCACCAGGTTCCAGATGCTAACAGGATGCCAACCAGATTTCCGTGGACAGAGGACCCCACCAATGTGTCCTGGAGCTCAGTTTTCCCAGAGCCCTGCCCTACTATAGAAAGAGAGAGGCAGGTTGGGAGTATCGATCGACCAGTCAATGCCCATGTTCAGTGGGGAAGCAATTACATAAGCCAGACCTCCCACTTTCTGCACCCCAGAATGACCCCTTGGTCCATGCTCCCAGAGGGATAAAGAATAGGAAAGCTATCATGGGAGGGGATGGGATACGGAGAACTGGTGGTGGGAATTGTGTGGAGTTGTACCCCTCTTATCCTATGGTTTTGTCAATGTTTCCTTTTTATAAATAAAAAAATTTTTTTTAATCTTAAAAGCAATAATATAAATATGTGTTCTTGGAACTAGTTGGAATTAGCAGCTTTGCACAATTTCTCCAAAAGGCTTCATCTTATCCATTTTAAGTATCCTTTCAAAGAGTAACTTTATTGTTATGAGGGAATCTCATATCTCTTGCTTCCATAGCTTCCTAATACTTATCCATAAATTCAGTTGAACAGCAAAAGCATTAAAAAAGTTCCTGAACTATACACATATAAATGTTAGAATTTTTTCTATGTTTTATAGGTCATTTCAGAGTTGTAGTAGTAGCTGTTGTTGTTGTATGTGTGTTAAGGGTGGGGTGTTTGTTTTCCCAAAAGTGCTAAGACCCTAACAGCTTAGCTATGCAAACTGACAAAAGGCTGTTAAACCAACTGGGAAGCAAACTTATAAATGTGCAAGTGAAACATTCACTTCTGAGAAAGAAAGATACTCTGGTGAGAGATAATTGCAGTCTCTTCCCCAGGCCAAATCAATAATGCTCCTCTTCTTGGTGAGCATAGTTCCTGATGAGGGATAGCTGGTCGAGTGATATTTATGGCTTTTGCTATCCATCCAGGAAAAGACCTGTGCATATATCTCCATGGTAACAATATCCTTAAGGTCATTGGTTGGCTGTCTTTTCCCCCAGACCAGTACCAGAGACACTCTGACAAATTCCTTTTCTTTGGAATCTCCATCAGTAAAACACCATTCAGGTTATTCTCATATTGCATTTCAGCAAAGAATGCTTGAGTATCACACAGAGGATTAGGTCAAGGTAGGGGTTACCTGTGTAAATATCTATGGAGGCAACTTGTTATGGAAATAAGCAAAACTCATGAGGTATGAGAGGCCTAGTGTCAGATAAAGTGGTCAAATTCGGGGGCCAGGTGGTAGCACAGTGGTTTAAGTGCATATAAGTACAAGGACCAGCACAAGGATCACAGTTTGAGCCCCCAGCTCCCCACCAGCGGTTGGGGTGATGTCTGTTCACAAGCAGTGAAGCAGATCTGCAGGTTCCTATCTTTCTCTCCCCCTCTGTCTTCTTCTCTTCTCTCAATTTCTCTCTGTCCTACCCAACAATAACAACAACAACAAACAACAAGGGCAACAAAAGGAAAAAAATAGTCCCTGTAATGTAGGCACTGACCCCCAGCAATAACTCTGGAGGCAAAAAAAAAAGTCAAATTCACCTTAATATTCTAAACAGAGTATAAGTGAGCCTGGATGGTATTTTTTTGAGATACTTGAAATTTAAAAGTAGAAAACATCGAAAAATGGAAATATTTCATTATTGATTTTTTCATACTGTGTTAATTTTGATTTTCCATTGAACAAATATCACTATCAAGCTTTCTTGTATAAGCACTGTGCTAAAATTACAGAAACTTAGACTTCATCTTGGTTTTTGTAATAATGCTAGCAGAGTACACACAAGAAGAAAAGTAACTGCACTAAATTAGAAAAGACTAGGGTGGACCTCTTTCTTAATGTCCTTCGTCTTAATATTTGGTGCAATACTGAAAAAAACAAATATCACTATCAGGTCAACAGCTTAAACCTCAACCACATGTCTTTCAGTTAGGGGTAATGATCTGATGAAGACCCTTTCAGATGAAATGGTAGGGCAGTGGCACTCCTTACACATACAGACTTCCTTTGTACAATGGCTGTTATCTCGAGATAGGTATACATCTGCCATGCCAATGACAATGCTTGTTTATTTCCACAAAGCTTAAAACCAGATCATCGGGAGTCAGCCTGTAGTACAGCGGGCTAAGCGCAGGTGGCGCAAAGCACAAAGACCAGCATAAGGATCCCGGTTCAGAACCGGGCTCCCCACCTGCAGGGGAGTCGCTTCACAGGCGGTGAAGCAGGTCTGCAGGTGTCTGTCTTTCTCTCCTCCTCTCTGTCTTCCCCTCCCTCTCTCCATTTCTCTCTGTCCTATCCAACAACAACAACAACAATAATAACTACAACAATAAAACAACAAGGCAACAAAAGGGAAAAAATAAATAAAATATTAAAAAATTAAAAAATTAAAAAAAAAAACAGATCATCATTTTGGAATAGTGTTTTCCTATTTACATCTTTGTTAGTGTAGTTTTGGCCATGATTTCCATTTCAGCAAAATGATTTCAGTGCAAGAAAATGGGTCAGATGATTAATTTGCCAAATTTATTTGTTTGTTTGTACTGTTCAGCTCTGGTGGTGCTGGGAATTGAACATGGGACCTCTGGTGTCTCAGACAGGAACATGTTTTTGCATAACTATTATACTAACTGCAATTAGTTGATTACAGACACAATTTTTATTTAATTTATTTATAAAATAGAAAATATCAACAAAATCATAGGATAAGAGGGGTAAAATTCCAACTATTTCCTACCACCAGAGTTCTGTATTCCATCCTCTCCCATGATAGCTTTCCTATTCTTTAACCCTCTGGGAGTATGGACCCAGGGTCACTATGGGATGCAGAAGGTGGCTTGGCTTCTGTAATTGCTTCCCTGCTGAACACGGGCATTGGCAAGTTGATCCAGACTCCCAGCCTGTCTCTCTCTTTCCCTAGTGGGTTAGGGCTCTGGAGAAGTGGGGCTCCAGGACACATTGATGAGGTTGTCTGCCCACGGAAGCCAGGTTGGCATCATGGTAACATCTAGAACTTGGTGGCTGAAAAAAGCATTAAGATATAAATCAGAACAAATTGTTTAATACTCATGAACCTAAAGGTAAGAGTATAGCAGATGAGATTTGGGGGTCTCCATTTTGGTAGAAGCTAGTGGGTCTGTTTTAGGTATATTCCAAGGGTCCCAGGACTTTACTAATTTTTGCCTGAGCATGACAGCTAACATGCAGGTAGGCTAAAGGTATTGTTTGGGGAGATGGTGTCAGAGTTGGAAATAGGACTAGAAATCTGGATCAGTGGTGGTCCAGGAGGTGGCACAGTGGCTAAGGCACTTGACTCTCAAGCATGAGGTCCTGATTTCAATCCCTGGCAGCACATGTACCAGAGTGACGTCTGGTTATTTCTCTTTCTCTTGTATCTTTCTCATAAATAAATAAATAAATAAATAAATAAATAAATAAAATCTTTTAAAGAAATCTGGATCAGTGAAGAGAGTAGCTCCCAAATGTGGGAAAAGTATATAAATATTATTAACTGTAAATCCCGATTTGATCTGGGGCCCATATTCAGTGTATAGGTACAATCTCTAAGTCAGCAGGATGAACCATACATTTGTGTATGGTTTACAACTGTTTGTGAATCTTTTGTACCTGTTTGTGAATCTTTTGCAGTGAACTTTTTTAAAGTTGTCTGCTTCTAGCATCAGTCCAAAGGACCAAGTAAGACTTTGTAAGACTTTGAAAAGTAAGACTTTGACTTACTTTTCATTTTTGGAGGTTGAGTAGGGATTCTTTTCATAAAGGACACAGAAGTGTCTGTAAATGCCACCCAGTGCCCAGTGACATAGGTTCATGCACTACAGAAGGTCACCACCGTATAAGTTTAGTCACAAGGCAAGTCCAGAGGCCCCTGAATTTCATGTTATAAAATCAGATTCATCTCACAGTGTACATCACACATTCCTGGCATGATGCATTTGAGATTCCTTGTCAAAAAGCAGTTTATAGCAAATGATGTAATCAGGGACTCTAAATTCTCTGTCTCTTGAAAATATTCCCTTCTTGAATTTAAGCTCTCACATTTAACAGTGTCCATTGCAGGAGATGAATCACACTGGCTGATTTCAACCCATTACATTTTGCAAATTTTCTTACAAAGATAAGATATCTGATGAATTCCCATTAGAACTTCTCATTTCTTCATACACAGAAGTTACTGTCAATAACACCATCTCAGTCTGGCTAGCTATGCGATATTATTTATATCTGTACTTTCAATATGTAAAAGCCAATGCTATAACTGATTTCACCTTTTTGTACAACACTTCTATAAGTACTAAAAGATAATTTCAACATGATGATGAACAATATTTCCAATAAAATTTAAATTTACAAATGCTTGTCTCTGTGTCAGATATACAGCTGCTTCTATAATGTTAAGGGCATTTGTGTAAAACCACCATCTATAAAGGCTTCTCATGTCTGGGAATTTTTTTTTCTCCCACTGAATATTCAGCTTTGGTTATAGTAGCATTCAATATTTTACATTCAAAAGCATTCCTTGACATTTTAGTCCTATTTTCAGGTTATTTTACACTATTTATCTTCTCCATTGCAGTCATAGATCTCCCATGGACTACTTCATAATATATTTCATAACTTCTTAAATTGTAGTTCTTTCAAAGTGTTCTTTCAACATTTTATTTGTGATTACATGAGGAGTAATATTCTAACTTCATCAAAGACAGATTATTTTTTCCATTGTGCTTGAATCAAGTATCTTTTCCTTCATATTCACTGAAGATGGGGTTACGGAGAATCAATGTTCTATTCTAGGTTTCGCAAGTGCAACTGACAAATGAAATCCATTTCAATGTCAGAAGGACAATAGGGAGTGATGGTAATCACGGTTAATCAAAGAACAAATACTTAAGGGAACAGGTGTTGCTGTTTGATTTAAGAAGATGGATGACTATTGTCATGCAGAACTGTTGATCTAATGCTTCTACACCTTTTTTTTAAAGAAACTGAAAAAGAATGACTGAAAATTTTTAAAAGTCAACAAAAATGCTTTGGCTTCATAGGGCAGACAGGGCAAGAATAGACCAACATGCTGGATTAGCCCGAGTCAGTATGAAATCTTTGTACTAAATTCTTAAATATTTTCATAGATTCTCATTTTTCAGAGACTATACCAACTACCATGATTGGAAAGTTTATAACACTGCCCAACATGAACCCCCCAAAAAGTCTGCAAGTTTTTCATAAAAATTATATATGTATGAGTTTATAGTGTGAACCTCTTACTTGTGTCATTCCACCAAGTTCTGCCTGCTGATAGCGATGTAAGTTTCATGCCCTGTATTGTCCACCTCGATATCATCCTGTGGTTATGAATGGGAACAGGAGTCAAGTCAGGCCAGACAGGATTCTAGCTAGGATTTTATTTCAACAGTTTAGATATTCTTTTGGCTTGGGGAATCACTACCTGAAAGTACAATAATAAAGTCTAGGATTATTTTTCCTCATCATTTTTGTCACCACACAGGAAGAGTGTTACTCAGAATGGTGTCAGCCTGAAGATAGCAGAACCAAGAACTGAAAGAGAAATACAAATTGCCCATAAAATCATCTGAACTGCTGAGTCTAGCATTTGCTAAAGCCAGAATATTCTTTAGTTTCCATACTTATATCAACTAGCATGTTGTCTTTTGTTCTTAACTTTGTTTATTTTAATGAGGGGAAGGAGAGGGAGAGGGAGAGAGAGAGGAAGAGAGAAAGAGAGAGAGAGGAAGAGAGAAAGAAAGAGAGAGGAAGAGAGAGAAAGACAGAGAGAGAGAGAGAGAGAGAGGAAGAGAGAGACTAAAGCACTGCTCAGCTCTGGCTCTTAAGGTGATGCTGCCGATATGTTGTCTTTTTGCTTAGGCTAGTATTGGCTAGGTTTGTTTCTGTCACAAGAAGAGTGTCAGTTCTCTGATAGGTACAGACAATTACTTTTACTCATCACACCTCAGTTGTCTGACAAGCTATACGGTCCATCTGATTCAGAGTTTTCTCCATTATAATTTACTATCCTTAATCATAATCTTCTTCTGAACATCATTTTCATATAATAAAATTGGGAAACTTGTTCTGTAAAAAGCCAGATGGTAAACATGTTGAATATGATAGTGTCATAGCCAACAACATCGCTTTTATAATGCAATGTCAGTCACAGACAATAGGTCAGCAAATGAATATGACCTGTTTAAAAGTTGATTATCAGGCTGAAGGTATGGATTGCCCATGTCTAGCGGAGAAGCAACTACAGAAGCCAGAACTCATACCTTCTGCACCCCCAAAATCACTTTGATCCATACTTCTAGTGGTGGAGAAGTGATAGGAGGAAAAGAAAAAGAGGGTTCTGAACACCAGCTCCATCAGATCCCACTGAGAGAGGAGGTAGAAGGGAGGAACATCTAGATGTAGTAATAGGGCTATGTGTGGCTTGGAGGGGAAGAGATGACCGGACCTGGAAGAAAAAGGGGGCAGTTATATACAAATGCAGACAGTTCAGGAATTCAGAGCCCTCTGGTCATCTTTCCTTATCATTTCTCCCCCTCTGGGAATATGGACCAAAATTCTTTTGGGGTTGCAGAAGGTGGGAGTTCTGGCTTCTCTAATTGTTTGGTCTCTGGATGTGGGCATTGGCAGTTTGATCCATACCCCCAACCTGTTTCTATTTTTCATTACTGGGGCAGGGCTCTGGAGATGTGAGGCTCCAGGACACATCGTTGAGGTCATCTACCCAGGGAAGTCAGGATGGAATCATGATAGCATCTATAACTTGGTGGGTGAAAGGCAGTAAGATATAACCTGGACAAAATGATTAATGAACAGGAACCAAAAAGTAAGAGTACAGGAGATGAGAATTGGGATTTTAGAGTGGAAAAAAATGAGAAGTTTTATTTTAAGTATGTTCCTAGGGTACAGAAATAAAACTGAAGTCAATATTATGGTGTGTTATTGCTATACTTTAAATTTTAAATTAATAATCTCTTATTTAATTAGTTATTACTAATACATAACAATAAAACATTATGACACCTACATTTTAATTATGCACAAATAAATAAGTCAATTTCTGTATACTAAAATGAAAATAAAATATTATATTATCAGGATGCTTAACTCTGGAGATTCATTGATATTTCTGAAGATTTTTAGGTGGTACTTTATTCTAATGAAAATTTTATCTTTTCATTAACCTAGAGAATAAACCTAGACTTTTAGTTAATGGAAGTACAAAGTGAACAAAACAGAAATGCATAATTAATATATAACACATGAATCTTAATAATTTTCTAAAAATTTATATCTTTCATACAATCAACAGCTTGCTTTGCTTAAAATCAACCTGTTCTTTAATGTATTACTTGGTCACTGTTGCTAAGCTTTGTTCCTACTTTATTTCTTTTGCAAAGGAGTATTATGTCATCTAATCCATGGGTTCATCCTTCCCTAACTTTTGTCATTATATCTACATAAAACTAAAAATTTTCACAAACATAACTTTGCCTTAAATAAAGAACTAGCCTTGGAAGTGATTTAAATTCAAATTATTGTAAATATATGCTTTTTTTCTCCCTCAAACTGCACATTCTCACAGAAGTCTAGCTTTATAACTTCAACCACATTCTTAAAGTATACAATATTATACTTATGTCTTCTTATGAAATATATAATTAAAACATGAAATAAATGCCTAATTCTAAGCAAAGGAGGCTATCACTTACTTGTTGTGACCCCAACAGGAGTTTGGGACTATTAGCATACAAATGACATCAGCCAGGACTTAGAGAAAGGAAGGACACACAGATGTAGGCAGGACACACAGAGAAAGGAATGTACAAAAAGCACAGACTTGGAGCAGGTCAGGCTCTTTGGCTGCTGCTATTTCTCCTGGTCAGAAGCATCTCGGCAGATGTGCTTCAGGTAACCGCCATGGCTACTTCTTCTGGGAACTGAACACGTGTGACGCAGCTAGCTGGTAAACTTTTAGACTGCTCTACAGCCATGAGCAACCTAGACTTCAGCTGATAATTGTTTATCTTATGGGACTTAACTTTTGATAATTATACTCAGACTTTGCGGACCTAGCATACTCTTAACCCCTGATGATAATTGCTTATTTTGACTTTTACCCATTTCACCCTAATAAAGCCTTGCATTATTTAAACCCGGTCCCAGTGCCCCACTGTGAATCCTGTAAGTGTCGAAGCCTTAAAGCTAAGCGCATTTTTTAAAATGTGTGATAATATAGATGTTTCCATATTCAACATTACTATAACTATATTATAGTTTACAAGTTATCTCTTTCTGGCTTAAACATCAGGTGTGAGCCTAAAATGAAACTCTTCTTTCTCCAGAAAGTCATAATTTTTTACCATTGACTATGAGGAACTTTTACCCAAAAGAAACTCCCCTCCTCCTCCTCCTTTTCCTCTTCCCCATGTTACTCCTCCTCTCTTCACCTTCTTCACCTTTTCCATCATCATCATTGTCCTCCTCCTTCTCCTCTTCCTTTTTCTTCTCCCTCTCCTTCTTGTTCTCCTCTTTCTCCCTCTCTCTCCCCCCCTCCCCCGTCATGGGGAAAATGACAGTGCAGGAATAATGAGTATTTTTTTATTTAATTTCTTTATTGGGGAATTAATGTTTTACATTCGACAGCAAATACAATAGTTTGTACATGCATAACATTCCCCAGTTTTCCACATAACAATACAACCCCCACTACGTCCTCTGTCATCCTTTTTGGACCTGTATTCCTCCCCCCACACACACACAACACACACCCCAGAGTCTTTTACTTTGGTGCAATACGCCAATTCCAGTTCAGGTTCTACTTGTGTTTTCTCTTCTGATCTTGTTTTTCAACTTCTGCCTGAGAGTGAGATCATCCCATAAGGAATACTGAGTATTAATTCAAGTTTATCCCATAAAAAAAGATGTGTTCTTGTCACCACCTGGTTGTTAACTCTTAATTTGTAGAAATCAAAATTGTTCAGCACATCACCCTCACTTCCTTGTAGAATACAAGAGGGCTAGGAGAAAGAATTTATAAACTTTCTGACAGAATTTTGAATGAACAAAATACCAATGACTGAGAGTGTAATTGTAGTCACAGCTGTAAGTCCTTTTAGAGAAGAAATAAAAGTGGTCAGCTAGATAATTCCTACCTGGAAAGGCACTAGGCTTGCCATATACACAACCTAGATGGGATCCCTGGTGCCACATGGGAATTCTGCTGCAATGGAAGAAGCTTTAGTGCTGTGATATTCTTTTCTCTCTCTTTCTGTCTCTCTCTTCCTACTTGAAAAGTTAACTCAAA
Source organism: Erinaceus europaeus (assembly GCF_950295315.1). Taxonomy (NCBI): domain Eukaryota; kingdom Metazoa; phylum Chordata; class Mammalia; order Eulipotyphla; family Erinaceidae; genus Erinaceus; species Erinaceus europaeus. The sequence continues at coordinate 11,211,757 of NC_080175.1, forward strand.
GCAATGAAGTCTTAGTAAAACCAAAGAGGAAAAAATGAAATGAAATGAAACCAAAACATCCTACTAGCCAGAACTATAGTGTAACACTTGAACAAGTCAGAGTAAACTATTAGAATTTTTAACTATGAAATGTAATTAATTAGAGCAACTAAAATTTTTGCATTTATCTATTTGAAATCCAGGTTCCTTTATGATTGGCCACAGAATAAAGAAGTAATATTGGGTAAGGAAGTAAATATTTTGCATGTAACAGCTGATATTTCTGAACAACTTTGTTCTTTTTGAGTTCCTGTCTCTGTTGGATTTGGCAATATTTCAGAACAAAACAAAGCAATGGTAAAATTACTTTTATTTACTTTGTTTCTTGTTTTGTTTAGTTGTCTCCAGGGTTTCCATGTAGCAGGCTGACTTTTTCAGGTAGAGACAGAGGGAAACACACCACAGCACCAGTGCTTCTTTGAAAGTGGTGGAACCAGCCTGGATTGTGGGTAGAGCCCATGGCAAGGCAAGTGCGCTATGCAGGTGAACTGCAGAGTTGCTTTTCACCCATATAGAAAAATTCATTTCATTTTCATTTTCTGGAAACAAAGTTAGGATTTTTGTCTAGAAGAATTCTGGACAATAAAGAGTATATTTAAATCATTCTCAATACTCCTGATCTCCATCTTAGTACTTAAGAAGATTCTTTACTTTGAAATGAGTCCTTCAGGGTTGGAACTAGCCCATTTGCAAGGGCACATGCCTTATTAATGTCTCAGCTTTGAGACCTAGCTCCATGTGGGAGCACCCAGGGGAGCTCCATGAGTAGTGAGGTATGCTTTTGTGTCTCTATCTAAAATGAAAATAATTTAATATAATCCTGTCAATGTCCATGTCCAGCAGAGAAACAATTACAGAAGACAGAACTTTCTTCTGCATCCCAAAAAGAATTTTGATGCATAGTTCTGAAGGGGTGAAATGAAAGGAGAAGATGACAATAAGGCTCTGAACCCCAATTCCGCTAGAACTCAAAATGATTGTCACCAGAAATCTTTGCTTTTATACCACACTGACAGGGAAGCAAATGTGGAAAACACCAGAGGAAGTCAGGCAATGTCTGACTTATCTGAGAGGGAAGAGGGAAAAGTAAGGACACTCATAAGTAGTAATAGGTATAGATGTGATTTAGAAAGGAAGTGAAATATCTAGATTCAGACAGATATAAATATAAATGATATAGCTATATAGATCGTATCTGTGACATAGAACTATTGCATTTTCCAATAGAAGGGATGGGGACACAGAACTCTTGTGGAGGGTTTGGTGTGAAACCATACCCCTATTTTCTTATAGTTTTGTAAATCAATATTAAATCACTAATTAATTTTTTTAAATGGTCATCCTAGAAGTGGTAAAATTGTACATGTCCTGATGGGCCTAGACTTTGAATAAATCCCTCTCTCCATTGTTGCTGGTCATCTCTATCAGGAATAACACAATAGACCCCTTTTTGGGCCCCCATAGGATCTTGCCTTCAACTTGGATCAACAATGATAGAAAATGTTCCATCCTCTGAAGGGAGGCTGGACAACACACTATGTGTCCACCTGAGGAAGATGGGTCCTGATATTGGGGTAGCTTGGAATGTTCCTGCTCATGACCATAGAATGTGAGCTCAGATCTACAGGGATGCAGAGGTCACATAGGCTCCTAAGCTGAATATGGGCCCCAGATCAGATAAAAATTATGGGATTTATAGTCAACAATATTTATACACCTTTCCCATATTTGGGAGCTACTCTTTCCCTGATCCAGCTTTCTGGTCCTTTTTCCCAGCCATGACATCATCTCCCCAGACAATAACTTGGATCCACCTGCATATCAGATGTCAGGCTCAGAAAACAAAACAAAACAAACAACAACAAAAAAGTATAGTTATGGGCCCTTTGGAATATAACTAAAATAGGCCTACTAGCTATCTTCAAAATGGAGCCCCCCCCAACTCTTCATCTACACTATTCCAGCCTTTAGGTTCATGATTAATCAACTTTTTTTTTTTTGGCTTTCTATGTTAACTCTCTTTTCAGTCACCAGGTTCCAGATGCTAACATGATGCCTATCAGACTTCCCTGGACAGACTACCCCACCAATATGTCCTGGAGCCCCGCTTTCCCAGAATCCTGCCCCACTAGGAAAAGAGAGAGGCAGGCTAGGAGTATGGATCGGCTAGGAGTATGGATCGACCAGTCAATGCCCATGTTCAGCGGGGAAGCAATTACAGAAGCCAGACCTTCCACCTTCTGCAACCCACAATGACCCTGGGTCCATACTCCCAGAGGGATAAACAATAGGAAAGCTCTTAGGGGAGTGGAGGGGATATGGAGTTCTGGTGGTGGGAATTGTGTGGAGTTGTACCCCTCTTATCCTATATTGTTTGTCAATGTTTGCTTTTTATAAATTAAGATTTTTTAAATGTACATTTCTGATATCTCTGCTACACAAAGAATAAATAAATAAAATGAGGAATTTTGGAGGCATGGCTATGGAGTAGCAACAGCTATGGTTTTCTTTCCCTGATCAACTAGTAAAAGCAAAGAAAGATAACCTAAAAACTCACCAACATACAACCAGGTTCTCTTCAAAAACTCGCCAAGCCACAGGTGAGTAAAGACAAATGTGGTTCATGGACAGAAAAGGGGTGAAGGAGTTATTTCCAGGAATAAAAGGTCTGGAAGAACTCGTGCCAGACTGGGAGTTTGGCAGCTGAGGCACACCACTTCCAGGTCCAAGTTAAAGAAACAAGTATAAAAGGAAAGAGAGAGAGAGAGAGAGAGAGAGAGAGAGAGAGAGAAAATTACCTAAGCCACAGGTGAGTACAGCCACTTGTGGATGGAAAAGGAGTGAGTCAATGATTCCCAGAACTAAAATCTGGTGCTCAGAGACAGCAGCCACCAAATTAGATCTGCAACTAAGACACACCACATATAGGTTCAAGTTTTAGCAACAAAAAGACTGTTAAAAATAAGAAGGAAAATAAAAAACCACCTAAAAACTAATCAGTTTTCAACTATGACTTCTTGAGTCTCCACTGCTGTTGACCTACAGATGCTGGAATAGTTGTGGGGAGACCCTATGTTGACATCAAGGTCACAGAACCAGAACTGGCCTAGTGACTCAGGATACAATCTCTACCCCCCCCCCCCATCAAGATATACAAACAGGGAAATCAAACACTTTAGCTGCAACAACAAAATCCACCCAAAATGAGGAAACAGAAATACATAGACAGAAATCCCAAATGGCCAGACAAACTCATATCTAGAAAAAAAATGACAGAGATAGACTCCAGAAAACTCATTATGAAACCAATTCAACACGTTAGCTAAGATTCAAGAACTCTGGGGCTGGGCGGTGGTGCACCCAGTTGAGCACACATGTTACAAAGTGTGAGCACCAAGTTTCAAGCCCCCAGTCCCTACCTGCAGAGAGAAAGTTTTGCAAGTGGTGAACCAGTGTTGCAAGTGTTTCTCCCTCTCTACCCTCCCCCTTCCCTCTTGATTTCTGACTATGTCTATTCAGTAGATAAAGATAATAATTTTTTAAAAAAATAATTCAAGAACTCAACAATCATTTTACCAATGAATTACCAAGTATGGAAAAAAAATTCAAACAGAACTTCAGGACCTAACGGACACTTTGAATGCACTTCAGGTTGAGGTAAGAGGCCTCAGAAGTAGACTTAATCAGGTTGAGGAGAGAATATTAACACTAGAAAACACAACCACCACAATGTGAATTTAAAACTCTTGAAGAGTAAACGTTTAGGAAAAGTAAAGATTCCTTAACAAAATAGCAGATTCCATCAGACAGATGAACATCAGAGTTATTGGAATTCCTGAGGAAGGAGAGAGAGAAGAGTTGAGAATATGATCGAAGAAATTTTAATGGAGTATTTTTCATACCTGAGGGATATTTAGAATATAGAAATTCAAGGAGGTGAAAACACACCTAAATTTTTTAATCTAAAGTGACAGACACCAAGACACATTATTGTAAAGCTATCCAAAACCAAGGACAAGCAGAAAAATATTGCAGGCTGCCAGGGAAAGGAAGAAAGTCACATAAAAATGCAGAATGATCAGGCTTTCATCACATTTCTCACCACAGAACCAAGAGGCAAGGAAGGAGTGGAGTGGCATATTCAAAGTATTTAAGAAAAATTCAAGCCATGAATTCTGTATCCTGATAAATTATTCTTCATTTATTGAAGAGAGCCTCCTTCTTCCATTTAATACTTTGGGCCCCCTTGTCAAAGATTAGATGTCCATAAGTGTGGGGGTTAAACTATTCTTCAGATATGAGAGAGAAATAAAGATCTTCTCAGACATTCAGAAACTGAAGGAATTTGCCAGTACAAATCCTGCCTTTCAAGAATTACTGAGAGGATTCCAACATAAAGAAGAGGCAGAGGAATCCCAACTTTCATTGTGATAATCAGAATTAGAATAAAACCAGGAACACAACAACAGGGACAACCAGACATGGGAAGAGGGAGAACAAAAAATAGAACATTAGCACAGTCCAATGTTGGTAAAAACAAGGCCAACTTGAAAAACACTCTTGTAGATATTGTGAGCTAGACACAATATTCCTGATAACCACAAAAGAAAGCACAAAGACAAATCAAAAACCCACACAGCAGGCAAGACCATTATATAGAACCATCCACATAAAATAATAAACAGAAGCAAATAGGAAAAAAGTCAACAGAACATAAAGCAACCTCAAAACAAAAATCAGAATGTCTATAAACAAACCACATTTATCAATAATTACCGTAAATGTGAGTGGCTTAAATTCACTAGTCAAAATATTAGAGTGACTGAATGGATTAAAAAGCGAGATCCATCTGTTCCATGTCTCCAAGAAATGCACATTCAAAAGAAAGACAAACAGAATCTCTGGGTGACAGGCTAGAACAAGATCTTCCAAGCCAATAATGCAAATAAAAGTGCAAGAACAGCTATTCTAATATCAGACAAATTAGACTGTCAAGCAAAGAAGATGAAAAGTGACATGGACACTATATATTGGTCAGAGGATCAATCCAACAGGAAGACATAACCATCATCAATATATATGCTCCCAGTATGCAGGTACCGAAATATATAATTTATTGGCCTTAAGGGAGACATTGACAGTAGTACAGTATTAGTTGGAGACCTAAACACATAACTCCCAGAAAGAGACAGATCATCAGGACAAAAATATTAACAAGGATACTGAGGCTTTAAATGAAGTCATAGATGAGATAAACTTAACAAATATATTCAGAACCTTTCATCCCTGATGAAAAGAATATACATTATTTCCAAGTGCACACAGAACATTCTCAAGGATTCATCATGTGTTGGGACACAAAGATAGCCTTAATAATACATATATATTGAAATCATAAAAGCTATCTTTTCTGACTGTGAGGCAGTGAGGTGAGAAATCAACCACAAAAAGAAACAAAAAAATACACCCAAACTAGGGGGACTGACAATACACTTCTGAATAACACCTGCATCACTGAAGAACTCAAAAGAGAAATTAAAAATTAGTTGGAGAACAACGGAAATGAAGACAGCTGCTATCAGATCCTGTGGAATACAGAGATACTGTCCTAAGAAGGAAGTTTGTGGCAATACAGGACCATGTTAACAAACAGCACAGATCTCAAGTAAGCTGCCTAACATCACAACTCAGCCAACTAGAAAAGGAGCAACAAAGAGGCCCAACAGCCAGCGGCGGCTGGGCTGTGGTGCACCAGATTAGGTACACATAATACTAAGTGCAAGGCTCTGTGCAAGGATCTGGGTTTGACCCCTGGCTCCCCACCTGCAGGGGGGGATGCCTTCACATGCAGTGAAGCAGGTCTACAGGTGTCTGTCTTTCTCTCTTCCTCTCTATCTCCTCAGCTCTCTCAATTTCCCTCTGCCCTATCAAGTAAAATGAAGGGGAAAACAACCCCAAAAGTCAGCAGGTAGAAGGAAATCATCAAAATCAAAGCAGAAATTGATAGAATAGATTCCAGAAATACAATCCAAAAGATTAATGAAGCCAAGAGCTGATATTTTGAAAAGATAAATAAAATATATAAACCACTTTCTAGATTCACAAAAAGAATAAGAGAGAATGTTATGATAAAAACAATCAGGAATAAAAGAGATGAAATTACAACTGAAGATGGGGATATACAAGGAATCATATATGAATACTATGAACATCTCTCTGAAAATCAGTTGGGCAGGCTAGAAGAGAGGAACAGGTTTCTAAAATCATATCACCTGCCAAGCCTAACCGAAGAGGAAGGTAGCTTAAACAAGCAAATCACTAGTTTAGAAATAATTGAATCAATAATCAAGAATCTACTCAAGAATAAAATATCAGACTCAGGCAACTTTACTAATTCTATACGGCTTTCAGATAAATAAAACCTATTCTTATCAAGCTATTCCAGAAAATTGAAGAAGGACAAATACTACTAAACACACTCTATGAGGTGAACATCAGTTTGATCCCAAAAGCAGGAAGAGACGCTACCAAAAAAAACTGTAGACCTATATCCCTGATGAACATTGATATAAAGGTCCTGAACAAAATCTTGGCAAATGGAGTAGTTCACCAAGACCAAGTGGAATTCATCCCTGGGAATCAGGGATGGTTAAACACCTGCAAATTTATCAATGCGATTCATCATATCAACAAAAAGAAAGATAAAAATCACATGTTCATATCAATTGAGACCAAAAAGGCATTCAACAAGATCCAACAATGATTTATGATAAAGGCCCTCTAGAAACTGGGAATAGGAAGACCATTACTCAACACAATAAAAACTATTTACCACAAACCCACAGTTAACATTATTCTCAATGGGGAAAAGCTGAAACTCTTTCCCTCTAAAATCAGGAACCAGACAAGAATGACCACTATCTCCACTGTTATTTAGCATAGTTCTTTAGGTCTTCACCACTGCAATCAGAAAGAAAGAGATATCAAAGACATACATACTGGAAAAGAGAAAATTAAAATACCAAACAGACAGTTTTCTAAAGAAAGGTATTGAACATTCTCCTTAAAAATGACATCAGGAACTGAGAGTTTATAAAATGGAAACCTGTATAATTCCTTCTAGATCCATACAATTCATCAATCTGGTCTTATTCTTAGGGAGGAAATGAAACACCAGTTAAATTGTAAAAAAAAAAAAAAGAAAAGATTCCAGGCCAGTAGACAATTTAAAGTAGGCCACACCAAATCCGTTCCAAAAGTCCCAAATCAAAAGCCACAAACCATGTTAAGAGGTCACTAAGGACCCGTCTTATAAGTACCTAAGTTTCCAAATGTAGTGCTTATAAGCTTCCCAATTTATAACACATTTTTGCTCTATAAACATGAACCACTGCTGAATTATTTTATAGCCCACTTGAAAAATGTTGTTCCATGATATTAAATTCACCTAAAGAGCTACTTTCTGGAACATCAAGCAGGTACTGAGCCTGGAATTTGTGCCAGGACATTACAAACACAAATAGTAATTCCTTCTGCTTCACATTAAGGAATCAGATGGTGCTGAGGGAGAAAATGTTCATTCTAAAGGGCTGCGTCATCAGCAAAATAAATCAAATGAAAAATCCTTGATCTGACTGCAGAGGCAAGTGGTTTTAGAATTATAGCCACAAAGATGTCTGTGTAACTTAACGTAGACTGCAAACTGCTTTGGAGGCTACAGGAAGATACCATCACTTTGAACCTATGGCCAGAGAAAGCCATGACAAGAGACTTAGTGTGATTAGCTAAGTCTCATGGGAGGAGGCTGGGGTGGTTAGCTAAGGAGGACTTGAACATTCTGATGGGACAACAAAGAGAACCTCAGTCATTTGCCCAAGAAGGCAGGTATCGGTGACTTACAGGAGAGGCACCAGCAGGGGAGAACACACTGGTTGGGAATTTGTCCACCAGTGGTCAGGTTGCTAGGACAGTGCTGAATGATTGTTTTTGCATCAGAGAGGACAGAAAAGAGTAAGAAAATCCAATATGAGAAGCTTACAGGTAAGAAAAAAGACAACACAGCTGACAGTTCCGTCAGTATAATGCACATCTCTCCAGTTTCTACCATAGCCTCAAAGTAGTACAATCCAAAGGTGTGACAAATCTAGATAATCATCTTTGGCTCCGAGCCACCACCAACAAAAGAGATTGTACAATGCAATCACAGCTGTATTTTAGTTACTTGCAATGGGCAGATCTCTAGATTAGTTTCTATAGCTGAGTTCAAATGAATACATTGATTTGTCTAAACTGATACTAGGCAGCTTATGAGCTAAGGGGTTATTAGAACTGGCCTGGCGGGGGGAGGGAGGGCGAGGTCCTTCCAACTGACAGGTGCCATGTTGAAAATTAGAGTCCCTCAAGGACATCTTTGATGAATCAAACCCAATTGCAAGGAAGACCAAAGCAGAAACAAACCAATGGGACTACATCAAATTGAAAAGCTTCTGCACATCCAAAGAAACTATTAAACAAAAAGAGAGACCCCTCACAGAATGGGAGAAGATCTTCACATGCCAGACATCAGACAAGAAACTAATCACCAAAATATATAAAGAGCTCAGCAAACTTAGCCGCAAAAAAGCAAATGACCCCATCCAAAAATGGGCAGAGGAAATGAACAAAACATTCACCACAGAGGAGATCCAAAAGGCTAACAAACATATGAAAAACTGCTCTAGGTCACTGATTATCAGATAAATGCAAATCAAGACAACACTAAGATACCACCTCACTCCTGTAAGAATGGCATACATCAAAAAGGACAGCAGCAACAAATGCTGGAGAGGATGTGGGGACAGAGGAACCCTTTTACATTGCTGGTGGGAATGTAAATTGGTACAGCCTCTGTGGAGAGCAGTCTGGAAAACTCTCAGAAGGCTAGACATGGACCTTCCATATGACCCAATAATTCCTCTCCTGGGGTTATACCCCAAGGACTCCATAACACCCAACCAAAAAGAGGTGTGTACTCCTATGTTCATAGCAGCACAATTCATAATAGCTAAAACCTGGAAGCAACCCAGGTGCCCAACACCAGATGAGTGGCTGAGAAAGCTGTGGTATATATACACAATGGAATACTATGCAGCTATCAAGAACAATGAACCCACCTTCTCTGACCCATCTTGGACAGAGCTAGAAGGAATTATGTTAAGTGAACTAAGTCAGAAAGATAAAGATGAGTATGGGATGATCCCACTCATCAACAGAAGCTGACTAAGAAGATCTGAAAGGGAAACCAAAAGCAGGACCTGATCAAATTGTAAGTAGGGCACCAAAGTAAAAACCCAGTGGTGAGGGGTAGGCATGTAGCTTCCTGGGCCAGTGGGGGGTGGGAGTGGGCGGGAGGGATGGGTCACAGTCCTTTGGTGGTGGGAATGGTGTTTATGTACACTCCTAGCAAAATGTAGACATATAAATCAGTAGCTAATTAATATGAGAGGGGGAAATCAATTGTATGTCTCAAAGTTTCTCAAAAGACAAACTGAATCTTTTTAATATATAGGCTATGTATTTGATATGCGGACTCTCTCAAAAGCCTAGACCAAGTAGATTAGAAGCTTCCAATAGCACAGCTATATACAAGATACTGGGTACTGTACAGCAAACCATAACAAAGGGACTTTTCAAAGTTAACCCAATTAACAAATAATGTGATGATAATATTAACTATTGAGTGTCTTTTTGAACCCTAAGACAGCAGGAACCTCACATCTTCACTATAGAGCCCCTACTTCCCCCAGGCCTGGAACCCTTGGATAGGGCCCACTTTCCCGTATGCATCTACCTATCCAAACCAAATAACATTGCATCTGCCGATCACAACCTAACCAAAGCAACGATTGCTACCTCAACATGCTTCACCTCAGAATGTATCCAGAGACTTCACGTGTGGAATGACAACCCTTCAGCTTCATTACTCGGGTGAGACCTTTCCTTTAATAGTACACTCTAATTTCATCTCAGGTAGTTCACTTTCTAACAAAGTCCCATAACCTAGATATACACCAGTTTCTGTGAGAGAGAGCTTATGTGCACACGTATCCATAAACTACTGCAAAATATATACCTGAAAGCAGGACTACACTAGAGTTTGCAGTGAGTACCTCCCTAACACTTCCTCTCCACTATTCCAAGCTTGGGATCCATGATTGCTCAACAAATTGTTTGGCTTCATATGTTAACTCTCTTTTCAATCACCAGGTTCCAGATGCCACCAGGATGCTGGCTAGGCTTCCCTGGATTGAAGACCCCACCAATGTGTCCTGGAGCTCAGCTTCCCCAGAGTCACACCCTACTAGGGAAAGAGAGAGGCAGACTGGGGGTATGGACCGACCAGTCAACGCCCATGTTCAGCGGGGAAGCAATTACAGAAGCCAGACCTTCTACCTTCTGCATCCCTCAACAACCCTGGGTCCATGCTCCCAGAGGGATAGAGAATGGGAAAGCTATCAGGGGAGGGGGTGGGTTATGGGGATTGGGTGTTGGGAATTGTGTGGAGTTGTACCCCTCCTACCTTATGCTTTTGTTCACTAATCCTTTCTTAAATAAAAAATTATAAAAAAAAAAAAATTAAAAAAAAAAAAAAAGAAAATTAGAGTCCTTCCAGGGTAGACAAAGGTGTTGTACTTCCCCTGCTTATGCTATCTCCAAACCCCCAAGAATTCACAAGGCAGTCTTAACGGTTGCTGTCAAAGTACCAAACCTTCACTCACTTATTAACAAGTTGGTCTTTGCCAAGAACTATGCAGTTGCCAAAAGTGTTTTCTGCTAGTGAACACCAAGGAATTCAACTCTCATATAAAAACACAGGATGATGTCCAGACAAGCCAGCAGCTCTGAAATAGCCAACTGGAAATTCCTTTCCCCAAGGAACTCAATAATAACAGGAGCATTCACAGCCTTAGCTGAATGCACAGCTTTGCTGAATCTTGGGGAATTTTGAAGTCTTGGCTTTTTGTTGTTTTGTTGTTTTGTTTTTGCTTGTTTGGTTTATTCAGCATTTTTCCTCCTTTTTTTCTGGAAACGTTTTAAATTGATTTATATGTTCCAATGAAATAGATCTTCAGAGTTCACCGTAATGAGTGTAAGTGTGCCTGGTGAAGTACAGACAGCATAAAACTTACCATTTTGGTGGCGTTTTAGTTTGTAGCTCAGAATATCAAGCTGGTGGGCAGTTACCCATTCACACACAACTATTTCACAACCCAGGGTGAAACTACAAAACACAACTCTCCTGTGATGTGAAACATCTTTTCTTTATGATGCCACCTCTACATCTTCCTTGGTAAGGTGTTTGTTAAGAGCTTTGGCCTATTTGGGTTGTTTTATATTTCGCTGGTTTGTTTGTTTGTTTGTTTGTTTTTTGTCTCCACGGTTACCGCCTGCACTACGAATCCACTGCTCCTGGAAGTCATTTTTCCCATTTTGTTGCCCTTGTTGTTGCACTTGTTGTAGTTGTTATTGTTATCGTTGTCATAGCTATTGTTGTTGTTGGATAGGACAGAGAGAAATTGAGAGAGGAGGGGAAGACAGAGAGGGGGAGAGAAAGATAGACACCTGCAGACCTGCTTCACCGCCTGTGAAGCGACTCCCCTGCAGGTGGGGAGCCGGGGTTCGAACCGGGATCCTTATGCCAGTCCTTGTGTTTTGCACCCCTTCAGGTGGGGCCTGGGGCTCGAACCAGGATCCTCATACCAGTCCTTGTGCTTTGAGCTACGTGCGCTTAAATCGCTGCACTACCGCCCAGCTCCCTTTTCGCTGTTTTTATTTTTTAAGTAAATTTTCTTTATATATTTTGGAGGACTGGTAATTCTTTTGCAACTATTTTCTACCAACCTATGATATATCTCTGCATTATCTTGACACAGTCATTCACAGAGCAGAAAATGTTAATGATTTTAATCATGTTAAAAGTTTTTCTCATTAACAGTTTTAATTTTAATAATTTAAAAAGTTTTTTCTCATTAACACTTTATTGACTCATTTTAAATGCTAATTTATAAGAATTTTAAAAATTTGATGTCAGTCCTCTGTCAGAATTGTGGGTTACCAATTTTTTTTACCAGTGCACAGCAAGTCTTTTCATTTCTTAAATGCATATTTTGATCAAGACAAATGTTAACATTTTGATGAAAATCAATTTACCAAATAATTTTTTTTAATGGTTAGCACTTTTTGTGCTTTGTAAAAAAAAAAATCTCTTGGGGCCAGGTGATGGCATACCTGGTTGAGTGCACATGTTAAAATACTCAAGTGTCCTGGTTCCCCACCTGCAAGGGGAAAGCTTGGCGTGTGGTGAAGCAGTGTTGCAGGTGTCTGTCTCTCTCCTTCTCTATCACCCCATTCCCTCTTGATTTCTGGCTGTTTTAGCTAATAAATAAATAAAGGTTTTAAGTAAATGTTTTCACCCTTATTTTCCTTCTAAAATCTTGTGGAATTTGGACTTATACTTAGGTCTATAATCACTTCAAATTAAGTTTGTGTACAGAGTCAGAGAGAGACTTAAACAGTGTTATTTTTTGTTTGGGTGGTTGGTTTTTGTCTACATGGATACCCAGGGTTTTTGTTGTTGTTGTTTCTGTTTAAAAATTTTTTAATTAATTAATTTATTATTGGGTAGAGTCAGAAAGAAATTGAGAGGAGAAGGGGAGATAGAGAAAGAGGCTGAGAGACACCTACAGCCCTGCTTCATCACTCATGAAGCTTTCCCCCTGCAAGTGGGGACCAGGGGCTTGAACACAGATCCTTATACACTGTATTATGTGCGACTAACCAGGTGGGCCACTGCCTGGATCCAGATACTCAGTTTTAAAGTAGCAACTTGTTTTACAAGGTTTAGCCTTTCCCACTGAATCAGTCTTATACTCTGGACAAAAAGCAACCTGAGATCAAAGATAACTCTCCCTTTAGGGCAGATACCTTCCACTCCATGGCCACCAGGATCAGCTCCATGAATGGTGCAATGGTGCAGCCGTGATGTAATGTCTCTCACTCTCTGTTTCTCCCCTCTGTCTCTGAAATAATAATCATACAAAAAAATTAATGAAAAACTCAATCCAAAATTCCTAGATACGCACATGTGCAAGGTTCTGAACAGCACGGAAATAATTGATCAGGTACATGTAAGACTATTACAGGACTCTCTATTGTTCCATTTGATCTATATGTTTATCCTTATGCCAATACCACATGTCTTGATGGAAGCTTCAGGTACTCACAGATAATTTGAAGTTAAGCAGTACAATTTTTAGTTTTCTTTGTTGTAAGTTTCATGATTATAGATCCAATATGCTTAATAGATATAGGATTATTACAATGTTCTAGTACTTGTACAAGTTTGGCTATTGCTTTTTGAGAAAACATCTATTTTATTTATGTTACCAAACTGACTTATAGAGCTGCTCATAATATCTGAATAGTCTTTTATAATGTCTACAGACTCTGTAGTAGTATTCCCCTTTCCATACCAAAAATTGGTAGTGTCTGCCTCTTTCTTCATTAGATCAATTGGAGTCTATCAATTTTATTCATATTTCAAATAGGCATCTTTTGACCCTATTGATTTTTTTCTATTCACTATTTTCTATTCCACTGACATTTATTTCTAATTTCATTTTTTCTTCTTATTTTAAATTTAATTTATTCTTCATGTTTTGAGTTTCTGACATTGTGGGCCAAGATGATTAATGTGATTCCTTTCTTATTTTCTTTTTTATCAATATTTATTTATTTATTAGCTAGAATCAGAGAGAAACTGAGAAGGGAGGGGGATATAGAAAAGTAAAGTGACGGAGAGACAGCTACAGCCTTAATTCACCACTTGTGAAGCTTTCCCCCAACAGATGGGGGCTTGAACCTGGGTTCTTGAACACTATAATGTGTGTGCTTAGCCAGGTGCACCACTGCCTGACCTCTCCCTACTCATTTTCTAACACAAGTATTTAAAGTTTTCTACTTCCTTCTTTTTTAAAAAAATCCAATTTTTTTTGGCATTCTTGCAGGTTTAATTATATATATATATATATATTTCTTTTAATTTATTATTTCTAAAAAGTAAACATTGACTAAACCATAGGATAAGAGGGGTACAACTCCACACAATTCCCAATACCAGAACTCCATATCCTATCCCCTCCCTTTATAGCTTCCCTATTCTTTAACCTTCTGGGAGTATGAACCCAAGGTCATTGTGGGATGCAGAAGGTGGAAGGTCTGGCTTCTATAATTGCTTCCCCACTGAACATGGGCGTTGACAGGTCAATCCATACTCCCAGCCTGGCTCTCTCTTTCCCTGGTGGGGAAGAGGTCTGGGGAAGCAGAGCTCCAGGACACATTGGTGGGGTTGTCTGTCCAGGGAAGTTTGGTCACCATCAAGCTAGCATCTGGAACCCGGTGGCTGAAAAGAGAGTTAACATACAAAGCCAAACAAATTGTTGAACAATCATGGACCTAAAGGCTGGAATAGTGCAAATGAAGAGTTGGGAGGTCCTCCACTTTGTAGATAGCTAGTAGGCATATTTTAGTTATATTCCAAAGGGCCTGTGGCTATACTAGTGTTTGTTTGTTTTTTCTGAACCTGAAATCAGATATGCAGGTGGATCCTAATTATTGTCTAGGAAGATGATGTCATGGCTGGAAGAAGGACCAGAAAGCTGGATCAGGGAAAAGAGTAACTCCCTAATATGGGAAAGGGGTATAAATATTGTTGACTGTAAACTCCATTGATTTGATGCAATCTGGGGCCCATATGCAGCTTAGGAGCCTATGTGACCTCTGCATCCCTGTAGATCTGAGCTCACATTCTGTGGTCATCAGCAGGAACATTCCAAGCTTCCCCAATATCAGGACCATCTTCCCAGGTGTAACATAGAGTATATTGTCCATCCTCCCTTTGGAGGATGGGACATTCTCTACCAGTTGTTGATCCAAGTTGAGGGCAAGGTGCTATGGGGGCCCACAAAGGGGTCTATTGTGTTGTTCCTGATAGAAATGACTGGTAACAATGGAGAGAGGGACTTATTTGAGGTCTAGGCCCATCATATCTTTTTAGGAATCTCAGGATTCCCCGACTAGGGCCCCCCAGCTGATGGAATGTCCTGAGAGTCATCATTAAAGTATGCCAGTCTCTTGCCCTTATTCAGCTTTTGCAGTCCTTGCTTTGCTGAGGTTAGCCAGGGAGGCTGAGAACC
This sequence comes from Erinaceus europaeus, assembly GCF_950295315.1. Classification (NCBI taxonomy): domain Eukaryota; kingdom Metazoa; phylum Chordata; class Mammalia; order Eulipotyphla; family Erinaceidae; genus Erinaceus; species Erinaceus europaeus. The sequence goes on from NC_080175.1 coordinate 11,227,029, forward strand.
CATGATGACCCACACATTATTAATTTCTACACATTTGAACTTGTTTAGATATTTTATTGCTACTGACTTCTAACTTTAAATTATTTTGGTTAGGCTATACTGTGTATGATTCCAAGTCTTGAAATGTACTTAGATTTATTTTTATGTCTTACTGTATGCTTTATCTTGGTATTTTATATACACTCAAAAATACGTATTCTGATATGGTTTGGTGTAGAGTTCTACAAATGTTATTAGGAACTAACTGTTATTACTTGGAGGGGAGGAGAGGGCAGGATCATGGAAGAAATGGGCAAATATATATAAATATAGAGATAGTTATATAAATAATAGTTGATCCGTGTCTGTGACCTTGGGAAGGCTACTGTAGTTTCCAGTGGAGGGAATGGTGGACTCAACACTCTAGTGGGGGCAACAATGTGGAATTATACTCTTGTTGTCCCATAATTTTATAAAAGAAAGAATTGACTACTATTAAAGAAACTCTCCTTTCTTCATTTAATAGTTTGGGGCCCCTTGTCAAAAATTAGATGTCTATAGGCTTATTTCTGGGTTCCCAATTCTGTTCCACTGGTCAGTGTGTCTATTTTTTGCTCCAATACCAGGAAGTCTTGATTATAATGACCCTATAATCCCCAATAAAGAATTTTTTTAAAAGGAAAATTTTAAAAAATTGGGGGGCTTCTCCAGAAGTAAAGCAGACCTGCCAACATCTTGATTGTAGTTCGTTGAAACTCATTTCTTGTCTCTGACCTCCAGAACTGTAGAATACACATGTTGCTTTAAGCCATCAAGTCTGTGATAATTTATCACAGTATCAATAGGAACCTTGTAAGTTACATCAGCATCTAATCATCTTATATGTAATATCTATGCACAGATCTATTACAAATCCTAATTCCAGTTTTGAAATGTTTTTGCACTAAATTTTCTATAGTGCTATTTTTATTTAACAAGGTATCATCAACATTTTTCCTCAAAACTGACAATATAGCTGTGCTTCAATTTTCAACAGTTGCTTAATATACCCTTGATCTCATATTTAAACCATTTCCAATTTTTTTTAAAAAAAACCTACTAATAGTGTTGTATTATAGTTATAAACATTTACACAGCCTGTGCCAGTATCTTGCTTTACCAGCTGGGCTACAAATCATGAAATGAAGATGATAGATTTTTCCAAAAATATTATAATAATAGCATGTTCTTTCTAAAACTTCCACCATTATAGACACAATCTTTTGACTTTTTTTTAGCCAGTTTACAGGAGAAATTACCCCTTGTTTTTATTTGCATTTCTTTAATTATAAATGAGTCTTAGCATCTCTTCACATTGTTTCTACTTGCATTAATTATTTATATTCCTTGCTCATTTTTATTGTTTATATTTTGTTAATTTTCCAAAGATTTTTACATTATTCATATTAACCCTTCACTTGTTACCTCTTGCAAGTATATTTTTGTAGGGTGTATGTGTGTGTGTGTGTGTGTGTGTGAGAGAGAGAGAGAGAGAGAGAGAGCGATCCACATGTGTTTAGTTGTCAACATCAGAATTAAATGACTTTACAGAGTGTAACACAGTATCCAGATCAAAGCAGGCATTCAGTGCCAAGAACTCCTGTTATTAATCCTGCCATACCAAAGGTTGTTTCTATAAACTTACCTCATCAATCTTATAAAGTACCTAATAAAGTTAAATGCTTTATTTTCATACATATAGACTCCTTTCTCTATCGCATCCCTTTCAGAACTACGGAGCTCTTAATTCCACTACCAAAACAGTTAATATAACCTCCCACTCTCTTATTTTGTGGTCACTGGGGCTTCAGGCCAACGTTTTAAGGATAGAAATACAGAGACAGAGAGAAAGGCACCACAGCATCCAAATTTCCTTCAGTAATGGAGAGGCTGGGCTCAAACCTGGATCCTGGCTACGACAAAGCAAGGAAACTATCCAACTGAGCTATGGTGTCGGCTCTAAATATAAATATTCTGCAGGAGTGTGTCTTAATTATTTTGTCCAACTCACACTAGGACCATTGATACTGTTTTTCCTAACAAGCATCAGAAAATAATATAAATTCTTACGACTCACCCTTGAGAACACCATGTTCTCAGGCAATGGAATGCAAGTGTGACAGGTGTCAGCAGTCCCTGTCTCATGCTTCCTGGATAAGAAATACTGCAGGACAGGAAATGAAGAATGCTGATGTAATTTCCCATATTCTTCATGCATCTTGTCACAAGGAAAAGATCTGAGTGGACTAGCCGGCTGGATTTGATTCAGTAGACTTCAACAATAACAGGTCTGCAGATGTTGATAAGATGGACAGGTAAAAAAAGAAAAACAGCCTCCATGTGAACCGAAGTGAAAACAAACAAAAGGTAGTGGTCCCTGGGAAATAAACAATGTCCACTTGTAAATAAGTGAGAGATGCTAATCATTCCCACCTGTTCTTCTCCTAAGTCTTTGGCCTACCACTGACATCCTCCTTGGCCCAGAGTAATTAAACCCAAACAATGTTTTGCTACTCAGGTTGTTGCGTCACTGGAAAAGGAGGGATCTGTGTAAATATTAGCACCAGTGATATGTATCCTTATATGTTTGAACCCCATCTTTAAGAAGCCTCAATTTTTAAGAAAAAATGTTCATTCAATTACTTGGTTATTCAACAAACATGCATTAACTGCTCTCCAGAGTTCATCCACTTTTGCAGGTATTTTTAGTATCTAGCATTGTACTTGAATAGTTGTTAGTGTTTAATCAATATCTAGTTGACGAATGAAATCAGGTTTGGGGGTTAAATCAGGTTTGCACCTGGTTCAGCGCAAACATTACAGTTCACAAGAACTCAGGTTCAAGCCCCTGGTCCCCACCTGCAGGGGGAAAGCTTCACAAGTGGTGAAGCATGGCTGCAGGTGTCTCTCTGTTTCTTTCCCTCTCTGTCTTCCTTTCCCATCTCAATTTTTTTGTGTCTCTATCCAAAATTAAATTAATGAATTATTTTTTTTTACAGTCCGGTTTTGGGGTTAGGCAGAATGGACATAGCTAAACCTTTATCTGTTTGGACATCCCTAAGTGTTTCTTTCTTTTCTTTCCTTTTTTTATTTTATTTTTTTACCAGAGCACTGATTGGCTCTGGTTTACGGTGGTGCAGGCAGGGGATTGAACCTGGGACTTTGGAGCCTCAGACATGAGAGTCTCTTTGTATAACCACTATGCTATCTAACCCCCCACCCCAACATCATTAAGTGTTTCACCACTCCAAGACAACTTCTTTTTTTAGTTTCTTTTTTTCATTTTATTTATAAAAAGGAAACAGTGATAAGAGATAAGATAACCATAGGATAAGAGAGATACAACTCCACATAATTCCCACCACCAGAATTCTGTATCCCATCCCCTCTCTTGATAGCTTTCCTATTCTTTAACCCTCTGGGACTATGAACCCAAGGTCATTGTGGGATGCAGAAGGTGGAAGGTCTGGCTTCTGTAATTGCTTCCCCATGAACATAGGCATTGACAGGTGGATCCATACTCCCAGCCTGCCTCTCTCTTTCCCTGGTGGGGCGGGGTTCTGGGGAATCAGAGCTCCAGGACACATTGGTGGGGTTGTCTGTTCAGGGAAATCTGGTTGGCATCATATTATCATCTGGAACCTAGTGGCTGAAACATAGAAAGCCAAACAAATTGTTGACTAATCATGAACCTAAAGACTGGAATAGTGCAGATGAAGAGTTGGGTGGGGGTGGGGGGTTTCCTCCGTTTTGTAGATAGCTAGTAGCCATATTTTAGTTGTATTCCAAAGAACCTGTGGCTATACTAGTTCTTTTTTCTTTCTTTCTTTTTTTTTTTTCTGAGTCTGACATCTGATATGCAGGTGGATCTAAGTTATTGTCTAGGGAGATGATGTCATGGCTGGAAAAGGACCAGAAAGCTGGAACAGGGAAGAGAGTAGCTCCCAAATATGGGAAAGGTGAATAAATATTGTTGACTGTAAACCCCATCAATCTGATGTGATCTGGGGCCCATATTCAGCTTAGGATCCAAGACAACTTCTTCAGATATAAAGAAGGGGCATAAGGGCTGCAGGGGGGAGGAGGGATGGTGGTATTACAGGATCATAGTTTTCTCCATTGTAGTAGGAGCCAGACTCAGACATGGCAAAGCAGCACTCTACCCAAATGAGCTATTTTTGCTGCCTTAGCCGTTACCTTTCTTCAGAGCACTTGAAGCAGCTGCTTGTTTCAGCCTCCTTGAAAGCTCTTTTTCTAGGCTTGATCAGTATCCAATTCTCCTATTTTTAACTTCTACCTCTTAGAGCACTACTTGCACTTCTTTCCTGGTTCCTTACCTTCTACTTGAATGTCAAAGTGTGCTAGTGCCTCTAGTCTATCACAGACCTTTCTCAAAGTCTGATCACTCTCACTAGGCACTTCCATTTATCTCTGACTTTTCTCCAATTTGTCTATAGGATGACAACAAATCTCTTTTTTTCCAAGTTGTTCTCTCTTGAGTGACAGAATATATATATATAGTTAATGTCTCTGGGCTTCTCCACTTATATATCTTGCAGATACCTGATATTCATCATAATCAAATTGGAAATCATTATTTACCCCATAATGTCCCTTCAATCTGCCACTGTTCCCACAATGTGCTATTTTAATAAATGGTCCTCTCATGACCCTCCTCAAGTCAGAAACTCATCTTCTTCACTTCTCCCTTCCACTTTCTTTTATCAAATCAACCACGAGGACTTCCTTATTCTAAGGTTAAATGTTTCCCCAGTATGTCTCCTTCTAATAATCTCTACCACTATTTTAGTCCAAGTCACTCTCAGTTTTTATCTTTTACTACAAATAGCCCCTAGTCATTAGTCCTATTCCACTTCCACTCCTCTTCCATACAGGAGTAGGCAGTCAACTTGGATTACCGTTGGAGGCGGAGTCAAGATGGAGATCTGAAGGCAGCAACCAGACAGACTCTCCCCAAAAGACTGATTCAAACCCTGGGAATTCGAAGCTGAAACAGGATTTTTGAAGCCTATAGGAGATCAACTGAATTACTGTTACTAAGATTCTTCCCCTTACCAAGTCCTTTGTCCATTGTCCTATAAAAAAAATCGAAATAGCTGTAACAGTTTGTGATGCACAACAAGCTCTTGCCTGTATTAATCATTTTTACACTGTACAAGATTGGGGGGGGGGTCAGAGAAACAGCTCACCAGGTAGGGCACGTGCTTTGGTAAGCATGAAGCCTGGGTTTATGTCCCAGCACCATATGACAGGTGCTTTGGCACTAGAAGAAGCTTTGATGCTGTGACTCCTTAGCTGTTCTCTGTCTATTTCTCTCCTTCTGCCCATATGAATGGGAAAAAAAAGTCAGGATGGAGCAGTGAAATCACACAATCTTTCAAAACTAGGGCCTTGCATATGTGTAATTTCACTGCTCCATCCTGACTTTTTTTTTTTTGCCTTCAGAACAATGGACAAAGGATATTTTAAAAGGGAAATTTTTTTATATATATCCTGTTCCCAGTAGCCCATAGATGCAATATCTTTGATGTCTCTTAAGGCACTTATCTGAGGGATCCTTCATCTCCAGACTGTCATACATATGAAATAAGAATCATGGTACATTGTGAAGGAACAATTTGTTGAGTTTGGTTCAAAGAAAGCTATGCATTTTGTTCATTTTCTGAACAAAAAGATTCAGGGTAACTTTAAAGAGCTCATCATATCTATATTAAGCTATTAGACTCAGTCCTTAAACCAACCATTATGATGCCATTCTTCTTGACAAGCACCAGGAAACACGTTCTATTCTTAAATTCATAACCAAAGGATTTGCATAACCTGTGCTATATTTGAATGCCACAGATTATGACTAGAGCACTGCCAACTCATGATGACATGATTTCATTGTCTTTTGTGCATTAGCAAATTACACATCTCTTCAACTCATTTTCTCGACACATCTGGTGAGCATTTGATATTGCAGCTTGTCCACAAAGCTTTATTCCTGCCCCACTCTCTGATGGGAGGCTGGGTCAACATATTCTGCCATTCGAAAAAGACTTGCCCTGAAATGAGTGCATCCTAGAACCTAGCTATGACCACAGAAAATGACCTCAGACCTAAAAGGATGCAGAGGTTACACAGACTCCTGTGCTAAATATGAAGAGACATGGGCCGTAGGTCAGATCAATTTACAGGTAATGCTATTTATATACTATTCCCATATTTGGGAGCATCTCTCTGCCCTGATGTAGCTTTCTAGTCCTATTCCTAACCCTGACACTATCTTCCCAGACTATACTTTTAACCCACTTGCATGTTAGCTGTGGGGCTCCGGCAAAAATTAGTAAAGTCATGGACCCCTTGGAATATACGTAAAATAGACTTCCTAGCTTCTTCCAACATAAGACCTCAAATATCATCTGCTATACTATTACCTTCAGGTTCCTGATTATTAAACCTTTTTTTTTCCTACTTTATATCTTAATGCTTGTCAGCCAACAAGTTACAGATGCTACCATGACACCAACCTGACTTCCTTGAGCAGACAATCACACCAATGAGACCTGGAACTCCACCTTACCAGAGCTCTGCCCCACTAGGTAAACATAGAAACAGGCTGGGGGTATAGATCAACCTGCCAATGCCCATGTCCAGCAGAGAAGACATTACAGAAGCCAGACCTCCTACCTTCTGTACCCCATAAAAATCTTTGGTCCATACTCCCAGATGGATAAAGACTAAAGACACTTGCAGTGGAGGGGATGGCATATGGAATTCTGGTGGTGGGAACTGTATGGAATTGTACCCCTCTTATCCCACAATCGTGTTCATCATTATTAAATCACTAATAAAATTAAAATTAAAAAAACTTTATTCTTGTTTCTTAACATAATCTAGAGTTCCTAATCTTATTTCCATTATACTTCACCTTTTTATGGGAAGTTCATAACTTATACACTATAAGAATTTTATAACAAAAATATAAAGAGGGATTTGGTTGCTTGTTGAAAACCTACAACCAGGTACTAACTGTCTTCAGAGTTGTTAAAAATATAATACTGACAAGGGTTCACCAACTTCATTAAACTGATGCTCAAGTTGTACTCATACTTAAAAAGATTCTGTTAAATATAAACATTATGACCCGGGTAATCTGAAGAAGATAACTATAGAATAAAGGAAGAATAGTTACGCCTCATGTTAACTACAGATTTGCCTAAATTGCCTAAAGTCATAGCACACATTGCCACAAAACATGCTAAATTAGGTACAGAGGCTCTAATATAGTGAATAATAAGTGAGGGGGCTGGGTGGTGGCACATGGGGTTAGCATACATAGTACTAAGAACAAGAACCAACTCACAGATCCTGGTTCGAGCCCCTGGCTCCCCACCTCACCTGCAGGGGGTTCATTTCACAAGCAGTGAAGCTGGTCTGCAAGTGTCTGGCTTTCTCTCCTCCTCTCTATCTTCCCCTCCCCTCTCAATTTCTCTCTGTCCTATCCAATTTAAAACAAACAAAAAAAAAAAAAAATGAAGACATGGCCACCAGGAGCAAAGGATTTGTAGTGCTAACACCAAGTCCTAGTGATAACCCTGGAGGCAAAAAAAATAATAATAAAGTTAAATGTTGAGTTGATGATGTTTGTAAGAAGGACGTAAGCTGGGGTGAGCGTGTTTTGCAAACACCTATCATGGGAAGAGTAGAAATTGTAGCCATGTGTAAGCAAATGGACTATAATACAATACTCCAATGGAATGAGTAAGTGAGGCCTCAGAGAGTCCCAGTCAAAATATTTACTACAACCCAACATAACTTAAAGCAAAGCCCTCAAAGATAAATCTTGACATGGAAAATCTAATAAATAATTGATGACCATCACTGCTTTTTTAATAACTCAGTTTTGCCTGTTCTTAAATCTGGAGACAAAGAAAAGGTACAATCTTAACATTAGAGGCCTACCCATTAAAGCAAGCATATCCCATATGTAATGCTACTAAAATTAATGACAGAATCAGGCTAACCACTACAAACAGTTAGCTCTTCAGATGTGACTGACATTCCAGTTCAGCACGCTTGTCTCAAGCCTCTCAGCTATAGTTTGGATTCATTTCTGGAGAGTTACCCTGGGCTGCCTCCCCAGCTTGGCCATCACCTCCACTCCTTGCAAATAAGATATTGTTAACTCTACCCACCTCACTCCAGATGCACACATCTGAAATTACAAGGATGAGGTGCTCTTCCAAGGAGATTTCCTTGACATGGTCACCTGTGTCATATTTTGATATGATGCCACAGTTCGAAGAGGTTATTGTACAGGTCAAATTCAGGTCAGGACCAGAATGCAGCAAGCTACTTCCATAAAAGCAGAGACTTTGATTTTATTGTTACTGTTTTGGCTTTTGTTGTTGTTGTTGTTCCATTACTATAAGGAACACAGAAAACCGTCTTCACTCCTGATTCAAACAGGTGCTAACCCTTAGACTAGTCATTCTCCGACATTTACCAGTTTCATCTACCCCAGCTCAACCAGATAACCATTTATCATCATTTAGCCTGTACACTGGGATTGAGGAGAGTGAGGAAAGAATATTTCATGGTTTAAGATTTTTTTCAAGGGTTATTTTTTTAAAGCATTACTGCATCATTTTATTGTCATTGTGTACTCACTCACTTATCTAATCATTGATTGACAGCTGACAGTGCTAAGGCCTAGCAAGATGCAAACCCTGGAAGACAAAAAAGGGATAAGGTACTATCTCTCCTTAGGGGACTTGTTTCCATTTTAAAACTCTGCTCAACAGAGGCAAGTAAATGGAGAGGTGCTTGTTATTTACGTCAGTTTCCAGCTGTATCCAAACCTTTATAGCTCAAGAGTCAAAATGGGGATGGGAGAGATGGCTGACGCAGTGGAACACATACTGCTCTCCAAAGAAGTGGATTCATTCAGGCACAGTGTACGAGGGAAAGGGGATGGGAGTAGACCTAAAAGAGTAAAACAATTCATGCTAACCTGCTCACTTCCAATCATGGGCCAGTAACTGACCCTGGACCTTTTCTCCCAAGAAGAACATGACATATAATCAGTGAGCCAACTTTCTCAAGCACTAAGAGCAAGCACAGCAGGATTTTCAGAGATCGGAACCACAAGAGGTGCCTTATGTACAAAAGGTACATAAACAGACAGAGAACGGTGAGGCAGGTGGCCTTCCTAGCCTAAGAAGACAGAGACCCATGTTCCAGGCAACTGCAGCAGCTGGAATTTGTGGGACAGGGAACCAAAGGCTGCTACTCAAACAGGTAGTCAGGGTGGGAACAAGAACAGCAGGTCTGAGCCTGGATCTGAGTAATGGTGGCGATGGGGTTAAGATTTCAGAAAGGACATGCCTCAGATAGGTGTGGACCTCAGTGTAAAGGCCACTGTCTTCAGACCAGAATGAAAACACATACACCCTAACCAAGAATAATTCCAAGACTAATAGGATCAAAAGAATTTGTCAGCAATCTATATGCCTGTCAGACAAAACTAAACATTCTTTATAGGTAGATGCCACAATCCAAATTCATTACAATGTGTTACCTACCCATGATGGCAAGAAACCATAAACACTGGGGTTTATATCTAAAACTAAATATTTGACACAGTGAATGAATGAATGAATGAATGAATGAAACACGCAACAAGGCAAATCTATGACATTATGTGGTTCCAGATTCAAATAAACACACATCATAGGTTGTTTATAGCAAATTCAAAGACATGTGAAGCTTAGCATTGAATTTGTAGTGTTGGCAAGGAGTCCCAGAGATAACCCTGGCAAAAAATTAAAATTAAAAAAAACACAAAGCTTTAAATAAGATTATTTGTATTCTTCTTCTTCTAGCGTTTGCCCTTCTTCCGTAGCCAGTCAACAGCGTCAGGTTGAGCCTGATGTAAAGCCTCGAGACCTCCTTTGAATCTGGAGAGGTGGCAGTCGTTGACCATTTGTATTAATGGTGACTATTAGGACCTCTTTTCCTTGCCTCCTTTTCTTTCCACTAATCTCAGTAATAATCTCCTTTTTAATGTCTTTCTCTTTTTAAAATTTTTGTTATCATTATTTATTTATTGGATAGAGACAGCTGGAAATTAATTGAGAGGGAAGGAGGTGATAGAGAGGGAGACAGAGAGACACCGGCAACACTGTTTCACCGCTAGTGAAGCTTTTTCCCCCTGCAGGTGGGGGAGGGTGTTTTTAGTTATTTTCATGTCACCAAATGACATAATCATGCTACTGCTTTGTGGTTTTGCTTGTTTGTTTGCTTGTTTTTTAGTGTTAAGCTTATCTTATGAGTTTCCACTGTGGAACCTACTATGTCTTCTTTCTTAAAAAGCCTTTTCCACTAAAACACGTATCTCACCACCCTTATTTTCCAGCTTTGCATTGTACTTTGAGTTAGATCAGTATAAATTGTTTGCACTACGATGACTAAGCACCCACTCTTGAGCTGTCTGGTCTGATGATTATTTTTTTCCTCCTTGTACAACATTTTATTTTCACTGGAGTTGATACTACTTTTGTGTTTCTGTTCTTCATTTGTCCAGTTTTCAGTGTACTCACCACTGGTTTATATCCAAGTTGCTTACAGTTCCTCTTGATGATTCCTAAATTTTGCAGTGCTAGCATATAGAAGCCACTGGTCCTAGGACCATACTTTGAGGAGAATTGGCTGACCTGGAAGGCATACATTTGTTTTCCCCAAAGTAAAACTGAGTCAAATCATTAAGCATTAAAAAATTCATAATGTTAGCTTCTCTGTATTTTAAATATATATATATATATATATATATATATATATATATATTTACTATTTCTTAACGAGAAAAATGGGAAAGAGAGACTAGGGCCCTGCTCAATTCTGGCTCACGGTGGTGTGGGGGATTGAACTTGGGACTTCAGAGCCTCCAGCATGAAAGTCTTTTGCAAAACCACTAGGCTGTCTCCCCAGCCCTGTCAGCTTTTCTTAGTTATTTTCATTGATTTTATTCTATCGTAAGCAATGCTTAGTAATCTCTGTCCAGAAAACCAGTACAAAAATAGACCTAATTCTAAAATCTTCTCCCATATTTAGGAAAGGGCTATTTCCCAGCAGGAACAGGGGATTATATTCAAGGGTCTTGGTGCATCTTAAGCATACATTCAACCAACCTTATTATTATTATTATTATTATTCCTATTTTCACCCCCACTGCTGCAGGTGCTTAATACTGTCAACTGAATTCTGATTTTATTATTTTTTTATCTCTTCTGTCAGTTTGGAATACACTTTCTCAAGTTTGCTAAGTTTACATCCATTTTTTGTTTTGCTTTGTTTCCCAGTCTCCAAAACCACATTGCTATTACCTTGACACCATTCCACTTGCCTTATTTTTCTTTCCTACTGAAGGAGTTGGGGGGGAAGAGGAAAAAAAAAAACTTTGTGTCTCAACTGCACTTTCAACTAGAAGTTACACATCTTGAGTAACTAACAAGCCATGGTTCCAACACTGACTGAATTTCAAGAAATTCAAACAAACAGAATTTTCTTGAAATGAAATTGAATCATCCACTAGACTGGTCAGTTTATTAATTACAGAGTTGGCAAAGGGTGTCAACTATGTTTGCATAGAAAACCTGGCCACAGCTTTAGACAGCACCTATCCTGTATATGGTGCGTCTGGGGTCTAAGCCACACATGCATTTCTTGTGACGTGATCCAAGAAATAAAGTAAATGAACCAATAAATCCAACTTTGTATAGAATGAGCAACACGAAAAGCATTATTTCCTTTCTATCCCACAATGTCTTCTGGAGAACGACTAGAATGACCATGACTTGCAGAGCACACACTGAATGCCGGAATTATGCTAGTTCCTTTAGACAACAACTCAAGAGAATGGTATTCTTTAATTCTTTTATTATCAGTTGAGACACTGGAATCCAGAAGATTTATGTAACATCCCAAGGCCACACAAAAAGGGCCTAACATCACCAGTTAGAGCAAAACTGCAAGAAATACTCATTAAATTGAAGACCACCAATAACATATTAATTTTCTTGGTGAATAATTGAGTAAGAATAAAGTAATATGATATTGTCATAGATAAATATGATAAGTTACCAGGCAGACTCCTATCAAGGGAATCAATGGGATAGAATGTCCTACAGAGACACACAGACATTGTTATGTAACACTGCTTTGCAATATCTTCTGTCTTCTTCAATAAAAACAGACTCTATACATTTGAATCAACAAAGAAGTTTTCCCAAAGGTAACTTGAGGATGGATAATTTGTTTATGTAGGTCATTCTTCATGGAGGATTCCAAATGAGGGTCTTTACAAGAAAAGGAAGACTCAGCCACAGGGGTAAACATCAAATTTTAATATCTAAAATATAAAGGAAACACAGCTTTACTTACTACCCATAAGTGGAAGTAATCCAGTAAAAAAAAATTAAATAGGTCAAGTCTAGCAGTGGGAGTAAAGAAGAAAAACAAGAGAAAACTCTAGAACTTTACCTTCACTACAAACTAGCAATAGTAAGGACTACCCCATTCTCAAAGGGAGACTGGGCCATTCTACTCAGCCACTGGAGGAAGACCAGTCCTGTAATGTGTGCAGCCTAGAATGTTCCCAGCTGCAACTATGGACTGTGAGTTCAAATAGACAGGGCCCAGAGGTCACACAGGCACCTGTGCTAAATATAAATATATATGGGCCCGAGGTCAGATAGATGCAATAAATAGTTAATTGTATATACTATTTGTTCTAATTTGGCAGCCACTGTTGGCCCTAACCCAGCTCTCAAATTGCATTCTCCTCCATAACACCCCTCTTCTGATCATAGCTGGAGGCGATCATGATGAGTTAAAAGAATTATACCCATGTGTCAACAACTGTAGTGTAAACCATTAACTAATAAAAATATAAGCCAAAAAATGTTCAAAAGAGTTCAATAGATTCTACCGAGAGCTTCCAGAAGGAATGCACTCTGACAACACTTTACTTTTGGTTCAGTATGCTTCACATCAGACTTCTGACCTCTAGAACTATGAGACAACAGAAGGGAAGAAGGGTTGTTGTCTGTTTTAAGTGTATGTTGTCTTAAGCCACTAACCTTACGGTAATCTGCCATGGTAGCAAGAGCAAACCAAGGCAAATAACCAGTCAATGTATATAAACTCATTGTTAGTTCAAAACAAATCAAAACCCTTGTTAAACCCTTGCTTAACTTAGTGTGCAAAGTAAAAATAAAGTCACATTTTCATCATAGAACAAAATCTGACTCCATTTGCAACTACCTCAAATACATATAGTACCAGTGAAATATAATAAATCTCTAAGGGTTGGAAAAAACAAACCAAATCTGAATTACCCACATGTATTGCCCAGTGAGCACAGCCATTACAGAATATTGTTCACATTTGGTCAAGTCTCTTTCTTTTTATGCAGAAAATCAGAGTATCCTTTCCTAGGCACGTCTACTAATCTGTGTATAGACATTAATTCTTCAATTCTGGCTGTCTGTCACCAACTATTCTCTCTAAATGCTTCTTTTCGTTCCATTTGAAATATTCTCATGCTATTGAGTATTCTCAAAAGGAAATTGGTTAGACTAAATACAAACTAGAGTTGTTTATATGGGGTAGGTGTCAAATAACAAGAACAAATATTTGATAAAGAAATTAAGGTATCCCCCTAGTGTTCAAAAGTTAATGTTGATTACTATCAAGCACAAGGAGCTGGATTCGAGCCCCCACTCCCCGCCTGCACAGGTAACACTTCAAGAGTGGCGAAGCAGGTCTGCAAGTGTCTGTCTTTCTCTCCTTCTCTCTCTGTCTCCCCATCTTCTCTCTGTTCCTCTCTGTCTTACCTAATAAAAAAAAATAGAAAGAATAAAAAAGAAAAAAATGTCCCCTGGGAACAGTGGTTTCATAGTGCTGACACCAAGTCCCATAATAACCCCGGTGCAATAAAAATAAAAATAAATCAATAAAAGTTAATGTTAATTATGTTATTTAAATAACTTAGGCTATACCTTAGAATATATCTCACCAAGGGTATTGGAGCAATTAGGTTTCAGGTCAGTCAGTGAAAACTACTTAATTCAGGGAGTCGGGCAGTAGCGCCGAGGGTTAAGCACATGTGGCGCAAAGCGCAAGGATCGGCATGAGGATCCCAGTTCAAGGCCCCGGCTCCCCACCTGCAGGGGAGTCGCTTCACAAGCTGTGAAGCAGATCTGCAGGTGTCTATCTTTTTCTCCCCCCTTTGTCTTTTCCTCTTCCCCTCCTCTCTCCATTTCTCTCTGTCCTATCCAACAATGATGACATCAATAAAAATAATAACTACAACAATAAAACAAGGGCAACAAAGGGAATAAATAAATATTTTTAAAAATTTTTAAATACTTAATTATTAAATCTATGAATCATATGCACAAAATCTTCCTTATTCATCAGATACTTGCTATCTGTAAGGCACTTTGATTTGAAATGCAAAGAAAAATTAATGAAAATTCTTGCCTTCCTGGTTTACAATCCAGAGGAGGCTAGTAATCATACCACTCCTGGGTACTACTTTAATGTACAGAAACAGGTGATTGCTTGAAAGGTTGTCGCTGCCCTCAGTGCTGTTTGTAATACACACCTATGCTGAGGTGGGGGTTTCAAGTCAGGTCCTGCACATGACAAAGCAGGCACCATCTCAGGTAAGCTTTCTTGCTAACTCCCACACTCCCCCCAAAAGTGCTGTGGGCACAGAGAGCATGCTAGATTGACCTGGTGGTTCCAGAAACACTTGGTGTAGCTAAGGAACACTTGTGAAAACTGTAGAAGAAACAAATAGTCCTATTCCAATCACTGGCACATTTGATGGGGAAAAGGAAGTAGTGCTGAGTACTGTAGCATAAATTTCTAAATCTGGTTTTTTTCCAGGTTGATGAAATAAAACAGTTCAAAAGCTAAGCCAGAGAAAAACTTCATACCCTAGACTTTGGCTTAAGGCATTAGGAAGTGAATGGGCTGATTCCAGCTGCCAATCACCTAGGGTAAGGGACAAACTTCTGTCTCCACGCTTTGCAACTGAATAAGATAGTCAGCTACCACCAACAGAGATGAAGTTATACTTCTGCTTACCCAAAAAACCATTAGAAATAGTATATAAAAGCCAGGTGAGGGAGTCGGGTGGTAGCGCAGCGCATTAAGTGCATGTGGTGCAAAGCGCAAGAACCTGCGGAAGGATCCCGGTTCGAGCCTCCGACTCCCCATCTGCAGGGGCTTGCTTCACAGGCGGTGAAGTAGGTCTGCAGGTGTCTTTCTCTCCCCTTCTTTGTCTTCCCCTCCCCTCTCCATTTCTCTCTATCCTATCCAACAACAACGACAGCAGTAACAACAACAATAACTACAACAATAAAACAACAAGGGCAATAAAAGGGAATAAATACCAAAAAAAATGTTTAAAAAAAAAGCCAGGTGATGCACTTAGTTGAGCACAAATGTTACCAAGCACCAGGACCCAGGTTCAAGCCCCTGCACCCCATCTGCAAAGAGGATGCCTCATGAGTAGTGAAACAGGTCTGCAGGTGTCTGTTTCTCTCCCTCTCTATTTTCCAATCTTCTCTCAGTTTCTGTCTGTCCTATCAGAAATTAGAAAAATAAATAAATAGATAAGATGAAAGGTATACAAACAGTAAACTCTTCCTTAACAGTGCACACAGTAGGCTTCCTCTTTCTGCCTCCCTCACTAGATGAATGTTACTTGTCTCTTCTAATAAACTCTGTAATTTTGCTGGGTGTTGACTTACTCTCTCCCGTCATCCATGCACCACTGACCAGAATAGTGCAGAATATGTCTCCAGTCTCCAGTCGAGTCGGGAAGTGGCAATTAAACAGCTCTGTAACTGGCCAAGTAGTGGTGTACCTAGTGGAGCACACATATTGAAATGCACAAGACCTGGGTTTAAGCCCCTATCCCCTAACTGCAGGGGGAGAATCTTCATGAGTAGTGAAGTAGTATTGAAGGTGTCTCTCTTTCTCTCTCCCTTTCTACCTTCCCCTCCTCTCTCAATTTCCCTGAGTCATATCAAGTAAAAAAAAAAATTAAATTTAAAAAAATGGAAAACAGTCATCTGGAACAGTTAATTCATCATGTTGGCACCAAGCCTCAGCAACTACCTTGGTGGAAATTTAAAAAAAAAAAAATCTCTTACCTGGTAAACTCCTTTGTGCACCAAAGAAAATATCTGCTGTAACACTTGTAAATCTAGACAAATCAATCATTAGCTAAATTCTGGACTGGATAATACAGCATCTATTAGAGAGCAATGTGTTCAGGTAATCCCAGTTTCAAATCTGCTTTTAAACTGACAAGTTATTATCTTCATAATCTGGAGCTTGTCACCTTGGCTATAAAGCAGCCATAGATAATCCCACCTTTTAGGGTGATGGTGAGGATTACAGATCATTTTATTTTATTTTGTCCTCCAAGATTATCGGCTGGGTCTTGGTGCCTGCATGATGAATCCACTACTCCTAGTGACTATTTTTTTTCCCTTCGTTTTATTATTACTATTTTATTTGAGAGAACAGAAAAAAAAATTGAGAAGGGAAGGGGAGACTGAGTGGGAGAGAGACACATAACGTACTTGCTTCACAACTAGTGAAGCTTCCTCCCTGCAGGTGAGGAGTGGATTCTCATACTGAGTAATTTATGTGCTTAACCCTCGCCCCCAAGATTACAAATGATTTCTGTAAAGCACCAAGCATGACAGACTAGGAATGGAATTCTGGATACATATTAAATAGTTGAAAACTATATAGATAGCTAAAATGTTTACCTACATAAGTGGGGAAAGGAGATTGAAAGAGAGGAAGGCAGAAAGGAAGGAGTGACTAATCTTTCTGTTAATCTTGTGACTACTCTTTCGTAAAGGACTCATTCCTTCCTATTTTATCTGTTCAGTGTAGTGCTAGAGAAAACCAGCAGATGGCACTCATACAATTTTATAAATACATACAGTATTGAATAAAAACAAGACTGCTTAAACTTTGTGTTTCAGAGCAGAAATGCCAAATAAATCATAGTCAGAAGCAAACACATTTCGAGATTTTCTATTACCATGGAGAAATAATGCTTTTAAGCTACTCTAATGCACATTCGTAGCTTGCAAGCAACTTACAATTTTCACTTCCTCTCCCAGCATTTGGTGGAAAGCGTTTATAACCATTACCTGCCAATCAAGAGCTGGATAATAGAATGCTGAAAGTGACTACTGAGAGGCCCACAGATTCTTTCCATGATGGAATACTGGATCATTATTTGCTTCTAGTTTCTTTTCAATGATTTTTTTTGTCATTCTATATAGATAGTATCTGACAATTAATAAACATTACTACTACCACTTTTCACCTAAGTTAATAGACTTGGGGAAAGGGGGGGCGTGTAATACAACCAAGGAGGAAAATCAAGAATAAATGGGTCTAGTTTGCCTAACTAGAAAGTCAGTAATTTATACTTTAACACTCAAATAATAAGTAGCCATAAAATGAAAAAGTTAAGTCACATTTCAACACATTCATTAAAAACATTCTATATGCTGATATAGTTCCAGTCCCTGAAAAAAAAAGTGATGCAAAAGACGATGCCCCTTACAAAATTTATGATTTCTTGGTGATAAAACTGAAAAGCAGACAAGAAAATCTCTCAGAAATTATAAGTCTCAATAAAATGAAGAAAATTAAAATAAGAGTGGCAGTTTGGGGGCATTCTTTAAATGGTGACTGCTTAAAGGAAGATTTCAGAGGTGACTTCTCAGCTTCTACCTGAATGACAGAATCAGACAGGCAAACAGAGATCAAGAGGAGGGGCATCCCAGGCAGAGAGTCGCAGCTTTAGAAAAGATCTTCTAAGGACAGAGCAAGTGTGAGTCTATTTGGAAGGCAGAAAGGTCAGTGACTGAAGAGGAATTACAAGAAGGAGATTGGTATCACATAGTCCTAAAAGGCAGCCAGGAGCCAGGATGGATGGGGGTGATTAAGGCCCAGCTACCCAGTGTCACTGTCAAACTGTTACATTAGCTTTGCATGTAGGGAAATTTGTTTTATTGACTTTTGAGGCTACAGCCAGAACCCAGAGTACAGTTAACTCAAACTAATCTTTTGCCCTTCTCGCAGTGTCAAGTTCTTTGAAGCAGATGTTGAAGTGGGAGATGGCAGGAAAGCCTGGAGCTGCCTTGGAGGGCCACTGGGAAAGGGTCTAGAGATGCCAATTCTTCTTGCCTCTAGGACCAAGGCTCCTCAAACAAACTTCCTCCTAAACAAAACCTATAATTAGCCTCAGCTCTTCTCTACTGTTTCCAGAGAGCAAGACTATCAGAATTTTAGCCTCTTAGGCTGTCCTTTTGTTATACAGACTTGGCTTTAGCATATATTAATAACCGGAATTAAATTCAGCCCCAAAGGGCTGGGGTAACAGCATTAAGGTTATTCAAAGGACTTTCAACCCTGAGGCTCTGATGTCCCAGGTTTAATCCCCAGCACCACCATAAGCCACACCTGAGCAATGTTTTGGTAAAAAGATAAATGTAAATAAGTAAAACTTGGTGCAATTTATCAACCTCTAGTCCTGTCCTTCTTCCACCCCATGGCTATTTCAGACAACCAAGGACAGAGCTTCAGGGACCCAGGTTCAGATCGATGAAAAATAGAGGTTTGGAATGGAACAACAGAAGAGGCATAGAAAAATGGTCCAGGGAGTCGGGTGGTAGTGCAACAGGTTAAGTGCACGTGGCACAAAGCACAACGACCAGCATAAGGATCGGGGTTCCAGCCCCCGGCTCCCCACCTGCAGGGGAGTCACTTCACAGGCAGTGAGGCAGGTCTGTAAGTGTCTATCTTTCTCTCCCCCTCTCTGTCTTCCCCTCCTCTCTCCATTTCTCTCTGTCCTATCCAACGACGATGACATGAATAACAACAATAACTACAATAACAATAAAAAACAAGGGCAACAAAAGGGAAAATAAATAAATAAATAAATAAGAAAAGCAAAGAAAAAATGGTCCAGAGCTAAAATCTTTCAGAAATTTCTTTTTTTATTTTCTTTCTTTCTTTCTATGTTGATCCTCCTGGAAGTTTCCTCTTAGTCCATATCTTAAGCAATGAAGAGCTTATTAGTCCATATCCCTTAGCAATGAAGATGTCATCTCTCCAGGTTATCACCCTAAATATCAATGACCACAGGGCATCACTGAAAAAAAATACATCTACAGAAAGTATAACAAAGTAGAATGAATAGGAATTAATTTCAAGTGATAGCCAGAAGGTAAATTTTCAATAATGATTGATTTGAGTCTAAAAAGTTCCTTTCTCCTCAAGGAGTATTGAAGATTTTCTTGGTTAATTAAAGATTCATATTCACTAATTCTAATTAATCCATGGTGCTGAAAGGGTAATATCAAATTTCTCCTATTTTCTAATATTTACCTGTTGTATATGTTTTTATTGTAAGCTAATTTTCAAAAGAATTATTTTATTTCTTTTTCTGCCTCCAGGGTTATCGCTGGGGCTTAGTGCCAGCACTATGAATCCACTGCTCCTGGAGGACTCTCCTCCCACCCCCACCCCCACCCCGTTTTATTGGATAAAATGGGGAAACTGAGTGAGGAGAGGAAGATGGAGAGAGAGAGAGAGAGATAGATAGACATCTGCAGACCTGTTTCACGGATTGCGAAGCAGGGCCCCCCTGCAGGTGGGGAACCAGGGCTCAAACTGGGATCCTTGCACTTTGTGCAACGTGTGCTTAACCCGGAATGCCACTGCCCGGCTCTCCGAAAAAGAATTATCTTTGTAAGGTTGTTCAACTTGAAGCACAAGCTACTAATTAATAAGCAAAGCCCACTGCCCTGTGGTGTGTCTGTGGAGACCCTATGCCCAGTGACTTCCCAAGAATCAGACTGGCAATCAAACTGCCAGTTCCTCCTGCCAACACTGGACCCTGTACCTGTTCTCCAACTAGAAATTCAATAAGGAGCACAAGAATGGTTTTTTACAAATATAAAACTTGATGTTTTACAAATTTCAATTGCACAAGATTCTTAAAAATAAAACAGTTATAAAGTACTGGAGGAGGGTTGTTGAGAGGTTCTTGTCCCAGGACCCAGGACACGATGTGCAAACAGGACTGTAGTAGGGCATAAACACCTATTACAGGAAAATAAGGAATCACACCTAAGCGACAACTGCCTTATAAACTGTTGTTACTCTAACAAGTTGATTTGATAAGACATTTACTTCATCAATAATTTGGTTAGAATAAGGCTCTTTGATATGGATATCCATATCAAATAATATTGCATCCACTGATCACAACCTAACCAACGCAACGACTGTCACCTCAACATGCTTCACTTCAGACTGTGTCCAGAGACTTCACGTGTGGAATGACAACCCTTCAGCTTCATTACTCGGGTGAGACCTTTCCTTTCATAGTATACTCTAATTTCATCTCAGGTGGTTCACTTTCTAACAAAGTCCCAAAACCTAGATATACACCAGTTTCTGTGAGAGAGAGCTTATGTTCACATGTATCCATAAACTACTGCAAAATATATACCTGAAAGCAGAAGTACACTAGAGTTTGCAGTGAGTATCCCCCTAACACTTCCTCTTCACTATTCCAAGCTTTGGGTCCATGATTGCTCAACAATTTGTTTGGCTTTGTATGTTAACTCTCTTTTCAATCACCAAGTTCCAGATGCCATCAGGATGCTAGCCAGGCTTCCCTGGATTGAAGACCCCACCAATGTGTCCTGGAGCTCAGCTTCCCCAGAGACACACCCTACTAGGGAAAGAGAGAGGCAGACTGGGAGTATGGACCGACCAGTCAACGCCCATGTTCAGCAGGAAGCAATTACAGAAGCCAGACCTTCTACCTTCTACAACCCACAATGACCCTGGGTCCATGCTCCCAGAGGGATAGAGAGTGGGAAAGCTATCAGGGGAGTGGGTGGGATATGGAGATTGGGTGGTGAAAATTGTGTGGAGTTGTACCCCTCCTACCCTATGGTTTTGTTAATTAATCTTTTCTTAAATTAAAAAAAAAATTTTTTAAAAAAGAATAAGGCTCTTTGGAGACAAAATTTGATGCCAAGAAGATTGAGAGACAACCAATGTATTTCTCCTTTGTTTTGTAATCCTTAGGAATGCTGTGTTCCTTGCTGCTGTGTTAACTTTTAAAAGATATTTAATGAGAGTTTTTGTAAGAATTTGAACTACCAACTTGTGAAGATAAATTCCACTTTATTTTTCAGATATAAAAAGAGAGAAAGAGGGAAATATACCACAGTAGGCAGGAAGCTTCCTCTGATGCAATGGGCTGAGGAGAGTCAAACCTGGGTTGCAAATATCAGAAAGCTGGCACACTGTTTAAATGAGCCATTTTGCTGTTTCTAGGGAAGTTTTAGAAGGTTGTGTCATCTGTTTCAGAAGTATGATTTCACCTCTCCCCAAAATAATCGTAGTATACCTCATCCTCTAAATTATTTCTCTCCACTGCAGTCCTTGGCATCAGATTTAATTAATTTATTTTTTTACTATTATTACTACTGTGAGGCATGTACAAAAACGACCTTATCTGTACCCTGGAAGAAGGGCAAAGACACTGAGAATAATGAACAAGGCTAACATTTAAAGAATGGTGGGCAGGCCTAAGCCAGCAAGCACACAGAGGACAGTCCGGGGGGCTTTTATACATCATTTGGTGGAAGAGAGCAGGCTCAGAATCTTGATGCACAGAGGGGTCTGGGGTCCAAGAAGGAGAGTGCGGAAGTTTAAGAAGGGGAGAAGGAACTGAGGACCGTTCTAGTGTGGGCTTTTTTTTGAAGAAAAATAGGACAGCAGGATGTAGCTATAGTTACATCGGCACTGCCTGGGAATGCTAAGAAGTGAGTCCTATGCTCTAGTTATGTAGGCCACATCTCACATTGCCATCATCCACATAATTATTATTATTTTAACAGAGTACTACTCCGCTCTGACTTACGATGGTGCCAGGGAGTGAATTCAGGACCTCAGATCGTTACACCTTCTTCTTCCTTCTTATCCTTCTCCTCTTGCTCCTCCTCCTCTTCCTTCTCCTCCTCCTTTTCTCCTCCTTCTCCTTCTCATTCTCTTATTCTCATTCTCCTCCTCCTTCTTTATTTTAGATAGAGAAGTAGAGGATGAAAGAGATCACAGCACCAAAACTTCATTCAATGTGCTGGTGGTCAGGTTTCAACCTGGGTCGTGCACATGGCAAAGCAGCACAGTATCCAAGTGACACTGCTCACCTCTGTGTCACTCAACTCAACCCAGAGCTTCTGCTCACCTCTGTGTCACTCAACTCAACCCAGAGCTCCTGCTCACCTCTATGTCACTCATACCCAACCCAGAGCTTCTTTGTCCTTAAAAACTGTTCACAATCACACCATTTAATGATGATTTGCAAGTGCAGTATCTTGGCTATTACAAAGGCATATACAGAAATAGTCATTAGTAATTGTATTGGCATCTATTAAATATAGATTAAGGAGATCTTATTTTAACAAGAGTCTATTTATCAGCCGATTAGAATGACAATTTATTTCAAGTATGAAAATGATTTACTTAGTATAATAGAATAGCACAAGCTTTACTGGTTGTAAGGAAAAAAATATATATCGTTGTCTGCTACTCAGTGGGCCTCATTTTGCCTAGCTACTCCTATCAGTCATTGTTAACTGCACATTTCTAATTACTCCTTATTTTCCCAGACATCTGAATTCTGGTGCTGTCGATTTCATAGAGGCCTTTTAAAGATAAAACTGCTGTGTATCAAAAGCAGTTGTTTAAATGAGCTTTTGGTTCTGACAGCTTTGCTCTTGATACTTTACATAGCAGTAGCTAGGAAAGCCTTCTACCGCCGCTCAGAGTTTTCTTTGCTATGCTCTTTTCTTTTCCCCTCTCCAATCAAAGTAAGTCTGTTCTCACAACAAGCATTAAGCTGCAAAGTTTTTCCTCAGGTTTGATAAACGTGACCTTCAGAACAAGGAACAATAATTAAAAAAATGATGTCAATTCTCCTTTGTAGAAAAGGGAGAGCCATTTTACCACATTATTGCTTATCAAAATCGTATCACAGTCAATGCTCCCTCGATACCATTCTTATATCAACTGCTAGATAAGTAAGACAATAAAGCTACCTGGAGTCGGGCAGTAGCACAGCGGGTTAAGCGCAGGTGGTGCTAAGCGCCAGGACCGACATAAGGATCCCGATTCGAGCCCTCAGGAATCCAGTTCGAGCTCCCAGTTCCCCACCTGTATGGAAGTCGCTTCACTAGCAGTGAAGCAAGTCTACAGGTGTGTATCTTTCTCTCCCCCTCTCTGTCTTCCCCTCCTCTCTCCATTTCTCTCTGTCCTATCCAACAACAACAATGACATCAATAACAACAACAATGATAACTATATCAATAAAATAACAAGGGCAACAAAAAGGAATAAATAAATACTTCTTTAAATCTTTTACAAAAAGAAAAGAAAGCTTCGTCATAGGTAAAAGGCCTAACCTGAAGAATTATTTAGAAAGCACAAAGGCAACTAACTATACATTCCTCCCACCAAAATTTTCAAAGATAACTTCATTTCTGCTCTTCCTTTAAAAAATGTTGTTTTAAGATAAAAGAGTCACAGAACATCAAGACTTCAAACTAATGGCACATACAGAAATTTTGTTTTTCAGGATTTTGAGCACATTCTGGGGGGGGGGGGATTCTCTTGACAGAAAATGTTCTGGAAGGCAAATGCAATTGCTTCACCTAAGTTTTTTAGGATGACAAATGTGAGAAGGGGAATCAAAAAAGGGACATACAAGTTGACCCAAAATAGACTGACTTTTTAGAATAAGTGAATTACTCAAATTTTATTCTTTTTTATTTTATTTTACTATACATAAACATTTGAATGACAGAATACCTTACCCTTATACACCAGGGCTAAAATCTCATACTTCTTGCTAATCATACCACTGTTCTGCTAGTTTTTCAAACTGCAAATCAATGAGTTACTCATGATAATGTGGAACAGTTACATATGATCGATTGTTATGAAATAGAAAGGGACTTTGTCCTCAGCATAAGTTTAGAACAGAGCCTGTCCAATGCATGCTGTTCATCCATCTGCAGCTACTCAGCTGAATTACTGGATACCCTACTGCTAAGAGATTCAATAGGTTTTTTGTTTTTTTTCACAACACAATTCCCACACTACAATAAATTACAAATCTCCATGGATCCTTTTTTAAGACATTTCGAGATTCCAACTCATACAATCCAGTGGCTTCTACCTTGTAAATCTCACCATAAGTTTTCAAAAGATCAAGGGGGAAAAAGGGCAAGTAGAATGTTTCTCAGTTTGTTTATTTTACAGGAGAAAACATTACCATAGACAGAATAATGAGCAGTAAAAAAAAAAAAATCTTCCCAATTGTATATATCTTCAAGAATTTTCTCCCCCCCCCCTTCTCCTATATCAACAATTTGGCTAGAGAAAGAAGAATGGCATATCTAGTCCTAGCCATTTGCTACATATAACTTTGTTGCTGGGTTTTTGTTTGTTTTTGTCCTAGTGAAATACTTCCATTAATCAAGAGAGATGAAATATACAGAAAAGTATCTATACATCCTAATATTATCCCTGAGGGAGAATTGAGAACTAGAAAGTTTCTTCTGAAAGAACTTCTGTTACAGTAAAGAACTATAGTAGCATGCCAGAAAGCTCACAGTAGTATCAGTTTTAATTCTGATTACTTTAAACTACAGTTATAACTAAGGGAAACCTAGTGCATTTACTACATGTGTAGGGAAATTGTGAGGATGTGGTTGAGCTTGGCAGGGCTTGACCTGAGGGGCACGTCCATCCTGTCAGTCTCTCTCTTTCTACTGAGAGGTCGAGCAAGGAGAGACACGTCCCCCCAAGATTTGCCCTGTCTTATCAGACTCCCTGCCTCACAAAGCACCCTGCATTCCTGATACTATGGCCTGCTCCTTTATTATCTACATAATCATTATTTTGCCTAAAAAGTTCCCTTCCCTAATTTCCCTGCAGAGTATTATTAATCCTACCAGTTAAACCCCTAGCAACAGTTGCTAAGGAAGTTCCTACCTTTCCCAGCCCCTTTTACCTTTCTCTGCCCCTTTCCTAACCATGTATGGCATTGTCAAGCCATTTCCGTTTCCAACTTGGGGCTTCCGGTTTCTGGCTGGAGGAGTGCACACTTGGCGCACTGCCAACCATTGTGATTTGCGCCACGTGGCTTAACCAGGTGTGCTACCGCCCGATTCTGGGGCACTCGGATGAATAAAGATTTGAACTGCCGCTACAAGCATGGTTCCTGGGTCTTCTCTCTCTCACGTCTCTAGTCTGACATCTGGCACCCAAACAAGGAGCATTTTACATGAGCATTCATGTAAAAACTGCCTCTCTATAGAATTCAAGTCTTACTTCCAGAGTTATCAAAGTTATCAGTCAAGAGATACATTCTTACCCTGATAATTTCAGTTATTTTTGCCACTTGATTCTACAATGAACTACAAATTGTAAAACAAAACTAAAAACAGAGCTAATCTACTGTGGATATTTAATATGGATGACATGGTTTAGTTTTTTTATTCTGTACTTTTAAAGAATTAGTATACTTCTCTCATTCAACAACTTATTCTTTTGACTATGTTAATGTTAGTAGTTCCCATTATTTTGATTGATATCACATAGGTACTGCTTTGTATTACTCTACACTGCAATGCTAAAATAATCATTTACTTGATTGTTTGAAAATTAATTTAACTCTTAAAATATATTTTTTAAAATAATGAAAATACTGAGTGCTTACTTTTTTTTCTCAGATTCAATTCCTAACTTCATTACTTAATATTTAATATAGATATTCTACCTAACAAGCACAAGAACAGAAAATTGTTTCAGTAAGTTTATTCTGCTTACATGCCATTTTATGTCAATGATGTAAATGACAGCTTTCAATCCCATAAATATATTTCAATTATAGAAATAATAATGAATAAAAGCTACTAGTAAGTGAACTCAATCTGCAAATTAGCTACATGGTACACATTTAATAACTAACTCCCAAGGCTTAGAACTTTCAATGTGGGTGGACTAAAATAAAACAGAACTAAAGTCATGACTGATACCAATAACTATTTCTCATTTTATATTTGCAGAGAAATAGATTGTAATTTCACTGGTACCATAAAGGCTTTTTTCTTCTTAGGAAAAAAATAACTTACTACTAAATATTTAAATAAGCAGAATTGGAAATCACTTCTGAAAGTGAAAATTATTTAAACAGATGAAATTTCTATACATCTCAAAATAGAGTTCTGACTATGACACTTTTTGACCAGGGTAATAAAATAATATACACAAAAGAAGACTCCCTGTGAGACAAGACCTAAGGGCTGTCCTTAAAATTAGTAGACACAAGATTTTTTTTCTATCTTTATTTCTCATGGGGGTAGGGGGTAGTTAGTGGGTTATAGTATACTGTGGGAACATGGGTACAATCTCTCATCTCCTCTTGACAGGTGTCTGTAAAACACTCTCACCTCCAACCCAGTCCCTTTACTACCACCAGGACCCCAAAGATCCCTTGCCAGGGACCCCAAAGATCCCTTGCCTCCACTTTCCCCACTTCTCTAGAGCTCTTCATTTTAAACAACTCACATTTAATGTTAAACTAATTCAACTACTATCACACACACACACACACACACACACACACACACACGAAAAAAAATTCTAACATTTCTATTCAGTACCTAGATAGGCTTTGTTCTTCTCTGAAACAACACAGTACTCTTGTTCTTAGTTGCAAAGTTTCAAGACACCAGTGTAAAATGAATCCTGACAGCTGTAAAAAGATTAAGTACTTTCCCATATGGATGACTTGTTTCTTTCTAACCAACCCAGCATTAGGAAGAAAACAAACGGGCAGCAACTGCTGGAGACTGGCTAGGGGTGTCCCAGACTTAAAGCTACAGATACATCTAGAGAAACATAAAGGAAACTGGATTTTGCAGAGAAAAGATACCCCCTGCCCCTGTCCCACCAAAGACTTCCATCAACAGGTAGCTTATGATTTAGAGTGATTAAAATGAAATTAAGAATGTTGGTGGGAATGACACTGACAATATTGGGTCAATGATCTGACCATTTTTTCCAAGGTAAATTTCAACAGAACATGCAGACATCAGAAAGTATAGATCAGCTTATGTCTCAGAGGAATATCAAACACCTAGGAACACATTATCTCCATCTCTTTTCTTTTGCTTTAGAAACAAAACCGCACTATACAAAACCCCTCCAAGTTTCAGCAAGTTGTAAGAGGGGGCAAAAATTTTTTATGTGCCACTAAAACAACTTAAGATAGCAACAACTTTGAAAATTCTGGACTTCACACTTTCCATAAGAATTTGTTATGCAGGTTACATTCATTCCTTCATCAGGAAAATTTGAGTGTAAGATACTCTGATGAGGTCTCAAATAGTCCATCTATTCTTCTTAAGTTATTTGTTTTCCTGAAGAACTTTCTGTGCTAATGTCTGAAAAAAAAAATAAATTATTCGTGAGGAAAATGAAACTCTTAAATTATGTAAAATTTATGTAAATTTTGCACAAGAATTGGTCATTCCTCAATTTTATTTCTTTAAAAGATTACCAAAGTTTGAAGGTAGCTTACTTAAACTCTTTTTTTTTTTTCACTAGAGCACTGCTCAGCTTTGGCTTATGGTAGTTTTGGGGACTGAACATGGGACCTTAGAACCTCAGGCTTGTAAGTTGTTTTCATAACCACTATTCTATCTCCCCTTGTCCATCTTACTTAAATATTTACAAGAAAATGTTCACAAATTGTAAACACTAAACAAAGTATAATGCTATAAATTAAAACTATATTTTAACATACTTCACACTTCAGATATATGTATCTTTCTAGTAGAACACGGCTAATACTATCATACTCTTTTTATAAACAACAAAAGTCAGAGGTTAAAAGCAATTTATAGTGCTCCTATACAATCTAAAAATGAGTTTTCAATAACTGAACCCAAAGTTCCTGAGATCATAAAAGTCTGTAATAATAAAGTTTTAGGATCACAAATAATCAAAGTATAATTTATATCTACCAAAACCAAAAAGCTTTTAAGCATTATGATAGTTAAACTCCTGTAATGCATTAATCCACTAATAACAAGTTTCAGATATGAAAATATCATGAGGTCAGATTTGGAAGTTTTTTAACTTACTTTATTATTGTCTTTTTACATTTTTTTAAATATATCTTGTTTTGTATAGCACTTAACTCTCAATGAATTCAAAACACAGATCTATATCCTGACCTTCCTTTTGTTCCTTGTTTGTTGCTTATGTACCTTTTGCAGATCTATGTGAATGGCAAAACACCACCTCCTTGCCAGTGAAAGCATTCTTACCAGCAAGTAAATTATGCTGAACAGAAATTAAAGCATCAATGATGGCTTACCAACTCCAAAAATTCTATTTCACTTTGGAGTGCTTCATAAACACTTTGCATGTCATCTTCTTTATAAAGGTCTAATTCTTTTTTCAGCCTGTTTTAAAGGAAATATCCATGTTATCCATTTAGCAATGAATTCTTTTAAATTTGATCTATTTATTTATTTATTGAATATATATATATAGAGAGAGAAAAATCTGGAAGGGATGGGGAGATAGAGATGGAAAGAGACAGAGTGACATTTGCATCACTACATCACCACTCGTAAAGCTTCCCCAAACAAGTGGGTACTGGGGCTAGGACCCAGGTCCTTGTATATTATAACATGTGTGCTCAACTAAGTGTGCCACTGCCCAGCCCTAGAAATGAACTCAGAATATTTTAATACATGGGTAGAGACAGGTTTGCAGCTTCTCCTATGATAATTTCAAGTTAGGACTAAAGGATTTGATAGACCTCTAAATTTTTTATAATTTTATATGGAGCATAACATATTTTGGAAAAACTTCCATAAGGAAAATAAGATAGAATGAATCACAGACATAATAATATTATTGGTCATGACAAGAGCAAAATGGCCTAGTGAATAAACTACAGTACTGTCTAAAGACTTTGGTTTTTATATGGCAACTGACAAGGTGAACGACACTGGGTAAATCATTTAACTTCTCTGAATCTCACCTGAAAAATCTCAAACACAGGAAAAAAAAAAAAAAGTTATGACCAGTAAAATTTCTTCTTGCTCTAGACATTATTAACCTTAGTATTCATGAATGTCATTAAACATATTACAAGCAAAAAATAATATTATGGCATTTTAAAATGTCTATATTTACCGCAACGAGGCGGCAACAAAAAGGGGGAAAAATGGCCTCCAGGAGCGGTGGATTCATGGTGCAGGCACCGAGCCCAGCAATAACCCTGGAGGAAAAAAAAAAAAAAATGTCTATATTTAATGTGAAAAACAGTACAGAAATCTTTCCATTTCTAATATTATGACTAACATTCCTCTCCTCCCCACTTCCCCCCCAAACAAAAAAGCAAAATTATAATGTGTGACTTGACTGGCTGAGAGCCTGGTCAAAGAGGTGGGTGAGACTGCCCTAGAGCAGATAGTAAGAGCTACACTGCTTTCACACACCTAAGCACACTTAGCCAATCACAAGGAGGAAACAATAGAGCTACTTAAACCTTTGTTGAGTCTTAAAGGGGAGCCTAAAGGACTTCAAATTGTCTGCATGATACCTGTATAGAAAAAAAGGAAAAAGGAAATCTTCTCTAAAGGAATGTGTAACACAATATATAACACATTTAGACACAGTGCACAGGTAAACTGACAACAAAACAAACAAACAAACAAACAAATGATTGTTAAGATCAACACATGCCCAGTAAGGTAAAACATAATGAAAAGTCATTGGGAACAACAACAACAAAAATATACCCATAACATATAAAGAAGTACATGTCAAATTCAAAAATACACAAAACAATGGAAAATGCTCAATTCACATACACAGTTACAGGTTACTCTCACACACACACAAAAAAAGATACACAATGGCTAACAGATATGAAAACATTTTTAGCTTCATTTGTCATCAAGGGAATGCAAAAAAAAAAACAATGCCATGTTTCCATAAACATCAGAGAAACTAAAATGAAGTGGCAATGTCAAGTGTAGACAAAAAGTAGGGATCCAGTAGAAATAATGAGTTGTGTCTTACTCTTTCAACTAATATGCTAATTTGTCCTGTAGTTGCTATCTGCTGACTATTTAGTGCGATTATTTAGATGAACGGATTAAAAATTTAGCAGTTAGTGTATCATTTTCTATTAGATCCACCTGTTCATTGTTCTCTGCCCTGCTTACTTTTTGATTATTTTTATGATGATGTTTTCTCTATCTCTATACTGACATGGTTTTTTTTTTCATTTTGTAATGATTGCACTAGGTTATTATTGTGTAATCTTAAATAATCTGTTCCTATACTTAACAGTATAAGGACTTCATAACAGTAAATTTCTTTTATAAATATATATACTTATTTATTTTCCCTTTTGTTGCCCTTGTTTTTTATCGTTGTTGTAGTTATTGTTGTTGTTGATGATGTCGTTACTGCTAGATAGGACAGAGAGAAATGGAGAGAGGAGGGGAAGACAGAGAGGGAGAAAGAAAGACAGACACCTGCAGACCTGCTTCACCGCCTGTGAAGCGACTTCCCCTGCAGGTGGGGAGTTGGGTGCTCGAACCGGGATTCTTGCACCCGTCCTTGCGCTTTGCGCCACATGTGCTTAACCCGCTGCGCTACTGCCCGACTACCGTAACAGTAAATTTCTAACTTCTTCCAATTTTTGTCCTATTCACAGCATATATTTTCTTTTACATATGCTATAGATATAAAAATATTGCTACTATATTTGCTTTAGTCATCTATCAGTTAGATTAATTAAAATGTAAACAGACTTTCATATTTATTCTAACCATTCTGGGATGTTTGTTCATGTTACCACAGGCCTTTTTTCTGTAATATACTCTGTTATCAAGGAATTCTATCAACTTGTGTTAGTCTAAAGGCATCTTACTTTTCCTTCTGCAGGATTCTTTTGATAAGAGCTCTACTATGTACTTTTTAATTTCATATAGCCCATATACATATGCATCTTTTCTTTCTTTGCTTTCCTCCATGATTTTCTCTTTCTTCTGGTTTTTACTGGCTTGAATAAAATGTGTACAGATTTTATTTTTATTTTCAAAAACATTGCTGAAGTTCTCTAAGCATTTTTATCTTTCTTTACTTCTGTAAACTACTATTTCATCTTTTTAAAATTTTTTTAATATGGAATGGTATGGCTGATTCCAGACATGGTAAATAAAAGAAACCAGACTCTCAGTACACAATATACGATGTTACTTCATTAACAACATATTAAACAGTAAAACTAGGAAAAGAAACTACCTGGGATGTCTAGAAGCGAAATGTACGTATTTGTTATGAATGGATAAGAGTGAAAATTTGGGGGTGATAGGAGAATTCTCTATCTTGATTGTGGTGATGGTTACATGACCGAATGTGTTTGCCAAAAGCAATAGAAAACCTGCATATTAAAAAGGGTGAGTGAGTCCTGGGCTGGACAACAGCTCACCCAGTAGAGCACGAACCTGTGTTAGAGACCCCACCACACAGGAAGCACCACACAGGAAGCGCCATGCACAGGGGAAGCTCTAGCTGTGCTTTGGTATCTTTCCTATTCTAACTGAAGTTAGGTAGTTAGTTAGTTTGAAATAGAGGCAGTGAGAGAGATGACAACACCAAAGTTCCATGCAATGCTGTAGAGGCAAGGTTCGAACCTGGGTCACGTGTATGGCAAAGCAGCACAAAATCCATGTGAGCCATTTTACTGGCCCTCTCTCTGAATTTAATGGGTTAGCTGGGAGTCGTGGAATCATGAAGGTACAAAGCACTGACACGGAAGGAAAAGAAGAAGAAGAAGAAGAAGAAGAGGAAGAGAAAGAGGGAGAAGGAGAATGAGGAGAGGATGAAGAGGAAGAGGAAGAAGGAAGATTGTGTGGTATCTGAATTTTACTTAAACAAACCTGTAATATAAAAGCAAGCCAGCGATAGAAATCCTGGCTACTGGAGGACAAAGAAAACCACCTAAGTGAAAGATATTCTCTCTGTAAAAGACCAAACGGAGCGCAAGGACCCGCTTAAGGACCCAGGTTTGAGCCCCCCTCCCTCCCCACCTGCAGGGGAGTCCTTTACAGGCAGTGAAGCAGGTCTGCAGGTGTCTATCTTTCTCTCTCCCTCTCTGTCTCCCCTTCTCTCTCCATTGCTCTCTGTCTTATCCAAGAATGATGACATCAATAACAAGAACAATAAAAATAAAAAGAGCAACAATAGGGAAAATAAATAAAATATTTAATTTAAAAAAAACAAAAAACGACCAAACAGAGCCACCCATCATCCACTATTAAAACTAACCTGGAAACTGACATCACGAATGTGAAATCAGATGTAGGGAGCCAAATAAACAATTAAATTCAACAGAATTAGCCCTGAAGTCTACCCAAATGCAGATGAGAAATGAAATAGAAGACAGGAGGGGTTACTGAGTGATGAAATATAGGTTAAATGACCATAAGCAAGAGGAAGTCCTACCCTGTGTGGGAAATACTGAGAATAGGTCATGGCCTCAAGATTGAGAGAACTGGTTTGTATAGAATCAGGGGAAGTTTTGAAAACCAATGGTTGTCTAATTTGGAGCATGGGAAGGGCTGTTTCTTTTGTTTTTCCAGGGTCTTCAGTTTCCATCGGCTTGTTTCTGGTCTCTAAAGGTTACGGGCCCTTCCAAGTTTCACTTCTGACTCTATAACCATTGTTGATATAGTGAAAGCTGTTAAAGAACTATGCAATCAATAAAAGGGAAAATAATCTAAAGAGCAGGTAATCCCAATATTGCATAAATTGATCCAGAATAAAAAAAGAACAGTGATATCAAAACCTGATAATGATATATATATATATATACCATTCTATGAATACCTAATACAGATGAGAGAATATTAAATGTTAACAAAAAGTTTAACATCACATTAAGCAAGTAATATAGTATGATGAATTGGGAGTTACTCCAGGACTCTAATATATGCTTCAATATTAGAACTCACTAACACACTTTGCCATATTAGTGTTTTCTGTTTTTTGTTTTTTTTTTCTTATAAGAGCACTGCTCAGCTCTGGTTTATAGTGGGTACCAGGGACTGAACCTGGGACTTGAAAGCCTCAGGCTGAGAATCTCTTTGCATAACCATTATTCTATCTTCCCCACCCCATATTAGTATTTTCAAGACAAAAAACAGCATAATCTCCAGGAATACTGGAAGGAGTTATGAAATTTTAAAATCCTGCTCAAAATAAAAATCAAATAAAAATCTGAATTAATGGGTACATATTTTAAATAATGTAACAATACAAATGTCACTCCTAGAGTAAAAATTGTATCTACCAGGGTAGCATTAGAGTAATTTCCCTGCCTGTCAGGAACAAGGAGCCTGACTGTCTCTACTACTTTTTAAAATTCAACTATAGGTTGTTGTTTGTTTGTTCTTGAGCACCAGAGTAATTAATAGAGCTTAGTGTTGGTGTGACTCCAATGTTCCCATCAGCCGTTTTTTTAATAAAACTTTGCAAAAACTTTTTTCTTTCCTCCGACAGAGGTGGATGACAGAGATCGAGAGGGAAAGAGAGAGAAAGAAAATGGAGGGGGGGGGGGGGGAGAAAACACTACTGCACCACTTCCCTACTACTCATGAAGGTTCTCAAGTCTGGGGTCCTTGTGCATGGTGGCATGTGCACTCTACTGAGTGAGGCACATGCTGGCCCCTCAAGTGCAGCTGTAAAAGGACAGCAAAAAAGTAAGCAAAGTAAAGATGAACAAAATCTGGAAAATAATATTTTCCATACATACCAATGACAAAGATTTTATCTCCCTAAAATACAAAGAAATTTCATAATAAGGGGGGGGAAAAAAGACCAAAACACTGATGGAAAGCTATAAAGAGGTGTTTGCTTCAAAGAACACAATATGCGAAGAATTCTGAAACATAGAACAATGCTCATTTTTATCCCAAATAAAATCACTGCCAATTTACTACACAGGAATATAATTTTTCATTCATTAGACTAGTAAAATTTCAAATGTGATTAACACACTCTTGAAATCATGGGAAAATGGGTATGTTCAAATAGACTGCTAAGAATCCAAAATGATTAGACCTCAATGGAGGGGAATTTGGCAATATCTAATGAAACTATATTTATATTTTTCTTTTGATCCTAACATTCCACGCTTTTTTTTTTGTTTGTTTCTGTTCTTTGTCACCAATGCTTCACAGGGGCTTTGAACCTGGATTCCACTGCTCCCTACAGACAAGTTTTCATTTTTGTTGTTGTTGTTATTGTTTTGTTTTCTCAGATAGAGGAAGAAGGATAGTGAGAAAGAAGGAGACAGAGATACCACAAGATTCGCCTGTGCAAGTGTTCCCAAGTAGGAGCTGTAAGGCTCAAACCCAGGTCCTTGCACATGGCAAAGTATACTTTCTATTGAGTTAACTCCTGAACTATTTCAGTAATACATCTTGTAAACAGAAAGCAACATACCCACTGTTCATTATTGAAACATTATTTGTAATCACAAAATGGCGTTTCCATTCATATGAGATTGCTGAATAAGTTACAGTACCTCCCTACAGTGGAGAACTATGGGAAGAACTATAATATGGAAATAAATATAGCTTCTTTTAACTAGCATACAGTGAATTTTAGAATATACTGCTAAATGAAAAACAAAACACACACACATGCACACACACGGTTACATCCAGTGTGTTTACATTTATGAAAAAGGGGCAAAAAATAAGTATTTTATTTTTGAGGAGAAAAAAAAGGGAAAATAATCCACAACGTAGTGAAACTGGTTACCTATTACAGTGAATGAAAACTAGGTAGATAGGAAATGAAACAAAATACTAGTTTTTTAATAGACTTCTGACCTGTGGATCACACTGATGTTTTACATATTCAAAGAGTAAAATTAAGTCAATAAATTTGAGGGAGACAGCTATAAAGCAAGAAAAAAATAACAACTGAACTAGACACAAGCAGAAACAAATAGGCCTGACTGTTTCTAAAATTTATTATTATCATAAAGGAGAGGGGGTGGTGGAGCAATTCAAGCCAGGAAAATAGCTCAGCCTGTTAGGGTACTAATTTGCATTCCTGAGGCCACTGGGGTCACATTCTGCCAGTTCTAAGTAGTACTCTAATCCTCACTGTCTACTAATCCTTTCTCATTCTATCTTAAGATAAATAAAGTTATTTCCAATAGTTTTTATACACTGTAGTCTAACCATCCATACTGGCCTATGCTATAAGGTAATTAAGGATTATGATAGCGTCTTACATTTTATTAATATGTTTACTGTTACTAGCACGCAGCTAATAATTCTAAAGTTATTTTGGTATGTCATAGGATTTAGAAAATAATTACCAGGCCATTGTTATGAATGAGTATACACTGAAAGAAAGCTACACTTGTAGAATAGGAGGGTAAGAAGGCAGACCCTGTCATTTGGATTTATGATTTTAAAAAAGTGAACGTTTTTATTTTTATTAATTTAAAGGTTTTTTTTTTTTTTTTTTTTTTTAAGGATAGAAGGTAAGAGATAGAAGGAGAGAGAGAATGAGAAACACCAAGGCACTGTTTCACCAGTTGTCAACCATCCCCACTGCATTGTGTTCCTATGTGGTGGCTGGGGGCTCGAACCCGGGGCCCCTCTCATGGTAGTCTGAACTTTACTGCATGAGCTGTCGCAGCCCCTCATTAGAATCCATGACATCCAGTACCAAGGACTACATCTAGCATGTCAATCTTCGTTTCTAAACGCCGTCTCCTACTCAAAATACAAGGTCAGCATGAAACATACCAGGATGAAAGTGATCAAAAACTGATGGAACCATTGCAGAGGACACAAAAATTGAGTTCAAAAGCCTACTTCTGGCCAAATATGGGACAATATGAGCATATAAATAATGATGTTCTACTCATGTGAAATATAGATGATGAAAGCAAATTAACTTGGGGAAAAAAAGGCAACCAAACTATTTCTGGGTCTTTGTGAGAAATATTATGGTTACCGGGAGTAGGGAGGTAGGGCTAGAGCAGAGAACTAGCGGGAGGTACAGTGACTGACTTAAACCATGTGTAGCTATGAATTTATGCTCACGAAATCTAATAATTGCATAACACAATGTCAAATCACTATTCAAAATTAAAATTTTTAAAGTAATGATCAGAACGAATGATAATACACAAAGTAATAAATAAATTCATGAGTCCATAGAAAACAGTTAAAAAAATAGATGGGTAGGGGAAAGTGGAATCTCTTATTTTTTTATAGATGTTTCACAGCAAGAAAATGAATCCTATTATCACCATTGTAACAACTGTTTGAGGGATAAGGCATCAGTGAACACTGTCATGATTAGTGAAAAAGTTATTATGAAAAACTCGATACACATGGCTTCAAAGAATCATTCCATATGTCATTTATTAATGGGTCAGACAGTGGTGGTGTACCCCATAGAGTGTACATATTACTATGCTAAGGGCTTGAACAGGGAGAAGTGGTGGAGCAGTGCTGCAGGTGTCTCTCTCTTCTCCTCTCTCTCTCTCTCTCAGTAAAAATAGTAATAATAATAATAAAATAAAAAGCAAAAATTTGCAATAACAAACCTATCAGTTAAAAAAAAAGTATACTTTCCTACTAGAAAATCTTAAGTAGGGGGCTGGTGGTGGCACACCAGGTTAAGTGCACATAGTATGAACAAAGCCCAAGGACTGTGCAAGGATCCTGGTTGGAGCCCCTGGCTCCCCACCTGCAGAGAGGATGGTTCACAAGCGGTGAAGTAGAATTGCAAGTGTCTATCCTTCTCTCTCCCTCTCTATCTCCCTCTCCTTTCTCAATTTATCTCTGTCCTGTCCAATAAAATGGAGAAAATGGACACCAGGACCAGTGGATTAGTAGTGCAGGCACTGAGCCCCAGAGATAATCCTGGAGGCAAAGAAAGAAAAAACTTAACTAAGGGGTGCAGCATAACACTGTCCCCCCAAAAAACTAACACACATGCCTCATGATGTAATGTTCTGCAGCCACAACATTATATATATATATATAAAATTTTGGAGATATATATATATATCCAAAACCTGATAATACATATAATATATAATGTAATATATGTAATTACACGCGACATATATGAACTAGTATAAAGACAAAGTAACTAGAAAAGACGACTTAAAAAGATGTCTTCGTTTAGAGCGAGAAAGATGCTGGGCACTGCTTAGGATATGCGGTGCCAGGGATCAAGCTAAAGCCTAATGCATACAAATCTTGCAGGATCCACCAAGCACTTCTCCAGTCACAAGACTACTTCCTTTTAATCCTCTTCTGCAACTAATCAGATCAAACCAGGATTTAATACAACTTTTGTTTTCAAATTCTATGTATCAAAAAAAATCAACATGAAATGATAAAATGGGGAGGAAGCTGTCATGTTTTAAAGGATAATAGTTTATTAAATAATCAAATAATAAAAAGTCAACAGAAAACATTAAAAGTAAATGGGTTTTTATTCATGTTTAAACTTGAGCCCATAATTCACGTCAGAACTCAAACTCACGGAAAATAATTCTAAGTATAGAAGAAGCTTTATGCACAAAGGTGCTCATCTGGTGTTGAAAGAAAACTGGGAACAGCTTAAATATGGTACCATAAGTGAATTACTAAGTTGATTAGGTACAACCATTTGGCCTACAAAGTTACAGCAAATGGAATTAATGGGCACGTGTAGTTAACTATAGCAGATATATGATCATGTTAGCAAAAGAAAAAAACTAGGAGGCAAATCTGAACAATTCCCAAGTGTTTCCACATATAATGCATTTTTTACTATAGTTAAAAAAAAAAAAACTCACATAGAGACAAGCCAGAAAGAGAAAGACCAATAATACCAAATTATCACACTTACTATTGGAATTTACAAACAAAGCACAGTAAGGGAAAACATGAGGTGAAACTTGGATGGAATGTGGCATATTACACCAAAGCAAAGGATTCTGGAGAAGGAGGGAGAGGGATAGGCTGAAGAGACATTGAGATTCTGTTGTATCCCCTAGTGTTGTATCCCCTAGTGTTGTATCCCCTAGTGTTGTATCCCCTAGTGTTGTATCCCCTAGGCGCTAATCAAGGGGAGATGAGAGACTGTGTTTATGCGTTAAAGACTATACTGGACACCATCAATCCCACCCAATAAAATACCCCCAACAAAAAACCCATATAATATAGTATATAGATGGAGTGGGGTTTTTTTTGTTTGTTTGTTTGTTTGTTTTTAATTAAGGCTTTTCAGTGCCATGAAAAGGTAACTGAAAAAATCTGGAATAGTGCAGAAAATTAAAAAAAAAAACATATGGAACTTAATTTTTTTTTTTTAACTTAGCAGTGTTGGCCCACCGTCTTCTCGTGGCTTAAAGGTGATAATAACCAAAGCAGGCTGTCCTTAGTTCATGTGTAGTAGCTGAAGGAAGTCCTTCTTGACTCCTATAGCCAATCAGTCAATGCACTGAAGCATGAGATCTGCTTACTATTATGTCGTTTCAGCTAGCTGCAAATGTATTAATATCCATACCATTATCATCCTGCATCTTTTAAAGCTAGCAACAGCAATCTTTTAAGTGCAGATCTAATTTCTACAGCTTGATTATATGCTGAATAGAGAAATACATCTTATGATTCATTTCTAATGTCCTCCATAATTTCAGCAGTCTTTTATTGTTAGCTAACCAAAAAGGAAAGTAGTCATCACCCGTATTCTGATGGGCATGAAAGAACCTGTGGTCCATTTGGGCTGAAAAGGAGGAGGGGCACATACCATTTTATTTGAAAAGACACATATATTAAAATGGAGCCTGAAGTACATTGTATAGAAGCATTCAAAGTACTTTGTAATTCTTTCACCTTCTCTTACTCTTCTAAAATATTACAAAGGTTCTATGCTTGTGCTGATATTTTTCTAAAGACATTTATCTGATGCTCAAAATATATAAATTGTTCTGTACTTTCGTTCCTTGCACATTCATTCAGAATTCCTACTTACTGTCATAGTCTTAAATGTTTAGTACACAGTGAGCTCACATATGTGCGGGTTTTTTTTTTCCCATTGCATTTTTATAACTACAAACTTTGTGAGCTGTATTCTGAACATTTTTCTTCCACTGAGAATGGGAAACAAAACATATTGTGTAATGCATGTCGTGATGCTTTTTAGGAACACATGTTAATGTTTTTGTTTGTTTTACCAGAACACTGCTCAACTCTGGCTTATGGTGTTGTAGGGGATTGAACCTGGGACCTTGAAGCCTCAGGCATGAGAATCTGTTTGCATGACTATTGTGCCATCTCCCCCCCCATCCATATGCTAATGTTTTGAACAAGCTACTTAGCAAGCTGTATTCTTAGTGTTTTTTCAGTAAGTGGAAGTAACATCCATTTTATAATGTACACAGTAAAAGTGGTCAAGCTTTCTATTTTTTCTAGAATATATGTAGAAAGTTGAAACTTGGCCTGGGCTAGGTGTAGTGTATCAAAGCAAAGGATTACGCGGAAGATGAGGAAGGGGGAGGTGGAAAGGACCATGGTTTATGGTGGTAGAAAAGGGGTCATGGTTTATGGTAGTAGAAAAGGATTTAAGTTGGAGGTGATAGTATTCTGCAGTCATCTATCATGGGAAAATGAGGAATTATGCCCATATATCAACAACCGTATTGTAAACTAATCCCTCAATAAAATGATAAAAACATAATAAAGTTGCACTCTTTGTAGGAATGGACACATTTCTAGTTCTTTTTAAAAAGATTTTATTTATTTATTAATGAGAAACATAGGGGGAGAGAGCCAGACGTAACTCTGGTACATGTACTGCCAGGAACTGAACTCAGGACCACATGCTTGAGAGTCCAATGCTTTATCCACTGAGCCACCTCCCAGACCACCATTTCTATATTTTTAAATTCATTTTTATCTATTTATTTATTGGACAGAGACAGCCAGATATCAATAGGGAAGGGGATGATAGAGAGGGAGAGAGATAGATACTTGTAACACTTCACCACTTGCAAATCTTTTCCCTTGCAAGTGGAGGCCAAAGGGGGCTTTGAACCCAGGTCCTAGTGCACTGTAACATGTGCACTCAACCAGGTGCACCACCACCCAGCCCCCCATTTTTTTTTTAATTCATGATATTGTTTTCATTCTATTTTCTCATTGGGGATAAGCATGCTTTCTTTAAATCCCAAGTTGTATTTTGAATAAAAATGAATATTTATTAAAAAGGAAAACAATTTGGTATACAACTATAAATTCTTCATTCATGTATCATTTATCCTCCATTTGTTTGTCTACCTATCTATCTATCTATCTATCTACATTATTTGGAGTTAAATTATAGATATAAAAATACCTGATACCTACAACTACCAGACAATTTCACGAATATGTAGAACATTATATACTGAATGTATGCATTTATGTAATTTGTAAAACAGAACAATGAAACAATGAACTTGCAGAAACCAATCCAAACAAAACAAGAAGTGGCTAAACTAAGACTTTATGAGAACAGGCCCAGGCAGTGGCACACCTGGTTGAGTACACACATGACAATGCACAAGGACCCTGGCCCCCACCTGCAGGGGGAAAGCTTCACAAATGATGAAGTAGGGCTGCTGGTGTCTCTCTGTCTCTCCCTCTCTATTCCCCCTCCTCTCAATTTCTGGTTGTCTCTATCCAATATAAATAGAGATAGTTAAAAAAAAAATAATTTAAAACAAGACTTTGTGTGAGAACTATAGTGGGTTATCATTAGGTGAGGGGTGGAGCACAGAACTTTGGTGATGGGTACTATGTGGAAAAATTCTCCTATAATCTTACAATTTTGTAGAACAATGGGGCCAGGCAGTGGCACACCTGGTTAAGCATTCACATTACAGTGCGCGAGAAGCTGGGTTTAAGCCCTCAGTCCCCACCTGCAGGGGGAAAGATTCACAAACGGTGAAGCAGGGCTGCAGATGTCTCTCTGTCTCTCTCCCTCTCTATCTTCCCCTCTCTTCTCCATTTCTCTCTGTCTCTATCCAATAATAAATAAATATCTTTAAAAAATTTTGTAGAACATTAAGTCACTAATATAAATTTAAAAACTAGTTGATCCTAAAATTCTAATCATATTTCTCCCAAGAACAAGGATAGTCTTCTAGACACCACAGTGAACTATTACGCTTAAGAAATCTCACATTGGTCTGATACTCTCAACTAGTTCGCAGGCAATGTTTCAATTTCCCCTTTCATATTAACAGTGGTCTTTTCTTATTGGAAGATTCTAGCCCACATGCTTTGTATGATGCTGTTTCAATGTAGATTTATTTGATCCTTTGCCATTAGATACAGATTAAAAATTGGCTAAGAGTATTTCATTGGCAGACTATAGTATATAGTATATATTAGATATATGTACATGTAATGCTTTGTAGGTACAATGCTATACATATATTTATTTATAATATAAGATTATGATCTGCTGATAAAAGGGTCCAGTCAGCATTTGGGGTTAATTAGGTCAGGCACCTCTTTTTACCACACATTTTCTATTATTTTCCCGGCTCCTATATGAAATGGGGCTGTATGTACAAGCAAACATATTAAAAAGGGGGGAAAGTCTGTATTGCAATATCAAACATATTATAATACAAAGATATATAATATCAAAGGTACCAAAGAATTTTGGAAGTTAGTAATATACTATATAACTTGCCCAATAAATAAAAGTTTGGGGACAAACGAACACATTTCCATCAGACTACAATTTTAAAAACAACCAATAAACTCTACCATCCAAAATTTCCCTATCTTTATTTACAAGCTTTAAAAACTGTAGTATGTGCCAAGAATTCACAAAACAGGGGATTTCTATTAGCTTGAATGCTGCATAATCAATGCTGTAGAAACACTTCTGTTAGTGAATAAATGATGAAGTTTTAACAGAAAAGATGTACAGTCAACAAAAACTCAACAAACTACATAACCAACAACAACCCTAGAAGTGGAGATTTTCATATTTTATAAATGTTAAAAAAAAAGATACAGGTTGATTCAGATATAGAATTATTTTCCTGGTATTTTCCACAATCGCTAGAATTGAGATCTTTCCATTTCTGGTGTGTTCAATGCCAAGTAAATGTAGATTGTTTTCACAGTGTAGGCTGGATAGCAATACTTGTTATTTTCCTAGAGGGTAACTATTTTAAATAATATTACACCCCTACAAGTACTTAATTACCCCTACAAGTACTTAAGGACATATTTATAAAAATATTTCTAATTATAAATACTGAGAAACTCTTGCACATCTATAAATGGGAGAAAGAATATATAAATATGCCATGTCCTAAATTATGGTGATGTTGGGTATTATACAGCAAATCCAAACAAAGGGATTTTTCAAAGTTAACCCGATTACCAAATAATGTGATTATAACAATAACTATCTGTTGTCTTCTTGAACCCTAAGACAGCAGAAACCTCACATTTCCTCTCTAGAACCTATATTTCCCCCAGTCCTGGAACCTTAGAGTGGGGTGTACTTCCCCTGCATGCTTCTCTTAATTCATACCAAAGAATATTGCATCCACTGATCCCAATCTAATCAACGCAATGAGTACCACCTCAGCATGCTTCACTTCAGACTGTGTCCAGAGACTTCAGGTGTGGAATGACAACCCTTCAGCTTCATTACTCTACCACCAGGTTCCAGATGCCAGCATGATGTTGACCAGACTTCCCTGGACAGACAACCCCACCAATGTGTCCTGGAGCTCTGCTTCCCCAAAGCCCCACCCTACTAGGGAAAGAGAGAGGCAGGCTGGGGGTATGGATTGACCTGTCAATGCCCATGTTCAGCAGGGAAGCAACTACACAAGCCAGACCTTCCACCTTCTGCATCCCACAATGACCTTGGGTTCATACTCCCAGAGGGATAAAGAATAGGAAAGCTATCAGGATGGAATACAGAGTTCTGGTGGTGGGAATTGTGTGGAGTTGTACCCCTCATAACCTACGGTTTTGTTAATGTTTCCTTTTTTAAAAATAAATAAATAAATAAATAAATAAATAAATAAATAAGCCATGTCCATACAGTGGCATTAAAAAGACTGGAAGTGATTAGTGCAAGTTAACATAGGAAATGTCTGTAATATTTGTATAAAGCACATTACAAATCAGTAAGTGTGAGCCTATCATCCTTTCTTTTGGCAAACACACACACACACACACACACACACACATATATATATATATATATATATATATATATATACACACACAAACAGAAAGGATACATATTAAACTTCTAGCAGTGGCTACATGTGTTCTTGACAAGGTGATGAGGGGAAAGATAAATGTTTCATAGTTTTGTTGTGAATATTTTAATCAACATAGCATACTCTATAATTTTTAACAATATCTATACATAAAATATGTAAAATTAAACAGGCAAAATAAAAACCTGCTGTACAGATAAACATACTTATCTGTATATGTTTTAGAAGGGTTTGAAGTATTTTAATGTCATTGTGTGTTTATATCTTATCAATCTATAACTTGCCAATGTGACCTCTATGGACACCTTAACTGGATGACTTTTCCATTGAATCGCCAACAACACTGATTTATTACAGCATCTAAATGCATTTAGAGTCTCTCAGTAGCTGAAGTGTATTAACGTCTGTGT
Source organism: Erinaceus europaeus (assembly GCF_950295315.1). Lineage (NCBI taxonomy): Eukaryota > Metazoa > Chordata > Mammalia > Eulipotyphla > Erinaceidae > Erinaceus > Erinaceus europaeus. The sequence goes on from NC_080175.1 coordinate 11,271,039, forward strand.
AGTTTCCATTGCAAATATGCTCTTCACAAAACCACGCTACCTTCAAACATTCAGAAAGGAGAATCCCGTGCTGTTGACTTTGCAGCTTCCTTTTTGAAATAAGTCTCTGTTGTAGTAAATAAACACTTACATAGGTTATAAAAAAAAGGTTATACCATTCCAAGGAAGAGATTTTTGTGAGTAGAAAACTACTTGAAATGTTCCAAGTTGCCATGCTTCTACTTGGAATAGATTAAAAAAAAAATGTGATCAAGAGCTGTATTTGCGTGGTCCTGATGTTGGCTAATGATTAACAAGTCATAGGTGCTATGAGTTGGAAGGAGAATGGTAACTAATACTCTTTCTCCCTGCTTGAGAAATAAGAAAAGCAGAAAAGATTTAAGATGCTACATTTACAACTAATACAGTAGATACCGAATAATGTAGCTTATATCTACAGGCAAGGGACTTAACTAATATTGAACCCCAGAGTGAGACTAACCACTAAAGGCAAAAGCAGATGCTAAAAACTTTCTCTCATAGAGTACCAACACTATTAGAGTTAGGGATGGAGGAACAGAATTAGATATATGCTTATGGAGAAAGGGCAATTTCCAAAGAAATAGAAAAAATAAAGGGGTAGAATCCAATTTACCTTCTCAAATTCATTGATCTTCTGGAGTCATTTCTCTTTGCTTTAAGAGAGGAGGGCACAGGATGAGTAGTAAGGCTTTTTGATTATTTGTAGTAAAGCTTTATCTACATAAAAAGCAAAGTTTGGAGTGGAAGAAATTCCACAGAACTATCCAAGTGGTTAAAGTGCATCATGTCTGCAAAGAACACTGAAAATACATGAAGATTCTGTAGTGAAAATAAAATTATAGAGAGATCCAAAGTGGATCAACTGATTATTTAACACTACGTGTACTACACTGTGATAAATACAAATGCTGACAGAAAAATGTTCAAGAAGTAAGAGACAGTTCGTAGTTCATTGAGAGAGACTCATTTACATAGCTAGGTAGGATACAATGAATGATAGACATAACAGAATTATGAACACATTCTTTTTTGAACACAGAGAAAGGAACAGAGGAAAACTTTTGTCATATATTCATTATTCCTCTACATATTTATTCAAGATCCATTGTGAGTAGCTCTTATACTAAAGTATTAGACCACTGTACATAAAGTAGGGCCATCTCTCCATTGTCATTTCTATCAGGAACAACAAAATAGACCCCTTTGAGGGCCCCATTGGACCTTGCCCTCAAGTTGGATCAAAAATAGTAGAGAATGTTCCATCCTCCAAAGGGAGGATGGACAACACACTCTATGCTACACCTGAGGAAGATGGGTCCTGATATTGGGGCAGCTTGGAATGTTCTTACTCATCACAGATCACAGAATGTGAGCTCAGATCTACAGGGATGCTGAGGTCACATAGGCTCCTAAGCTGAATATGGGCCCCAGATCACATCAAATCGATGGGGTTTACAATCAGCAATATTTATACCCTTTCCCCATATTTGGGAACTACCCTCTTCCCTGATCCATCTTTCTGGTCCTTCTGCCAGCCATGACATCATCTCCCCAGATAATAATTAGGATCCACTTGCATATCAGATTTCAGGCTCAGGCAAAAAAAAAAAAAACATAAAAAAAACTAGTATAACCACAGAACCTTTGGAATATAACTAAAATATACCTACTAGCTATCTACAAAACGGAGACCGCCCCCGCCCCCAACTCATCATCTGCACTATTCCAGCCTTTAGGTCCATGATTGGTCAACAATTTGTTTGGCTCTGTATGTTAACTCTCTTTTCAACCTCCAGGTTCCAGATGCTAACATGATGTTGACCAGACTTCCCTGGACAGACAACCCCACCAATATGTCCTGGAGCTCCGCTTCCCCAGAGCCCCACCCTACTAAGGAAAGAGAGAGGCAGGCTGGGAGTATGGATTGACCAGTCAACACCCATGTTCAGCGGGGAAGCAATTACAGAAGCCAGACCTTCCACCTTCTGCATCCCACAATGACCTTGGGTTCATACTCCCAGAGGGATAAAGAATAGGAAAGCTATCAGGGGAGGGGATGGGATAATGGGATACGTAGTTCTGGTGGTGGAAATTGTCTTGTCCTATGGTTTTTTTCAATGTTTCCTTTTTATAGATAAAAAGTTTTTTAAAAAAGACTCCAGCCATTTATATAACCCTATGGGGGGGATTATTATGAATTAACCCAACCTCTGACTTGGGAGCTACTCATAGCAATATTCAACAAGTTAACTGTCTTAAAATGTGTTAATTAATGAGTCCACATGTCAGAGTTGAATTTTTTAAATACACAGACATGTTAGTTTTTATAAATAGGCAAAGATTTCCTACAGCAAAGACCATTCAACTATTCTGAATATAAAGAACCAGTTCTCTCCACTAACAGATGGTGTTAAAATAGAGTCCAACAAATAACCTAAACATAGCGGATTAACTAAAAAAAAATTAATCACTATAAATAATACAGACAGAATAAAATATGTATTAAACTTGTCTAAGTGCTAAAAGCAGAAACAATAAAGTCTTAGAGGTGTGATAATATCAACACTAACTTTTTGTGATTGCTTTCTACAAGTTTAAGATCAATAAAAATAAGAAGTAAAGTAATAATTTTTAAATAATACTGATTCTCAACTAGGGAGAACGTTTTGTTGTGTTGTGTCTTTTTATCTCATGGAGCCCAGGCCTCCTATGCTCCTTGCCCATCTGTTCTGTTGGGGAGGGGTGGTGAGAGGACTCAATGACACTGGAGCTTCATCAGGTGTTACTGTGGCACTCCCCTGTGATGCCAGGCTCAAATCAGGGCGCGCGCGCGCGCCCACACACACACACACACACACACACACACACACACACACACACACACACACGCAAGGCACATAGCCTATGTGGTTAGTTATTAGCTACCTCTAGGGACGATTTTGCCTACCCACATCTGCCCAGGGAAAGACTTAAGAATACAGAAAAGTCCTCCTACAACAAAGAATAACCTGGACTATAATATCAACAATGGGGAGTCGGGCAGTAGCACAGCGGGTTAAGCGCACGTGGCGCAAAGTGCAAGGACCCATGTAAGGATCCCGGTTCGAGCCCCCGGCTCCCCACCTGCAGGGGAATTGCTTCACAGGTGGTGAAGCAGGTCTGCAGGTGTCTGTCTTTCTCTCCCCCTCTCTGTCTTCCCCTCCTCTCTCCATTTCTCTCTGTCCTATCCAACAACCAGCGACATCAATAACAACAATAATAACTACAACAGCATTAAAAGACAACAAGGGCAACAAAAGGCAAAATAAATAAATAAAAATTTTAAAAAAGAAAAATATTAAAAAATCAACAATGGCTAGTTGGAGAAACTGGCAGTAAAAATAGTAGCATTCATGCACACCTAAAAACTTAGAGAAAGATGCTGACTATAGAATTTAGCGTATAGATAAATATGTAGATACGAAAGATTATTCTATTGTAAAATTGCAGTGGTAAACCCACTAATTTCACACCTTCAGGATGTGTCAAATCAACTCTTGCTAACACTACCTGCTTTTTGTTGTACTCACTGTAAGACATTAATGGCCCTCTTTCCTACGATCTCTATATTCCACACTTTGTCCTTCACTCTTGAAATAGCATTTAATGGTATGTAGCAATAAAAACTAAGCTACATGTATCAAAGAATTTAAAGTGGAAATTAATTAATATTGGCATTTAATTCAGTAACTGCTGAAACACAAAAAAATGGACAAGTACACAAGTCTGACATCTCTTTCTATCCAAATATCCTCTGCCCCAATCCGTCAAAGAAAAAGCATTCTCTAATAAATTTTAACCCAGGGCAAATTTATATCACTGAATGATAAACCCACGAAATAGGAGTTCATACTGAAAGTTCTTACACCAACTCTAGGATGCCAGTACGCCTTACCATTTTTAAAAGTACCAAAAAAATCAATATAGAAGCTTATTTTGCATCATACCCATCACCCAAGAGATTGATATTTTATGCTTATAAAACTTAAAATTAAATTGCAAATATTTTCTCACAATTTACTGAAATTATGACCTAAGGCTATACACTGCTAATTCGAAGCATTGATTCAGCTCTTGTGGATAGACTTCCTACATGATTTATGTGAAAGAAGGCTGCATTTCCTTCATATTCAATAATAAGATTTATCTTCTTATATTATGCTCAGAAAGTATAGGAACTTCTTTAAAATTAAATCTGCAAATATAACACTGAATTATTAATAAATGATAGTCAAATTAATAAACTGGGGCATCTTCTTGTGTATATGACTATGTCATTTCAAGCATCAACCATACTTTCATTATCAAAATTCATAAGAAGCATCTAAATATTTCACACAGAAAATATATTTTCATTCTCTGGATACAAAATCAGAGCTTATAAATTTCAAGAAAAAATAGTAGATTATAGTGTTTTCCCTCAGATTTAGAAAGATGAAAAGTAATTTCAAAAATGTCCTCCCCCAAACTAAGAAAAACATAAAACAAAACTCTGAAAGCAACATTTTATCTTAATTTATGGGGATGATAATAATAGGAGAGTCCACATGGTATACACAAGAATTTGACCTCAATATCAAAGCAATCAGTTGTAAAACTTATATTTAGCACTTTGTAGCCAGTGAGATGTTTATTTATTAGCATCTTTCAGATGACAAATAGAAAGCTATAATGATTTTATCTGAACCTTTTTCTTGAATTCCATGCACTTAGTTTTATCCTAAAATCTATTTGGCAACTTGAAAAACTGCCAGATTTTATACCAAAGCATAATAGGCAGCACTTACCTTAAGCATTCAGCATCATTTTGTGGCTTTTCATTGATTTTTATTTTTTCTTCCTCTAGGTATTTGGTAGTACAAATAGCTTCATTCTTTTTATCTTCAAACACTAAACAATTTAGAAAATTCTTACAATCGTTTAAAATTAAATATCATAGTTAATTTTATTTACTCATAGTAAAAACTTTTTTATATTTATTTATTTGTTTATTCCCTTTTGTTGCCCTTGTTGCTTTATTGTTATAGTTATTATTGTTGATGTTGTCATTGTTGGATAGGACAGAGAGAAATGGAGAGAGGAGGGGAAGACAGAGAGGGGGAGAGAAAGATAGACACCTGCAGACCTGCTTCACCACCTGTGAAGGGTCTCCCCTGCAGGTGGGGAGCTGGGGGCTCAAACTGGGATCCTTATGCCAGTCCTTGAGCTTTGTGTCACATGCGCTTAACCCGCTGCGCTATCACCTGACTCCCAGGAAAAACTTTTTTTCCTTGCTTTTTTAAATTATTTTTTATTTTTTATTTAAGAAAGATTAATTAACAAAACCATAGGGTAGGAGGGGTACAATTCCACACAATTCCCACCACCCAATCTCTATTTCCCACCCCCTCCCCTGATAGTTTTCCCATTCTCTATTCCTCTGGGAGCATGGACCCAGGGTCATTGTGGGTTGCAGAAGGTAGAAGGTCTGGCTTCTGTAATTGCTTCCTGCTGAACATGGGCATTGACTGGTCGATCCATACTCCCAGTCTCTCTCCAGGAAAAACTTTTAATTGAGTATTATATAAAACACATACTAAGGATTTTCTTCACTTTTGTATAACAAGGACATAAAGCTCTTAAATTCTGTGACATTAGAAATACAAGTTCTAACACTGATCAATTCAGTGTATTATCATATTTCCTTTTTATACTAATAACAGTACTATATCCCCAAACACTACATACTTTGAAATAGTAATCTGATACTATCGTGTGACTGTAACTATATTCATTGGCAAAATAAATCAACTCATAAAGGCAATACCTTTAAGTTTTTTCTGGAGAGCAAATAATTCTTGTAGTAATGCATTCTTTTGTTTTTGAAATTCATTTAGCTGGCTACAACTACTTTCCATTGACTTCATTTCTAGGGAAAATTGACAAAAACCTATTATAAGTATGTATGTTTTGCCTCAAATATATTGACAATTACAATTTTTTCTCATGTAGTAAAATCTAAAAAATAGTATTGGTCAATTTTAAAGTCCCAACTGGCTTCTCCTGAATACTTAGGAACTGTTTCTAATGATCTAATCAGACTCATCAAGAGTCAACAGGATACAAAACAATGGCAACTGAAGGTTAGACTAGCAAGAGACTTCAAACTATTGCCTTATCATTGAATATCATAAACTTCTCAATGAGATAATAAGAAAACCGTCTTAAAACTACAGCATATTCAAAATAATATCGTACTCGCAATGTGGCTACAGGCTTCTCCAATATTACTGATATCTTATGAGCGTTCTCCCTTATTTCTTTTCATCATTTTTTTCCCTTTTGTCGCCCTTATTGTTTATCATTGTTGTTGTTATTGCTGTCGGTGTTGTAGGATAGGACAGAGAGAAAAGGAGAGAGGAGGGGAAGACAGAGAGGAGGAGAGAAAGACACACCTGGAGAACGGCTTCACCTTCTGTCTGTGAAGCAACTCCCCTGCAGGTGTGGAGCCCGGGGCTCGATCCAGGATCCTTACTTCGGTCTTTGTGCTTCGCGCCATGTCTCCCTTATTTCCACAGTGAAATCTTTAGCACCCAGTAGTGGCGCACTCAGTTGAGAGCACAGGTTATCATACACAAGGGCCTGGGCTCAAGTCCTGGTTTCCAACCACTTTCAAAAGCAGTAAAATAGTGATGCAGATGTTTCTGTCGCCCTCTCTACCTTCCCTTCCCCTCTCAATTACTCTTTGTCCTATAAAATAAAAAAGGGGAGTCTGGCGGTAGCGCACAGGGTTAAAAGCACATGTGGCGCAAAGCGCAAGGACTGGCATAAGGATCCCGGTTTGAGCCCCCAGCTCCCCACCTGCAGAGGAGCTGCTTCACAGGCGGTGAAGCAGGTCTGCAGGTGTCTATCTTTCTCTCCCCCTCTCTGTCTTCCCCTCCTCTCTCCATTTCTCTCTGTCCTATCCAACAGCGATGACATCAATAGCAACAACAGTAATAACTACAACAACAATAAAAAAAAGCAAGGGCAACAAAAGGGAAAATAATAAAATATTTTTAAATGTTTAAAAATAAAAAATAATAAAATAATAAAGGACAAAATGGCTACTTGGAACAGTGAATCTGCAGTATAGGCACCAAGCCCCAGGGCTAACCCTGATGGAAACAATAACAACAACAATAATAATAATATCCACTGTAGTCTTTCAAAGATTTTATTCGTCTGTTGTAGCTTCTGAGAGTCCAATTACATATATCTATGGACAGAATGTTTGTAGCCGCCCAAAACTCACATATGAAAGAATAATATCCAATGCAATGGTATCTGGAGGTGAAGACTGGGCAGGACATAGGACAAAAGTGTAGAGCCCTTATGAGTGGAATTAGTTTTCTTATAAGAGGAAAGCTTGCTCTTCTCTATCCTCTGTGCTTTGTGAAGTTACAAATGATGACCATCTACACACCAGGAAGTGGGTTCATAAGTCTTAAACTTTCGTTAAATGTATTTCTAAATATTTTATTGTTTTTAATTATTTTATTATTTTTAATTATTATTTTTAATTATTTTATTTAATTTTAATTAATTTTAATTTATTTTTATTATTTTTTTATTTCATTCAGCAATCATTCATTAATAGTATAAAGAAATAGAGCTGAGATTTTGTATAATGATCCTATTGCCTACAACTTTGCTAAAATGTATTATTTCAAATAGTTTTTCCCTCAATTGCTTAAGATTTGCTATGTACAGTATTACCTTATTTTCAAATCAAGATAATAGTATCTCTTCCTTTGCAATTGCATGACCTCTATTTTTTCTTTTTTTATTTTATATTTATTCCCTTTTTATTGCCCTTGTTTTTTTATTGTTGTAGTTATTATAGTTATCTCGAAGGGAGATCTTTATCTTGCGCTTTGTACCACCTTCACTATTCTTTCTTTTTTCTTCTATTTTTTTTAATTTATTTTTTTTCATTGCCTCCAGGGTTATTGCTGGAGCTCGCTGCCTGCACTATGAATCCATTGATCCTGGAGGCCATTTTTCCCATTTCATTGCCCTTGCTGTTGTTGTTATTATTATTGTTGTCATTGCTATTATTGTTGTTAGATAGGACAGAGAGAAATACAGAGAGGAGGGGAGACAGAGAAGAAGAGAGAAAGACACCTGCAGAGCTGCTGCACTGCCTGTGAAGCAAACACTCTACAGGTGGGGAGGCGGGGGCTTGAACCCAGACCCCCGCACAGGTCCTTGCACTTCACACTATGTGCTCTTAACGGGCTGTGCTACTGCCAGACCCCCATGACCTCTACTTCTTCCTTTTTTATCTTGATGGGGAAAAAATTCCTTTTATCCAGAAAAAAAAGATTTCTTCTAGTTATTGTAGATATCTCTTATCTTGTTCTTGATTTTAGGCGGAAAACTTGCGTTTGTTCATCAAAAATGACATTAGAAATTTTTTTTCAAATATATCTTTTGTATCTCTTAATACTGCTGAGCAAAGTTAACAAAATTCCTGCTTCTTTAGCAAAGTTAACAAAATCCCAGTTTCTTTCAATATATAGTTTGTTCTGTCCTATCTCGTCTTCTGCAAAGACTAAGCACAAGTCACAAAATATGCGTTCTCCAATTTTCCTTATTTTTATTTTTAGTACAGCCAGATACTCATAAGTCTGGACCATCCCCCCCCCTTAAGAAAGAGATAGAGGAAATGAGACATACCACATAAATTTTTTTCTAAAAACAGTTAAATTTCTGGAAAAATCCATTAATTCAAAATAAGTCATTTCAGTTAGTGCCAGTGTTCTCATACCCATTTTCAAGATGTTTGCCTTTTTTTCTAAGTCAGATATTTCCATCTTAATGTTCTCTTTCATCAGTATCTCTCGTTTCTTTGTTAGATCATATTCAGTAGTGAAGTCTGTTACTTCCTTCATAAAACGTTCCTCCTCTTCTACTATTTTTTTCTTTGTAGTCTCCTGAAATGTAGAAATAAAAGATCAAATAGGTGTTAACTGTAATAACAGCTTTGTTAAATGATTTAAAGTACAATCATTTAGAGGCCCAGAAATTAGTTCACCCAATAGACCATACACTTTACCATGTGCAAGGACCTTGGTTCAAGACCCAGGCTAGCAGATAGGCACACCCTGCAATGACAAAGTTTCACATCTGGTGGACTGGTGCTGTGGTGTCTCTCCTCTCTCGGGGGAAGTTTAACAGAGTAATGGAATTGCACATACAGTAAAACCTGCTATTATCACAAAACATTGTTTCTCTAGGATTTGTTTTTTAAAAAGTAAGCTATTATACTACAATCAACATTCTTTTTTTTTTTTTTCTTCAGTGCTTGGGGTGTCATATATGTTCAATACCACCATGTCCAGGACAATTTTTCATTCTTTCTTATATCTAAAAGAATGATGAGCAGAGAAAAAGAGTGAGAGGAAAGTGAGACAGAGAGGAGGAAAAATACCGCAGTACCACCCAGCCATCTACAGAGCCTCCCAGGTGTTATGGTTCTTTCCATGGGCTCAAACTCAGGCTCTAGGCTAGTAAGGTGAGCTCTCTACTTGGGTAAGCTATTTTCTAGTCCCTAAATCAACTATTTTCACATTTAAAACTATGTCCTTGCGGCCACTATTTTCTAGTCCCTAAATCAACTATTTTCACATTTAAAACTATGTCCTTGTGGATTTGTTAGCTTGGAGTCCTGGATTTGAACTCAGCATCATATTTGCCACAATGATGCTCTGGTTCTATCTCTCTCCCTGTCTCTCATTAATAGATGAATAAGATCTTTAAAAAATAGTCTTAATGTTTTGGGAGGACTTTTTTTAAAGATATTTTTAAAACTTTCATTATTTAATTTGATAGAAGAGAGAGAAACTGAGAGGGAAGGGGAATAGAGAGGGAGAGAAAAGCCAGCAAGATGCAGGTGCTACCATGATTCCAATGTGAGCTCTCTGGGCAGACAACTTCACCAATGTGTCCTGGAACCTCACCTCTCCAGACCCCTACTCGACTAGGAAAAGACAGAAACAGGCTGGGGGTATGAATCAACCTGTCAATGCCCGTGTCCAGTGGAGATACAAGTACAGAAGCCAGAACTGCCACCTTCTGTACCCCATAAAAATTTAGCGCATACTTCCAGTGGGGCAAAATGATAGGGAAAGATAAACAGAAGGCTCTAAAGTCCATCTCCATCAGGACTTGGATACAGAAGAGAAAAAAAAAAAGAAGGCCATTTGGAAATATTAATGGATGTAGGTGTTATTTAGAAAGGAAGGGAAGATAGGACCATGGAAAAGAATGGGGAACTATATATATATACATACACACAGATAGTTATAGAAATAATAGTCAATCCATATCTGTGATCTCTTGGGAGAACTACTGTAGCTTCCAGTGGATGGAACAAGAATACAGAACTCTTGCAGTTTGGAACCATGCAGAATTATACCTGTTATCTTATAAATTTACAAATCAATATTAAGTCACTAATAAAATTAAAATTAAAAATTAAAATTAAATAGAGAGGGCGAGAAAGGCAGAAAGACACCTGCAGCATTGCTTTGCCACTTGTGAAAATTTCCCTTTGTAGACAGGGACTGGGGGCTTGAACCTGGGTCCTTGCACATGGTAACATGCACTTAACTAGGTGTGCCACTGCCTGGCTTCTGCAGAGTACTACTGATGCTGAATCTCTCACTTATCATTTTATACAAATTTTTCAATTACACTTGTAACATTACATGCCATTTTTGTAATTATAAACTAAAACTGGGTGGTAAAATGACTGCATGATCAAAGTTAAAAATGAAAACCTACAATCAGAAGAATCACTGTTTTATTTTTAAAAGACAGAAATTAACACAAACAAGATAATCCTTTAAATGTAAGCAATGAATAAATTAATTTCAATGTGGTTCTAAATAATAGTTTACATTTCATGAAATATTGACACATGATATAAAAATTACATTTCTGAACACTGTTAGAATCTATACCTTTTTTTTTATAGTGAAAGAAGCTGGACATTACTGCATATTTCTACTTTCCCCTAAAAAATAAATCAAGTAATTATTAACAACATTTTGAGATATTCCTAAATTGGTTCTGTTAGTTAAAAGTACTGAGTTAGCTCTCTAATTTACAAAGATAAAATAAAACTTAAAAATTGTTTCCCCTACATCCTTAAACATAGCAAATCAAAGTCAATCTCTAGCTCCCAACAGCCCATTAAAGCTACAATTCTTGAGGGCCAGGGAATTAACTCAGCAACTCAACGCACATGTGTTAGGCTCTGGTTTTGATTGCCAGCACCATGTGGAAACAGCAAGAGCCTCATAGGTAGTGCATCCATTCTTTGCTCCTTTTCTCATTAACTTTCTCTTTCTTTCCCTCTCACTGTGTGTCTCTCATTTAAAAACTTTAGTAAAGGTTAACTACAGAGACAGTTCAGTGACACACATTATGTGAGCACTTGGCTTCTATCTCCAGCAGTACATTAAAAATAAATCATATGTAAAAAGGCTTTAAATTAAAAAAATAAAAATAAACTTGAAGCCTAAGTAACTCAGATCAGTTTTACTGTTTCTTTTATGCTCAGTGGAATTGCAAATGATTTCTTTTTAAATTTTTTTATATTTATTTATTTACCCTTTTGTTGTCCTTGTTTTTATTATTGTAGTTATTATTGTTGTTGTTATTAATGTCATCATTGTTAGGTAGGACAGAGAGAAATGGAGAGAGGAGGGGGAAGACAGAGAGAGGGAGAGAAAGATAGACACCTGCAGACCTGCTTCACTGCCTGTGAAGTGACACTCCTGCAGGGTGGGGGGCCGGGGTCTCGAACTGGGATCCTACAACGGTCTGCAAATTATTTCTATATTATATTCCTGCCAACAGAATTCTTTCAAATTATGTCCCTATAGCAACTAATTTTAAATAACACTTAATACTTTTATTTATCTGCTAATATGTAGATGGAAGATCTTCTCAGGGTACACCTAAGGGTATTGGAATCATTTTGACACAATTAGCAAAACAGTTCTTCCTAAGTGGCTGCAGACTTACAAAGGTTCGGAGAAGCAAATTTCTTTGGTTTGCAATCTCACTGCACTGCCTTTCTAAGGCATTTTCATGAGTCTTCAGAAGCTCTAAGAGGAAAGATTTTTCAGAAAACTGATAAACCTGTGAAGTGAAAAAAACAGAAATCAGAATGAAAAACTTAGACATTTTAGGGTGACCCCAACATACAGCAGATCTGTGTTGCATAAAACATCTCCTGTGCTAAGTTTCAAAATATAAAAAAAAAACTTCACATTAAACATCTTATTTCACATGTCCTTAGAATTTCATAAGTGCTTTATCATTACAGTTTTTGTGGGGGTTTTTTGTTTTTGTTTTTTTTAACATCATCTAGTCTCTCACTAAGGGCAGAAAAATGTGTTTTATTTTTCCCTTTTCAATACCTACCACATTTGTTATATTAGGTACTAGAGTTTTTGTCAACATACACTGAAATCTGCTTCAAGACAGCTTGTTTTAAAGAACAAATTCCTATTCTCATCACTTATCAGGAAGACATGGATGAGTAACTCATTTATACAATATGACTATAATATAATGAGGTAAAAACTACAACCAAAGGCAAAAACCCTACCCCATAACTACAGTTACACTAAATAAAGCACAAATGTGTTAAAGTCCTAAGGTGGGTTTTGAGAACTCATTTTTAATTTCAGTACCTCATTTGGTTCTAACTAGGAAAGATATAATAAAAATTAATATTAGATATATAACTGTTATTTCATCTGGATCATAAAGAATAACATCTCCTGAGATCATGAATATTAAAATGAAACTCAGGAAGCTTTAATAGAGAAAAACTAAAAATGATGCCAAACTGGAAATAATCATTCCACTAGACTCAGTACTGGCCCTCATAAGAAAGCATCGCTTCTAGTTTGAGGCTGTTCCAATCTTCACAGAGAAAAGAAAAAGGAAATAAATTCAACTTAAATTGCAGAAAGCAAGATTTATGTTAGCTATAAGAACTACCTCAAGGTGAGAGGCAGGTTGTGAAATCTCTGTCCCAGAAGATATTGAATAGTAAAGAGCTTAAGAATAGTCCAGTCCACAGGCTAAGGGGTGGCTAAAAGGTATTTTCACATGATATGACTAAGAAGTTCTGAAAAATATTCATATTAAAAAGTATCTAAAATAAAACTGAAAATACGATCTTACATTTTTATAATACCATAGCACATCTTCCCACACCTTCAGCACTTGGTGCTGTTTCCATTAACTCTTAAAATATCAATAGAAGAAAATTCGAGAGAGATACATTTCCATGACCAGAGGAACTCAAATTAAATATGCTTTTAAAATGGGGGGGGGGGTAGGTAGAATGGGGCAGTTGTTAATTCACAGTCTGGAAGGGCAAAAATTATATATATGTAGCCAGATCCACAAAATCATATAGAAATGGGTAGCAATAATGAACAAAAGTATGATCATGGATTCTACCACATTTAGAATAAAAAGGAATTTCAGCCTGACTAGTACATACTGTATAACTAAGAGTAAAATGAGTTCTACAGGAACTAAATACTTTTGCAAAGACTTTATAGTTAGCAAGGTCAAATACAGAAATAAAATTCAGGTTTCTTGACTTTTTTTTCTAAGTCGCGATACTGTGCTTCGCAAGTGCCCCAGCTGGTATAGAGCATGAGGATCCAGGTTTGAGTCCTGGACCACCGTGTGGGAGCACCTGCAGGAGTAAGGGGAAGCTTCATGAGTGGTGGAGCCATGTTTTAGTGTCTCTCCTCTCTCTTCTTCTCTGTCTCACTCTCTATCTGAAAAAAAGAGAAAAAAATGGCCACCAGGAATTCATGCAAACATTAAGTCCAAGCAATTACCCTGATATGAGAACTATTTGAAAGTAAAATACAGAGACATTTCTCCAACTAAAAGAGACTGTACTTTCTGGTCACTGTGGGGGTTGAAGTTATGCAAATTTAAGAAACAGAAAAAACATTGAATACTAGGTCCATCAGACCTCACTAAAAGGTAATTGAGAGTATATGCCCAACTCTTAAGAGTTGTTATCATAGGCATAAATAACCAACAAAATGCACTGATACCAAATAATGGCTGAATATAAGATACTAGTTGGACATTTCATATATCTTCCAAAGTAAAAATAAAAATCCTGAATTCTGATAGTTGCTATTATTGTTTCACTGCAAATGACTTCTGGAAGACTCACAAATGAAGAAAGACTGCTTACCCAACTGATAAATTTTAAACTAAAACTTCATCAAGGCTGTTATTCAACTTCAGAAAAGTTTTCTTTAAGGGATTCAGAAATTAAGGTGTTCTGTTCAAACTATTACCAGTTAAAACCCAAAATTACCATTGAGCTCATGTCCCCTTTCTTGAAAGAGAACATAAAAATATTAAGAAAAAAATGGACATTGGGTGGTGGGAATTGTGTGGAGTTGTACCCCTCCTACCTTATGTTTTTGTTCATTAATCCTTTCTTTAAAAAATTTTTTTTTAAATATTAAGAAAAATGTATTAGACATGTTGATATTGAATAGTAATGTCATAGCTCAAATAATTAAACCTACTTACCTAAAAAATGAAAAATAGACAGTTATTCAGAGGTTTATAAGGCTAAGTTTCTTCTTCAACTAAAATTCATTGTGAATTATCCTTTTAAGATCTTTTGTTCTTATTACCAAACTGTTCTCTTTCGTCCCACTGCCTGTCTTATATAGTCTTTATTTTTTCACTTTCACATTTGTGTATTTTTACCAAACTAGAAAATTCCCACAGCCATTAGTTACATATCAGAGAACATTAGTTTTTTAATTCACTTAAGATCTATGATGAAGTATTTAATATAAAAAAAGAAATGCCAAGTAGGAGACACAGTACAATAAACTAAGGCAGGGATTTGGAAAAATCTAAATCAAAACAGCCAGGAAATTGTAGATACTATAATATGCTGATTCGTATGTTGAGGACAGCAATAAATCACGATTGCAGAAGTTTCCTGGAGGTCTGATGCCACTAACAGAGAGTCTTCCTATTTTAGGGGAACTAAAGGGACAGAAACTTTTGGACAGGACAGTTCCTTTCAACCAAGTATAAATTATTAACCCAAAGAACTACAATAGCCCTTCAAGGCTACCTATTTGCTGAACACTTAATGTATGGTTCTCTTTGCTGTTCCTATAATCACAACTATTTACATTCTTTCAACTATCATTTCAAAGCACACCTGTTGATGCAGAATCTCAAGTAAACATTCCAAATTTAACCTCACACATGTTGAGGTTCATAAGGAGAGGTCATTTCATAGAACAATTATCACCAGAAACTTCTCTTATGTTGTAAAAGTGATCAGCATTGCAAAGATACTATAGAAAAGATATGAAACTGAGAATTAAAAATATTTTTGAACATTTCACTGGTCAGATTCAACTTGAGATGCAGTCTTATATGGTTAGTTGTCTAAACACCTTATGATAAATTAAAAACTATTCATCTGTGCTGGGAAGACAGCATAATCGTTAGTCAAAAAGAACTTTCATGCCTGAGGCACCAAAGTTCCAGGTTCAATCCCTTGCACCAGCATAAGCCAGACTTGAGCAGTGCTCAATAAAAAATAAAAAATAAAGTAAAAATTTAACTAATAAATAAATAAATACTGATATTTTCTTCTAAGTTACCAGAGACCCCAAGGTATTACAAACAAAAAACAAAAAGGTGGGAAATTCCTAGTAGCAATAATTCAAATTTCTTTTTCTCACCTCTCTCTACAAATAAAAAGAAAATATTTCCAGAATCAAATACAGAAACTTTGTCAGGGAATACTGATGTTTGAGAACATTTTAATTTATAGCAGTGCCAACACTCTGGTTAATTCTGCTTTTTTTCAGCACTAAAAATTCTTTTTCCTCCTTTCCCAGTTTTATTACTCTTGGGATATTCAATTTTTCAACAGAGCTCTCGTTTTCCCAGTGAGCTGACTTATCTGGTCAACTAGGTCAGTTTCAGCATAGCCATGATTTGTGACTCTTCACTATTCTTACTGCCTGGGTGCCTTTAGGTATATCTCTACCAGAAAAGCTTGAAAATTGAAAATGGCTGAGGATTTTAAATTGATGTTTAGGTCCAAGAAAGCAAAGTACAAAGCTTCTCTTTGCTGCGGTTACTATTGTTTCAAATAATTTGAGCCTTTAGAAACTAATGTTTTACTGATTAAATGTTCTACCCAACAGTGTAATAGGAAATTTCACACAAGAAAGCATAAAGAGAATTTGTTATTCACAACAAGGCAGTTGGGGAAAGGAATGAGTTTACTATGACTGATAAAAGACATTTGAAATACTATGTTACATTGATGCAAAATTTTTTTTTGAAATAAGCACATTTCTCAGTCGCAGATGTTGTGCTTAAAGAAAAACTCACTATGGCATAATCATCCTAATACAGTAAGAGAAGTTCCAATCCTAGAAGATATTGGTAGTTACAATGGCTTAAGCCTTACAATGATTTCCATTCCTTTATCTCTTCTCCAGCTCTCGGTCTCCCAGTCTCTCCCCAATCAGTCCTCTCTAGTCACACTGTCATCTGGAGAGTCCTAGAACAAACCAGACACACTGTCTCCTGAAGCTGAACTAACTGCTCTCTGCCTAGAAATCTTTTTAAACTCAGAAACAGAAGTGTTGTGCCTAAGCTGCCAAGCTCCCAATTTGATGCCAGCCACCCGTGAGCACGTCGCTTTAGTCCTGGGAATCTCTCCTTCACCCCTTGACTGTCCACGAGCCGTGTGTGTCTACTCAATTGTGGCTCTGTGAGTTTCCAAAGAAATCCTGGTTGTATTTTGTTGAGTTTTCAGGTGATTTCATTGCTTTTCCTAGCTGACTATGGAGCAAAAATGAGTCTGTTGCCACTCCATTGGTATGCCTCTGGAAGTCCAAAAGTATATTTTCAAGTTACGAACAATAAATAGAAAAAAAAAAAAAAAAGGAAACGATTCCATGCACAATAGCATAGGTAAAAACAAAAGCAAATTTAAAATATACCTATATAAAAAGTCTGGGGAGCTGGGTGGTAGCGCAGCGGGTTAAGTGTACATGGCGCAAAGCGCAAAGATCAGCAGCGTAAGGATCCAGGTTCGAGCCCCCAGCTCCCCAACTGCAGGGGGGTTGCTTCGCAAGCGGTCTGCAGGTGTCTGTCTTTCTCTCCTCCTCTCTGTCTTCCCCTCTTCTCTGGATTTCTCTCAGTCCCAGCCAATAACAAACACAACAAGTGCAACAAAATGGGAAAAATAGCCTCCAGGAGCAGTGGATTCGTAGAGCTGGCACTGAGCCCCAGCAATAACCTGGAGGCAAAAAAAAAAAAAAAGGAAAAGAAAAAGAAAAAATGTCTGAATGAAAAGATACATATATATTGGGAAGATATGCTGTGTTCTTGATGCAACTATTCCAAGCTATAAATACCTTAATTCTTCCTAAGTACCACATTAATTTAGTAATTTCAGTTTCAATAATTTAGGTTTATTTTATTGTAATATGACAAAATACATCTTGAATTTATCTATAAAACAAACACTGAAAATAACAAAAAAATGGAAAAAGGAACTGTTCTTCTAGGAGTCAAAGACATTTTAAAATGAATGTAGTGAAATGAATGTGGCTCAGAGAATAGTACACAGTATCTAAAGATACATGTGTGTGTGTTTGTGTGTGTGTGTGAGAGAGAGAGAGAGAGAGAGATACAGACAGAGAGACAGAGAGAGAGATTACTGTATCATAAAGATGCTACTTGCAATCAATGTGGAATCAGAACCAGTTAAAAATGAATATGCAGGCTGGTGAAAGAGCTCATTTAGATAGTAAAAGCCCCAAAGAAGGTTTCAGCACTCTCTCTCCGCCTCTCTGCCTCACTCTGTCTGAAAAAGTCAGCCTAGAATGGTGAAGTCCCAGAGATGACTGGTGATGATGATGACGTCAATAATAAACCTTTTTGTTTAAAATCATAGAGAGGTACCAGGAAAGAACACCTGAGTATAGGCAATGTCTTAGCAGGCACAAGCTGTAGATATGAACCCTGGCACTATATAGGAGCGTCACGGACAATACTAGGAGGGATTCCATGAACGATGCTTTAATACTTGTCCCTCGTTCCGCTCTGTGTCTCCCATTACACATGCAGGCGCGCGCGCACACACACACACACACACACACACACACACACGCACGCACGCACGCACGCACGCACGCGCTAAACATCTTTTGAAAAGAGTGAAAAAGACAGTCTGGGATAGTACTGTGTATATATAAATCTTGGGTTCAGTGGAAGAAAGAAAAAAAGGGAAGAAGAAAGAGGGAATGGGCAGTGGTGCACATGGTTGAGAGCACACATTACAGTGTGAAAGGGCCCAGGTTCAATGCCCCAGTCCCCATCTGCAGGGGGGATAAGCCTCACAAGTGGTGAAACAGTGCTGCAGATGTCTCTCTGTCTCTCCTCCTCTTAATTAATCCCCCCTCCCTTCTCAATTTCTCTCTGTCTCTCTCCATAATAAATAATTTAAAAATTAACAAAAAAAAGGGAGAAAGAATTAAAGAGAGTGAAGGAGGGAAATAGGGGAAGGAAGGTAGGGGGGAAGGGAAGAAGATGACAAGCATGCAAAGTATTGGGAAAAGACATTGTTTAAAATCTTGAAGGGGGCAGGCTGGGTGGAGGCTGGGTGGAGGCTGGGCGGAATCTGGGTGGTGGCTGGGTGGAGGCTGAGTGGAGGCTGAGTGGAGGCTGGGTGGAGGCTGAGTGGTAGCTGGGTGGAGGCTGGGTGGAGGCTGAGTGGTAGCTGGGTGGAGGCTGGATGGAGGCTGGGTGGAGGCTGGGCGGTGACTGTGTGGAGGCTGGGAGGAGGCTGGGTAGAGGCTGGGTAGAGGCTGGGTGGAGGCTGGTTGGAGGCTGGGAGGAGGCTGGGTGGAGGCTGGGTGGAGGCGGGTGGAGGCTGGGTGGAGGCAGGGTAGAGGCAGGGTAGAGGCTGGGAGGAGGCTGGGTGGAGGCTGGATGGAGGCTGGGTGGAGGCTGGGAGGAGGCTGGGTAGAGGCTGGGTGGAGGCTGGGAGGAGGCTGGGTGGAGGCTGGGAGGAGGCTGGGTGGAGGCTGGGTGGAGGCTGGGTGGAGGCTGGGTGGAGGCTGGGTGGAGGCTGGGTGGAGGCTGGGAGGAGGCTGGGTGGAGGCTGGGAGGAGGCTGGGTGAAGGCTGGGTGGAGGCTGGGTGAAGGCTGGGTGGAGGCTGGGTGGAGGCTGGGAGGAGGCTGGGTGGAGGCTGGGTGGAGGCTGGGTGGAGGCTGGGAGGAGGCTGGGAGGAGGCTGGGAGGAGGCTGGGTGGGCATACATGTTACAATAAGTAAGGGCCAGGTTTCAAGCCCCTGCTCCTACCGGCTGGAGGAAGTTTGACAAACAGTGAGGCAGCGCTTCAGGTGTCTCTCTGTCTCCCTCCCCCTCTCTCCCTCCTCCTCCTTTCTCCATTTTTCTCTGTCTCTGTCTAATACATAGTAAATACTTACAAATATTTAAAATAAAGTATACACTTAAAAATGAAATCTTGAAGTGGGATATGGTTTCTCAAGCATGGAAAGGATTTCAAAAAACAAAGAAAGAATTAGTGGTCTGGGAGGTGGCTCAGTGGATAAAGCATTAGCCTCTCAAGCATGAGGTCCTGAGTTCAATCTCGGGCAGCACATGTGCTAGAGTGAGGTCTGGTTCTTTCTCTCCTACCCCTCTCATAAATAAATAAAATGTTTTTTAAAAAAAAAAAAAAGAAATACAGAATTAAAAACTCTTGTCAAAACAAAAATTCTATACTCTGATTAGACCAAAAAAGTCCTACAAATTCAAGTAACAAATGACAAAATCTGCAGCAAATGACAAGGAGAGGGTGATGTCTCTAAGATCTGAAGAGACAGACACCAATATGAAAAAGACAAGGAAGGAGTGGATTTATGTAAAGCATAAAGTATGAAGAGCCTATGAACAAAGTAAAAAATAAAACTTTCAAATTGAAATATTAAAGGCTGCTATTTTTCTCACATTTTTAAAACAATGGCACCTATTGTGTAATAGTGAAACTGTGGGGATACAATCTGGAACATTACTGCGGAATAATTTGTAATCCAACAAAATACTTAAAAATATATACCTGGGGCCAGGTGGTGGCACACCTGGTTGAGTACATGTTCCAATGTGCAAAGACCCAGGTTTGAGCCCTAGGCCCCCACCTACAGGGGAAAAGCTTTCTGAGTGCTGAAGCAGTGCTGCAGGCATCTCTGTCTGTCTCCCTCTCTACCTCCCCTCCCCTCTTGATTTCTGACTGTGTCTATCCAACAAATAAAGAAAGATAATTTTTAAAAAATTTAAGTATATGCCCATGTACTCAGCAATTTTATTTCTAGGATTATATGTTAACAAATAAAAACACAAAGATTTATATACAATACTGACATCACAGTGACAGCAATAATAGTAACACTGTAATAGACAGTACATAATCATCATAGGAAATCAGTTAACTAAAACATGATAGTCACTTAGTGGAATACTCTGTATTAAAAAATTGCCCCTATTGATATACCATCTACTGGTATATTCAGGACACACAGTAAATAGAAAAAAGCAAATTGTTGAAGAAAAAAAAACACCATATGTTCACAGAAACAATACTGGGAGCAAATCAGCAACAATTATAACTAGATAGTGGAACTATGAGTGACTTTCAGTCTATTTTTATGAGGAGTTTTTAAGAAATATAATTCTACTGTAAGCTCACCAAATAGAAAGGTAAAAGGTCCTTATTTTCCTGGGAGTTCTAGTAGGGACATATGTAAATGTTCTTAATAAAGACGGAGAGGAGGACGGACTCATGATGAAAAGGAAAAGACCATTTTAGAGTAGTAATCTGATCTATTTTCCTAGTGGGGTGATCACACATCTCCCATTTCTTCTTTTCTGTTTCTCTTGGGAGGAATTGATTAGAATTATAACCAGAAGAAATTGAACTACATTTAAAGCCATAGAACCAGCCTGAAACAAAGAAGCTGAGGTAGGCAGCCTTTTGACTTATCTTGAAATATTAATTCAGGCAATAACAATTCATAAGTCCACACAAGCACCAAACGCTATATGAAATAAATCTTTCCAACAGCATTGAAATGCTAGGAAGAGCACTAAGTAGCTAGTTTTCCTTTGACTTCTTCTACCCCTTTTTTGGTATTCCAAAATTCATAGCAAACCTAGGTCTACCTTCTTAAAATAAGCTCATATTCCAAAATTATTATTTCCCTTTTTTCTTGAACTATGCTCCCATTACTAGGACTGCTGACTCAAGTAGGTATTAATCTAATTAGGTAAAGAGCACAAAGCACAAGTACTGATAAGCCAAGTACATTCTATGATACATCTTAATCTGAAAGACTTTTGCTAGGGAGATTCATTGAAACAAGGTGATTTCTGTGCTGACAACTTAGTAGGCAATACCTTATCTTACCTATCCCCACCCCTCCCTCTTCTGCCAGCACAAAAAACAGTGGAATGCTGAGGGCAGTGGTTTTACATGAAGCCTTTTTAATAGAAGAACCATAAAATGTCACAGATCTTTTCAAAGATACATCTTCTAACAAGATTAAGACAAATAATCCATGTATTCCATCTGGTAGCAAGCTCTATGTCTCAACATCTCTCACAAAATAACACAAGCTTTATCCCAAAATATTGTAACAAGGGAGAAAAACACAACTACCCAAAAGGCTACAAAAAGTATTGTGTATTTTTTTTTTATAATTTTTACTGTATGGTTCCAAAACATGTTACCTGATTTCTCCAAATGGTGTAAATAAGATATGCTTACCTAAAGCAAAAGCAAGTACACAACAGAGAATAAAATAAAAATACAAGCTGAGATTAAGAAAAAAAAAGAGAAAACATTTTCAAAGTGTTATTATTTAAGTAACAACAGAGTTAAAGAGAGAAACCAGAGTGCCACTAAAAATCAAACCCGGAACTTCCAATCTTTAGATCTACCCACTAAAACAGGAGACTTGCTAAGAAGGCTTGACAACAGTTCCCTTAGAAAGAAATGTACCTCGATCTCTTTGAATGTTATTTGCTTCCTTTGAATATATCTCCAGGAGAGGAATTGCAGGGTCATAGGGTAGGGTCCATTTCTGGTATAATGAAAAACCTCCAGATTGTTTTCTACAGGGGTTGTATCAATTCACATTCCCACTAGCAGGGTAGAAAGGGTCCTTATCCTCACCAATACCTGTTGTTACTGTCCTTTTGAATATACGTCATTCTCACAAGTATAAAGTGATATCTCAGCGTCTTTATTTGCAAATCCCTGATTATCAGTTGAGCTTTTTTCATACATCTATTAGTCTTTTGGTGAAGGGCACTGGTATAGATTCTGTCCATTTCCTTAAAGGAATAACGTTAAGTGAGATAAGCTAAAATAAAAAGGATGGGGCAGTCAAGATGACTGCATGAAGACCACACTGAGGCTGACTCTTGTCAAGAAATCTCTTCAGATCCTGGAATCTCTGGGTGGAAGCAGGGTTTCCACACCAGTAGGAGTGAAACTACAGAGGATGGACCAAAAGAAACCCTGGTGGAAAATTATAACATATTTATGAGCTGGCGTGGAACAATGTGTCTACCACTGCATCCCCAAACCCATCCCCAAGCCCAGAGGCACCTTATTTGGGAAGCCAGAGCAGCCAGAGAGACAGAGACTCCCCTGTGGAGAGAAATTCCTCTGGGAAGATTCCAGAATTAATTTCCCAGAGAGTGCTTCTTTGGTCAGACCACAGAGTGGCCTTTGCTTGATTAGAACCAGAACTGCAAATAGCCCTGCACAACCCAAATGCTGACTGGTCTGCCCACTGATACGTCCAGGCAGTCATCCTTTCAACCTAGGACTGTCACTATCCACTCAAGCTCAGAACTAAATAACAAAAATAGATAGTTTGGGGAACTGGGGAAGCCTCACCAGACCAATACCCTCCCAAACTGTAAGCATATCCATGTGGCGTTCGTTTGTTCATCCCTTCTCTGGCTCTCGGGGTACACTCCTTCCTGTTTGCTATGGCTGGCTGTTTTCTCCTCTCCCTGCCCCCCTTTCCTTCATTTTTAGATTTGGGGATCTTTTGCTTACTTGTTAGTTTGTTGTTGTTGTTGTTTTCCTATTCTAGTTATCTATTTCTCTCTTCAGTCTGAACACATGAGATCCTACCTCTCATCTTCCAAAGGCAGACGGAACAACAATCCTACCCGTTCCTGAGACACACTACAAGGTGACTGCCTCCGGGGGTCTGGAACCAACAGAACAGAGGCCACCTCACAGCACACTTCACACTACTGAAAGCAAAAGCAAGTAGACACCAGAGAATAAAAGAAAAGCACAAAGTGAGATTTAAAAAAACTGCTTGCTTTTATTTTTAATTTAAGCTTTATTTATTTGATAGAACAGAATAAACTGAGTGGGAGGGGAGATGTAAGAGGAGAGAGGGAGAGAGAGAGACAGACAGACAAAGAGACACTTGCAGCACTGATTCACCACCCATGAGACTTTCCCCTTGTAGGTAAGGATTGAGGGGCTTGAACCTGGGTCCTTATGCACGGTAATGCACTTAACTAAGTGTGTCACCACCAGGCCCCTGACAGAAATCTTTTAAAAGG
Organism: Erinaceus europaeus; assembly: GCF_950295315.1. Classification (NCBI taxonomy): domain Eukaryota; kingdom Metazoa; phylum Chordata; class Mammalia; order Eulipotyphla; family Erinaceidae; genus Erinaceus; species Erinaceus europaeus. The sequence goes on from NC_080175.1 coordinate 11,294,845, forward strand.
CTTCATTATTTAAATAATAAGAGAGAAGGAGAGGGAGAGATAGAGAGAAACCAGAGCACACAGGACACAAATTTAAAAAGAACCGTTGCGGCAGTCGGGCAGTGGCGCAGCGGGTTAAGCGCACGTGGCGCAAATCACCAGGACCTGCGTAAGGATCCCAGTTCGAGCCCCCGGCTCCCCACCTGCAGGGGAGTCGCTTCACAAGCGGTGAAGCAGGTCTGCAGGTGTCTGTCTTTCTCTCCCCCTCTCTGTCTTCCCCTCCTCTCTCCATTTCTCTGTCCTATCCAACAACAACAACATTAATAACCACAACAATGTTAAACAACAAGGGCAACAAAAAGGAAAATAAATTAATTAATTTAAAAAAAAAGAACCGTTGCAGCAATGAACCAGTACAGAAACCTAGAAAAAAATACCAAAGAAACAAATAATGAGGAAAACATCCAAATATTAATGTATGTGGTAAGCACAGGCATGAGGAAAGGTTTTGAGGGAAATGTTATCAGAAATGGGAAAACAACAAATGACACTCTGAAAGAAAACACAAACTATCTTGAGGTAATTAGAGAGCTAAAAGCTTAAATAGCTGAGTTAAGTGCCAAACTAGCAGAACAAGCTAACATTCAAACTGAACATGGTAACAAAACAGCTGAACTAAGGAAGAAGCAGAAATCCAGAAATCAGGCCCATCAACTATCGCAGCAAAACCAGTAAAATATCTAGGAATAAACCTAACAAAAGAAATGAAAGACTCGTATACTGAAAATTAGGAATACCACTCAAGGAAATAGAAAAAGATACAAAGAAGTGGGAAGATATTCCATGTTCATGGACTGGAAGAATTAACATCATCAAAAGGAACATTCTACCCAGAGTCATACACAAATTTATGTAATTCCCCTTAAGGACCCACCATTTTTTTAAGAGAATAGAACAAAAGCTATAAACGTTTATCTGGTATGAGAAGATACCTAGAATTTCCAAAACAATCTTGATTTTTAAAAAGGACACACCTGAAGGCATTACACTCTCATATCTCAAACTGTATTACATGACCTTTGTAACCAAAACTGCCTGATACTGGGACAAACATAGGCACAGTGACCAGTGGAGTAGAATTTAGAGCCCCAAAATAAATCCTCACATCTACGGGCTCTTAAATTTGCCAAGGGGGCCCAAACTATTAAATAGAGAAAAGAGAGTCTCTTCAACAAACGGTGTGGGGAAAATTGGGTTGAAATGTGTAGAAGGATGAAAGTGCACCACTACATTTCACCACACACAAAATAAACTCCAAATGGACAAAGACTTAGATTAGACCAAAAACTATCAAATACTTAGAGGAAAATATTAGTAACACTCTTTTCTGTCTAGATTTATATATGCACCCTCAATGATACAGGTCAAATTGCAAGGAAGACAAAAACAAAAATAAAGCAATGGGACTATATCAAATAAAAAGGCTTCTGCACAGCAAAAGAAACCAGACCTAAACAAAGAGACTCCTTACAGAATGGGAGATCTTTGCCACAGATGAGACAAAAGGCTAATAACAAAAACATGTAAAGAGCTCACCAAACTCAGTAACAAAAAAGCAAATGACCCCATCTTAAAATGGGGAGAGGATATGAACAGAATATTCACCAAAGAAGAGATCCAAGAGGTCAACATACATATGAGAAAATGCTCCAATTGAAATGTTAATTAAGACAATAATGAGATATTATGTCATCCCTGTGAGAATGTCATATATCAGAAAGGATAGCAACAGAAAATGTTGTAGATGCTGTGGTGACAAAGGAACACTCTTGCATTGCTGGTGGAAATGTCAATTGGTCCAATCCCTGTGGAAAGAAGTCTGGAGAACTCTCAGAAAGCTAGAAGTGTGCTTACTCTATGACTCCGCAATTCCTCTCCTAGGGACAGATCCTAAGGAACCGAACACATCCATCTAAAAACCTTGTGATCATAATAGCATAATTTGTAATAGACAAAACCTGGAAGCAACCCAGGTGTCCAACAACAGATGAGTGGCTGAGAAAGTTGTGGTCTCTATACACAATGGAATACTACTCAGCTATTAAAAATGATGAATTCACCTTTTCACTTCATCTTGGATGGAGCTTGAAAGAGTCAAGTTAAGTGACATAAGCCAGAAAGGATAACTATGGAATAATTCTACTCATAGACAGAAGTGTTAAGAAATAAGAACAGAGAGAGAAACACAAAGCAGAACTTGGACTGGATTTGGTATATCACACCAAAGTAAAGAACGGGGGGTTGGGGGGGGAGAGTTCAGGCCCCAGTGCATTATGGTGAGTGAGGACCTAGGCTGGGGTTAGAGTGTTTTGCAGAAAACAACTGTATTTACTATTGATTGTAAACCATGAATCCCCTGAGCAAAATAATTAAAAATAGATAAATAAAATAAAACAAATAAATATCATGTGATCTCACCCATGGACAGAAATTAAGAAACAAGGACACAAAGGAAAAACACAAACTAGAACTTGTACCGGGCATTATGTACTGTGCAAAGGACACTGGGAAAGGAGGGGATGGGAATGGTAGAGAGGACATTGGGGTCCTGGTACATGATAGTGGAAATTGACTTAAGTTGGTGGTGAGTGTGTTTTGCAGACACGTGTCACAGTTAGATGAGAAGTTGACATCTGAACTACAATCTACTAGCCCTTAATAAGCAAAAAGGAAAAAAATGGGGGGGGGGGCCAGAGAGGAAAGAAAGCAATGTACAGGGAAGGCCAGTCCCAACCATGTCCTTCTGTCCATGCTTGGAATGACTTACAATGAGCAACAAGTCTCCTCTTGAATTTATAACTAGCTGCTCACCATTATCCCCCTTTACTTACCCAATCAATAAACTTTACAAACTTGAAGAAAGAGAAAAAAATAAAGGAAACCCAGAGTTTAACTGTGCGGAGAATTAAATAATAGGGGTCAGCGTCAAATATAAAGCATTCTCAGAACCATTGAGAACTAGTAAATAACAAGAAGATAACAGATTCAGAGAACAGAGAACAAAAACCTAAGGTACAAGAGGGGCACTAAAAAAAAAAACACATTATATAGCAGTCTGAGCAAACGAAGGAAGGACCTACTTTCTACTCAAATATAGAGAAAAGCTAGAAAAATACAACTCTATTTAAAACACATATCACTTACATAATTAAATCAAAAGCATGAGGAAAGTCATAATGTCAGAAGCAAAGAGATAATTTGGGATAAGAACAGTGTGCTAGACTTCAAGCCTAAGGAGGTATCTTTGAGACTGGATACAGGGTTTAGTGGCTAAGGGTATAAAATGATCAAGTCCAAGTGTCAAGGTCAAAGGGAGCTGGAACTAGGTTCAGTGAATAAAGCTAGGAAACAGTGTCTATGTCAAGGGTATAAACAGAATAATAAAAACCCATTCTTTAGCTTGGACATGCACTATATTAAGTATATGGCCTCTGCTGAGAAACAGGGGGAAGAATTCATATCAGAGAAACCCAACCCCAAACTCAAACCATTCATGGATTCAAATCTCTCTCCAAACAATGATGAATTTCTGCACTCCAAATTAACATAATAAACAGTGGTGCCTAGCAGGTGAAATTTGCAAGATCCTGGCAGCAGGGGTGAAACTATTTCATGGGGACATATCTGTAGCAAAGACTAGTAGGAAAGAGAAAAATTGCTAAGGATAAAAAATCACAAGCAATTTAGATGCAAAAGAAAATACAGCACTAAGTAGGAAAGCTATTAAACAAGCAGAACTCACAGAGGGGACAAAACAGAATCCTATGAAAAACATCTAACTACTTTATTCATTTATTAAATATTCATTTAATGCTTATTTTGATTCAGGCACTGTTCTAGATACTGCAAATAACATTAGTCCACAGTGAATTTTCACTTCTTGTGAAACTCAACAGAAATGGAAAAGATGGCCTTCAGGAGCAGTGGATTTGTAGTGGAGGCACCAAGCTCCTGGAGGCAAAAAAAAAAAAAAAAAAGAGGGAGGTCAGAGCCCAGATGGTGGCACACTCAGTGGAGTACATGTGTTACTGTGCACATAGACCAGAGGGCAAGCCTCCAATCTCCACCTTCAGGGAGGGGGAAGGGAATTTCACTAGGGCTCAAGCAAAGCTATAGGTGTCTCTTGTTTTCTCTCCTCTCCACCTGCCCCTTTCATCTCGGTTTCTATCTCTACCCAATAAATGAATGAATGAATGAATGAATAAACCTTTTTAAGAAGATTGTATTTGTTTACTTTATAAAGGGAGGTCAGCAGACTTGGAGATTACACCATGTGAAAAAGACTTGGACTGGCAGCAAAGGTCTTGAGCTTGATCCCTGCCAATCATGTGCCAGAGTGATGGTTTTGGTTCTTTCTCCTCTCCCTCATGAATAAGTAAATAAATCATCTTTAAAATGAGTTAGAGGGTGAAGGCCAGGTAGCTCTACACTCCCTGTTCTCAAACTTCTTGATCATATAATTGTTTGGTCTTTTAAGGTTATATAATCTTAAAAAGTCATGGAGGACTTTTTGGTTTGGTTGTTCATGAGTTAAATCTATTAATTTATTCTGTATCAAAGATTAAAACTGAGATATTTAAAAACCCACAATTCATTTAAAAGCAATAAGCCTACTACATGTTTAAATTAACATGTTTTATGTAAAAATAATATTTTCAAGAACATAAGGAAAACAGCTGAATTCTCATACCTGCTTATTTATTCAATCTTTTGTATTATTTGTTTTGGCTTAAGAATATGAAAAACTTAAGTCTTACACAGATGTTAGTTGGAAGTAAGAGGGGTATATTACTTTATTTTTATTTGAGGGATTTATGGTTTATAGTCAACAATAAAATACACTAACAAAAAGACAATACAATAGTTTGTATATGTATAGGATTTCTCAGTTTTCCACATAAAAATTCAACCCCCTCTAGGTCCTCTGACATCATGTTCTATGACCTGAACTCTCCCCAACACCCCAGAGTTCTTTACTTTGGTGCAATGCACCATATTTTATTTTATTTTATATTTATTTATAAAAAGGAAACATTGATAAAACCATAGGATAAGATGGTTAAGACTCCACACAATTCCTACCAGCAGAACTTCATATCCCATCCCCTCCCTTGATTGCTTTCCTATTCTTTAACCCTCTCAGAGTATGGACCCAAGGTCATTGTGGGATGCAGAAGGTGGAAGGTCTGGCTATTGTAATTGCTTTCCTGCTGAACTTCAGTATGAAGTTCATAATGAAATAGTGTCTACTTAGATTTAGCTACCCTGTTCACCTATTTCCTTTTATAATTCCCTCACTCACTCCCAAGTTATCCTTATCAAGGCAAGGACTGCAAAAGCTGAATAAGGGCAAGAGACTGGCATACGTTAACGATGACTCTTTAGTCACTATCAGGCCACCCCATCAGCTGGGGCCCTAGACAGGGAGTCCTGAGGTTCCCAAACAGACATGATGGGCCTAGACCTTGAATAAATCTCTCTCTCCATTGTTACTGGTCATCTGTATCAGGAAAAACAAAACAGACCCCTTTGTGGGCTCCTATAGGACCTTGCCCTCAACTTGGATCAATAACTGGTAGAGAATGTTCCATCCTCTGAAGGGACGCTGGACAATATACTTACTCTATGCTACACCTGAGGAAGATGGGTCCTGATATTGGGGCAGCTTGGAATGTTCCTACTGATAACCACAGAATACGAGCTTGGATCTACAGGGATGCAGAGGTCACATACGCTCCTAAGCTGAATATGGACCCCAGATCACATCAAATCGATGGGGTTTAGAGTCAACAATATTTATACAGCTTTCCCATATTTGGGAGCTACTCTTTTCCCTGATCTAGCTTTCTGTTCCTTTTCCAGCCATGACATCATCTCCCCAGACAGTAACTAGAATCCACCTGCATATCAGATTTATTTTATTTTTTTAACCAAACCACTGCTCACCTCTGTCTCATGGTGGTGTTGGGGAATTGAACCTAGGACCTCTGGTGCCTCAGGTAAGAAAGTCCTCTGCATAACCATATGCTTTCTCTGCCCCCTAGGAAGGACCTTTTAATGTTCTTTCAAATGATTGTCCATATTCCTTGTTGATACTCAAGTAGTTCCTTTAAGTTTCAGTGTGGAATCTGAAGCCATTTCAATGACCTTTACATTCCCTGTTACAATGAAATCAAATTGATCTATTTTGCACTGAGTGGACCTTTTATCCACTCATGATTCTGTAACATTAGATGCTGGTCATTTGGAAAGCACTGTTTAACTGAATTATTCAGATTCACACAATGTTGATAAGGTTTATAATATGATAATGAAAGATAACATTCATTATATCACATACATATTCATGAGAAAAATCCTTAAATATTGGAAATAACCATGTTTATAGTGACATACCTAAGTCTTTCTAAGTTTTAATTTTTGTTTTAAAGGTTGAATGTCAAAGATGACAAAGTAACAACCATCACAACAGTTACTTGCCTTGAAATGTCAAACCCATTGTTCACTTTTGAGAAGATATGACAAATATTCAAGTTTAAACAACCACACTTTGACTGTCAGTTACTCAAGTAAAAGTGATGTTTTAGTACTAGAAAAAGAGTAGTTAGGGGCTGGGGGTGGGAGGTGGGAGATAATATAATGGTTATCTCTGATGCCTGAGACTCCAATGTTCAGTCCCCCATATGTTCAGTCTCCCACATGTTCAGTCCCCCACATCATCATAAGCCAGATCTGAGGAGTACTCTAGTTCAAAGAGTAAAAGAGAAAGTAATTATATCATAAGGCAATTCACACAAGTGGCCTCTCCTGAGAAAAATCACTGCATTTGGAAATACAAAAGTTCTTTATGTAAACTTCCTATGTTATCACACACAGTATTAAAAACACATATATACAATAGCCAGCTTCAGGGCAATATTTCTTTACACTTTAACCAAGAGCACACAGTGTAAGTGGTGTCTGTCTGTATGTTTGTGTGAATGCATGGCAGTGAAGAATGTGAGGAACTGTAGTGCCATTTGGTGCTAACTGCCTTGATTTGTGATCGAGTGCCACCTCTACTTATGCAACATCAGTATCTTTGCACTATTAGTAGTTATAGCTTACAGACCTCCTCGAAGAGTCTTAGTGATTTCTACAGATCTAACAGTTCATACTTCAAAAACTATTGCTTTAAAGTGAGAATTAAGCATAGAGATATCAGGTACCCAACACATTATAGTTTGTCTTGAAGTTAGAAGTAAAAAACTCAAGATTCCAATTAGAATGGTTCAGCATTATAGTAAGAAAAAGATGAATTAGTACATGTGGATAAACCACTAAAAGTTGAGGATGATAGCATTTTGGACAGAGGAGACAGCAAGTGAAAAGGCCCTAGTGTCCAAGTAGTTCATATTTTTAAGAACAAAATGCCGGGCTTGCGTGAAGGTGTTTCCTCCCAGTCACGTGCTCTCTGGGTTGGAGAGAACTCAACTGGAGCCAACCTGGGCTGCTGCTTACTCAATGACACGGGAGAGGAACCAGGAACTCGTGGCGGATCGGAACACAGTGTGTCTTTATTGATCAGAGACAATGCCTTTATATCTTTTGAAATGGCTAGGAAAGGGGTGGAGAAAAGGAAAGAGCAGGAAGATAGAAAGCTTCCATAGCAACTGTTGCAAAGGTTTTAACAGGTGGGATTAATACACTGCAAGCAGGGTGGGTCGCAGACAAAAGAATGATTATGTGAATAGACCATAGTATCAGCAAGGGAGCGGAGCAGGGGGGCTGCCCGACAACAAAAGGACCCATTAGGGAGGTACACACCACTAGAAAATCCTATCATCCTCTAGTAGGCTGGCTGGGAGAAAGTGCTTATAGCTCTACTCACTGAAGTCCCATGGGCCTCTTCTATTTCCAGTTTCCATAAGTGTTCATGAAATACAATATAGCTTTCTTTATAGAATTATATTAATAAAGTTAAAAGTAATTATAAACAGTTTTAATTGAAAACATCTAGAATTTGAGGGCTTACAGTTAAGTTCATATAGGTTTATACAGAGTTAATGTCAAATCTCTAATTAAAGTCAAAATTTATTATAGAATTTATTTGCCAATTATTCATGCTGTGATTTAGAAGTTGTGTAATGTTTGTTGAATGACTAATTACCTATGTATGACTAAAGATATTTAGGAGAAGTGAGGAACACAACTAATTGATTTTCCAATAAATCATAAATCAAAAGGTAAACTTTTTAAAAGGCATTTTTGTGCTGCACAGTCTTATGAGCCTAGCAAATTAAATTTTAATCTCAGAATTTCTGCATAATGAGTCAGAAGCTTACTGAATTTCTGCTCTTTAATTAGAAGACTGTTCCTTCAGTTCCTGGAAAGAAAACATTTTTTTCCACACAAAACATTTCTAACATTTTTATCTAGAGGAGTTCTTTAAAAGAAAAAACAGGCACACTGGTAGATTTTACAATTAGAAATAAAGGAGCAAATTTTCCACCTAGTGGATCTAAGCCAAGAAGTGTGACTTCTGTAATTTATAAGTTCTTACAAACATAAAAGACTATCTGGTATATTATTACAAAGTTTGTCCTAAATTATCTATTCTTTTTTATTATTTTTATGTTTGTTTATTTAGCCTCCAGGGTTATTACTGGGACTTGTGACTATACTACAAACCCACTGATCCTAGTGGCCATTTTTAATGTTTTTGGATAGGACAGAGAAAAGTTGAGAAAGGAGGGGATATAGATAGATAGATAGATAGATAGATAGATAGATAGATAGATAGATAGATAGATAGAGATATGTTTATATAGAGGGAGGGAGATAGACACCTGCAGACCTGCTTCACCACCTGTGAAGCAACACCCCTGCACATGGGGAGCCAAGGGCTTGAACCAGGATCCTTGCTCAGTTCCTTGTGCTTCATACTATGTGTGCTTAAACCTGTGTGCCACCACACAGTCCCTTTCCTAAACTTCTATTACCATGAAATATTCTCTAGACTATCTTAAAATCATGAAGACAAAGTTGAGGGAAAAGAATAAATGTTATAAATAGTATTTTATCACTTCTCTTAGAGATATAGTAGTTTCTTAGCTGTGCTCTTTTCTATTTGGGCATTGAGGTTATATCCATACTTTGACTACAGAGAATAATGCAGTTCTAAATATAGGGGTGCACATGTTCATTTGAATTCGTCTATATCCTTTGGGGTGGTATGGCTGGATATATGCCTAGGAGTGGTATGGCTGGATCTTAGGGTACTTTTATGTTTTATTTGCTTTCATAGGAGCTGTACATTTGCATTCCCACTATGAGTTTAGTAGAGTTTCTTCTCTCCACATCCTTGGCAATAAATGCCATTCCCTGTTTTATTGAAGTAAGTCATTCTCACATAAATATAAGGTGATATCTAGTGGAGGCTTTTATTTGCATTTCTCTAATGATGAGTAATAGGGTTGAGCTTCTAAATATATCTTTGATGTTAAGGTCCTGAAGCATTTCTTCCTATGTTTTCTTCTATATATTTTATAGTTTCAGGCCCAATATTTAGGTCTTTAATCTAATTTGAGTTAATTATGATGCATGGTTTTAACTGAATGCCTAGTTTCATTTTCTTACATATAGCTGTACAATTTTCCCAATATTATTTATCAAAGGCATTCTCTTCCTCATTCAATGATTTTAGATCCTTTATTATATATTAGCTATCCCTGTAATTGTGGTCTTATTTCTGGGCTTTCTATACTGTTCCATTGTCTTGAGTACTTGTTTTGCTCCAATATCACACTGTTTTAATTACACCTGCGTTGTAATATACTTGGAAGTCAGGGAGCATGATGCTGCCATTTATTTCCTTGTCTCACAGAATAGCTTTAGCTATACATGGCTTTCCACTATTCCACACAAATTGTAGGGTTAGCAAATATGTATCAACCCTTGAACAGGAGGTACTCAACAAAGAAAAACAGAAACATCCCTCCTAAAATCTAAAACTAGAAAAGAATGTCCACTCTCATGCTACTGTTCAGTATATTCTGTAATTCATTTCAGAGCAATCAGGTAAGAAAGGGACATTAAGGAAATATAAATTAGAAAAGTAAAACAATCACTATTTGCAGATGGCATGATACTATATAGAGAACTCTAGAGACTCCAACAAAAATTACTAGATACTATTCATAAGTTTTTCAGGGTTAGAGGATACAAAATTAATCTACATAAATCTGTAACACTCCTGAATTGGAGAGAAGGGAAATGAAAGGAATGGAAGAAAGGAAAATGAAAGAACTAAAACAAAAAAATAGAAAAAAAGACCTCTACAGCCACAACTACAGAGCATTCCAAAAAAACATAGAGACACAAAGAAGTGGAAGAATATCTCCTGCCCGTGGACTGGATGAATAAATATTGTTAAAATGGCTACAGTACGTAAAGCAGTTTATAGACTCAATGTAATCCTTATCAAAATCCCAGATATATTCTTCAATTAAATGTGGCAAATAGTCCTAAAATTTCTGTGGAACCACCAAAAACTGTGGATAACCTCAAAGAACTGCAAGCCTGTACATGAACATTAACCAAGTAGTTCATACTAACAACATATGTGTCAAATGGCCTTTAAAGTCTGAGAAGATATTCAACATTATAGGAAATATAAAGACCAGTAAGACACCACATCCTGGGAGTTCAACAGTGGCGCAGCGGGTTAAGCACACATGGTGCAAAGTGCAAGGACTGGCATCAGGATCCTGGTTTGAGCCCCGGGCTCCCCACCTGTAGGGGAATCTCTTCACAGGCAGTGGGGCAGGTCTTCAGGTGTCTATCTTTCTCTCCCCCTCTCTGTCTTCCCCTCCTCTCTCCATTTAAAAAATAAAAATTAAAGAATATGTTGGAAGCCTCATAAGAACATAAAATGTCTCCTTTCTTAAATAAATAAAATAAAAAAGTTAATTTTAAAAATAATAATAATAATAATTAACCTAACACCAATACCTACACCTTAAATTTAGGAAATAAATTATTATATGTGCAGCTGAAGTGTCCTGTATGCCCTTCCTTGATTACATTTATCTGGAACCCCTATCAAAAATAATCATTATCCTGATGTGCTATTTATCATCCATGCATGTCATTATTCTTTCACTATATATTTATAAATCTTACAAGATGTTGTTAGTTTGTATGCCTTTTTAAATTGGGAATATTTCTGTACATTTAAAAAGTTGCTTTTTATTATAGGATAATGTTTTTTGAGATTTGTGAATTATTTTAGATAATTAATTGGATGTTTTATAATGACATCTAGCACTTGGAATTCTGAGGTCATACTTTCAGGAAAATAACTAAGTCAGCGAAATGTCTTTATCTTTTTCATCAATTTAATCATATGATTTTTCTAAGTATCCCATATCAACACTGAGTTGTTATTAAAATTAAACTAATTTAAATTACATTTTGTTACTTGAAAGGACTTTTTGAGGACTCTAGGATAAAAAATTCTTTTCTGATTCTTTTCTTAGTTACTTAAAAGTGGAAAGCTAAGGGTCGGGCAGTGGTGCACCCAGTTAAGCACACCGGGTTTGAGTTCCCACTCCGCACCTGCAGGGAGGACGCTTCAAGAGCAATGGAGCAAATCTATCATTCTCTTTCCCTCTCTATCTCCCCTTCCTCTCAATTCCTCTCTGTTCTATCCAATAAAATGGAAGAAGTGGCCACCAGAAGCAGTAGATTCCTAGTGCTGGTATAGAGCCCCAGCAATAACCCTGGAGACAAAAAAAAAAAAAGCGGGAAAGAGGGGAAGCTTTGCACTATATTCCACTGTCTGTGATAAATCATACTAGGATTAAGTAATGCTGATAATTGGTAAATAGCCCATAAGATTTCAATCAATTGTAAGGACTCTACACGACCATTTTGGTTTCAGCCTTAGTTGCAGACGCTGGCTGCCTCCCTAACCTGCATTCCTTTTCTAATTCACTATTTTTGGAAACATGCAGTGTCATTAGGCAGCCCTTTGGATTTGGGTGAAGTTACTGTCACCTGACCACAGTTGTTGGTTCAAGGATAGTCACAATCCATGAGCATGAAATAGGAGAAGACGCTTGCTTGATAAGGGGTTGGGGAAAAAACTTTCCCATGAAACCTTTTGGAAACTTCTTTCTCTTTCCTGATTTTGAACAAGAAAGCACGTTACCCTAAGAGTTAACCTGTAACTTTCTGTGGAACCCAACCGCAACAGGTCACCGTGCCACTCTTCTTTACTAATAAAAATTAAATTCTGTTCAGAGCAATTATGGTGTCACTTAAAAGCATTCTCAGGGGTCGGACAGTAGTGCAGTGGGTTAAGCACACGTGGGGCAAAGCGCAAGGACCCGCATAAGGATCCCAGTTCGAGCCCCCGGCTCTCCACCTAAAGGGAATCGCTTCACAGGTGGTGAAGCAGGTCTGCAGGTGTCTATCTTTCTCTCCCACCTCTCTGTCTTCCCCTCCTCTCTCCATTTCTCTCTGTCCTATCCAACAATGATGACATCATCAACAACAACAATAATAACTACAACAACAATAAAACAAGGGCAACAAAAGGGAAAATAAATAAAAAATAAATAATAATAATGAAAAGCATTCTCATTCTCCAGGGTCCCATTTCCCAGGTTTACCCAAAATTATAATCTTTGAGATGCAGGCCTAAATTACTGATGAAATCTTCCCTTCCCTCTCAGTTTCTTTGATGTCTCTATCAAAAATAAATAAATAAGAAGGAAGAAAAATAAGCAAGTATTTAAAAAATGACTCTAAATTACTCACATCCAGATCTTTTTTCATAGAAAAAACCCATTTTTACTGTTTTTACTATATTTATTTATTTATTTATTTATTTATTGGATAGAGATAGAAAGAAATCAAGAGAAAAGGGGGAGAGAGAGAGGGAGAGAGACAGACAACACCTGCTCTACTTCAATATTTGCATAGCTTTCCCCCTGCAGGTGGGGACCAAGCTAAAACTGGGGTCCTTGCACATTGTAACATATGTGCTCAATCAGGTGCACCACCACCCAGCCCCACAAATCCATATCTGATAAAGCCAAAATGCATGGTTTTGTTTTGTTATAAGCAGCCTGAGATAGTTCTAATGGATTAAATTACTATATCAAGTGTTGGTTTTTCAAATATATAAACTGATCATTTCTTAATATTGGCTAGGCTATTTAAGCGAATTTTTTGGTAATTGCAACCAAGATCACCTACAATGCTTTTTAATATATATATATATATATTTAATTTCCCTTTTGTTGCCCTGGTGTTTTTATTGTTGTTGTAGTTATTATTGTTGTTATTGGTATCATTATTGTTAGATAGGACAGAGACAAATGGAGAGAAGAGGGGAAGACAGAGAGGGGGAGAGAAAGATAGACACCTGCAGACCTGCTTCACTGCCTGTGAAGCAACTCCCCTGCAGGTGGGGAGCCGGGGGCTCGAACTGGGATCCTTAAACCAGTCCTTGCACTTGATGCCACGTGTGCTTAACCCACTGCGCCACCGCCTGACTCCCGCTACTGTTTACTCTTTAAGGAAGGGGTTTATACCTGTGACTTGACAAGTCACAAATCCAAGTGACTTAAATTATAACCTATGACAATAAACACATGCTATTCTGTATACCAAGCTGTCTGATAAATGTGGATCTTTGAAAAACTTTCCCAGACTTCAGGGATTTACTTGCTTGTACAAGAGCACACTGGCAAGGCAGAAAGACAAAGATATGAAACATTCCATTAATAATGTCATGAAGCGTAAGTGACACAGGTTCCACTCATTTCAATTTGTTGAAAGAAAGGTTGGAGATTATTTTTGGTGAATCGTGCTTTCAGTTTCCTGGCATTAAATCTTCAACCTTTCTTGTATCTTGATTCCTCCCTCCTACCATTCTTTTATGCTAGATAATGGTCGTCAATATTGAGGGCTCTTTGGTTTAACCCAATAGAGATTAAAACCTTAAATTTATTAATTACCATTGATGTGACCTTGCATGACTTATTTATCTGAGCCTCTATTTTTCTTAAATGAATAATAGGGATGATAATGCTATAAACCTTTCTTATGAAAACTAAAATAAAGTAAACAAAGTGCTGAGCAAAGATGCGACATCTTTGGTAAGCAGATAAACTGTTTACTAAATGTTACTTATTTTTAGCTTTTACAAAATAAATGCCTTCTTTTATGTAAAGCTAATTCTTTTTTTTTTTCATAAAAAGGTAACACTAACTAAACCATAGGATAAGAGGGGCACAACTCCACACAATTCCCACCACCAGATCTCCGTATCCCATCCCCTCCCCTGATAGCTCTCCTATTCTTTATCCCTCTGGGAGTATGGACCTAAGGTCATTGTGGGATGCAGAAGGTGGAAGGTCTGGCTTCTGTAATTGCTTCCCCGCTGAACATGGGCGTTGGCAGGTCGGTCCACACTCCTGTAAGGATAATTCTTATATGCTTTGGATCCCGTCCCTTCCATCTTCTCAGAGAACTCGAATTATTATCTTCCATTTCCATTTCTTATTTTTACATTCAGGCTCTCACTAGCGACAATGATATGGAGGTGATGGGACCAGAAGCATAAGTGGAGGAACTGTCCTTTTTCAGAAGGAAAAGAGAGAAAATGGGTCTTTAGAATTCTGTAGGTGGGAAAATTAAGTTTTCCTGTTGGATAGGTACTACCTTCTCCTTCAAGCAATAGGCAAGATTATCATCTGCAAGTTAGACAGTTCAGAAGAGATTAAAAAGAGTGAAGATATACACTAATTATTACAGAGTGAGGAGAAAAGTATCACTACTAGGTAGTAATGTAGTATTAGTAGACTACAACTGATGACCATGAATATATACCGAATCCAGTATCTCCTGGAATTGCCCAAATGTTGGACCAGGTCCAACTGGAGTCTAGGGAAGGGATGGAGAGGCAAAGAAGGAGTCAGTGGATCATGTGGAGAGACATCCAAGAATCAATAGGGAACAAGTGGGACAAAAAAAAAAAAAAAAAAGACTTGAGGTACTAATGAAATTGGAGAGCAAACATGATAAACATGACATGCCTGTTGATTTCAAAAGTGAAATGAATTTAGATGATGGTAAAATCTAGAATATGATATGGAAATAGAAAGAAGAAATAGGTCATTGAAGACTGAGAGACCAAAGAACAGACTAGGGTGGTAGCTGAGCAGTTTGTTGAAGCAATAGCATCGTCCAAGTCGGTTGCAAATGCTGAAGTAGAGTGGAAGTCTAGGAGCCAGGTGCCAAATTCTAAAGAGAAAAGAGTAATATTCACTGTGTTCCAGAATGACAGAAAAGGGGAGAGGGTAAGCAAGGCAACGTCTACAGTGCAGCGTGAGCTGTATACGTGAGTAAAGAAACAATGAACTGGGGAAGTCAGGTGGTAGTGTGGCAGGTTAAGCGCACTTGCCACGAAGCACAAGGACCGGCAAAAGGATCCCAGTTCGAGCCCCCGGCTTCCCACCTGCAGGGGAGTCGCTTCATAGGCAGTGAGGCAGATCTGCAGGTGTCTTTCTCTCCCCATATCTGTCTTCCCTTCCTCTCTCCATTTCTCTGTCCGAGCCCACAATGATGACATCTCAATAATAACTACAATAACAATTTAAAAAACAAGGGCAACAAAAAGGGGAAAATAAATAAATATTTGAAAATTTCTAATAAAAAAATAAATAATGGACTGGAAGCAGCACTGGGGGAGGAAGACAAGGTCAAAAGTTCAACTGTGAGTTATCTTGGGTGTTACAAAAAAAAAATCAGCCCCTGTAGTATGAATCCAGAGTCAGGAATATGTTGTTAGCTATAGAATTCTAACTATGGACAAGGTGTGTACAAAAGGGATAATATAATCAAACTTCTATTTTATAACTTAAAAATAACATAGTTGTAACATTTTCAGGACAGGAGAGATCTGGCTTCAAGTAAAGACACATGAAAGAAGTTAGGAAGATTTGGGGAGATCATGCACTGGTAGCACATAGGACTTACACGTGCTTAATCCCTGGGTACCAATAGCCAAAACAGAGCAGTGCTTTGGTGAAGAAGAAGAAGAAGAAGAAGAAGAAGAAGAAGAAGAAGAAGAAGAAGAAGAAGGAGAAGGAGAAGGAGAAGGAGAAGGAGAAGGAGAAGGAGAAGGAGAAGGAGAAGGAGAAGGAGAAGGAGAAGGAGAAGGAGAAGGAGAAGGAGAAGGAGAAGGAGAAGGAGAAGGAGAAGGAGGAGAAGGAGGAGAAGGAGGAGAAGGAGGAGAAGGAGGAGAAGGAGAAGGAGAAGGAGAAGGAGAAGGAGAAGAAGAAGAAGAAGAAGAAGAAGAAGAAGAAGAAGAAGAAGAAGAAGAGAAGAAGAAGAAGAAGAAGAAGAAGAAGAAGAAGAAGAAGAAGAAGAAGAAGAAGAAGAAGAAGAGGAGGAGGAGGAAGAGAGAAAGAAAGAAAGAAAGAAAGAAAGAAAGGAAGGAAGGAAGGAAGAAAGAAGAGGGAGAGAGAGAGAGAAAGGGTTATAGAGACATTAAAAATTAAGCACAACTAGCTTCAAAATTGTTTTTGAGGGCCAGTGAATTAGCTCGCCTGAAAGGAGAAATACAATACTATTAGGCAGTAGTGTAGTATTATTAGACTAAGGCTGATGTCTTGTTTTGCCATGCCAGAGATCCAGGTTTGAGCTCAGTCCCTACCACAATGGAGGAAGTTTCTGTGTTGTCTTCTCTTCACCCCCACCTTTTCCCACCCCTCACCTCCCCTTCATTCTCTCTCTCACACAAAATCATCCTAGAGTGATGAAGCCCCAGTGATGAAAAAACAAAAAAAGATTTTGTAAACATTAATAAAACTGTAGCTATAAATGAAAATGTGGTAAGTGGAATCTCTATATTGTTTTCCAAGATTAAGTAATTTATATGTACTGCTATTCATACAAATATCAACTGAGGGGCAGAAATTATATACTTTTTTATCTATGCTTTAATCTTTAATAAATAAATCAAAGCAGGATCTAAATCCTTCTCTAATTATATTTTTAAAAGCCTCAACTCCAAAATTACATCTTAATATTATACTTCACAATAATTTGTCATTTTGTTCTTTTTCCAATACGGTCATGGAATACTAAAGGTTGTAACTTTGCATACTGCCACAGAAATATGTGTACATTTTGAGAAAAGAATCAAGTTATCTTACGCTACTGTTTGTTGTTTTCCCCTCAGAGTACTGTTCAGCTCTGGCTTATGGTGGTCCCTGGAGATTGAACCTAGGTGGAATCTCCAAGTCTCAAGCATGAAAGTTGCTTAAACTTCTATGCAATCTCCCCAGTCCCTAATTTACTAGTTAATTTCAATATAATTTTCCTTTTAAAAATTCATGAAATTATTATGATAATACTTATGCAATAATTTTAAGTTGAGAGGGAAAAAAAAGCAAAATAGCTTCAAACTATGCTCCATTTATTGTCTTGAGAGAATATAGTATTACAGAGTTTTATAAGGATAAGATGCCTCAAATTTAACAGTATACTGTTGTTTAAATCAGAGAAAAATTCCTTAAATGCTTAAGAGTATAAATGCTCAGTGAGTTCTATATTTTGAGTTGTTCTACCATTAATACCGTAAACCCTTTACTTTACTAATAGAAGCTTTAGCATTCATGCAAATCAAGGGCATGCTTTTGTCTTCCTGTTTTCATATTACCAAACCAGACTAGGCATAGTGTAGCTGTCCAAATCACAAAGTACTCATACCACATAATCTGTAATTTTTGTAACCATATATTCTAAAGGACCCATCGAGCTCTGAAAGGCAAATGCTATCATTCAAGTTCTAATTAGAAGCTACCTGGTTTTACAGAATGGGGGAAAGTAGTGTATTTCCTAAATATATATATATATATATATATATATATATACATATTGTTTATATTTATTGATTTATTTCCCTTTTGTTGCTCTTGTTTTTGTTGTTGTAGTTATTACTGTTGTTATTATTTATGTCGCTGTTGTTAGATAGGACAGAGAGAAATGGGAGAGAGAAGGGAGACAGAGACAGAGGCGAGAGAAAGATAGACACCAGCATACCTGCTTCACCGCCTATAAAGCGATTCCCCTACAGGTGGGGAGCCGGGGCCAAACGGGGAAACCCTTCTGCAGGTCCTTGGCGCTTTGTACCCTTAACCCGCTGCCACTACCGCCCAACTCTGGACTAAATATATTTTTTTTTACCACAAGGAACATCCAAAATAAATGTTCCAGGTATTTTCCTTTTTAAATTTTTATTTATTTATTTATTTATTTTGACTAGAGACAGAAATTGAAAGGGAATGGTAGAGAGAGACATCTGCAGTACCACTTTACTACTTATGAAGATTCCCCTCCCTCATAGTTGGGAACTGGGGGCTTGAGCTTGGGCCCTTGTACACTGTAATGTGTGTATGCACAACCAGATGTGTCACCAACCAGCCCCCCAAAGATTTTTCTGGATGTATCACTATACAAATAGCTCAAGCCCTGGCCGGCCTATTGAAATCATGTTCTAGTTTCTCTGTATACCTGCTTCCTCTTGATAAAGTGGGCAATAAATGCCAAGTCAAACACTCATGTCAATATATTTTCATTGTTATTGGCAGACATATAATTAACTCTGAGAATAAATGAAACAAGAAATCAATTTATGATTACTTCTTCAGCTCTTCCCATTAGTCATTTATATTATAATTATAGTACCACTTTTAAAATCTTTATACACACATACGCACACACACTCCATTTTGACTACATTATAAATCAATTTATTTCAATTACGAATTAGTATTGTATGAACTGTGAAACTCATATGTTGGTTTTATTAGTAAAATACAGTTGTATTATTTCCCATATGTATGAGTCAACTGAAATACAATGCAATTTATGAGGCTATTTTAATTAGCAATTTCAGTAAATACTTTAAAACAGTGTTAGGGATTTGTTCAGTTTTCTCTTAAGTATAAATATTTGAATCACAAATTATTGTATATATCACAAATTACATTTCCATTTTCAGCAGAACAGACTGCCAACAAAGAAAACACTACAATAATATGTTGACTCTCTTAAAAGCCTAGACCAGGGAAGAACAGAAGCAATCAGTGGCACAAGATGCTGGGTATTTACAGCAAATCCTAAGAAAGGGACTTTTCCAAGTTAACCCAATTACTAAATAATGTGATGATAACAATAACTATCCAGTGTCTTCTTGAACCCTAAGACAGCAGGAACCTCACAGTTCCACTATAGAGCCTGTATTTCCCCCGGAATCTTAGGGTGGGGCACACTTTCCTGCATGTTTCTCTCAATTCATACCAAATAATATTGCATCCACCTATCCCAACCTAATCAACACAAACGAGTGCCAACTCAGCATGCTTCACTTCAGACTGTGTCCAGAGACTTCAGGTGTGGAATGGCAGCCCTTAAGCTTCATCACTCAGGTGAGACCTTTCCTTTCATAGTATTCTCTAATTCCATTCCAGGTGGTTCACTACCTAACAAAGTCCCAAAACCTAGATATAGACCAGGTCCCATGAGATAGAGGATATGTTTACATGTGCCCATAAACTAGGGCAAAATATATACCTGAAAGCAAAAGTACACAATAGTCTGCAGTGAGTAGCCCCCAACACTTCATCTGCACTATTCCAGCCTTTAGGTCCATAAGTGTTCAACAAATTGTTTGGCTTTGTATGTTAACTCTCTTTTCAGCTACCAGATTCCAGATGCCAGCATGATGCTGACCAGACTTCCCAGGACAAAGGACGCCACCAATGCGTCCTGGAGCTGTTTCCCCAGAGACCCACCCTACTAGGGAAACAGAGAGGCAGGTTGGGAGTATGGATCAACCAGTCAACGCCCATGTTCAGCAGGGAAGCAATTACAGAAGCCAGACCTTCCACCTTCTGCACCCCACAATGATCCTGGGTCCATACTCCCAGAGGGATAAAGAATGGGAAAGCTATCAGTGGAGGGGATGGGATGGGATATGGAGATCTGGTGGTGGGAATTGTGGAGTTGTACCCTTCCTATCCTATGGTTTTGTTAATGTCTCCTTTTTAAAGTAAATAAACAAATAAACACTACAATAAGGGAAATGTTTTTCTTTTTTAAAAATTTTTATCTATTATTGGATAGAGATGGAGAGAAATTGAGAGGGGAGGAGACAGACAGAGAGACACCTGCTGCCCTGCTTTACCACTCATGAAGCTTTCCCCCTGTAGGTGGGAACCAGGGGCTAGAACCCAGGTCCTTGTACACTGCAATGTGTGTGCTTAACCAGGTGCACCACCACCTGGCCCCAGGAACCATTTTTCAAAGGACATACATAAAGAATAAAACTTACTTTTGACTTGTTCTCTGGTTAATATTTTTACTAATCTAGAGAAAATACACTTACAAAATACACTTATAAAAACTTGCAAATGTGACCTTCTTAAAATATTGCAGCAATGTAGATAAAATTATTGCAGGTACATTATGTGTGAATTTCATTACATGTGAATAAAAGGTTAAGTTGAGCTAAAAAGAAATTTTAATAAAATATGGGGCCCTAATCAGGAAGTACTAAGGTTACCAAACAGACATGATGGGCCTAGACCTCAAATAATTGCCTCTCTCCATTGTTACTGGTAATTTCTATCAGGAACAATACAACAGACCCCTCTGTGGGGCTCCATAGGACCTTGCCCTCAACTTGGATCAATAACTGGTAGAGAATGTTCCATCCTCCTAAGGGAGAATGGACAACACACTCTATGCTACACCTGAGGAAGATGGGTCAATATCGGGGCAGCCTGGAATGTTCCTACTCATGATCACAGAATGTGAGCTCAGATCTAGAGGGGTGGAGAGGTCACAGAGGCACCTAAGCTGAATATGGGCCCCAGATCACATCAAATCGATGGGGATTACAGTCAGCAATAGTTACATACCTTTCCCTTATTAGGGAGCTACTCTCTTCCCTGATGCATCTTTCTGGTCCTTTTTCCAGCTATAACATCATCTCCCCAGATAATAACTTGGATCCACTTGCATATCAGAGTTCAGGCTCAGGGGAAAAAAGAAAAGGAAATAAAAAAACTAGTATAGCCACAGGCCCTTTGGAATATAACTAAATATGCCTACTGGCTATCTACAAAATGGAGGACCCCCCAACTCTTCATCTGCACTATTCTAGCTTTTAGGTTCAGGATTGGTCAACAGTTTGTTTGGCTTTGTATGTTAACTCTCTTTTTAGCCACCAGGTTCCAGATGCCAGCATGATGCTGACCAGACTTCCAGAGAAGACAACCTCACCAATGTGTCCTGGAGCCCCGCTTCCCCAGAGGCCTTCCCCACTAGGGAAAGAGAGAGGCAGGCTGGGAGTATGGATCAACCAGTCAATGCCCATGTTCAGTGGGGAAGCAATTACAGAAGCCAGACCTTCCACCTTCTGTACCTCACAATGACCTTGGGTCCATACTCCCAGAGGATTAAAGAATAGGAAAGCTATCAGGGGAGGGGAGGGGATGGGATATAGAGATCTGGTGGTGGGAATTGTGTGGAGTTGTACCCCTCTTATCCTATGGTTTTGTCAATGTTTGCCTTTTATAAATAAAAAATTTTTAAAAAGAAACAAAAAAATAATAAAATATGCTATTACTCAATTTTAATTTTCATTCTATTGTTCATCTCAAAACTGTATCATGAACAAGTCATTTAGCCTGTTAGCTTCCCTCTTTACTTAGGAAAAACAAGAAATTCTGGGAAAATTATAGGAGGTAGTATAGGCGGAACATTTAGAAAAGCACCCAGCATATAAATGTTGCGTATAAATGTGTTCAGTAAATGTTGGGTATGCACTATCTGATTGTATATACCTTGCCAATTAGCTTCTGGTTACCAATTGTGAAAGTTTTTTGGTTTTGCTGTCAAGGTTATTACTGGGGCTCAGTGCCTGCACTACAAATGCACTGCTCTTGGAGGCCATTTTTTCCCATCTTTTTGCCTTTGTTGTTGTCATTATTATTGTTGTTGCCACTGATGTTGTTGTTGTTGGTAAGACAGAGAAATGAAGAGAGGAGGGGAGACAGAGAGGAGGAGAAAAATAGATGCCTGTACCTGCTTCACTGTTTGTGAAGCAACCCCCCTGAAGCTGGGGAGCCGGGGGGTTCTAATGGGGATCCTTACTCAGATCCTTGCGCTTCGCACCATGTGCATGTAACCTGCTGCGCTACCGCCCGGTCCCCAAAGTATCTTCATTATTACTAAATAAAAAGAAATTCAGGGGCCAGGAGAAGGAACACAGAAGTTTTCACAGCAAACTCTCATGCATGAAGCACTGGAGGTGCCAGGTTCAATCCTTAGCACCACCATAAGCCACAGTTAAGCAGTGGTCGAGATATTTATTTGTTTATATAAATAAATAAATACAATAAAAGTCACATCAGGCACTCAAAATGCTTTATTCATGGCATCAGCTAGTCATTCCACCATCATCAGTCAGTCTAGCATCATATCCCCCCGGGCTAAGCAAGAGCTAGGGTCTCCATGACTCAACATTTCAAATTCTGTAACATCCCTGAACTACTAATTCACTTATTCATTCATGCAAAGCATGATGGTCTGGATATTGGATACTAACTGTAGAAATAAAAATGGGTTAGGAAAGAAGGCCAAATATGTCACTTACAAAATAGTGAGCAATGAAAATACAAACAAAAATTCATTCTGGGAGTCGGGCTGTAGCGCAGCGGGTTAAGCGCAGGTGGCGCAAAGCACAAGGACTGGCATAAGGATCCCGGTTCGAACCCCGGCTCCCCACCTGCAGGGGCGTCGCTTCACAGGCGGTGAAGCAGGTCTGCAGGTGCCTGTCTTTCTCTCCTCCTCTCTGTCTTCCCCTCCTCTCTCCATTTCTCTCTGTCCTATCCAACAACGGCAACAACAATAATAACTACAACAATAAAACAACAAGGGCAACAAAAGGGAATAAATAAATAAAATAAAATATTTTTTAAAAATTCATTCTATTGTTTCTGTAATTTTTTATTATCTTTATTGGACACAGACAACTAGAAATCAAGAGGGGAGAGGATGTTACGGAGAGAGACAGAGAGATACCCACAGCACAGCTTCACCACTCACAAAGCTTTCTCCCTGCAGGTGGGGACCAGGGGCTTGAACTTGGGTCCTTGTGCACTGTAATATGTACATTCAACCAAGTGTGCAACCAGCTGGCCCGTCATCCTACTGTTTACTTCTAAGGTGGTATCTCAATGTTCTTTTCTCTGTATCTCTCCCCATCCCGTCACCTTCTGTCTTTCACCATCTATATAGAGCAGGGATGGGGATTCTTTTTCCTGCCAAGGATCATTTGGATATTTATAATATTCTGAGGTCATACAAAATTCTCAACTTAAAAATTAGCACTTAATGGGGCCGGGTGTTGGCGCACCTAGTTGAGTGCACATGTTACAGTGCGCAAGGACCCAGGTTCCAGCACACAGTCACCACCTTCAGGGGGAAAGCTTCACAAGTGGTGAAGCAGGGCTGCAGGTGTCTCTCTGTCTCTCACCCTCTCTATCCCTCCCTTCCCTCTCGATTTCTGACTGTCTCTCATATATATATATATATATATATATATATATATATATATATATATATGTATCCCATATCTACTGAGTTTTGAGTCCTGTCTCCAGTTACCTTGGCAGAGCCAGACCAAATGATTTTGATGGGTATATATAACCCTTAGACCAGACATTCCCCTCCACTGACCTAGAGGAAAGAAAAAATAAAGGCCACAAGGAGAGTGTAGTTATGCAGTTACTAAGCTCCAGTAATAAACCCTGTGACAATAGATAAATAAGTTTTCTGACATAGAAAGGCTTCTTAGATGATATCTTAGCAAGAACTGGAAGAGTAAAATATCACCTACCGAGGAAGGGTTTGATTATTCACAAATACATTTATTCTCAAAAAGGCCTGGAAATGTCTCAGTGGTTAAGATACAGTAGGGATATTCTGGCAAACAGATTTCAATTCCCCATCTAACAATGTTTGCTTAATTTATCTTTAGGAGATGATTATTTTTGTGTCTGTCTCCACCTATAGGAAGACCTTCTTTGTGGCATTCTTAGCTGATGTTCTCAGCTCCCATTCCCAGAGCTCAAAATGATCTCCCTTTTCTCACACCGTTCACTGATCAAAAGCCTGCAGTAGTTTCCTCCTATTCCCAGCCCTCGGCACTGACTAGATTTCTCTCTCAGTATGCCTAGGGCGTGCCTTTCTTTTGTTCACATCCCCTCTCAGCCCCCAAAGTTTTTCTTCTTCTATTTCTCTGGAATTCTCCCAACCCCTACCCACCTTTCAAACATTTGCTTCAAGAAGCCATCATATCCCCTTGCTTCTATTTAAAGTAACAGAACTTTATAAATGCTGCAGATAAAAAAGAAATGCTAGTGGGAAAATTACATACTTTTGGATTTATAAAAAAGAAATGTCCAAAATGTGGTAGAGAATTGAGAAAAGAGACGGATCTGAAAGTTAAGATTCAATTTGTTCAGCATTTCATAAGTTATTTGTTCTCTAATATCCATTCATCACTTGAATAATTATTCTTCCTATGACATTTCCTTTTAAATTTTTTTTTAATCTTTATCTATTGGACAGAGACAGTCAGAAATTGAGAGGGGAGGGAAAGAGACAGAGAGACATCTGCAGCCCTGCTTCACCACTTGCAAAGCTTTCCTCCTGCAAGTGGGGACAGGGGCCTCAAATACAGGTCCTTGCTCATTTCAACATCTTTGATCAAACAGGTGCACCACCACCCGGTTCCCCTCATCGTGCACTTGTGAACTTTTCAAATGTTAACCATTCCACACCGTGGACATTGAATTCTTCACTAAGAAAACTGGCTCCTTTAAGACAAGTTTCTATTAGAATGCAAGACGGCACTGGATCCAGAACTTTCAGTGTCATCAAAGAACACAGAACTACACTACCCAACACAGTAGTAGTGTGCTTCTTGCTGGAAGGGTAACTATTTCAACAGTCAGACAGCTTCAAAAAACTCAAATGAGCAGGTGTAGATAGCATAATGGCTATGCAAAGAGACTCCCATCCCTGAGGCCCTGAGGTTTCAGGTTCAATCCCCCTGCACCACCATAGCCAGAGGTGAGCAGAGCTCTGGTAAAAAAAAATAAACAAAATAAGATAAAATAACTCAAATTAAAGTTTTTTTAAGTGCTTATCAGTATGCTTGTCAGCAAGTACCTTAGATTCCAACCTGCTCTTCTCTTCATTCAACTTCTCCAATGCTTTCTTTATTTGCTCACGGTATCTGTTTATTTCCGACCGTACTGTAATAGAAATTAAACTTTTAAACACGCAGGTTTGTCTCAAGTCCCTCTTTCCATAGATGAGACAGACACTTTTCAGATGTCTTTCCCTCCAGTGCAAAGTAGACAACCCAGTTCTGATTTGGCCCTAGGGGGCTGGCTCCCTTGTGCTCCAACACCCACCTCCCCACCCCACCCCCCGACCCCCAACTCTGGGACAAGGGTCCCCCAGACCTGGACCAGAGCGCCCACCTTCTCGCATGGCACGGCGACTCTCCTCCGCCTGATGCTCCGAGAAGATGATGTGCTGGAACAAGGATTCTAAACTCATCTCCGTCTGCGCTCCCGCGGATCCTTTTTGAACCCTTTAAATATTTTATAAGCGAAGCTGGGGATCCTGGAAAGCACAACAGAAGGAAGAATTATTGTAGAGTTACTCCCAGATGGGCCTCCAGCTCCCTGTCCCCGGCGAGCATCAGCCAGGGCTGAGGGCCCAGGGTTCAGGCAGCTTCCCTCTTCTGAGTCTTTTTATGTTTCTTCTGTTTCAGGCGGAAAACTCTCTTTTGTTTGTTTGTTTGTTTGTTTGTTTGTTTGTTTTAAACCTCTTGCAGGAGTCGGGCGGTGGCGTGGTGGGTTAAGCGCACGGGGCGCAAAGCACAAGGACCGGCATAAGGACCCCGGTTCGAGCCCCCGGCTCCCCACCTGCAGGGGAGTCGCTTCACAGGTGGAGAAGCAGGTCCAAAGGTGTCTGTCTCTCTCTCCCCCTCTCTGTCTTCCCCTCCTCTCTCCATTTCTCTCTGTCCTATCCAACAACGACGACAACAACAACAACAATAATAAAACAAGGGCAACAAAAGGGAAAATAATAAAGTTTAAAATAATAATAATAATAATAATAAAACCTCTTGGAATCCGTGCTTCAGATCCTGTCCCAGTGTCAAGTGTTTTTTCCCGCCCCTGACTGGACGCAGCTCAGTTCCAACCGGGCCGCGGCTAGGGGACCAAGATGGAGGCCACAAGATGGAAACCAGCCCTCGGATGGGCAACCATGGTTAACCCGCGCCTTTGCTCAGCTCGGTCTTTTCCCCCTTTCAGCTCTCACTGTTTTTAGAGGAAAAGAGTTCACGAAGTGCCCTGTCTCTCGAGAAAACAGGAACTTGCCAACAATTCCCACCGACTGAACACCTGCAGCAAAACCTGGCTGGGCCTCCCGTTGTCAGAACTTAAACTACGGCGTCCGGTTGGGGTCATTTTGCGTCAAGGGGGTTTCATTGCGAAAGTGTGACTCCCAATAGTCTTGGCAACTTCCTGGGAAAGTCGAGGTGATCAGTATCTTAAAGTACAGTGTATCCCTGATTCTAAATATAAACTTTTGCAAAGTCTTATTCTTTGACTGTGGCAAAGACTGCTATAAATGTGCAATGTCTGACATTCCACCTTAATCATCCCTTTGTAATCAGGGTTTATCTTTTTTGTCTGCTTTAAAATTAATTATTGCCTTTTGTAATCAAGCTGCAGTAATATTAACACTTCAATATCTGCACACTATGTGTCAGAGACCAAAGTGGATGCTAATGAGAGTTTAAACATGAAAGGCACCTTTGATATATTTTTATGGGGGGTTTAAATTTAAAAATAAAATATTTTTCAGCTTTAGTGGTCAAAATGTTAAAATTATAGCAAGCATTTGACTTTATGAGTGTTAAACTGACAATGGTTAAACTTTAAAAAGTAATTTCTAGTTAAAACGTGTTTAGAACTGATCAACACAAATTCTGACACAAGATTTGTATAATAAATGTAATTAATATTTTATTAATGTAGCACAGTTAGTTAAAATTCTTAACCTAATCCAAGTTACAAAGAAGTGTAACAAAGTAGGAAAAATTTCTATAAATACCATTCAGAAACAAATATTGATGACATTTTGGCTGTTACATTCCAGTTGTTCACCTCTCATAACATTTATTCTTTACAAATTTGAAATTACTGTAAGGAATAATGACAGTTACTATTTATTGAGTATGTATGTGTCAGGCACTACTCTGAACGTTAGGATGATGATTCAGATGATTTTTGTTACCATCTTCTTAGTTTACTTGCAGGAACAGAGCAGCAAAATGTCTTATCAACATAGCATACCTACCTCTGGTAGCAGAGATCTGAAGCTTAGAAACCTGCGGTTAGAGACCATGCATTTACGTTCTTATTCTGTTCACTTTTTCTCTTCCTATGTTACCACATTTTACCATTCCATTGAAAACTCTTCATACATTTTATTGCTTCATCATCTTCTTTCATATGGTTGGATGTATCAATTTAGGTATATTGATATCTAAATTTGATTCTTTTATCTACTCAAGAGTGGAAAACAAAGCTGAAATCATGGTTTGAATCATTTTCTTTAAGCATTCATTTGGAAGCTTATGAAATCTGCCACAGCAGCCATCGAGGAAGGCTTCCAAAAGATAAATTATATTATTAATTAATATCACTCCCTTCAAGATTACTTCCCATGGACTTTCACAGGGAGCATTCTCATAAGAATGTTGATTTTCAAAAGCATGCTGCTCTCTAACATTCCGATTTTATTAGTTACATTCAAACTCACATTTATTATTAAGCATGCTCATTTTGTACTGAAACTTGGCAGAGGGAAATTTGGGCAGATTTTTGGGAAGCCTAGTGGCCTCACTCAAAGAGGACTATGTAAGAGAGAGAGCTGTTGATATTTCTGGAAGGGGATGGTGCAGAATGAGGGAAAAAATGACTTCACCTCCTGTAGCCTTCTCCACATCTCTAAATATTTTGCTGCATTTAAATTACAACTCTGAATCTTCTTAAAGGCTCCATAACTATAGGTTTTGGCAAGATCTCTTATTTTGTGCCATTTATTGAAGCAAACATGATTATGTCAATCCACAATTCAAAATCTAAGTGTTTATAATACTGGTGAAAGTAACATTTAAAATATTATAACATTGCTATCTTATATCTAGTTTTACTCAGGCTTATTTTTCTTCTATAGTGTTAAGATACTCTTGTAAATATGCAAGCTGATTACATTCTTTTTTTAATTTCTTTATTAGGGAATTCATGTTTTACAATCAACAGTAAAGACAATAGTTTGTGCATGCATAACATTTCCCAGTTTCCCATATAACAATACAACCCCCACTAGGCTCTCTGTCATCCTCTTTGGACCTGTATTCTCTCCCAACCCACCCCAGAGTTTTTTACTTTGGTGTAATACACCAATTCCAGTTCAGGTTCTACTTGTGTTTTCTCTTCTGATCTTGTTTTTCAATTTCTGCCCAAAAGTGAGATCATCCCATATTCATCCTTCTGTTTCTGACCTATTTCACTTAACATGAATCTTTCAAGGTTCATCCAGAATCTGCTGAAAATGGTGAAGTCACCATTTTTAATAAGTGAGTAGTATTCCATTGTGTATATATACCATGATTTGCTCAGCCACTCATCTGTTGTTGGACACCTGGGTTGCTTCCAGGTTTTGGCTATTACAAATTGCGCTGTTAAGAACATATGTGTACACAGATCTTTTTGGATCAGTGTCTTGGATTCCTTAGGATGGATTCCCAGGAGAGGAATTATAGGATCATAGGGTAGATCCATTTCTAGCCTTCTGAGAGTTCTCCAGACTATACTCCGCAGAGTTTGGACCTATTGACATTCCCACCACCAGTGCAGGAAGGTTCTTTTGACCCCACAACCTCTCTAGCATTTGCTGCTGTTACCTTTTCTGATGTATGACATTCTCACAGGAGTGAAGTGGTATCTCATTGTTGTCTTTATTTGCATTTTCTGACAATCAGAGATTTGGAGCATTTTTTCATGTGTTTCTCAGCCTTTTGGATCTCTTCTGTGGCGAATATTCTGTCTATGTCCTCTTCCCATTTTTCAGATGGGGTTATTTGTTTTCTTCTTGTTGAGTTTGGCAAGCTCTTTATTTATTTTGATTATTACCTTCTTGTCTGATGTATGGCATGTAAAGATCTTCTGCCATTCTGTGAGGGGTCTATTGGTTTGGGTAGTGATTTCTTTTGCTGTGAAGAAGCTTTTTAATTTGATGTAGTCCCATAGGTTTATGCTTGCCTTAGTCTTCTTTGTAATTGGATTTGTTTCATTGAAGATGTCTTTAAAATTTATGCAGAAAAGAGTTCTGCCAATATTTTCCTCTAAGTATCTGATAGTTTCTGGTTTAACATCCAAGTCCTTGATCCACTTGGAATTTACTTTTGTATTTGGTGAAATACAGTGGTTCAGTTTCATTCTTCTACATATTTCAACCCATTTTTTCCAACACCATTTGTTGGAGAGACTCTGCTTTCCCCATTTAGTAGTCTGGGCACCTGTGTTTAAGATTAGATGTCCATAAATGTGGGGGCTTACTTCTGGGCTCTCAGTTCTGTTCCACTGGTCAGTGTGTCTATTCATGTTCCAGTACCAAGCAGTTTTGATTACAATGGCCCTATACAATTTGAGATCTGGGAGTATGATGCCTCCAGTTCTGTTCTTTCTTCTCAGGATTATTTTGGCAATTCTAGGTCTTTTCTGGTTCCAGATAAACATTTGTAGCATTTTTTCTATTCTTCTAAAAATGTGTTTGGGATCTTGATGGGGATAGCATTAAATTTGTAGATGGCTCTGGGTAATATATTCATTTTGATGATGTTAAATCTTCCAACCCATGAACATGGAATATCTTTCCACTTCTTTGTGTCTTTTTCAATTTCCTTCAATTTGCTGATGCTGTCTTTGTGGCCTAACATATGGCCTATCCTTGAGAATGACCCATGTGGACTTGAGTAGAATGTGTATTCCAGTTTCTTGGGATGAATGACTCTGAAAATGTCCAATAGTTCTAGTTTATCTATCTCCTCGTTTAGCTCCCTCATGTCTTTTTTTTTTTTATTTTTATTCCCTTTTGTTGCTCTTTTTTTTTTTTATTGTTGTAGTTATTATTGTTGTTGATGATTTTGTTGTTGTTGGATAGGACAGAGAGAAATGGAGAGAGGAGGAGAAGACAGAGAGGGGGAGAGAAAGTTAGACACCTGCAGAACTGTGAAGCACTCCCCTGCAGGTGGGGAGCCAAGGGCTCGAACTGGGATCCTTAGGCCAGTCCTTGTGCTTTGCACCACCTGCACTTAACCCGCTGCACTACCACCTGACTCCCATCCTCATGTCTTTTTTTTAATTTTCTGCCTGGATGATCTGTCAAGTTGAGAGAGTGGGGTGTCGAAGTCCCCTACTATTACTGTGTTGCTGTTAATATATTTCTGTACCTCTTTCAGTAGATGTTTGTTGTATTTAGATAGCTTCTTCTTAGTTTCATAGATATTAATAATTGTTAAGTCCTCTTGATTGACTGATCCTCTGAGCATTAGTAGTATCCATTCCTAACTTTTAAAATTTAATTTATTTTAAAGTCTATTGTGTCAGATATGAAAATAACTGTTCTTGCCCTTTTTGTGGGCCATTGGCTTGTATGATAGTTTTCCATCCTTTCACTTTTCACAAATCTGTGTTTGTCTTGTTGAGTTAGGTGGGTTTCCTGTAGACAGCATATTGTTGGGTTGTGTTTTCTGATCCATCTTCCTACTCTGTG
The DNA here is from genome assembly GCF_950295315.1 of Erinaceus europaeus. Classification (NCBI taxonomy): domain Eukaryota; kingdom Metazoa; phylum Chordata; class Mammalia; order Eulipotyphla; family Erinaceidae; genus Erinaceus; species Erinaceus europaeus. The sequence continues at coordinate 11,325,883 of NC_080175.1, forward strand.
CCTTGAATAGGTGAATTCAGGACATTTACATTTATTGATATTAAATATTGAAGATACTTTAAAGACATTCTTATAGATTTTTAGAGTGTTCTGATAGCATATTTATGGTGGTCTGACTATTTATAGGAGAACTTTCAGAACTTCTTTGAGGGCAGGCTGGTGATAGTTGATTCTTTCAACTGTTGTTTGTCTAAGAAGGTTTTTATGCCTCCATCTAGTCGGAATGACAGTCTAGCAGGATACAGTAGTCTTGGTTGAAAGCCTTTGTCATTGAGCACTTGATAGATATCTTGCCATTCTCTTCTGGCCTATAGTGTTTGTGTGGAGAAGTCTGCTGCTAATCTTGTGGGTTTTCCTCTGTAGGTGACTATTTTTCTCTTGCAGTCTCAGGATCCTTTCTTTATCCTTATTCGTTTCCATTTTAAATATGATGTGTCTTGGTGTCTTTAAGTCTGGGTTAATTTTGTTTTGGAACCTCTGGGCTTCTTGATCCTTTATGTCTTTGATGTTGTCTAGACTAGAGAAGTTCTCAGCTATTATGTCCTGAAGAATGCTTTCTTCCCTTCCCTCTCTTTCTTCCTCTGGTAAGCCAATAATGCTTATATTATTTCTTCTGAAGTCATCCCATAGGTCCTGTTGTTGTTTTTAGTATTAATCTCTTTTTGAGGTCTCTTACTTCTTTTTGAGTTGTCTCTATTCATCTTCAGCCTCATTGATTCTATTCTCTCTCCCCTCTACTGTTTTCTGGAGCTCATCTATTTTGTTACCCTGTTCTGATATTGTTTTAGCTTGTTTAGCTAATTGTGTTCTTAGGTAGCTATTTCAGCTTTCAGCTCTCTAATAACCTTGAGATAATTAGTGTTTTCTTCCAGAGTCTCATTTGTTGTTTTTTGCATTTCTGATGACAATTCTCTCAAACTCTTTACTCACTCCTATGATTATTTCCTTAACTAGTGTTTGGATGTTGACCTCATTATTTTGTGCTTTAACCTTTGGGGGGCTTTTAGCTGGACTCTTGTCCTGGTTCATTTCTCCAATATTTCTTCTTGTATGTTTAACCATTTTTTATAGTATGGTATGAGGTCCCTCTCAGTACTTTTCAAATTACTGATCACTCTTGCCTGGATTGACTTGTGTCTAAGTATGGTACTTAAAGGGTTCACAGTTGTGGAAATTGACAGTTGTTTCAGTATTATTTAAATCCCTGATTTGGAGCACAGTTGTTTAAAAGCCTCTTTTGTTCTTTTTCTCCCCTGTAAGCTATGGGAGCCTGAGAGCTTTTAAACTATAAATAGGCTTCTTAGCTTAATCCCTGATGCCTGACCAAGAGATAAAGCAGGTTGAGTCAGAGATAATACAGTGGTTATGCAAAGAGTCTTTCACAGCCCCAGCACTGGGCCACCAAGGTATAGATCCTCTCCTGAGTTTCCTTGTTAGTTCTTTATCCCCTGGTGTCAGCACAGGGCCTCCCCCACCTCCATTTTGCTGCTCCAGATTCTGAGGGCAATAGCAGTGGAGACTCTCAGTTTCATTTGGTGAGTCTAAGGGAATCCTTTACTCCCTTCAGAGTCTTTTTGTTGGTAAAACAGACTGGAGGTGGTGTCTCAACTGATAAACTGCTGGACTGTTACCAGCCACTTAATCTCTCCCTAGGCTCCTCTCTGTCCACAAGCCACATGTGTTTGCACTCACCAGTGATTTGGTGGGTTCCTGAAGTCATTCTAGTCCTGTCTTGTTGCAGTCCCAGGTGGTTTTCTTTGGTATTCCTAGTTGACCCGGGAGAGGAGAGGAGAGAAACACAGCTGCTGCTGCTCTGTAGCCCCACCTCCAGAATTCCCCCATGATTACATTCTATAATGTTCAGAACAAGAGTGACATTACTTGAATTTATGCTAAATAAAAATTGTATGTGGCACAGTAAAACTAGACTATTATTTTCTAAAAAAAATGTAGATCTGAAAAAGTAACAATTCATCCAACAATTGTTTAATGAGTTTCTGCTATTCATTCAACAAATATTATTGAGTATCTCCTATGTGCCACATTTGAGAAACAACAACAGGATTTAATAAAAGCAGAACTACATAAAAAAGTATCTTTCTTCCCCCGGATATTTCTAACCTCATTGGAGAATTATTATATTTTTCAACATTTTGGCAGCAGTATAAACAACTGCTTTCAGATGTTTCAACAGATGTTCTTTGGAAAGAAAGCCAATTATTTGCATTATGATACCCACATATGATTCTCAGATCTAAACTTTCCATCTGTACATGTTTCTTTGAATTGCATACCTATGAAATAAAAAAGATAAGATCACTCTTTGTCTCTCAACCTCAGACTTTTCTTCATAATAACCTAGCACCTGGGTTATTGAGCCATCAGTAATTGCTTAGCTAGAAGGCCTTATATAAGACTATATTACTCTAGTGATTTAAAATGCATTTCCTCTTCTTAGATTAATGACTTCCCAAAGTTCTAAACCAGGCTTGCAAATACTCACTAGCCCAGGGCATATATATTGCAATGAAAAGAAGAAAAGTAATTCATTTAGTTTATAGGATTCTTAGGGCATCTGCCAAAAAGAAAAAAAAAATGTGGGTTCAACTACATTTAACAGCCATTTATTGAATATCTACTAAATGTAAAAAACTCTCTTAGGTACTATGGGGGATACAAAATTGAAAGATACAGATAGGTCTTGTCCTCCTAAAGGTTATTATCTATCAAACTGGACAACACATGCAGAAAAAAATCCTTGGTAGACTGTGTATGAGAGTTTCACTCATCTGCTATAGGAATATGGTAGAAGAAGATTAAATCTGATGTAGGTGAGTTGGGAAAGTTTGCCAACAGGGGGTCAAATCTGGGTTAAATCTTAAAGGAGAGTGTGACTTCAACAGGTAGTAAGTAAGAGAGAGAAAAGTTGAAAGCTGGATGAGGCCATTATTTGAAAGATATTCAGCATTCTCATATTTAGAATCAAGGACCAGGTAATGTTTCCTAGTAGGTGTGTGGCATGTTAGAATTTTTTTTTATGCAGTTAATTTGTTGCAGTGGATTAGAAGCATTAAAAATAAAGACACTAACAACTCACAATTACTAATAAATTATTACATATTACTCACCATCTGAGACCTTGGCATGCCTTAGTTCAACTCAGCAACTATATGTGATAAATGCTTTTATTCTTTCCATATTACAAAAAAATTGGGGGGGGGGGCAGTGGTGGTACACTGGGTTAAGTGCGCATAGTCCAATGCATGAGGGCCCATTCGAGGATTCTGATTCAAGCCCCAGGCTCCCTACCAGCAGGGAGATCACTCCACAAGTGGTGGAACAGGTCTGCAGGTATCTCTCTCTCTCTCTCCTTCTCTATCTTCCCCTCCCCTCTCATTTTTTCTCTGTCCTACCCAATAAAAAATGGAGAATAAATGGCCTCCCTGGAGGCAAAAAAATAGGAAAATCAAGACAGAAAGCTAAGTAAGTATAAGCCAAAACTACATACAGTAGTTATGAAGTAGCTGAATCAGGATTTGAACTCTGAGAGTCTTTTAAGGCAATACCCAAACCATCTCATTTACTGTGTCCAAAAACTAGAGAGTAGAAGAAGAGAGAAAGAAATAAAGAAAGAAAGAAAGATAGAAAGAAAGAAAGGATGGAAGGAAGAAAGAAAGAAGAAAGAAAGAAAGAAAGAAAGAAAGAAAGAAAGAAAGAAAGAAAGAAACTATTTCAACAGCTGTGTGTCACTTCAAGGCAGATACATTTAAAATTTCTATTAACAACAAATTAATATATTTTTGAAGACATTGTCAGACTTGTAGAATTTGCATTCATAATAAATGCATCTGTAACAAATTCAGTTGAATGCAATCTAAAGAAAACTAATTGAGAGTGAATTATGCCTTGTAAATGCTTATTTAGTTACATGTCTAATATATAAAACTGAAAAAGAAATTTGTATATAAAGTATTGTATTAGTTTCTTCATTATTTTATTAGTTTATTTATTATTTTATTAGTTTCCTATGGCTATTGTTACAAAGAACCACAACTGCCTGGTTTAGAATAATATAAATTTATTCTTCACAGTTCTAGAAGCAAAAACTCTGAAACCAAGGTTTTAGTTCTTTCTGGGCTTTCAACAAGTCTATCAGGTCTTCGCCTCTTTCTAGTTTCTAATCCTTCTTAGAAATTTCTGTTGTGTCTTGGCTTGTAAATTCACCTTTCCAACCTGTGCCATTTTTTCCTTAGAGCTCCCCCCATCAGTCTGTCTCTTCTTTCTTATAAGAACACCAGTCACATTGGATTCAGTATCTATCATTCTCCAGGTAGACCTTATCTTACATATAATTACAGTAGCTCCTCAAATAACACTGTTTCATCCCATGCCATTTCCCTATAAAGATGATGAGGAGAGAAAAATCCAGTGCTACATGGATGGAAATAACATTGTTTCAGGATCTGTTTTTGTTATATGATGTCTCACTTCAAGCCACTTTTAAAAACCTTTTAGAAAGTTAAGTGAGGACTTAAGGTGTTGTTGAGGGAGAGAAATCACCACCCAGAAATAGGAGAGCTTACAGGTGGAAGTGGAGCCTTTGCTTTTAAAGGGGTAAATCTTTGGGGCTGGTTCTCTTTCCAGGACTACCATGTGACCATCAAGCCTATAAGTGAGTACCCTTTTCCCTATCCCTCTACTTCTCTCTCTCCCTCTTCCTCTCCCATTCCCTCCCTCTCCCTCTCCCTCTCTGTCTCTCTCTCTTCATTCCCTAACATGTTTTGTTTTTAGTAAAAGTTTAATTTACCTGGATATCATGCTTTCCATCAATTCTCTGTTGTGATTGGTGTGACAGACTCTCAGAATGGGGGGCTGATGCTGTCCTCCCCCTTTATCCCTTTGACAGTGTGTCTGTAATGATCCTATTTTCAAAATAGTTTGTATTGTGAACTATCTGGCTTTGAGAATTCAAATTTGTGGGATATATAAATCAAATCATAACGGACTTCAAAATTGTCTTTAAGGTTTAAGTTACAGGAAATGGTGATGATTTTTAATAATTTATTCACTTGTTTGTTTCTGAGGGCTTGAGGCCCAGAAAAAGGCTTTGCTCCACATTCCTTCTTTCTCCTGCCTCCCCAAATGATATTATTGTGTGGTGGGGGATAATGGCTTATGGGACAATTGTTGATAGAAAATTTAGTTTCTTGTCTTCCTGTGATAGGTGTCTGCACACCACTCCCACTACCAATATTCTCTTCACCACCATGTTCTAGGTATGCATAGTCCTCTCCTCCTCCTACCTCCCCACTACTCTAGAACTTGTTTGCTTGCTGTTTGTTTTAATCAGAGCACTACTTAGCTCTGGCTTAAGGTGTTGTAGAAGAATGAACCTGGGCTCTGGGGAGGTGAGGTTCCAAGACACATTGATGAGGTCATTTGCCCAGCTCTTCTCATTCCTTAAGTTCACCTACAGGTGAGATCGTTCTGTGTTTGTTGTGTTTTTATGTTTACTGTTTTACTAGGGAAGTAACACTTTATAAGTTATTTGTTACATGAGTGCAACTTCTATTTTTTCCCCATAGGTGTCTGCCTACTACTTCCAACACCAAAACAGGCCTCCAACAGTTGCCAGTGCTGTGCCAGCACGCCCCACCCCAGGCTTTGCTGCCATAAGCCACATCCAGTCAGGTTTCACCTTGTGCATCATCGTCATGTCCTCCTTGTTTCTTGCAGCTGTTAAGTGACATCATTCTGTATTCATCCTGCTCCTTCTGGTTGATCTTACTTAACATGGATCCTTCAAGTTCCCTCCAAGATGAGGCACAGGAGATGATCTCATCATTTTCGATAGCTGAGTAGTACATAATTGTGTATATGTACCACAGCTTTCTTAATCAGTCACCTGTTATTGGGTACCTGGGTTGATTCTGTGTTCAAGCTATTTCAAATAGTGCTGCTATAAAGATAGGTGAATAGACTGACCACCTTGGATGGGTGCTTTTGTTTTCTTTGAATAAATGTTTTAAAGAATAACTGCTGTGTTATGGGATAGGTCCATTTCTGTTTGTTTTCAACCATTTTATCTGTTTTAGTCACTAATGTATTCTTGGTCCATGTAATAATTACTTGGATGTTTATAAATAATTGATTATTTAGTTGTTGAATAGATTCAAATGTAAGCCATTCATATATTACACTGTATTGTGACTTCAATGGAAATTTCTATTAATTTCAGTGAATGACTCGTGGCTTTGAAGATCTGGTATAAAACTGAGTGTTGCTCCCATTTTCTTTGCATTATTCACAGTGACTATTCGGAAAGTTGGAAAAAATGTTCATATATATGTAAGTGTACCATAAATCCTTTTTTCTTCTTAAACAATTTGCTAAATTGTTCATTTATCAGGATCAAAGTATTTTATGCTTCCAATGTTCAAATGATATTAGTGACTTTAGCACAATAATATTACATGATTAAAAACTAGACATTGCCGTTTTATTCTCCTTTCATGATGCCATAGACAGTTCAGGATGGTTTATCATAGTTTACATGGCTCATAAACCTTATCTTTTACTTGACATTGCAGGTGTGTTGATAATAGAATATGGATCCTGTAATATGGTTAAAGGAAATAGCTAATTGTTATCTAAATAAAAGAGTTCATTAAGAAACATTTTAAACAGAGAATAAATTCATTGTTTCCTTGATAAGTAGTTCTAGAATATGATTTAAGAGAATAAAAAAAATTTAAATATCCAAAGCCAAATAAGCGAATATTATAAATATTAGAATTGCTCAAGTAGTGTATATGTCATGATGTGAAATTTATAGTCTCATGATTCTGTCCCTGTTACAACTCAAAGTTCTGCTTATAATATGTGTATGCTTCGTAACAACTTGATTATCTGCCTTTACTATTTCCTTTTTAAATGTTTTAACACAGAAAAAAGCAGGACACAGTTGGTATCCTGTACTCTGTTGTGCTTTAACCTCAAGAGAATAAATGCAAGGATTGTGAACATTGGCTCCAAACAGTCATAAAAAAAGATTTATAGCAGTATCTTGGAAGAAATTAATAAAACCTAAGAGAACTTGTCAGGAGAATGTGCTAAAGATGATTTTTACTTCAGTAATTGTAGTATTTTAAATGCTTTCATTTTATTTTGTGATATCTTTTATCTTACTTACAGATGCTATTACTCATAAAATGGGGTATTTCAGTCGAGAAGTATGTAACTGTAAATGAGACATAATAGTCTCATCTAGATGTATTATAGATAAAGAGATTCAGATCTTCTATTTCATAGTATAAGCTGGTTACCACAGAGGATAGCAAAGTTAGTTACCTCTTCCGTGAAGGACAAGCTATGATATTTCACAGGATTGACCAAACACATGGTCTGTCCTTTACTCAGTCTCAGCATTGGATTCAAACTCTGCTGTGCTGGTTGACCAAACAGACTGTGATTCTCTGCCTTGTGGATAGCAGTTAGATTTTAGAGTGAGAAGAAGGGGGGAAAAAACCCACAAATACACATTATTAAAAAAAAAACACAAATACACAATTGACTCTTTCATCTTCAAAATATTATTGTAACATTCTCAAATCTTCTTCTCTGACTTTCTTAGAGCTCTCTTACAAATATCCTTGTATAATCTGTATAAATCAAAATGACCTCATACTCTCATATTCCATAATTACATATTCAAAGTTCCCTTTGTTGTGAAGGTGACATATTCATATGTTTCAGGGGTTAGGATGCAAATATCTTCAGGAATCTTTATTCTGTCTACCATAGTGACTATATGTTTTAAGTACATGTTAAATACATAATAATTATGCATATATATACATATACATATGTAAATACACACACACACATATATATATATATATTGACATCGATAGGCTTTATCACTCTGGGAAGAAGTATTTTCCTTCTCATCCCTGGGGGTTCACTGTGTGTTTTTATTCCAAACAGAGAGACAAAGAGAGACACAGTAAGGGAGACTACAACACTAAAGCTTTGTCCAGTGCAGCAGAGAGGCCAGGCTTAAACCAGGTTGTGCACATGTGAAAGCTCAGACTGACTTTGGTTTCAGATAGAAAGACAGAGGTAGAAACAGACAAAGGAAAAGACACCATAACAATGAAGTTGCCCCCAATGTGGTGGGGGCCAGGCTTGAACTTGGGTCACACACATGGCAAAGGTGCAATATCCAGATGAGGCAGTTTGAATTACTCTATATACCAACGCCGAAAATGGTTGTTTATCTCTCTTGTGGGCCTCTGCAGGACCTTGCCCTCCATGTAGAACAACAGTGGTAGAAATTGCCCTGCTCTCCAGAGGAAGACAGGGTCAACATACTCGTACTACTAGAGGAAGACTGGTCCTGAAATGAGAGAAGCCTAGAATGTTCCTAGCTATGACCATGGAATGTGAGCTTAGCCTGACAGGGATGTAGAGATTACACAGGCTCCTGTGCTAAATATGAACAGACATGGGCCCTAGGTCAGATCGATGGGCTTTACTGTTAATATTTATATACTTTTCCCATGATTGCGAGAGCTTCTTTCTGCCCTTATCCAGCTTTCTAGTCCAATCCTTAACTCTGACACCATCTTCCCAGACATATTCCTAACCTATGCATGTTAGCTGTGGGGCTCAGTCAAAAATTAGTAAAGTCATGGGTCCCTTGGAATATACCTCAAATAAACTTCTTCCAACACACAGACCCCAAATTTCATCTGCTATACTTTTACTTTTAGGTTCCTGATTAATAAACAAATTGTTCTGTTTTATATCTTAATGCTTTTCAGTCACCAAGTTGCAGCTGCTACCATGATGGCAACTGACTTCCCTGGGCAGATGACCTCACCAATATTTCCTGGAACCCCACCTCTCCACTAGGGAAACATAAAAACAGGCTGGGATTATGAATTGACCTGTCAACGCCCATGTCCAGCAGAGAAACAATTACAGAAGCCAGACCTCCCACCTTTTATTTTACCCCATAAAGATCTTTGGTTCATACTCCCAGAGGGGTAAAGAATCGGGAAGCTTTCAATGGAGGGGAGGGAATATGGAACTCTTTGAATTTGAATTGCCTCTATAACTCAATGCTCATAGAACTGCTTGAGATTGGTAGAAAGCTTTCCATGGTGGTCCAGGAGGTGGCGCAGAGGATATAGCATTGGACTCTGGAGCCTGAGGTCCTGAGTTCAACGAGCACATGTGTCAGAGTGATGACTGGCTCTTTCACACTCTCCTATCTTTCTCATTAATAAATAAATTAAATATTTGGGGCCAGCTGGTGGTGTACTTGGTTGAACACACATATTACAGTGTGCAAGGACCTGGGTTCAATCCCCTGCTCCCCGCCTGCAGGGGGAAAGCTTCATGAGTGATGAAGCAATGTCCCCTCCCTCTCAATTTCTGACTGACTCTGTCCAATAAATAAATAAAAATTAAAAAAATTTTTTAAGTTTTCCATTATTTTTTTTCTCTCATTTTCCAAGGTTTCTGAATATGGGATGATCTCACTCTAAGGCAGAATTTGAAAAACAAGATCAGAAGAGAAAACACAAGTAGAACCTGAACTGGAATTGGCGTTTTGCACCAAAGTAAAAGGCTCTGGGTTGGGTGGAGGGGAAGAGTACAGGTCCTTCAGAGGATCTAGTGGGGATTGTATTGTTATATGGAAAACTGAGAAATGTTTTGCATGTACAAACTATTGTATTTAGTGTTGAATGTAAAACATTAATTCCCCAATAAAGAAATTTAAAAAAAGAGCAACAGCTTGTAGGTAGCAATAACCACCTGACATCTTAATTTTAACCTGTGATATGACAGAGCAGTATCAATGACAACCATTGATACAATACATTGTAACAATCATTCATACACTGATCTTGAATCTACTATATTTAGATTCAAGTATTATACTCATCTTTGTTTAAGGCATTTAATCATTTACCCCATTGTTTATTCTGCTTCCCGCCTGAGCCCCTTGAGATCTCAAATTCCAGATGTTTTGTAATAAACTTTGCCCAAAAAAAGGGAAGGGATTTTTGCTGGGTCACACTAACTTACCAACTTCATTTTTTTTAATTATCTTTATTTATTTATTTGGATAGAGACAGCCAGAAGTCGAGAGGGGAAGGGGGTCATACAGAGGGAGAAAGACAGAGAGACACCTGCAGCCCTGCTTCACCACTTGTGAAGCTATTCCCCTGCAGGTAAGGGCTGGGGGCTTGAACCTGGGTCCTTGTGCATTTTAACACATGCACTCAACCAGGTGTGCCACCACCCAGCCCCAATTTACCAACTTCTATAGCAGTGTGTGTTCAGGACTGACACTTCAAGGCTTTCAGTCAGAAGTAGAACTCTTCTCTCTGAATAATCTCTCAAGGTATCTTGCAACTCCAGCCACAGCAATATGATATTCAGCTTCTGGAAAAGTGCCAGGCAAAGAAAAAGTATCCAGTAGCTGTGCAGAATTTAAAAAGTGGATGAAGCACACACAGTACAAAGCACAGGGACCCTGCTCAAGGATCCCAGTTAGAGGGCCCCACTCCACACCTGCAGGTGAGGTTCACTTCACAAGTGGTGAAACAGGTCTTCAGGTACCTATCTTTTTCTCTCCCTCTCTATCACCCTCGTCCCTCTCAATTTTCCCAGTCTTATCAAAAAAAAAAAAAAAAAAGGCCATAGGAGTAGTGAATTCAAAGTGCAGCCACTGAGCCCCAGCTATAACCATGGAGGCAAAAAAGGAAAATTAGAAGTCTGAGCATTGCGCACCTGGTTGAGTGCACATGTTACCATGCACAAGGAACAAGGACCTGGGTTCAAGCCCCTAGTCCCCACCTGCAGAGGGGAAGCTTCACAAGTGGTGAAGCAGGGTTTCAGGTGTCTCTGTCTCTCTCCCTCTCTCTACCTTCTTCTCATTTTCTGCCTGTCTCTATCCAATAAATAAGTAAAAGATAATAATTTTTAAAAAGGGAAAATTCGTGGCAAGAAGATAGTTTAGCTGGTAGTGTGTTGGACTTAAAAGCTCCCACTTTCATTACTCTGACTCTTCCCACATCTCCTCATTCTCTCTTGTGAATTTCTCTATTTCATGTAAAATAAATAGTTATTGGTATCAGTGATGAGCATCCAAATATTCCTTTTAGAAAATGCTAGAAACAAGTACTCATTTCAGCATACGTCTTTCATTTTGATAAATTGTGATCAGCTGCAACCTAAATGGTCAACTCAGTTTAATTCTGGGCCATGTGGTGACACACCTGGTTAGGCGCACATATCACCAAGCACCAGGACCCTGTGCGAGCTCCTGCTCCCCACCTGGAGGGAGAACGCTACATGAGCAGAGAAGCAGGTCTGCAGGTGTCTGTCTTTCCCTCCCTCTTTATCTCCTCTTCCCCTCTCAATTTCTCTCTGCCCTGTCAATAAATAAATAAATAAAAGGAAGGAAGGAAGGAAGGAAGGAAGGAAGGAAGGAAGGGAGAGCAAGCTCCCAGGAGCAGTGGATTTGCAGTGCAGACACCGAGCCCCAGCGATAGCTCTGGTGGCAAAAGAAAAAAAAATAACAATAAGGATTTGTATTCCTATGTACTAACAGGGTTGCCAGAGTCACCAAATTAAAACACAAGGTTGTTAATGAAATCTGAATGTCAGATAAACAATGAGTAACTTTTTGTATCTACATCTCAAATATTGATCAGATATTCTAGCTATGATGTTGCATTGCATTGTAGCTGAGATAAATAACTACTTTGTAAAGATTCTGTGGTTGGGTAAGCACACATAGTATGAAGCGCAGGGATCCAAGCAAGGATCCAGGTTGGAGCCCCCATCTCTCCACCCGGGGGGGGGGGTGTCGCTTCACAAATGGTGAAGCAGGTCTGCAGGTGTTTTTCTCTCTCCCTCACTATCTTCCCCTTCCCTCTCAGTTTCTCTCTGTCTTACCCAACAAAATGCAAAGAAAAAAAAAAGGCAGCCAGGAGCAAGGATTCGCAATGAGCCTCAGCGATTAAAAAAAAAAATCTGTGGTTGTAATAATGGTATTACTGAGAAAGAGAAAGGTTTTTGTGAGCTTGTATTCAAAACAGGTGTAGAGAAGGGTAAAAACCCATTGTCTAGGATTATAGTCTTTTTTTGATCATGCATTTCTGTGAGTGAGTGAGTGAGTGAGTGAGTGACCATAAAGAAGAAAGACTAAAATTCAGCTTCTCCTAAATTCTTCTGTGCTACTGGGGAACAGTAATCAGCTAGGATAAAAATCTGAAGAGAAGTTCAATGAGGCAAGGGCTGCAACCTTCATATCATCGCAAACACATTCTGTGTTGCCAAGCCTAGACAGGAGAGGAAGAAGAGAAGGAGACACTCCTGCATGAGAACCTTGCTAATTAACTTTAGGAGAAACCCCCCATCAGCCCCAAAAGCTACTTTCACTTTATGTTTGTAAGCCTGATCTGAGTGTGTTCTGTGTAATTAAAGGTCTATTTTCATGACATCCTTTTGCTCATGAAGGAAATCACCATTTTTCTTTAAAAAAAAAAAAAAAAGGAACAAGACTGCTGAGTTCATTTATCCCTGATCTGAAGAATCTACCAGTGCTTTTTTCTTTTTTTTTTTTTTTCATTAAGCATTTAGATACTACCTGACTATTAGGTCTGAAAATACCAGATGGAGCTTGGGAGCAGAGCAGATGCTGTTGTCATAGAAACGAGATACTACCCCAGCTCCATGCAGCTGCCATCTTTTTATGGTCTTTCACCGTGAAGAGTTCTGATAAGAACAAATAGTGATAAAATATAGAGATTTTCCTACTCCACAACTCCACCTGCTTGCCCACTTTGGAAAATAAAGCTAAATTTCAAATGTTGCACAGAATAATCATTAATATGTCCCTCAGTTGACCAAAAGCCTAAAGTTATAGAAAAATGATCTGGTTTTCAGACTTGTAGTCAGAGTACAACTGGGAAACCCATGCTTTGACATCATCTTCTTCCCCAAACAGCGATGATGCACTGCTGTCCCACGATGAGACAACAGCTTGTGTACTCAGGGGAGCCTCAGTGTTGACATTTCTGGAAAATGCAAGCTAAGTAATTACAAACTCTGCAGTGTCTGCACTCAGCTGGAGGGAAGAGGGCAGGAAGGTTGACCTCGCGTGGTTCTCTATTCCCCACTGTGGCCAACAGAATGCTGAGCACGGAGGAGAGGCTTGATGACTTCCTTTGGCTTCATGTCCAACCCAAAGAGAGCAGTTAATGGTCCAGGTCCTTCTCTAATGCTCTTTCACATGGGGCAGTTCAGGAGTTCTCAAGGGAATAAGATGATGGGAGAAGTGTTGAACATAGATAGGGCCAGGGCAATGGGAGAGAATGAGAGAGCAAGAGAGGAGACATTGCAACACTGTCCTACTCACTCATGATGCTTATCCCCTGCAGCAGCTCCCATCTAATAAACCAGGGCTTGAACCCAGGTCCTCACACATGGACACTCTAGTGGGCCCCTTGATTCTTATTTTTAAGATAGTACAGGAAATCAAACCCAGGGGCTCAGAGCATGCTCTGTTACTGAGCCTCTTCCCAAGACCGGTCTTTAATTATTTTGTTAAGGAAGAGAAGAAGCACTGCTCCAGCATCCAGGGAGTTGCACTGTGTTTTTCCTCTGTTGTTGTTCTGTAGATTAAACCCAGGACCTCACATATTCAAAGTTGTACCACTAGGCCACCTTCCCAGCTCACAAACTTTATTATTTTATTGTCCACATTCTATTTCACTAGGCTAAAGGCAAAATGCTGGCAAATCTAGTTCCCCCTACAAACTCTAGAGAAGAATCTTTCCTTTTTCTTCTTCCTCACTTCTAGTGCCAGTTGGAAGACTTGGGGATACCTGTTCCCTTCTTCCTTTTCTAAAGTCCAAAATTCAGAATCTTACTTGCATCTTCTCTTGTGATCAAAGCTCTTTCTCTAATGAGATGCCTACCTTCCATATACACATCACCTAGCTAATCTATTGCTAGGATAAACTATCCCCCTCAAGACTTAATTTAGTGATATCTATCATTTCTCTTCTGCCACATAAAATAAATTTTCACAGATTCTAGGGTTTGAAACAGAAATCTTTAAGGTTCATTATTCAGTCAACCATGGTGTACAAACTCAGGTAGTCACCAGAATTATCTGGGAAACTTTTTGAAAAGAATGCTTCCCAGACAACTTCCTTAGAGTAGGCCTATTTGTATTTCTTTCTTGTGTCTTGGAGCCCCACCTCCCTAGACTCCTGTCCCACTAGGGAAAGAGAGAGAGAGGCTGGGAATATGGACTGACTTGCCAAGACCCATGTTCAGTGAATAAGCAATTACAGAAGCCAGACCTTCCACCTTCTGCACCCCATAATGATCCTGGGTTCATACTCCCAGAGGGATACAGACAGGAAAGCTATCAAGAGAGAGGATTGGATATGGAGCTCTGGGGGTGGGCATTGTGTGGAAATGTACCCCTCTTATCCTATAGTCTTGTCAATATTTCCATTTTATAAATAAAATTTTTAAAAAAGGGAGAGAAACAGAAAGAAATCTGCAGACCTGCTTCACCACACATGAAGCTTCCCCCCTGCATATAGGGACCAGACACTTGAGCTTATCTCCTTAGGCACAGTAATGTTTTTTGTTTGTTTGTTTTTATTATTACTATGATTACTTTAATGTTTTATTTTTTATTAGTGATTTAACATTTATTTACAAGGTTGTAAGGGGTATAATTGTAACAGGGCTATAATTCCATACAGTTCCCACCACCAGAGTTCTGTGTTCTATCCCCACACTTCCCTTTTGTTTATCTTTCTGGGAGTATGGACCAAAATTCAACCTGTTTTTTTTCCTGTTCCTAGTGGAATAGGGCTCTAGGGAGGTGAGGTTCTGGGACACATGGGTGAGGTCATCTGCCCTACGATTCGAATTCCTAGCTCCCACCTGGGAGCACATCCAGGTGTGGAGGGACTTCACAAATAGTGGAACAATGCTGCAGTGTCCTCTCTCTCTCTCTCTCTTTCTCTCTCTCCCTCCCTCCCATTACTCACTTTCTGTCAGAGAGAGAGAGACTATCAAGACAAATTCAGTTGGAGTTGTACAGGTGCCAAGCTCCAGAAATATTTTAGCAAAAAAAAAAAAAAAATCCAGCTTTTTGTTCACCTAGTAGAGCTTACATATTATCATGTGTGAGGACCTGGGTTCAAGTTCCAGGTCCCAGTTTGCAGCAGGGAAGTTTCATAAGTGTTGCAGATGTCTCTCCTCTCTCTCTCTCTCTGTTTCTCACCATGTATAAAAGTCAGTAGGGGGGGGAGTCGGGCTGTAGCGCAGCGGGTTAAACGCAGGTGGCGCAAAGCACAAGGACCGGCATAAGGATCCCGGTTCGAACCCCAGCTCCCCACCTGCAGGGGAGTCGCTTCACAGGCGGTGAAGCAGGTCTGCAGGTGTCTATCTTTGTCTCCTCCTCTTTGTCTTCCCCTCCTCTCTTCATTTCTCTCTGTCCTATCCAACAACAACAACAATAATAATAACTACAACAATAAAACAACAAGGGCAACAAAAGGGAATAAATAAATAAAATAAATATTAGAAAAAAAAAGTCAGTAGGGTGAGGTGAGAGAGCATAATGGTTATGCAAAAGACTTCCACATCTGAGGCTCCAAGGTCCCACACTACCATAAGCCAATGCTGTGCAGTGCTCTGGTAAAAAAAGAAAGAAAGAAAGAAAGAAAGAAAGAAAGAAAGAAAGAAAGAAAGAAAGAAAGAGAGGGTCGGTAGGTAGTAGCGCAGCAGTTTAAACGCACGTGGCATGAAGCGCAAGGACCGGCCTAAGAATCCCAGCTTGAGGCCCCAGCTCCCCACCTGCTTGGAGGGTCGCTTCACAAGCAGTGAAGCAGGTCAGTAGGCACCTGTCTTTCTCTCCTTCTCTCTGTCTTCCCCTCCTCTCTCAATTTCTCTCTGTCCTGTCCAGCAACAACAACAGCATTAACAACAATAATAATAACCACAGCAAGAATAAACAAAAAGGGAAAAAAATGGGGGGAAAAATGGAGCAGTGGATTTGTAGTGCAGGCACTGAGTCCCAGCAATAACCCTGGAGGCAAAAAGAAAGAAAGAAAGAAAGAAAGAAAGAAAGAAAGAAAGAAAGAAAGAAAGAAAGAAAGAAAAAGAAAGAAAGAAAAACAACCAACACATCAATGGCCACTGGGAATGAAGGAGTCATGTAGGTACAGAGACCCTGTGATAACCCTGGTAGCAAAATAATAAAAAGTATTTATTTGCTGGTCTTGAAAGATAGCTTTCCCTGTAGAGTGCACCATTTACCATGTACAAGGACCTGGGTTTGAGCCTTAAGCACCACAGGAAAGCACTATGTACAAAAGGAGGCTTCATAAATAAGCAGTTCTATGGCTTCCCTCCGTTCTCCCCCCCCCACTCTAGCTCTCTTTCTGTCTCTTGCTCTCTTCCTCTCAGTCTCTTTCTATCTGAAATTTAAAGGGAAAAATATCTACAGAGAGCAATGGAATTGGCAAGCACATACAAGACCCTGACAGGAAAAAAAAAAAAAATTTAATAGTATGTGTGTGCCTGTCTGTGTGGAAGCACAGCCCCCAAGGGTCTTCATATTTCCACAGAATGTCTTCAGTCAGTAGTTGTATCCCATGAATAGGGACCAGCAAATTTTCAATTCAATGTTAAAAATATCAAAATTGGGGAGGTTGGGTGGTAGTGCACAGAGTTAAGCGCACATAGTGCAAAGCTTAAGGACCTGCACAAGGATCTGTGTTCAAGCTCCCAACTCCCCAGTTGTGGGGGGGAGGCGGGGTTGCTTCACAAGCGGTGAAGCAGGTCTGCAGATGTCTATCTTTCTCTCCCCCTCTCTGTCTTTCCCTCCTCTCTCCAGTTCTCTCTGTCGAATGCAACAATGGGAAAAGATGGCCTCCAGGAGCACTGGATTCATAGTGCAGGCACTAAGCCAGAGCGATAACCCTGGAGGCAAAAAAAAAAAAAATCAAAATTGTTTGCTAATGCTTCTCTCAACATTTAACATCTCTCTTGATATCCAGAGTCACCTGTTTTTTTTTTTCCTCAATGAGACCTTTCTACCTACTGCCTCAGAATATTCTCTGCCATCTTAGATTCTTCTACGTTGTTCTAAGAGCTCTTAAAGTTGCCTATTTTGCCTGATTCAAGAAAAATGGCTGTAGTGGAGAGGGGAAAATGCCCATGCGGTATCTTTAGAACAACTGTAAATATTTCATCATTTCTTACTAAACATACATTATTTACTTAGTAATGTAAATATTTCATGGCCTGCAACTGGCAATTTTGGAATCCATTGGTGGGCTTGGAGAAATCTGGTTCTGTTCAGAAAACTATAGTGCCTACCCAGCTCATATTTAACTTGCATAACTCTTTTAAAAAGCATTTAACTCTCAGAATGAAGGGAATCACAGAATCTATTTTTCGAGAAGGGAACTCAAGGACTTAACTCTGAAGCAGAGGCAAGACATTTGCATGAAAGGACAGAGTTGGATGTTCTAACAGCCCTGAGTTTGCCTCCAGCACAGGGTGACAACATGATGTAGCTACCTGTGCTGAGCAGGTCTCATTTCATCCCGTGCAGAGAAAGCACAGGTATATCCAGGAACTGCTCATTTGAAAGCTCACAATCTGGTTGGGAGTAGAATCTGAAGGGAAGGAGTTCACCACACACAGAGAGGCAGTGATTGCCCCCCCACCACACACACACACACACACACACACACACACACACACACACACACATACACACACACACACACGTTTAAGGTTTAGGATATATATATTTGGAGCCATGCACAGAACACAAAAATACTGTAACTACATAAAATGACTGTGTGTCAGAACATTCAAGCCAAATTT
The DNA here is from genome assembly GCF_950295315.1 of Erinaceus europaeus. Lineage (NCBI taxonomy): Eukaryota > Metazoa > Chordata > Mammalia > Eulipotyphla > Erinaceidae > Erinaceus > Erinaceus europaeus. The sequence continues at coordinate 11,343,835 of NC_080175.1, forward strand.
TCAAATGTAGACCTAAACTGTTTGGAGATATCGTTTTTATTTCCTTTCCTTTTCTTTCTTCCTCTCTTTCTTTATTTCTTTCTCCCCCCCCCCTTAATTTCAATTACTCTATAATATAGAGGTCATAGGAGCTGCCATCATTCTGAATTGCAGCCTGTTTCAGAGGTTGGCTGTAATCCAAGAGGTTGCATTATTCCAAATTGCCTGTCAAAAACTGTCAAAACACTGCCATTATCAAAAAGTAGTCCTTTTAAATAATTTTCTCACTCTTTTCCCTGAAACTGTACTGGTATTGAGCCTTAATATCATAGCTCATAGTCATAGCAAGTGAAAGCCTTTCAAATGAAAAGTAAGGGAGAAAAAAAATCCTATTCGAAAGCAAAGCACACCACACAAAATTTCTTGGTAGAATATTGAGTCATTTGCAGGAGCCATATCCCCCAAAGCAATATCCATTGCTAAACTACATGTGAAATGGTAAGCAAAGAAGGCAAGAATTATTAGTTCTAATAGTACAGCTTCTTTTTAATGTGCAACACATGGAAAGAATTCTACAGTAGGACCTAGGCCCATCATCTCCACAATTCCCTTATTCTCTCCTTCCATACATATTTCTTAATGAAAAAAAAAAGTTGAATCTTACAGATTATTAACATCTATCCTTTTGACTCTATCAATATGGAAATTGATACCTAGGCAGCTGTCTGATTTATCCCAACACATCCTGACAGAGTGATGTGAGGTCTGTACTAATTTAAATGCACCTTCTAGGATGAGAGATATGGCTGTGTGGCTTGAGAAAATGTGTGATCCTGAAGTTCAGTTCCCTTCACTGCTTTTGCTGGAGTGATGTCTTGGTTCTGCTTCTCTCTCACACAATGAATAAACAAATCTCTTTTTAAAAAAATAAAATAGGAAGATGTCAGGAGATAGCTCACCTGATAGAACAAGTCACTATGCATTAGTTCCATGACTTTAAAGCACAGTATGGGAGCACCTTGCTCAGATGAAGTTTAGTGGTGTTTCTCCTCTCTCTCATGTTTTGCCTCCAGGGTTATCACTGGGGCTCGGTGCTTGCCCTATGAATCTACTACTCCTGGAGGACATTTTTTCTCATTTTGTTGTCCTTGTAGTTATTGTTGGATAGGACAGAGAGAAATCGAGAGATGAGGGGAAGACAGAGAGAGAGAGAGAGAGAGAGACCTGCAGACCTGTTTCACTGCTTATGAAGCGACCATCCCTGCAGGTGGGGAGCCGGCGCCTCGAACTGTGATCCTTGGGCCGTTTCCTTGCGCTTTGCACCATGTGCGCTTAACTCGTTGCGCTACCGCCCAGCCCCCTCTCTTTCACTTTCTATCTGAAATAGAAGAGTCCACTAGGAGCAGTGGAATCATTTCGGCGGGAAGCCCTGGTGGCAAAAAAACACCAAGTAAAAGTAAAAGCAAAATAAATGGGGCCGGATGGTGGCGCACCTGGTTGAGCGCACATGTTAATAGTGCACAAGGACCCAGGTTCGAGCCCCCAGTCCCCACCTGCAGGGGGAATGCTTTGCAAGTGGTGCAGTAGTGTTGCACGTGTCCCTCTTTATCACCCCCTTCCCTCTCGATTTCTGGCTGTCTCTATCCAGTAAATAAAATAACGATAATAAAAAAATTAAAATTTTATTTAAAAAAGTAAAATAAATAAAAATGGAGGCCAGTAGTACGCTTATCCAGTAGTATGCATACTTTACGATACTGTAGGACTCAGGTTCAAGCCCCCAACCACCAGACAGAATCATTATGTAAAGAGGAAGTTTTCATGAATGATGGAGCTGTGCTTGGACCCTCGTCTCTATCTCTTTCTCTCACTCTCTGTCTCCCACTCTCTACCTGGGGAAAAAAAGATTTAGGGGGTCAGGCTGTGTGCGCCGGGTTAAGGGCACTTAAGTCAAAGCAGGGGGGTTGAGCCCCCTCCCCTCAATTGCGGAGGGGCGGGGTCACTTCACAAATGGTGAAGCAGGTCTGCAGATGTCTCTCTCTCTCCTCTGTCTTCCACTTCTCTCTCAATTTCTCTTTGTCCTGTCCAATAAAACAGGGGAAGGGGGGTGCCAAGAGCATTGGATTGTAGTGCAGGCATGGAGCCCCAGCAATAACCCTAGAGGCAAAAAGAACAGAAAAATATAATCACACAGGTGATGCCCTGGTCATAAGTAAGTAAATAGTATATAAGTAAAATAAAACAATTAAATACAACTTCCAATCTCTTGTGAATTTAGAAATCCAGTTTCTTTATCTTATTATTATTAATTAATTAATTAATTAATTTTTTTGCCTTAGACTTGACCCTAAAAAAAATCCCCTTATTTAGTTTGGGGGGGGAAGCTACCTTCAAAAGAGAAAATCCTGCCACCTACATTTTCTTGACTAGAGATTTCATGTTAAAATTTCAATCCTCACAAAGAACTTTAGCAGCTATTCTGTTAAAACCATTTATCTTTCAAGCAGTGTAAAGTGACAAAATATTTTTAGAGAGACTGCTCTTACTTTGAGTCATTGCAATTCAGTCAAAGAATTAGGAAATCAACAGGGTAATTCAGTCCCACAACCACTGTGACAGTCGTATTTGTCAACAACTTGTTTTCAGAAGAAATGGAACTCAAAGAAAATGCATAGCTTCCAAATTCAGACAAAGTAAGACACAGAAATATGTCTTTATCCTATTAGTAGTATACTAAAGCAAAAAATTTAATGGGCAGGTGAATTCTTTTAACAGAAAGACAATGATCTGAACAAATGTAGTAGAAAGATATTTCAAAATTGATCCACAGCTGTTGGGGATGCCAGTAAACTCTGTAATGGTGTTTGATCTCATTAACAAACAGCTCAAACTCTTCAGCTACCATAAAATACAAATCAGCAGTAGACATTCTCAGAAGCCGTATATCTCTCTGACCCAACTTCTGTTCTTCAATGAACTATTTTGTTTAATCCATTAAAAAAAAAAGATTTTTTTCATCACCCCTGAATTGTGCAAATGGGCTCCCCAAAGAGCAAGTTGGGTCTTATTTTCCTGATGTAAAGAAATTTCTAGGGTTTGGGGAATGTTCCTCTAAAAATCACTGACTAGCTATAATTAATTCATCATCAACAAAATATATCATTCTTGTGAAGACTACTATTCCCCCAGAATACACAAATAAAACATGTGGAGATGTCATCTTCAGTATTTGGCTCATAAACACATTTAATTCACATGAATGTAACTATATTTTTTTATCCCTTCCATATAAGGAAACTGAAGAGACACAACAAGATTAAATTGCTTGTCTGGGCTACAACCAAGTAAGTACTCAAATTTAAGCCATCTGGCTCCAGAAACCTTGTTTTTACTGCACATATAACACACAGGCGCACACACACATTTTTACAAATGCCTAAGTAGAATTACACATTCACATTAGTTTTCATGGATATGTGCTGGGATAGCCTGAGGGTGCTTCTTTCTGAGCTAGTGCTCTCTGGGTTGGAGAGAACTCAACTGGAGCCAATCTAGGCTGCTGCGTGGGAGAGGGATCAGGAACTCATGCCACACTAACTTCGCAGGAGATACACTCTGGAATGGAACCCTTGGAGCCGGAAAGCAATTTCCAAGTATCTTTAATCAGAAGAGCAACTGTTTTTATACTCTCCAAGTAGGGTGGAAACAGGATGTGACATAGAGAGGGTGGAGTGAAAAGTGACTGGTGGAAGATCAGGGTGTGACAAGGAGAGGGGGCGGAGCAGGTGAGAATTCTATCACTAAACCACCAATGCCCTGGAGGGAAGGTGGTGCTTTATGTAAATGTAAAGTGACTTATGTAAATAGACCACAGCTTTGAATGGGATCAAATTAATCTCATACAGACATACTGGTGTTTAAGCCAGGGAGAGCTGGCATATTATCCAACAGATATGTATGTATGATCAATGTTTCCTTTTTTCCTTAGAACACATATATCAAAATAGAATTTCAAAACAAATAGCATAATTACATCTTGCTTTAGAGTATATTCAAATACTGTATTTGTGTTCCACACAAAACTACATCGATGACATTAAAAATAAAACATAGGAATCAAAATAGAATTTCAAAACAAATAGCAGAAAGATATCTTACTTTCAAGTCTATTAAAATAAAGTATTAAATATTGTCCCATGGAAGACCACATCTATGAGATTTAAGAGGCTCTTGCAAAATAGCTCACTTAGACATGCTCTGCTTTGCTGTGCTCAGATTGGAGCCCAACCCTCATAGTATTGAAAGAAACTTTGATGTTGTGGACTCTGACTCTCTCAGTCTCTCTCTTCCTTACTGCTTAATCTGACTCTATAAAAACAAACAAACAAACAAAAAAGTTATAGTTGGGTGCCGAGTGGTGGCTTACCCAATAGAGTGCACACATTATCATGTGCAAGGACCTGGATTCAAATCTCTACCTACAAGGAGGGAAGCTTCATGAGTGATAGAGCAGTACTGCGGGCCTCCTTTTCTTACTATCTGTCTCTGACCCTCTGTCAAAAAGAAAGGAAAAGGAAATAAAGAGTGACTGCTGAGAAAGGTAGCAAGTCCCAGCAAAAAAAAAAAAAAAATGATTATTTAAAATTAATTGATTTCTGGATACTAATACTTCTAAGAATTCTGAGGTGGAGGATAGGGTCACCACAATTATTATCACTGTCTCTGTTTTATCGATTTAGAAACAGAGGTTCCAATTTGCTGAAATGTGTGAATAGAGTTGACTGTAGACTCAAGAGCTCTGATGTTGGTTGAACTTTTCTTTTATTGTACTTTTTCTTGTGCTTTTTATTGATTTATTGTATATAGAGAGAAAAGAATTGAGAGGAAAGTAGGATATAGAGAGGTAGAGTGAAAGAGGGAGACCAGCAGTATTGCTTCACCTTCCATAGAGCTTTGCCCCTTCAGGTAGGGACCAGGGACTTAAAGGAGGGTCCTTGCTCATTGAAACATGTGAGCTTTACTGGGTGCACCTCTGCCTGGCCCTCTGATTAGCTTTTCCTTAAGGGAGAAGTTTAAACATATCCAGATTCTTTGTTCAATTAGGAAAATAAAAACTCTCTCAACTTCATTCATAGAGAGAGAGATCAGAGTAGATATAGCCAAAGACCATTATAATGGAATTTGAATAAAGTTGATCTAAGGAACCAGTATTTAATTGTATGTGAGGGATAATGGATTTTACACATCTTGTGATTCCTGTTTATTTTGTTTTGGAAAATAATAATAATAATCTAACAAATCTCAAGGGTTCCTGCTAATTTTGTTGTAAATACAAAACATGGTGTAACCCAAGCCTGTCCTCCCAAGTTCATGCTGCTTTTTTTCTAAACCATATCTCTCATTTGTACTTAATCATCATTGCAAAAGATAGATGACCAGAAGTAAGCCTGTCTTGAACTATTAGCTGTCTCATTAAATCACAAACAGATGACATATCCCTTTGCTATGTGTATCCAGCTCCAAGTGCATTGAAATGATAGGTGTGTGAACTAAGACATGGGAAATTCTGCTCACAAAGCACACAGACCTAACCACATGTTTATTTTCAATTTGATACCTGCAATCCATCACAATTTATTCATTTGCATTAACTGAGATGAATTATAATGTTTTAAAACAGTTGTGTATGAAAGGAAGGTACAAAAATGTCTGAAAGTTTTGCATTTATGTTCCTACTTCTTATGTGTCTCATAAAGGAAAGATTCTTACCCCCCCAATGGGTTTATAGCCAGTTTTGAACCATAGGCTGCTCCATTGTTAACTCATACTACCCATAAATGAAATATTTAGGCTTTCATTTACCTTATAAAAAAGGTTATACAGTTCAAGTGTGAGGTTAAGAATTAGCAAATGATTTTTTTTCACTTTAATGATACACACACACATAAACACACACACACACATACACAGAGGGAGGGAGGGAGAGAGGGAGAGAGAAAGTGAGAGAGACAGAGAGACAGAGAGATAGGGAGAGAGAGATGCAGCCTCACCAGAGCACTGCTCAGTACTAACTTATGGTGGTGCTGGGGATTGAACCTGGGACCCCAGAGCCTCAGTCATGATAATCTTTTATATGATCATTATACTATTTTCCCAGGCCATGCTAGCAAATACTAAGACTCAATGCAGAAGAAGCAAAGCATTATTTTAAAAGTGTTTTTCAGTGGCCTAAAGGTGGCACACTGGTAGAGCACAGGTCACCATGCTTAAGCGCCCAGGTTCAAGTCCTGTTCTCCACCGTCAGGGTTGTGGTGAAAGCTTCGCAAGCAGTGGAGCGGTACTGCTGGAGTCTCTCCTTCTCTCTCTTTCTCTCTCTCTCTTCCCCACCCACCTCAGTCTCTACCAAATAAAAGGAGGGAAAATGACCACCAGGAGTAGTAGAGTCATCATGCAGGCACTGTGCCCCAGTGATAACCCTGGTGGTTAAAAAAATTAATTAAGTAATAAATTACTTAATTTTTTTAAAGTATACTTCAGATAAGGGAGGAAGTTCTGTGGTGGATAAAGGAAAGGCTTTGTGTTATGGATTTCTGAGTGTTAATATTGTGTTGACATCACCTCCCTCTCTGTCTACAACCAAATTTCCTTTCTTTCTTTCTTCCTTTCTTTCTTACTTTATAAAGTGGAAATATTGACAAGACCACAGGATAAGAGGGGTAAAAGTCCATACAGTTCCCACTATCAGAGCTTTATATCCCATCCCCTCCCTTGAAAGCTTTCCTACTCTTCATCCATCTGGGAGCATGGACCCAGGATCATTATGGGGTGCAGAAGGTGGAAGGTCTGGTTTCTGTAATTGCTTCTCCTCTAAACATAGGTTTTGGCAGGTCGATCCATACTCCCAGCCTTTTTCTCTCTTTCCCTAGTAGAAAAGGTATCTGGAGAGGTGGGGTTCCAGGACACTTTGGTGAGGTCATCTGCCCAAGGAAGTCAGGTTGCTGTCATGGTAGCATCTGGAACTTAGTGGCACATAATGAAGCTGGAGGGCCAAATTCTTAAGATGTCCAATGGATTTCCCTGCTTGATATCTTACCACCTTTCAGCCACCAAGTTGCAGATGCTGCTATGATTCCATCCTGACTTCCCTGGGCAGATGACCTCACCAATGCTTCCTGGAACCTCACCTCTCCAGAGCCTTTCATTAGGGAAAGACAGAAACAGGCTAGGGGGTATGAATTGACTCACCAATGCCTTTGTCCAGCACAAAAGCAATTACAGAAGCCAGAATTCCCACTTTCTGCACCCCATAAAGAATTTTGGTTCATACTCCCATAAGGGGGGGTGGGTGGTAGGGGAAGATGACCAGAGGGCTCTGAACTCTTAATTCTATCAAGACCCCGAGAGAGAAGAGGAAAACAGAAAGGACATTCAGCAGTTGTATTTGTTATAGGTGTGACTTAGAAAGGAAGAGAAGGCAGGACCAGGACCGTAGAGAAAAAGGGAAAGTATATATATATATTTACAAAAATAAGTCAACCCATATCCGCAACCTTGGGAGAACTACTGCAGTTTTCAATGGAGGGAATGGAAACACAAAACTCTCGTGGTGGGAATGATGCAAAATTATACCCCTATTATCTTACAATTTTGTAAATCAATATTAAATCACTAATTTACAAAAAGACATCCAATGGCCCAGGTTTTCCAGGAAAAGAGGCTGATGCCCTTTTCTTTATTATTTACAAATAATAAGAGAATAAGCAGCACTGAAGGTGGTTTGTGGGCCCTCTGGTGATAGCCTAACGTGGATCACATGCTCCATGTTATGACATGTAATGACATTGTCAAGGTCATGTTTAAGGAACACTGTAATGAAAAGAATAACAGATGAACTAGATAGTACCAAGCTAGCATCTTGATAAAATGTCTACTTCTGGGGTTCATACCAACCAGGGACAATACTTTACCATTCCATTTCTCTGTTGATTTCAAGATTATATTTATATCAGGCACTGTGTAAAGCATTTTTTCCCCATAGTATCCCTTTTAATTAAAGAAGAAAAAAAGTACTATCTTTACTCCCATTTTAAAACTGAGGTTCTAGGGAAATTAAGTTTTCATTAATAAAGGGTGGTGATAAAACTGAAACTGATGGGGTTTTTTGCATTTTTTTCCCCAGTTTTATCCATATGTGGTTCATTTTGTGGACTTTTAGATGGCATGTTTTCCCTCTTCAGCTTTCTGCATGCATTTCTATGAAACTCTTGTTTCCATACAGATTCATAATGTTCCCTTACGAGTTTAAAAAAAATAATGCTATTTAATCTTCAAGGGAGCTTTGAAGGCTAACAAGCTAACTTGGTAGTTTAAGAAGGAGATAATGGGGGGTGGGGAGTGCTGAGACTTAGTTCCTGCAGATGCACTTTATTTTGCAGTTGGTACATTCTTGAATAACTCTTTTAAAAATAACCATCGCTCTCCAACAACTATTTATTAACCTCTCACAAGGCATCAGATGCATGTAGACACATGGGTTTTGTCCAGCGAATTTGCTCTCCAAACTGAAACCTTCCTCAGCACCCCTCCACCCACCCACCCACCCCCACTACCACCACCAAAAAGGAAGAGGGAAGATTGGGGTAAGAGAGAAGAGAAAGGTTTTTGTTTTCCTTTCTTATCAAGTTTAATTTTCTCAAGTTGAATTCAGGTGCTCTGGTCTTTCTTGATTCTGTCTAAAAACTATTTTCCCATCACTTGACATTATGTGGTCTCTGGAATCAAGAGTCTTTTCTCTTACAAAAAGGCAGCAATGGCCAAATTTCCAAAGCCAGGAGAAAAGGAAAGATTGAGACAGTTTTCTCAATAATTGCTTCAATCCTCTCCCTTGTGCTAGCTGTGGAAACTTGGCCAGCGACTGCTAAAGATGCAGGATTGATTTCCCCCCTCCCTCCTCTTACTTGTTTCCTCTGCCTAAAAAGCTGTTCTTCTTCTTCCTAAGTTATCACACTCCCTCTTGCTTTCAGGGTCAGATGCCAAATCTCTGGGAACCTTCTCCTGACATCCCTCTCTCCTCACTTCTCTGATTACTATTCGTTCGTTCCCTCCATCCTCAGAAAAATTTAGTCATCTTGTCCTGTTCGCCCCTTAACACTTTGTTATCCCTTTCCTGACTAATCAATCATGCTGTGTTATAGGTAGCTATTTGCTTCTCTCTGTTCCTCTAAAAACTGTGAATTTTCTGAAAGCAGGGAATTATGTATGTGTGTGAGGTGGGGAAGGGGAAAGACTGAGAAAGAGAGAAAGAGAGGAAGAGAGACCAGACTGCCACTCTACCATTCATGTTATCCTGTTTATTGTTGTCATTTTTGACTCACATGTAAGTATGCCTTCTCCTGCTAAGCCACTTCCTGGTCCCATGGGTAAGGATTCTTTTACTTATTTATTTTCTTCTTCCAGGGTTATCCCTGGGGCTCAGTGTCAGCACTAGGAATCCACTGCTCATGTGGCCAATTTTTTTTTTTTTTTTGCATAGGACAGAGAGAAATTGAGAGAGGAGGGGAAGACAGACACCTACAGACCTGCTTAACCGCTTGTGAAGCAATCCCCCTGCAGGTGGGGAGCCAGGGGCTAGAACTGGGATTCTTCAGCTGGTCCTTGTGCTTCATACTTTGTGTGCTTAACCCAGTGCACCACTGCCTGGCCCTCTTAATGGTCTTTTTTTTTTTTTCTTGCCTTCAGGGTTATTGCTGGGACTTGGTGTCTGCACTATGAATCCACTTGCTCCTGGAGGCTATTTTTCCCCCTTTTGCTGCCCTTGTTTATTGTTGTTGTTGGACAGGACAGAGAGAAATCTGAGAGAGGAGGGGAAGACAGAGAGGGGGAAAGAATGATAGACACCTGCAGACCTCCTTCACTGCTTTTGAAGCGACCCCCCCTGCAGCTGGGGAGGGGGCCTCGAACGGATCCTTAATGCTGGTCCTTTGCCGGGATAGCCTGAGGGTACTTCTTCCCGAGCTAGTGCTCTCTGGGTTGGAGAGAACTCAACTGGAGCTGATCTAGGCTGCTGTGTGGGAGAGGGATCAGGAACTCGTGCTGCACCAACTTCCGCAGGAGATACACTCTGGAACTCTCGGAGCCGGAAAGCAATTTCCAAGTGTCTTTAATCAGAAGAGCAGCTGTTTTTATACTATCCAAGTAGGGTGGAAACAGGATGTGATATAGAGAGGGTGGAGAGAAAAGTGACTGGTGAAAATCAGAGTGTGACAAGGAGGGGGCGGAACAGGCGAGAATCCTATAACTGAACCACCAATGCCCTGGAGTGCTTTATGTAAAAGTGATTTATGTAAATAGACCAAACCTTTGGATCAGTAAATCCCTATATAGGCATATGGATAAGAAGAAGCCAGGGGGAGATGGCAACTACCCAACATCTCCCCCTTTCTTTTTAACTTTTTGCCATAGTATCAGGAGTGTGGGGCACTTTGTGAGGCAGGGAGACTGATAAGAGGCACACCTTTTTTGGGGTTCTACTGTCCCTCCTTGCTCAACCTCTCCGTGGAGAGAGAGACTAACAGGATTGACACACCCCTCAGGCTCAAGCCCTTCCAAGCTCAACCATATCCTCACAATTTCCCAACATCTTCCTCTTACTTAATGGCCATATATAACTGGGTCAATGTCTGTAAAAGGCTTCATCTCTGTCAGGGGAATAGCAGTATAGGGGTGAACGGAAACCTGTTGGGAAGAAAGCAGAATGATAGTGTGTAAGTGTCTTTAAAAAGAACTAGCACAAGACGGAGGGATAAGTAAGAGTAGCAAGAGACAGAGTGAGCCTGATGGGTGGAGGAGTGGGGGCCTGATAAGCCGAGGGGCTAGAGGGGTGATCTGGTATTGCAAAATCCCGAGTCAGCTGGCGGTAAGTTCTATGAACTGCTATAGTCATTCTTCAAGAAGTCCAGCAGTATAAAAGGAGTGTCCAGAAAGTTCTATAGAAGCATCAGTCCAATGTCAAAGGCCAGGAAATAAATGCCACACGTCTATCTTGATGGAGGAGGACGGCCACCGGAACTTTTCTTCTCTGTAGAAAGTGACCTGGAACCGCCAAAACATGATGGGCGAAACAGAAGCAGGAAGAGCAGACACCGATGATTGAGAGAAAGTCTTGTCCTTCGGAGTCTGTGAATCAGGTTCTCTAGATCGTGTCAGGTCACATCATGGGTTTCAGGGGATGGCTGTAATTGTGGGTGATGTCAGAGGTCAGGGGTCCAAGATGGATTTCTGGGGATTCTATATGAGCAGATGCTTCTTTATGCGAAGGCTTGTCATAGCTGTAGTCAATTACTTATGAAAAAACTTTGTAACAAATTAGAAGTTTACTACAATTGATAACTCAATGATTATAACTGGTTTAGGTATCTTTATAATTTTGTGTAAAGGTCATCTTACGTGACCTCATGTAGCAGTCTTTATATAGCAAAGTTTTCATACCGAGTTTAAGTTACATATATTGATTCTTGACTATTTTTACATTGGGTTTTTAAGCAAACTCAGGTTACTAGAGTTAACACATTTTAGTGGCAATTTTTTTTTTTTGGTACATTTACAATATCAGATTGATGCCAAATTTGTTGTGGATTAATTTCCACAAGATAGCTTACAGGACATTTTTGGGGGCCCTCCAAAAATGTCCTGTATAGAGAATCTGTATTTTAACTTAGGAGATGAAGAATTGTCACATTGAATATTTAGAGTTTTACCTTAAACACTCAGTTACTTAAATGAATTGATTTTACCTCTTCTCGTAAAAATGTAACTTCGAAGTTACAATTTAACTGTTAAGTTAATGTTTACCAAACTTGAAACATGCATATTAAACATATAGTTTATAACACACAGGAGGAGAAAAACTTGTAAATAAGATATATCATTTCAAATGTGAATTTAGAACTACTGTCATAGTTGAACCATCTTTACTCACACAGTTTAAGACTAAACATTTCATATTGGTATCAAGACTTAAAAAAGAAATCAAAAGGGGGAATGAATAATTTATGGACTGTTTCTGGACGTCTCCAGAAACCATGGCTGCGTCCAGCCGTTTGATATAAAGTCAGTTAACTTTCAGAGTACTCTGAGCACAATGGGTCATACAAAAATTTTGGTCACTCAATTTTTTTTTTTTCACTCACTCACTCACTCACTCACTCACAAAACACAACTGGCCAGTCATAGCATAAAACATTCATTCGGGGGGGGGGGGAAGTTCTGTGAATCAGATTTTTTTTTTTGATTCTGCCATGCTGTATTATGGATCCTGAGGTACATCCTGTAGCCAGTCCTCTTGCAGTGTTTCTTGTTCTTCAGGGATATCAGCGCCATCATGTTGGTATTGCCGGACATGGCGGGCAGGAACCCAAACAGGCTTGGAGTAATTTTGTGGAAAAATACATGCGAAACCCCTCCCCATAGTCAACAGGGGGTCAGGTCCTTTCCAAATTTTATCAAGTGGGTCTTTCCATTTGACTTTAATAGCTGGGAGGGTGGGTGGTGTTTGCCAATGAAGAATTATAGGAGGTTGGTTGGAGTTTTTGTAAATATTAAAGAGATTTAATGTAGTTAAGGCTTTTGCCAGCTGGATATTAGGGGGGTACATTTCCCCTTTTTCTTTATTTAATTGAGCCTTAAGAGTTTGATGGGCCCTCTCAACAATGCCTTGTCCCTGTGGATTATACGGAATGCCTGTAGTATGAGTAATGTTCCAGAGGGAACAAAAATCTTTAAATTGTTTGCTGGTAAAAGCAGGTCCATTATCCGTTTTAAGTTGAAGAGGTAAGCCCATTACAGCAAAACAGGAGAGCATATGGCTTATAAGCTTTTTTGAGTTTTCTCCAGTCTGAGCTGTAGCCCACATAAACTTAGAGAAGGTATCAATTGAGACGAACACATATTTTTGTTTGCCAAAGTTAGGTATGTGGGTAACATCGATTTGCCAAAGAGCGTTGGCTTTTAAACCTCGAGGATTAACCCCTAGAGTCTGAATAGCAGGTGTTTTGATTAGACCTGCACAGGAGGAACATGTAGCAAGAATACGTTTTAACTGTGGCAGAGGAATATCAGGAAATCGAGCTCGAAGACCTTTAAGATTAACATGGGTTAGGGAATGAAAGTCAGCAGGATTAGAGACAGAGGCTAGGAGAATTCCTGTGGAGGCAAGGCGGTCAGCTGCAGCATTCCCTTCGGACAGGGGACCAGGAAGAGGGCTGTGGGAACATAGGTGCTGAACATACAGTGGATGGGTTCGAGAACAGAGCATAGAGGCAATTTGAATTAAAAGAGGAGAAAGTGGGTTGTCATCAATTCTTACATAAGATCGAGCAAGCCATGGAAGTAAGTTAACAGTATACACACTGTCAGAAAAAAGGTTGAAGGATTCTGGTACAGCTTTTAATGCAAGGAAAACAGCATAAAGTTCTTTGTACTGAGGGGAATTATCAGGAAGTTCAGTAAAGAGAGGTTTGGGGTATTGCTGGTCTGGATAATATATAAGGGCAGCAGCTCCCTTTTTTCCACCATCAGTGAACACTGTAGGAGCAGAGGGGATGGGGTCTCGAGAGAAAAGTTTAGGTACTAGTAGAGGCAACAGAGGTAAAGAAGCTATCAAATTATTAGAGGGAAAATGATTGTCTAATTGTCCTGGAAAACCCATTAAACTTATGGCAAAACGAGAATGGTGGCGTATGAGCCATTCTGTATCAGTGAGAGAAAAGGGAAGAATGATTGAATCTGGTTCCCTTCCTAAGACCTGAACCGATCTGTTTCTTCCTTGGCGAACCATAAATGCTAAGGCATCAGTCTCGGTAAGGAGTCTTGGAGCTCCGCCTACTGGCGTATGAAGCCATTCGAGAATGCCATGTTTCTGCCACAATGCCCCCACTACCGTGGGGGTGGAGTTAAAGATTAGAAGATTTACTGGAGAGGAGGGGGAGAACCGAACGAGGTGCATGTCCTGGAGAGCCTGGTTAACTTTTTCCAGAGCCAAGGATGCTTCGGGGGTTAACATACGCTTTGAGGAGGGCTGTTTGTTTCCTTTTAACAGATCGAACAGTGGTTGCAGGCAGCTCGTAGGCAGATAAAGATACTGCCTAAGCCAATTCAAATTTCCAAGAAAACTTTGTAAAGAAGCAAGAGTGAGATTAGAAGGAAAAGTAACACAAGGTTTTAAAGGACGAATCTGTGTTAGGGAAATCTCTGAGCCTAAGAAAGATATTGGAGGGATTAGCTGTATCTTCTCAGGAGCTACATTAAGTCCACTTCTCTTTAAGGCAGGGATTAGAAAATCACGTAGGGCGGAGAGATCTGTATCTAATTCTCCCCATATTAACACGTCATCCATATAATGAAAAACCTTAAGGCCCTTATGAATATATGGGAAAAGGGCAGATTTAACAACCTCTTGACAAATAGTAGGACTATTAGCCATGCCCTGGGGCAGTACCACACATTCAAATCTATCGGCAGGGCTGGCATTATTAATAGAAGGAACAGAGAAAGCAAAACGTTTACAATCTTGTGGGTGTAAGGGAATAGAGAAAAAACAATCCTGTATATCAATAGCTATGATTGGAATTCCTGTGGGAATTGCGGAAGCAAGAGGCAAACCCCTTTGGGGGGAGCCCCAAACCTGCATGGTTTTATTAACTGCACGAAGATCTTGGAGGAGGCGCTTTTCCTGAGCGCTTTTTAATTACAAAGACTGGAGTATTCCATGGGCTCCGAGAATGACGAATGTGTCCCAAAGATAACTGCTCTTGGACGAGTTTTTTAAAAATTTCTAGCTTCTCCCTAGGCAAAGGCCACTGTTCCACCCAGACAGGCTCATTAGAAAGCCAATCTAAGCGGGGAGTTATGTTACGAACAGTGGCAGTTAGTATTGGGGGTGCTGGTTGGGTCTAGTAGTCTCACAGGAGTGAGTGTGGTGTCCTGCAGAGGTGTCTGAGGATATCACTACATCTAAAGATTCCAGCAAGTCTCTTCCCAATAAATTGGTGCTTATATCAGCTATTAAAGGCTGAAAGCGTCCGGTAGTCCCTTCTGGATCTTCCCACACAAGGGAATCTCGTGTGCGGAATGCCTGAGTCAATCCTCCAACACCATGTAAGCGTGGTCCTGGGAGGAGTTCCCAACTCTGGGGAACCTCTGCTTGTCTTAATATTGTCTTATCTGCTCCCGTGTCAATCAAACATTTAAAAGGAATATTACCAATCTTTACTGTCATAGTTGGGTGACCCCTTTCTAACCACAGGGGTGGTCCATAAAATCTCAGGCTCTGAATTCGAGCTGTTCTCTTGCTCCAGCCGGTTATTTCTATGCTGGAAGTTCCCACATACCGCGGGTTCCTCCTTCTGCTCACCCTCTGTTATTGTTACTTGGCGTGGTGGGTGTAGCGATGGATTGGGTCCCAAGCTGGGCTTCTGTTTGTGGAAGAAGGGCACAGCACCAAGCGGGCGACCTGCTTCCTTCCCTCTTGGGGGCGGGGCTAAGGGAAGCCCCATACCTAGTTTAAATCCCTGTTTACATTTGGCAGAGGCGTGCCGTTCCTATGGAACCTTGACCAACAATCTCTCCTCCAGTGAAATCCTTTCTGGCATCTGGGACAAGGCATTCGTGGTCTCTGATTCCCTGTCTGGAGGCGGGGTTGCCCTGATTGGAGGTGGGGTCGCCCTGACTGGAGGTGGGGTCGCCCTGACTGGAGGCGGGGTCGCGGTCTATTTTCTGGACATTGGTTACGCCAATGCCCTTGGCGACCGCACTGAAAGCAAGCTCCTTTTTGCTTATGTAAGGTAGCTGCATAGGCCTGTAACATAGGTCCTTGAAAAGAGCTTGATCTGAGATCCTGTGTAGCTAGAATCCAAGTATCTGGGTGTTCGTTTTTAAGAGTGATACAGGCCTGTCGAAAATGCGGAAGCATTCCATCCCAGACTATGGATCGCAGAAGGAGAAAACGAGCGTCAGGATTATAAATCTTCCTTTCCAAACTCGACTGGACCCTGGCAATGAATTTAGCGAGGGATTCATCAGGTTCTTGTTGCAGGGAGAGAATGGGGGCTGAGGCTGCTCCCATGGGTGGTGTTAATCGCTCCCATGCTTTTAATGCACACAGGCGTACTTGATCAAAATACCCCGCTGGAAACTTGGCTTCCGCCTGTTGAATCCCTGTTTCTAATTGGCCTGTTCCAAACAATGCATCAAAATTACCCTCTGGCTGATTTTGAATATTTTTCCGCGATTGTTGTAAACATTCGTCATGAAAGAATGCCTCCCATTGCAGGAAGAGGGGGCCTGGGAGCGTAGCACGAGTCACATCTCTCCAATCTTGAGGGGTATTAAGGTTCTGAAGCAGGCCTTGTAAAATGGACCTGGTCCATGGGGCATGAACACCGTCATCTTTGATAGCCTTGCGTAGTTCCTTCAGGTCTGTGGCGGAATATGGATACCAGGCCTGAGGTTTTTGTCTATTGGGGGCAACATTGACCGGAAATGTGTGGACTTCCTCTGATAAGTGTGTAGCGGTAGGAGGAGTCATCGAAGTGGAAGCTTCTGGACAAGTGGCCGAAGAAGTGGTTTTGGAGGCTACAGGAGAATTCGGACATGTGTCTATCAAAACAGGGTGGGGTGAAGAAGCAGCCGTGGAGGCAGCAGGAGGTTCCGGACACGTTTCTGCCAAAATGGGGGTGGCCGAAGAAGTGGCTGTGGAGTCCAAAGGAGAATTCGGACACGTGTCTGCCAAAATAGGGGCCTCAGGGCAAGATGCCAAAATAGGGGCCTCAGGGCAAGATGCAGAGGAATTAGGGTGGGTCAAGATCACGACAGGCCTTTGCTTCTTCTTGTTTTTAAGGTGCTGGTTAAGTTCTATGATTACTTCCTTTATCTCTTGGACCTCAGCCTCTAGGTCCTTAAGCCTTTTGAGAGGTTGACCTATATATCCCTTAAAAGCTGCTATGATGATCAACAGGATATAAGGTGAAGCCCCAAGAAAAATGTCCCTGATATATAAAAATTGTATACTGGAAAAAGAATGCAGGATTTGGAAAAGATTTTCCATGGTGGAAAGATCTCCGGAAAACAATAAGAAAGAAAAAAAATCACAGTGCCTTAACACAATATTGCAGATACCCAAAAGGTGTGTACTTATCTAAGATGTCTTCTTGTAAATCTGCTGCTTACAGGTCCCTGTTCCGGGCGCCAGATGCCGGGATAGCCTGAAGGTACTTCTTCCCGAGCTAGTGCTCTCTGGGTTGGAGAGAACTCAACTGGAGCTGATCTAGGCTGCTGTGTGGGAGAGGGATCAGGAACTCGTGCTGCACCAACTTCCGCAGGAGATACACTCTGGAACTCTCGGAGCCGGAAAGCAATTTCCAAGTGTCTTTAATCAGAAGAGCAGCTGTTTTTATACTATCCAAGTAGGGTGGAAACAGGATGTGATATAGAGAGGGTGGAGAGAAAAGTGACTGGTGAAAATCAGAGTGTGACAAGGAGGGGGCGGAACAGGCGAGAATCCTATAACTGAACCACCAATGCCCTGGAGTGCTTTATGTAAAAGTGATTTATGTAAATAGACCAAACCTTTGGATCAGTAAATCCCTATATAGGCATATGGATAAGAAGAAGCCAGGGGGAGATGGCAACTACCCAACATCTCCCCCTTTCTTTTTAACTTTTTGCCATAGTATCAGGAGTGTGGGGCACTTTGTGAGGCAGGGAGACTGATAAGAGGCACACCTTTTTTGGGGTTCTACTGTCCCTCCTTGCTCAACCTCTCCGTGGAGAGAGAGACTAACAGGATTGACACACCCCTCAGGCTCAAGCCCTTCCAAGCTCAACCATATCCTCACAATTTCCCAACATCTTCCTCTTACTTAATGGCCATATATAACTGGGTCAATGTCTGTAAAAGGCTTCATCTCTGTCAGGGGAATAGCAGTATAGGGGTGAACGGAAACCTGTTGGGAAGAAAGCAGAATGATAGTGTGTAAGTGTCTTTAAAAAGAACTAGCACAAGACGGAGGGATAAGTAAGAGTAGCAAGAGACAGAGTGAGCCTGATGGGTGGAGGAGTGGGGGCCTGATAAGCCGAGGGGCTAGAGGGGTGATCTGGTATTGCAAAATCCCGAGTCAGCTGGCGGTAAGTTCTATGAACTGCTATAGTCATTCTTCAAGAAGTCCAGCAGTATAAAAGGAGTGTCCAGAAAGTTCTATAGAAGCATCAGTCCAATGTCAAAGGCCAGGAAATAAATGCCACACGTCTATCTTGATGGAGGAGGACGGCCACCGGAACTTTTCTTCTCTGTAGAAAGTGACCTGGAACCGCCAAAACATGATGGGCGAAACAGAAGCAGGAAGAGCAGACACCGATGATTGAGAGAAAGTCTTGTCCTTCGGAGTCTGTGAATCAGGTTCTCTAGATCGTGTCAGGTCACATCATGGGTTTCAGGGGATGGCTGTAATTGTGGGTGATGTCAGAGGTCAGGGGTCCAAGATGGATTTCTGGGGATTCTATATGAGCAGATGCTTCTTTATGCGAAGGCTTGTCATAGCTGTAGTCAATTACTTATGAAAAAACTTTGTAACAAATTAGAAGTTTACTACAATTGATAACTCAATGATTATAACTGGTTTAGGTATCTTTATAATTTTGTGTAAAGGTCATCTTACGTGACCTCATGTAGCAGTCTTTATATAGCAAAGTTTTCATACCGAGTTTAAGTTACATATATTGATTCTTGACTATTTTTACATTGGGTTTTTAAGCAAACTCAGGTTACTAGAGTTAACACATTTTAGTGGCAATTTTTTTTTTTTGGTACATTTACAATATCAGATTGATGCCAAATTTGTTGTGGATTAATTTCCACAAGATAGCTTACAGGACATTTTTGGGGGCCCTCCAAAAATGTCCTGTATAGAGAATCTGTATTTTAACTTAGGAGATGAAGAATTGTCACATTGAATATTTAGAGTTTTACCTTAAACACTCAGTTACTTAAATGAATTGATTTTACCTCTTCTCGTAAAAATGTAACTTCGAAGTTACAATTTAACTGTTAAGTTAATGTTTACCAAACTTGAAACATGCATATTAAACATATAGTTTATAACACACAGGAGGAGAAAAACTTGTAAATAAGATATATCATTTCAAATGTGAATTTAGAACTACTGTCATAGTTGAACCATCTTTACTCACACAGTTTAAGACTAAACATTTCATATTGGTATCAAGACTTAAAAAAGAAATCAAAAGGGGGAATGAATAATTTATGGACTGTTTCTGGACGTCTCCAGAAACCATGGCTGCGTCCAGCCGTTTGATATAAAGTCAGTTAACTTTCAGAGTACTCTGAGCACAATGGGTCATACAAAAATTTTGGTCACTCAATTTTTTTTTTTTCACTCACTCACTCACTCACTCACTCACAAAACACAACTGGCCAGTCATAGCATAAAACATTCATTCGGGGGGGGGGGGAAGTTCTGTGAATCAGATTTTTTTTTTTGATTCTGCCATGCTGTATTATGGATCCTGAGGTACATCCTGTAGCCAGTCCTCTTGCAGTGTTTCTTGTTCTTCAGGGATATCAGCGCCATCATGTTGGTATTGCCGGACATGGCGGGCAGGAACCCAAACAGGCTTGGAGTAATTTTGTGGAAAAATACATGCGAAACCCCTCCCCATAGTCAACAGGGGGTCAGGTCCTTTCCAAATTTTATCAAGTGGGTCTTTCCATTTGACTTTAATAGCTGGGAGGGTGGGTGGTGTTTGCCAATGAAGAATTATAGGAGGTTGGTTGGAGTTTTTGTAAATATTAAAGAGATTTAATGTAGTTAAGGCTTTTGCCAGCTGGATATTAGGGGGGTACATTTCCCCTTTTTCTTTATTTAATTGAGCCTTAAGAGTTTGATGGGCCCTCTCAACAATGCCTTGTCCCTGTGGATTATACGGAATGCCTGTAGTATGAGTAATGTTCCAGAGGGAACAAAAATCTTTAAATTGTTTGCTGGTAAAAGCAGGTCCATTATCCGTTTTAAGTTGAAGAGGTAAGCCCATTACAGCAAAACAGGAGAGCATATGGCTTATAAGCTTTTTTGAGTTTTCTCCAGTCTGAGCTGTAGCCCACATAAACTTAGAGAAGGTATCAATTGAGACGAACACATATTTTTGTTTGCCAAAGTTAGGTATGTGGGTAACATCGATTTGCCAAAGAGCGTTGGCTTTTAAACCTCGAGGATTAACCCCTAGAGTCTGAATAGCAGGTGTTTTGATTAGACCTGCACAGGAGGAACATGTAGCAAGAATACGTTTTAACTGTGGCAGAGGAATATCAGGAAATCGAGCTCGAAGACCTTTAAGATTAACATGGGTTAGGGAATGAAAGTCAGCAGGATTAGAGACAGAGGCTAGGAGAATTCCTGTGGAGGCAAGGCGGTCAGCTGCAGCATTCCCTTCGGACAGGGGACCAGGAAGAGGGCTGTGGGAACATAGGTGCTGAACATACAGTGGATGGGTTCGAGAACAGAGCATAGAGGCAATTTGAATTAAAAGAGGAGAAAGTGGGTTGTCATCAATTCTTACATAAGATCGAGCAAGCCATGGAAGTAAGTTAACAGTATACACACTGTCAGAAAAAAGGTTGAAGGATTCTGGTACAGCTTTTAATGCAAGGAAAACAGCATAAAGTTCTTTGTACTGAGGGGAATTATCAGGAAGTTCAGTAAAGAGAGGTTTGGGGTATTGCTGGTCTGGATAATATATAAGGGCAGCAGCTCCCTTTTTTCCACCATCAGTGAACACTGTAGGAGCAGAGGGGATGGGGTCTCGAGAGAAAAGTTTAGGTACTAGTAGAGGCAACAGAGGTAAAGAAGCTATCAAATTATTAGAGGGAAAATGATTGTCTAATTGTCCTGGAAAACCCATTAAACTTATGGCAAAACGAGAATGGTGGCGTATGAGCCATTCTGTATCAGTGAGAGAAAAGGGAAGAATGATTGAATCTGGTTCCCTTCCTAAGACCTGAACCGATCTGTTTCTTCCTTGGCGAACCATAAATGCTAAGGCATCAGTCTCGGTAAGGAGTCTTGGAGCTCCGCCTACTGGCGTATGAAGCCATTCGAGAATGCCATGTTTCTGCCACAATGCCCCCACTACCGTGGGGGTGGAGTTAAAGATTAGAAGATTTACTGGAGAGGAGGGGGAGAACCGAACGAGGTGCATGTCCTGGAGAGCCTGGTTAACTTTTTCCAGAGCCAAGGATGCTTCGGGGGTTAACATACGCTTTGAGGAGGGCTGTTTGTTTCCTTTTAACAGATCGAACAGTGGTTGCAGGCAGCTCGTAGGCAGATAAAGATACTGCCTAAGCCAATTCAAATTTCCAAGAAAACTTTGTAAAGAAGCAAGAGTGAGATTAGAAGGAAAAGTAACACAAGGTTTTAAAGGACGAATCTGTGTTAGGGAAATCTCTGAGCCTAAGAAAGATATTGGAGGGATTAGCTGTATCTTCTCAGGAGCTACATTAAGTCCACTTCTCTTTAAGGCAGGGATTAGAAAATCACGTAGGGCGGAGAGATCTGTATCTAATTCTCCCCATATTAACACGTCATCCATATAATGAAAAACCTTAAGGCCCTTATGAATATATGGGAAAAGGGCAGATTTAACAACCTCTTGACAAATAGTAGGACTATTAGCCATGCCCTGGGGCAGTACCACACATTCAAATCTATCGGCAGGGCTGGCATTATTAATAGAAGGAACAGAGAAAGCAAAACGTTTACAATCTTGTGGGTGTAAGGGAATAGAGAAAAAACAATCCTGTATATCAATAGCTATGATTGGAATTCCTGTGGGAATTGCGGAAGCAAGAGGCAAACCCCTTTGGGGGGAGCCCCAAACCTGCATGGTTTTATTAACTGCACGAAGATCTTGGAGGAGGCGCTTTTCCTGAGCGCTTTTTAATTACAAAGACTGGAGTATTCCATGGGCTCCGAGAATGACGAATGTGTCCCAAAGATAACTGCTCTTGGACGAGTTTTTTAAAAATTTCTAGCTTCTCCCTAGGCAAAGGCCACTGTTCCACCCAGACAGGCTCATTAGAAAGCCAATCTAAGCGGGGAGTTATGTTACGAACAGTGGCAGTTAGTATTGGGGGTGCTGGTTGGGTCTAGTAGTCTCACAGGAGTGAGTGTGGTGTCCTGCAGAGGTGTCTGAGGATATCACTACATCTAAAGATTCCAGCAAGTCTCTTCCCAATAAATTGGTGCTTATATCAGCTATTAAAGGCTGAAAGCGTCCGGTAGTCCCTTCTGGATCTTCCCACACAAGGGAATCTCGTGTGCGGAATGCCTGAGTCAATCCTCCAACACCATGTAAGCGTGGTCCTGGGAGGAGTTCCCAACTCTGGGGAACCTCTGCTTGTCTTAATATTGTCTTATCTGCTCCCGTGTCAATCAAACATTTAAAAGGAATATTACCAATCTTTACTGTCATAGTTGGGTGACCCCTTTCTAACCACAGGGGTGGTCCATAAAATCTCAGGCTCTGAATTCGAGCTGTTCTCTTGCTCCAGCCGGTTATTTCTATGCTGGAAGTTCCCACATACCGCGGGTTCCTCCTTCTGCTCACCCTCTGTTATTGTTACTTGGCGTGGTGGGTGTAGCGATGGATTGGGTCCCAAGCTGGGCTTCTGTTTGTGGAAGAAGGGCACAGCACCAAGCGGGCGACCTGCTTCCTTCCCTCTTGGGGGCGGGGCTAAGGGAAGCCCCATACCTAGTTTAAATCCCTGTTTACATTTGGCAGAGGCGTGCCGTTCCTATGGAACCTTGACCAACAATCTCTCCTCCAGTGAAATCCTTTCTGGCATCTGGGACAAGGCATTCGTGGTCTCTGATTCCCTGTCTGGAGGCGGGGTTGCCCTGATTGGAGGTGGGGTCGCCCTGACTGGAGGTGGGGTCGCCCTGACTGGAGGCGGGGTCGCGGTCTATTTTCTGGACATTGGTTACGCCAATGCCCTTGGCGACCGCACTGAAAGCAAGCTCCTTTTTGCTTATGTAAGGTAGCTGCATAGGCCTGTAACATAGGTCCTTGAAAAGAGCTTGATCTGAGATCCTGTGTAGCTAGAATCCAAGTATCTGGGTGTTCGTTTTTAAGAGTGATACAGGCCTGTCGAAAATGCGGAAGCATTCCATCCCAGACTATGGATCGCAGAAGGAGAAAACGAGCGTCAGGATTATAAATCTTCCTTTCCAAACTCGACTGGACCCTGGCAATGAATTTAGCGAGGGATTCATCAGGTTCTTGTTGCAGGGAGAGAATGGGGGCTGAGGCTGCTCCCATGGGTGGTGTTAATCGCTCCCATGCTTTTAATGCACACAGGCGTACTTGATCAAAATACCCCGCTGGAAACTTGGCTTCCGCCTGTTGAATCCCTGTTTCTAATTGGCCTGTTCCAAACAATGCATCAAAATTACCCTCTGGCTGATTTTGAATATTTTTCCGCGATTGTTGTAAACATTCGTCATGAAAGAATGCCTCCCATTGCAGGAAGAGGGGGCCTGGGAGCGTAGCACGAGTCACATCTCTCCAATCTTGAGGGGTATTAAGGTTCTGAAGCAGGCCTTGTAAAATGGACCTGGTCCATGGGGCATGAACACCGTCATCTTTGATAGCCTTGCGTAGTTCCTTCAGGTCTGTGGCGGAATATGGATACCAGGCCTGAGGTTTTTGTCTATTGGGGGCAACATTGACCGGAAATGTGTGGACTTCCTCTGATAAGTGTGTAGCGGTAGGAGGAGTCATCGAAGTGGAAGCTTCTGGACAAGTGGCCGAAGAAGTGGTTTTGGAGGCTACAGGAGAATTCGGACATGTGTCTATCAAAACAGGGTGGGGTGAAGAAGCAGCCGTGGAGGCAGCAGGAGGTTCCGGACACGTTTCTGCCAAAATGGGGGTGGCCGAAGAAGTGGCTGTGGAGTCCAAAGGAGAATTCGGACACGTGTCTGCCAAAATAGGGGCCTCAGGGCAAGATGCCAAAATAGGGGCCTCAGGGCAAGATGCAGAGGAATTAGGGTGGGTCAAGATCACGACAGGCCTTTGCTTCTTCTTGTTTTTAAGGTGCTGGTTAAGTTCTATGATTACTTCCTTTATCTCTTGGACCTCAGCCTCTAGGTCCTTAAGCCTTTTGAGAGGTTGACCTATATATCCCTTAAAAGCTGCTATGATGATCAACAGGATATAAGGTGAAGCCCCAAGAAAAATGTCCCTGATATATAAAAATTGTATACTGGAAAAAGAATGCAGGATTTGGAAAAGATTTTCCATGGTGGAAAGATCTCCGGAAAACAATAAGAAAGAAAAAAAATCACAGTGCCTTAACACAATATTGCAGATACCCAAAAGGTGTGTACTTATCTAAGATGTCTTCTTGTAAATCTGCTGCTTACAGGTCCCTGTTCCGGGCGCCAGATGCCGGGATAGCCTGAAGGTACTTCTTCCCGAGCTAGTGCTCTCTGGGTTGGAGAGAACTCAACTGGAGCTGATCTAGGCTGCTGTGTGGGAGAGGGATCAGGAACTCGTGCTGCACCAACTTCCGCAGGAGATACACTCTGGAACTCTCGGAGCCGGAAAGCAATTTCCAAGTGTCTTTAATCAGAAGAGCAGCTGTTTTTATACTATCCAAGTAGGGTGGAAACAGGATGTGATATAGAGAGGGTGGAGAGAAAAGTGACTGGTGAAAATCAGAGTGTGACAAGGAGGGGGCGGAACAGGCGAGAATCCTATAACTGAACCACCAATGCCCTGGAGTGCTTTATGTAAAAGTGATTTATGTAAATAGACCAAACCTTTGGATCAGTAAATCCCTATATAGGCATATGGATAAGAAGAAGCCAGGGGGAGATGGCAACTACCCAACAGTCCTTGAGCTTCACACTATCTGTGCTTAACCCTCTGTGCTACCACCTGGCCCCCCTTTAATTGTCCTTTTTAAAAAGACTGATTTATGTATTTATTAGAGAGAGAAGCACAGTATCACTTGGCATATGCCATGCCAGAACTTGAACTCAGGATTGCAGTCTTACAAGTTCAATGCTTTGTCCACTGATCATGCTGTTGGGAGTGATTTTTTTTTTTTTAACTTGCTAACATATGTGGCTGGTAGGTGGCTCAGTTACTAGAGCATAGGACTTGTATGCTTGAGGCTCTGGCTTTCATCTTAGAGTTTTATATACCTGAGTATTACACTTGCCCCTCTTTTCTTTATCTCTCACTTGAAACTGTCTCTTTAGTCATCTGAAATAAATCTAAAGGAAAAATCACCAATGTATCCTCATGATACCTGTTATAAAGAGGTGCTCAGAACTCCTTATTTGGACCAGGTCTGCAACAGAAAGGGCATGCTCATCGTCTTAGCCAAATTTCAAGGGAACAACATTTCCTCAGGTCAGTCACATCTTAGTTAGTTATTTTGCCTCTAGGGTTATTGTTGGGGCTCAGTGCCTCCACTAGGAACCCACTGCTCCTGGTGGTTATTTATTATTTATTTATTTATTTTTATTGGCTAGGATAGAAAGAAATTGAGAGAGGAGAGGAAGATAGGGAGGGATAAAGAGAGAGAAACCTGCAGACCTGCTTGGCAGCTTGTAAAGGTCCGGAGTCGGGCTCCAGCCTGAATCCTTGAGCAGGTCCTTGCAGGTTAGTACTATGTGTGCTTAACCGGGTTTGCCACCACCTGGTCCACTTTTCCTTTTTTTTTCTTCTTTTGCCTACAGGGTTGTCACTGGGGCTCGATGCCTGCACTATGAATCTACTGCTCCTGACGGCCATCTTTTTTCCATGGTTGTTGTTGCTGTCATTACAGTTATTATTGCTGTTGGATAAGACAGAGAGAAATTGGGAGAGGAGGGGAAGACAGAGAGGGGGAGAGAAAGACAGACACCTGCAGACTTGCCTCACTGCTTGCTAAGCAACCCCCCTGCAGGTGGGGAGCTGGGGACTGGAACCTAGATCCTTGTGCTGGGTTTAGTACTATGTGCTTAACCCAGTGTGCTACCGCGCACTGCCTCCCCACCACCTTAATTCTTTAGGTTCATGAAACAAAAGTGACAGCCTAGTAGTGACCCATAAGTCTATTGCCATACCATCCAGAACACACCCCATCTTCTCTGGAGTGTTACCTAAGCATGACTAATTGGTTTTCTACTGAAGACTTTTGTATAGATTGAGAGGGGTCTGGAGAGAGAGCAAAAACAAACACAAAGTAAGACAAAAACAGACAGATACTCTTGCCTTGTGACATCACCATAGAAGCCTAAGGGAGGGAACAAAATTGTGTGTGTGGAAGAAACAAGCTCTTACGTATTAAAGGGTTAGCAATATTATCCAGAAGAATGTTCTGGATCTCAGCGTGATAATCAATTCCAAACCAGTGTAAAGACTTTTCTATCAATTTTCTCTTGCAGGAGCACCTGGAAAAAAAAAATGTCCTAATGTAATGGAGCAAGACATAACTATTAAAAAAAACCCTCCCCTCTCCTTAGACTGCAGGCTTGGAAATGGATAGTTGCAAGAAGCAATTAAAGGACTTGCAGGCTTGGAATTAGGCATTTGCAAGAAACAACTAAAAGGACCTCCTTTTTCTTTTCATGGCCTGAGGGTTTGGAAAGCTTTCAACCCTGGAATCCATACCTGAAAACAATGAAAAGTCATTTGCATAGGGACCTGGAATGTGCCCCTGAGACTGAACTAGGAGAGATGGGAAAACTGTGTTTTGTTTTGTTTTTTTCCTTTTTGCCACCAGGGTTATCACTGGGGCTAGGTGATAATAAGGCCTCGCCTCTTCATATTTTTCTTGTCCGTTTTATTCTGATAGAGACAGAGAGAAACAGAGGAAAAGAAAGGGGGAGAGAGGGAGAGGAAGAGAGAAACCTAGAGCATTGTTGCACAATTCATGAAGCTTCATTCTGGCAGGTGAGAACCAGGAATTGAGCAGTTAAGTGCAGGTCCTCTCCTATGCTAATTTGTGGGTTTTGCTGGGTGTGCCCATCCCTTTAAAAGCTTTTTAAAAGGGTGGAGGGGAGGGGAAGAGGAATGACTTGGGCCAGGCAGATTTGAGGTGGGGTGTACCACCTCACATTGTGCCATCTGTTACCTTCTTATTTTCAATGTTTTGGGTAAAGTTTCTTCTCTTTTTCTTTCTTTTTTTTCCCTTCCTTCCTTCCTTTGTTTCTTTTTCTTTTTTTTTTTTTTTTTTTAGCGTAAATGAGGTTATGGAGCTATTATGAGCCATGGGGATACTGTTAAAAGAATAAGGAGGTGACAGCAACTGTCCCCCATTCTGAGAGTTCGCCACACAATATCTATAATGAATTGAGGACAGTGCATGATTGTTCAAGCAATTTTAAACTTTAGTGGACACAAAAACATGTTAGGGGAGAGAGAGAGATAAAAAGAAGAAAAAGAAAAAAGGGGACCTGACTTAAAGGCTTGATGGTGGTCACATGGTGGTCCCAGGAGACAGAGAGTGCCCCCAAAGGTTCATCCCCTTTACCGCCAAAGGTCTCACCCACACCTGCAACCACTCCCATTTCTGGGTGGTTCTTCTCTCCCTCAACAATACCAATAATTATAGGCTTCAATTCACCAGTCAAACCTATGCTCAGCAGCAGCTCTGGCTGGTATGGTTGTTCAACATGGCTACAGTCAGTCTGAATTTTTAAATTCACTCTGGGGGTGAGTCCACATAGAAGAAGCACAACTGAGAGACGGAGAGAGGCAAACTTTTTTTTACATTGCCCTCAGGATTAAAAACTTGGATTCAGTGTCTGCAGGACAAATCCATTGCTTTTACTGGGCATTAAATTTTTTTATTTACTTTTTAAAAATTTTTTTTAAACTTTTTTCTTTTTTTATATATTTATTTATTTCCCCTTTTGTTGCCCTTTTTATTATTATTGTAGTTATTATTGCTGCTGTTGTCATCGTTGTTGGATAGGACAGAGAGAAATGGGGAGAAGAGGGGAAGACAGAGAGGAGGAAGAGAAGGAAGAGAAAGATAGACACCTGCAGATCAGCTTCACTGCTTGTGAAGCGACTCCCCTGCAGGTGGGGAGCTGGGGGCTCGATCCGGGATTCTTACACCGGTCCTTGCGCTTTGCTTTGCACCATGTGCGCTTAACCCGCTGCGCTACAGCCTGACTCCTTCTTTTTTAATTTTAATAAGACAGAGTTTTTATTAGTGATTTACAAAATTATAAAATAAGAGAGATACAATTCCACACTATTTCCACCACCAGTGGTCTGTGTCCCCATTCCCTCCAGTGGAAACTGCAGTGTTTCACCCAAAGTCACAGATATGGGTTGATATTATTTCTTTTCTTTTTTAAAAATATTTATTAGTTTATTTTTTCTTTTGTTGCCCTTGTTGTTTTATTGTTGTAGTTATTATTGTTGTTTTGATGTCGTTGTTGTTAGATAGGACAGAGAGAAATGGAGAGAGGAAGGGAAGACGGAGAGGGAGAGAGAGAGATAGACACCTGCAGACCTGCTTCACCGCCTGTGAAGCGACTCCCCTGCAGGTGGGGAGCCTGGGGCTCTAACTGGGATCCTTACCCCGGTCCTTGCGCTTTGCGCCATGTGCCCTTAACCCTCTGCGCTACCGCCGGACCACCTATAATTTCTATAATTATCTGTGTATCTATCTTTCCTTCTACTCTTCCATTTTAAGTCACAGCTACACCTATTACTACTTCTGAATAAGACAGAATTTGAGAGGGAAGGGGAGATAGGGATAGAGACAACCTGCAGCATTGCTGTTCTACTTGTGAAACTTCCCTCCCGCCAACGGAAACTGAGAGATTGAGCCCAAGTCCTTGGGCAAGGTCATGTGTGTGTTGAATCAGGAGTGCCACTGCCTAGCCCCTTCAGTAGCTATTTTGCTCATATTTCTCTGTCATTTATTTGAGAAAAACAAGAAATAGAAAGGACAGGCAGAGAGAGAGGGAGAGAAAAACTAATGCAGTACTGCTTCATGGCCAGTGAAGCTTGCCCCACTGCAGGTGGGAACTGGAAGGCCACTTAGTGGTGTTATACATGTGCAAAGCTCTGGGTTAATCCCCTGGTACCACATCAAAAGAAAGAAAAAAAAAAAGGATGTATTTGACTCTTATTTTGGGAAGATGTTATCTACTGATCATTTTAATGGAGTGGGCAGGTTGAGATCACTCAGATTCAGACTTTTCTAGAGTACATGTCTCACCCATACAACAGAATTTAACTCCTGACACCATTTCTTACCCACATAAATATATTCTGGGTTCTTCAAGAGTGATAACTTGGGTCTGTAAGGGTTTCCATCAAGGGCTGTCACTTCTCATGGATTTTCATGTGTACTTCTAGCATGAAGTGAGTTTCTATTCTCACTGAATATTTCAATATTTTCAAACCACAATAAAGGTGCACGGAAAGAAAGGTTTGCAGTTAATGAGATTCCTCTTCGTTTGCATTGTTTTCACTATAACCTGAGAACAAAAGAGAAGCACAGGCCTTAATAATTTAAAATGACCACTGGCCAGTCAAGTCATACTCACATTTTCAATTTTCCTGTAATATATCATGCGTCTATTGAAGTGGACTATTATAGCTGCCTGAAAAAGTGTTGTTTGATGTCTGTAAGCACAGTCAGCAATCAATAATTTGAAATTTGTACCATTTGTACCTTTAAGTCCTGGCACATCATTTTTTATTTCATTCAATCTGCTTACGGTTGAAGAAAAGGAAGTTTGAACCATTGCCACAGAGCACATTTATGTGTGAAACTAGGTTCCTTTATATGGTAAGAAGTATATCATTTTGACGTTTATTTGCAATATTAATTGTATATATTGATTCCATTTTTTCAGAAATTGTAAATTTATTATAAATACTACCACTCATGACCTTATTTTGGTGAGAACATTCCTTTACAGAACTTGAAAACATCTTAAAGTTAAGGCATAGATTTTTAAATTCAGGGAGACAACAAATGCTGTAATATTAAATTAAAATACCATAATCGGTTGTTAGTTCAAGGACAAACCCAAGCAGAGATTGCATTTTTTTTTTAAAGTGTTGTCTTTTTGCTGTTCAATTCATAATGCTGTCTTGCAGTGGTCTAGTGTTTGTCTTTGTAACTCTTCTCCTGTGTGGAGACTTAACTACATTCACTTCTGAGCCTCACTGGTGCTGTCACTTAGCAATCACCAGAGCAGACCATCTTGAAAGGTTTCTCTGCTCTCCTCAAATCTAGCCTCACCACACACACGCACACGCACACGCACACACACACACACACACACACACACACACACATACACACACAACTGAGGTTTACCCTTCTAAGGAGTCCTGAGTTCCAAGTGAAGAGGTAAAAAACTGCCACCTAGGAATTCTGAAGGAAGGCTTCAAGCTTCTTGTAAAGGGACATGGTAAGGTTTAGACAGAACAAGCTGATTTGTCTGGGAAGGACTATTTTCAGCAGAGCAGAAAGGATGGGTACCCTCTGGGAGACAGGTTGAGAATTCTGATTCTGTCCTCTCAGAATATAGGTCAGGAGAAACTAATACAGAAGGCAGACCTTCCACCTTCTACACCCCTTAAAGAATTTTGGTCCATACTCCCAGAGGGGTCTTAGGGGGAAGATGATCAGAGGGTTCTGAACTCCAATTCCATCAGGATGCAGAGAGAGAAGAGGGGAAACATAAAAAACAAACAAACAAACAAACAAAAAACTCAGAAGTAATAAATTTGACTTAGAAAAGAAG
Organism: Erinaceus europaeus; assembly: GCF_950295315.1. Taxonomy (NCBI): domain Eukaryota; kingdom Metazoa; phylum Chordata; class Mammalia; order Eulipotyphla; family Erinaceidae; genus Erinaceus; species Erinaceus europaeus. Next base: position 11,374,656 of record NC_080175.1, read on the forward strand.
GCAGGACCACAGAATGGATATATATAGTTATAGAAATAATAGTCAACCCATATCTATGATCCAGGGAGAACTACTGCAGAATTCTGGTGGTGGGGAAGGTATGGACTTTTATATACCCCTGCCATCTGATAATTTTGTGAATCAATATAAAATCACTGATAAAAATTTAACAAGAAAGAAATATATCAGTTACTTTATTTTACAAATATAATATAACTTCAAATTATACCAGCAGCCAGGTGGTGGCTCTTCAGTTGAGCATACATGTTACCATGAGCAATGACCTGGGTGCGAGTTCCAGTCCCGCCTGCATAAGGGAGGCTTCAGGAGTGCTAAATCAATGCTGTGGGTATCTCTTTCTCTCTCCTCTGTCTCTCCACCTCAATTTCACTCTGTCTCCATAAAAATCATATTATATGCAGTGATTCAGAGCTTTTCTTTCTTTCTTTATTTCAGTATTAGAGATTATCTCATGAATGTGGGCTACCACTGAGTCACCTTCCTAATCCAACTCTTTCTTTTTTTCTCTCTCTCTTTCTTTTATTATTATTTTTTAAATTATTTTAGAGAGAGACATAAAGGCAGCAAGGGAGATAGTGACAGAGAACATAGCACCAAATCTTTCTTGACTTCACTAAGGGCCATGCTTGAACCCAGGGGTCAGGTGTACGTAACAAAGCAGCCCTCTATCCGAGTTCACTAGCTTCAACTTTTTTTTTTCTTTTCTGATTTTGGACAGATAGTAAAAGATGGAGACAAAGCAAGAGAGAGAGAGAGGGAGGGAGAGAGAGAGAGAGAGAGAGAGAGAAAGAAGGGCCTGTTCCACCATTCATAGAATTTTCTTTTTTTAAAGAAAACCCTTTTTTAAAATTGTTTAATATTAATTAATTTATTTATTTCCTTTTGTTGCCCTTGTTGTTGTTATTGCTGTCATTGTTGTTGGATAGGACAGAGAGGAATGGAGAGAGGAGGGGAAGACAAAGGGGGAAGAGAAACATAGACACCTGCAGGCCTGCTTCACAGCCTGTGAAGCGACTTCCCTGCTGGTGGGGAGCTGGGGGTTCGAACCAGGATCCTTATGCCGGTCCTTGAGCTTGGTGCCGCGTGTGCTTTACCTGCTGCACTACCACTCGACTCCCTATCCATAGAATTTTCTTTGCCTTTCCCATGTGGTGCCAAGGGTCCAACACAGAACGCCAGGTGCTTTATCACTGAGTCACCTCCCCAGCCAATGTTCGTATCAAGCCCCCAACTGTGTGGCAATTCAATTTACACTGTGAAAGGGGTGAGAGGGAGAGAGAGAGAGAGAGAGAGAGATGAAAGATGTGACTAAGAGGCCGCTCACATCATGGGATGAAAAGTAACTGAGTATATCTGTAAGATAATATAGAACAAGGGAAGTGTCTACAGAGATGTATAGATAAAGGGCTCAAAGTATTTGCAAAAGGAAAAAGTTACCCATGCCCTAGAGAATTTGAGCAATTTCACAGAAGAGGAGACATTTAGGTTGAATCCTGAAGGAAAGAGATGGAGGGCAGAGCATCAAAGGGGATCACGGGAACAGAAGGCAGGGAACTTGTTCATGTATCCAGCATAAACCGTCCAGTACAGATGCATTATAGAATACGTGGCGTCAAGACCACAGGAAGCATGACTGGGGAAGCAGGGTGAAATCGAACTATTGCAGAGCAGATCATGAATTTGAACTTACTTCTGGGATACCAGAGGACTAGGGTGTTCTTGGCTAGGAGAACTGAGATCCTACTTTGAGTCTAGGAGGATCATCCCAACCCCATTTCTCTTGTACTTGAAAACACACTGGGAGAAAGGAGTGAATGGCTCCCTGGAGTGAGGGCGGCTGGGTTGGAAAGAAGCAGGGAGGTGGTGTAAAAGAGGAAACATGGCGGAGGTAAAGCCCTCAACGCCAGTAACTTCTGAGGGGGGAGATGCAAGACATGAAGGAGTACTAGAGCCTGGGTTGAGAAGGGATCATCGAGGTGAAGAATTCACTTCTCAACATGTGGACTTGAAGTTTCTGGTCTGAGATTCAGGAGATCCCAGCAGACAGACAGCCGGAAATGTGGTTGGGAGGGAGGGTGGAGCTAAGATAAAGCTTTGAGAGGCAGCCATAAAGAGGTGAGAGAGCAAGCTGTGAGAACGATGAGGTCACCAAGCAAAAACCATATGGCTGAGCACAGAGGAGACCCAAAGGCAGAAGCAAGAAGAAAAGGTACTTTTGACAACTGGTGAGTAGGAGAGCTGCTTCCATAGTAATGAAGACTCAGAATAAAAGCCTGCTATTTGGAGCTGAAAAGAGACCTCAGAGATCAAGGGGTCCAATTTTTTCATTTAACAGGAAGCAGAGGCTCAACAAGTTAAATTACAGCCAGATAACAGCTGTATTTTAAGCTGTACATAGTCCAAATAGAAAAGTAGGTAATGCTTGTTTCTTTTGCTTCCTAACTCCTTGTCTGGAACCTGTGCAATTTATTATTTATGATATCATATAATTAATTTGAGATTTCTAGTGTGTTTTTTTTTTCCACTCAAGCTTTTCTGGGGTGTTAATCCGGCACAATTCCACTTGCTCCCAGCAGACTTTGTTTGGTTTTTTGGTTTTTTTTTTTTTTTTTTTTGGTCCATATGGAGGGTGAGAGACAGAGAGAAGAATCATTGCTCCACTGATAGTGAAATTTCTTCCTCTTGGCACTGTACTCCCATGCTATGACTAGAGCCTCGAACCCAGGCCATGGTATATAGCAAAATGTATGTTCTGGGGCCAGGTGGTAGCACAGTGGGTTAAGTACACATAGCACAGAGAGCAAGCACCAGTGTAAGGATCTGGGTCCTAGCCCCCAGATCCCCATCTGCAGGGGGTGACCCCTTCACAAGCGGTGAAGCAGGTCTGCAGGTGTCTTTCTCTTCCCCCTCTCTGTCTTCCCCTCCTCTCTCAATTCCTCTCTGTCCTATCCAACAACAACAGCAATAATAACAAGGGCAACAAAATGGGGAAAAAAATGGCCTCCAGGAGCAGTGGATTTGTAGTGCAGGCACTGAATCCCAGAGATATCCCTGGAGGCAAAAAAAGAAGAAAGAAAGAAAGGAAGGAAGGAAGGAAGGAAGGAAGGAAGGAAGGAAGGAAGGAAGGAAGAAAGAGAAAGAAAGAAAGAAAGAAAGAAAGAAAGAAAGAAAGAAAGAAAGAAAGAAAGAAAGGGAAAAAAACCCATGTGTTCTTCTGGGCAAGCTATCTCCCTGGTGAGTGATCTCCCAGCCCTTTTGTTTGTTCTGATGTGGTACCAGGTGAGACCCAGGCCCTCATGCATGTAGTGAGTCCACACTAACCCTCAGCCATCTTCCCAGCCCCATTTTTCAATTTTTTTCTGCTTATTTATTGGGGGATTAATGGCTTACAGTCGACAGTAAAATACAATAGTTTGTATATGCATTACATTTTCCAGTTTTCCACATAACAGTTCAACCAACCCCCACCAGGGTTCCAGGCCCTGGCCCCTCCCTCCCACCCCAGAGTCTTTTACTTTGGTGCAATACACCAACTCCAGTTCAAGTTCGAATGAAATCAACTTGTAAGTTTATGCCACGACTCCACACTTGAGTTTGAAGATTTCTATTTAAAATCTGCTAAATTTTGGGGGGCTGAGAGGTGATTCACCTGGTATAGTGCACAAAGTACCAAGCTTGGAGATGTGATTTGAGCCCCATGTGCCAGCAAGGGTGAAGCAGTGCTGTGGGTCCATTCTCTCTCTCTCTCTCTCTCTCCTTCCCTCATTCTATCTCCTCTCTCTCTCCTTCTCTCACTATATCTAGAGGAAAGAAAAAATGGCTACCAGGATATGGCAGACCACACATGCTATAATGCTCAAGGATCTTGGTTCAATCCCCCAGTCCCTACCTACTCGTGGAAAGCTTCACTATCAGTAAAGCAAGCTGCAGGCGTCTCTTTCACTCTTGCTCTCTCCCACTTCTTTCTCAGTTTTACTGTCTCTAACCAAAATAAATAAATACCATTTTAAAAAGTGGCTGCCAGGAGTGAAGTCCTGCAGGCATGGAACCCTAGCAATAATCCTGGTGGCAAAAATAAAAGATATGCTAAGCTTTTGTTCAGAGACATGGCATGGTGCCATGGCCAAGGTCTTTGGAACCAGAATTCCCTGATTCCACTCTGGGTCTCTCTATTTGCTGGTTTCAGTTCTTCAGACAAACTACTTACTCTTTCCAACTCTTGGGGCTCTGCACTATGGATAGGAAAATAACAATGTTTGCCTGGTAGTTAACAGATGTAGAACACTTAGAATAGTAGTTAGCATCTAGGAGCCTCTCTATAAGCATTAGCTATTATTTTATGAAGTACTTTCAGTTGGGATCACCATGTAATTTATTGTGCAAACTCAGGTATGTATATGTATATCCTCCAAGGTTATTGCTAGGGCTCCGTGCTACACTATGAATCCACTACTCCTGGAGGCCACTTTTTTTCCATTTTTGTTGCCCATGTTGTTATTGTATTAAGTGCAAGGACCCCCACAAGGATCCTGGTTCAAGCTCCTGGCTCCTCACCTGTGGGGTGGGGGATGCTTTACAAATGGTGAAGCAGGTCTGCAGGTGTCTATCTTTTTCTCTCCCTCTTTATCTTCCCCTCCTCTTTCAGTTTCTCTCTGTCCTATCCAGTAAAATGGAAAAAAAATGGCATCCAGGAGCAGTGGATTCATAGTGCAGGCACTGCACCCCAGCAACAAACCTGGAGGCAAACCCAATTATATTTGTTTATTTATTTACTTATTGCCATTGGTAAAATTGCTGGGGTACCACACTTTCATGATTTCTCCATACCTGGCAGATGACTTAAAAAAATTTTTAGTTACTTAATATTGATATACAAAATTATAAGATAACAAGGGTATAATTCCATACTTTTCAAACCACCTGAGTTCTGTGTCCCCATTCCCTCCAGTGGAAGATAAAGCTAGATCTGCCAAGGTTGCAGAAAGAGGTTGACTATTATTTCTCTAACTATCTGTCTTCATTCATATATACTTGCCCTTTTTTTTCTTTCCTATCATCCTGTCTTCTCTTCCTCTCTAAGCCAATTTCTACTACTTCCAAATGTCCTTTCTTTTTTCCTCTTCTCTTCAGGTTCTGATGGAGTTGGAGTTCAGAGCACTCTGGTTATCTTCCCCTATCATTTCTACCCCTCTGGGTAGAAAATTCCTTTTGGAGTGCAGAAGGTGGGAATTCCAGCTTCAATAACTGCTTCTCCACTAGACATGGGTGTTGACAGGTTGATCCATAACCCCAGCCTGTTTCTATCTTTCCCTACGGGGGTCAGATTCTTGAGAGGTAAGGTTCTAGGACATATTGGTGAGGTCAGCAGACTACTTTTTTCATTTTACATAGTGAGACAAAGAAAAAGAGAGAGAGAGGAGAGGGGAGGACAACTGGGGGGAGGGAAAAAAAAAAGTAAAGACACCTTATCATAGCTGCACTGCTCATGAAACTTATCCAGAGCTTGAACCCTGGTCTTTACAGAAGATGGTGAACTGTGCTCTCTGTTGGGTGAGCTTTCTCCCGCTTCCCCACGGGAGACTCTTAATAATTATACTACAACAGACAGAAATCAATGCTTTCTCTTTTTTTTCTTTTCCTCTTTTTTCTATTGTCGTGGTTATTTGTTGTTGTCACTATTGGATAGGACAGAGAAAAATGGAGAGAGGAGGGGAAGACAGAGAGAGGGAGAGAAAGATAGACACCTGAAGACCTGCTTCACCGCTTGTGTAGCGGCTCCTCTGCAGGTGGGGAGCCGGGGGCTCGAAGCGGGATCCTTATGCCGGTCCATTGGCGCCATGTGTGCTTAACCAGCTGCGCTACCGCTCAACTACCCAAATCAATGCTTTCTTTGGTCCAATGAGATATCTAGCTCCCCTGACTTTTTACTGCACCAAATCAATCTCTCTCTCTCTCCCCCACTCCCTCTCTCCCTCTCCCTCTCTTTTCTCTCTCTTCTCAGAATATCTTCACTATGGTGCTCACTACCTTTCCCAGGGCATTGCTGTGATCACTGGACCAAGGGAGAACCACAATGCAATCCAGGTATGCTTTACAAAGATCCACTTAGAATTGTAAGCTAAGTCCCAAGCCCCTAGCCCACTAAGATAGTGACCTCAGCTATCAATCCTTATGATCCTGAAAACATGTCGCAGGGCCCTATTATAAACTAATCTTGTGTGGTGAAAACAGGTCAGATTAATGTCTTACTATTTCTATTTCTGAGAATATTTGCATAATTTGAGGACTACTGTTAGAAGCTATTTATAAGATTAAATAATAATAAAATGACCTAGCAAAATGTGTGACATGCTAGATATTCAGTAGATGGTGGTGGTATCTGTTACTGCTATTTAATATGAAATGACTACATAATGTCCTAATAGGTGAGTATTATTAATGCAGTTATTTTTTCTGGATAAAATTATTGGTTGTCAACAATGTTCAAACTATAAAAATAGCAATCTGTTATGGTTCAACCTACTATTATTGATATTAAGATAATTAGAATATTAGATTGAGCCACATTAAACTGTTACTTTCAGGATCAATAATGGTCAAGTCTTGGAAATTTCCTGTGGTTTAGCCTAATAAACAAGGTTTATCCTTGGCAATATCAAATTAATCCAAAGGGCTGGGTAGTTAGTAATTGTGCTAGTGGGTGACAACTCCATTTGGGGCAACTGCTAACTGTAAGAACTAGGAAACTCTTCTAATTATATGCTATACAATTATCGGTGTGGTATCACTGTATTCACTCCATCACTTGCTGCCAGTCCCTGTTCAAGGTGTCATTTGCCGGTCTAGCTTCATGGGCGAGAGACAGATGAACAGGGACTCATGGCTGAGCTGGGAAGCAGTATCTCTTTATTCATGTAGAACGCAGAGCAATCTAAACTATCTCTAATCACAATCTTGTCCTTATACATCCTGGGGCTGCCAGTGCAGATCAGCTTATAGGCTCTCTCCAGAGCCTGTTAGAGAAGGAAGTCCTGGTGAAGTGCTTCTGATGATTCTGGTGATAGAGCAACTGTATATATACTTGCCAAGTAGGGTGGAAATAGGATGTGACGTAGAGAGGGTGGAACAAAAAGAGATTGGTGGAAATCAGGGTGTGACAAGGAGAGGGGGTGGAGCAAAAAGAGAGTATGAACCAGCAGGATTAAACCAATGCCCTGGAGGCAGGGTGGTGTTTAGTTAACAGTGGTTTATGTAAATAGAATACAGTGTTAAGCAGGGGGGATTAAACCAATGAAACAGAAGGGGTCTTAGAAGCAGAATTTAGAAGCATACCAACAACTTGCCACAAACACTGATGAGGCTTTCTCAAAGTGCCAGGTACTAAGAGGTGACTAAAAGGACTAAATGCCAATCATTGTGAAGTCCTGGGTACTGAGGTCAAATCTGACTCTGCTTGATGTACATATTCCTTTTCCTGTGCAGATAGTTCCTAAGGGGGCTTTTTTTTTTCTCATGTACAATTATTTTTGTTGAGCCAATGGAGTGAGCAGGAATGATATATGAGGTGGTGTCAGATGGTTGGGGCAAGTCACTGCCTTTCTGATTTCATTCCCAGTTCTGTAAGATACAGCCCAGAACAAATGGAAAGGAAGCCCACACACTTGGTTTTGATTTGCAGACATATACTGTGAACCCTGTCTGCCCAGACTCCCTAAGTCATCCCCATGAGAAGGCAGGATTTAAAAATGTATAAGCTTTACACTCTCCGGAAACGATATGGTTTCAGTTACAGCATGTCAGCCAGCCCGACCTTTTCATTTTTACACTTGGAGATAAACTGAAGAGGTTTGCAAAACTCTTCTCTCTGTCTTTCCAAATTGCCTCTTCTGGTTTTAGGTTCTCCAGCCAGTGTGCTAACGCAGCCTCTCCTAATTTATAAAGAATCTGACCTCAATTTGCAGTTTAGCTAAAAGCAGGTGTTCTGGTTAAATGTGGGTCAAAAAATTGGGAATCATTAAGGGGTGAGTAAAATGCCTAGGAAGTCAGCTTTCAATAATCTATTGAAGTAAACAGATTCAACATTTTTCTTGGACGTTTATTATAACCAGTGAAGCAGTCGTTGGGACATGATTAACTGTCAGAAATAGTGGATGGGAGATAAGCAAGTTGTATGTGAATTTCAACTTGAGTGCAAGAGTCCTGTTCCCTCCCTCCAAAAAAAGACCATAAACTGTTTTTAGAAAAGTATCAATATATTCCAGAAAAAGATGTTTTCCAAGTTATCTGAAATATTTCTAGACTCAGTATTTGTTTCACTCAATTTATTCATTAGCTACAATTTTTCATCATTTACATGATGTCATTTAAAATATGCCCTCTTAGCAAATTTCAATCATATGAGTACTATAAAAATCAAGTCTTACTAAGGACAGCAAGTTTCACTTTAACCCTATAGAATTTACTAATTGTGTGTGAATGGAATTTTATCTTTAATAAAATAGCAGAATTTCCTTCTCTTTCAAAGTTGACTAATACACCATGAAATGTGGCAATTTTGTTTAACTTTTTTCTCTCTATAACAGAGGAGAAAGACTGTTTTTTTTTTTTGGCCTCCAAGTTTATCGCTAGGGCTCGGTGGGTGCCTGCACTATGAATCCGCTGCTCCTGGAGGCTATTTTTCCCATTTCTGTTGCCCTTATTTTTATTGTTGCTATTGCTGTTGTTGTTGCTGGATAGGACAGACAGAAATCTGGAGAGGTGGGGAAGACAAAGAGGGGGAGAGAATGATAGACACCTGCAGACCTGCTTCACTGGTTTTGAAGGGACCCCCCCCTCCCCTACAGGTGGGAAGCCAGGGGGCTCGAATCGGGATCCTTACGCCAGTCTTTGCATTTCGTGCCACGTGCACGTAAACCTGCTGTGCTACTGCCTGGCCCCTGAGAAAAACCTTTTAAACATCCAGATAAACTTTCCACTTAGGCTGGCAAAATGGCTCACTTAGTATACAACTTTGCCATGTGCTTGACCCAGGTTTGAACCCAGCCCCCATTGTATTAGAAGAAGCCTAGGTGCTATGATCTTTTTCACATTCTCTCTCTCTCTCTCTCTCTCTCTCTCCCCCTCTCCCTTCTTCTTTATCTCTATCTGAAAGAAAGTTACCTCTCCTGGTCTGGGAGGTGGTGCAGTGAATAAAGCATTGAACTCTCCAGCATGAGGTCCTGAGTTCAGTTCCCGGCAGCACATGTACCAGAGTGATGTCTGGTTCTTTTGCTCTGTCCTCCTATCTTCCTAATAAATAATAATAATAATAATCTTTAAAATAGAAAGAAAGTTCCCTCTCTGCCCCTTGCCCTCAACCTCTTTCTCTTAGCTTTTTTGTTTCCCTAGTTAAAGCATAAATCCTGCCTTAATCTCACTCTCTTGGTTCCTCCACGTAGACTACAAATCAGGACTACTTGCTTTCTCACCTTCTATGACACTATGCACACTTGCCTTACTCCAGTGTGGGATCCTCAGCTGTTCTCCATCTGACCTGGATGTGGTTTGCCTTTCCCACAAGCTTCTCAAAGTGCCTCCCTCCAGTGGGGAAGTGGTAAAGCACAAGACTAGCATGTGTGATGTTCTAGACCCTAGAATTGATCCCCAATACTGCAGAGAGTGAAGCTCTGGTCTGTCTGTCTGTCTGTCTGTCTCTCTCTATCTATCTATCTCAACAAACCTTTCAAGAATACATTCCTTTAGGTTCGGATGGTGGCACACCTGGTTAAGCACAGGTATTAACAATGCTGAAAGACCAATGTTCAAGCTCCTGCAGGGAGAAATTTTCACAAGTGCTGAAGCAGAGCCGCAGGTTCCATCCTCTCTTTCTTTCTCTCTCGCCCTCTCTCTCTCTCTCTCTCCCCCCACCCCTCAATTTCTGGTTGTCTCTACCTGATAAATAAAGATGCAAAAAAGAGAGTACATTATTTTTAAAGAAATGGTGACCCATTTTGCTTCATGTCAAATTGCTTTTCTGTAAATCACACTCACTTATTTGTTCAATCACTGATTTTTTTTTTAGTGGATTCTTATTTTGTTAAGAAAATATTTACCACATTAAAAAAAGCAAACTGTGAGGTATTCAATGTTGTGAGGTACTCAGTGCCGATGCTGAGTTATTTGGAGGTGATTAAGAAACAGTTTCTATTTTCAAGAAACTTGAAATCTGATAAGGTGAAAATAATAACTATGCACATAGCAAATAGTAATAAATACTATTCAAGACAAATTATTTTCATATCAGAAAAGCATTGTCCTGAATTGCTTTGAGGCTCCTGCAGTCTAAAACCTTTATCTCTGACTCCGGCATTTAGAAAAATCATGTCCCACCTGGCATATTTTTTATATAGCATCAGATCTTTTAAAACTAATTTAGTGGTGAAAGACTCTTCTATTTTTCTTCTCACCTGGCATATTTTTTATATAGCATCAGATCTTTTAAAACTAATTTAGTGGTGAAAGACTCTTCTATTTTTCTTCCCATAGAACCACAGCTTCTTAACCACTGGGTCATTCTAACACTTGTTTAGCATTGGTGAACACTGGTAAATATGAATCTATCTGAAATAAAGAAACCAAGCAATCAATGTCAATTCATCTGTAACAAAGGGATGGAATGATGACTAGAACAAAGCATGACTCAAAATTTAGAAATCATCACTAGCAATAATTTCTTATAGTTAGGGAAATTTTATTTTATTTTACTTTTATTGCCATCAGGGTTATCACTGGGGCTCAGTGTCTGCATGACAAATCCACCACTCCCAGTGGTCTTTTTATTTTTGCTGATAGAGAAAGAGAGAAACTGAGAAGGAAAGAGAAATAGACAGGGATATAAATAGATAGATAGATAGATAGATAGATAGATAGATAGATAGGAATATTATAGCACTATTCCAACACTCATGAAGCTTTCTCCCTTGCAGTGGGGACTGGGAACTTGGGCCTGTCTCCTTGTACATGAAAATGTGTGCCCTCTGTTGGGTGTGCCATCATCTGGCCCCAGAAGACATTTTAAAGGAAAGTTCTATTTATTATTTGCCACCAGTAATTTGCACCTACATAATTCACTACTTCCAGAAGACTTTTTTCTTTAATTTTTTCCAGATAGAGGGTGAGTGACAGAGAGGGAGACAAAGTCAGAGGGGGGGCAGGAGCAACACTTCGTCACTGTTCCACTACATGTAAGCTTCCCTTCCGCATGGCGCTCCCATGCGGTGCCTGGTGGCTCAGACCTGGGTCCTAGTGCGTGATCAAGTGTGTGCTGTACTTAATGAGCTATCTCGCAGAGCCCAATTAATAGAGTTTAAGGGCTTATTTACTTCCTATGAAAGGTAGCATGAAAGAGGAGAGGGAGGGAGAGAAGGAGAGAGGGAGCAAAGGAGAGAAGGAAAGGGAGAGAGACCAAGTAAGAGAGACCAGAGCAGCGGTCAACTCTGGCATAAAGAGATAACAGGGATTGCACCTACTATCTCTGAGGCCTCAGACATGCAAATTGGTGACCTAATAGGCTAAACCATCTCCCTAAGAGAACAAGAATCAATGCCATCACTAAGTTGCCTATCGTATTAAATAATTATTTGACATTCCCAGGGACAAGCATGAAGGACTATTACTATTGATAATTGATATATAACATTTGTTGAAACAATTAACAAAGTACACTGTGATTTCCTAGCACCTAGCATGGGGCCTGTTTCTTCGTAAGTGAACAGATAAATAAACACATAGTACTTCTTATAACTATTATGGGAGGGCTGGGTAGGCGTTGTAGTATCTCTCCTCTCTCTGTATCCCTCTCTGTCTCCCCAGGAGTGACTAGGAATGGTGGAATCACTCAGGGAAGTCCTCAACTTGCCATAAAAATAACAAGAAATAATTATAAAAATAAGAGAATTGGGGGGTTGGGCGGTAGCACACCGGGTTAAGCGCACATAGTGTGAAGTGCTAGGACTGATGCAAGGAACCTGGTTTGAGCCCCTGGCTCCCCACCTGCAGGGGGGTCGCTTTGCAAGTAGGAAAGCAGGTCTGCAGATATCTATCTTTCTCTCCTCCTCTGTCTTCCCCTCCCCTCTCAATTTCACTCTGTCCTATCTAACAACAACAGCAGCAACAACAACAATACTGGGGAAAAATGGCCGCCAGGAGCAGTGGATTTGTAGCACAGGTACCAAGCCCCAGTGATAACCCTGGAGACAAAAAGAAGGAGGAGGAAGAGAAAAGGAAGAAGATGAAGAAAATTATCATCTGACATAGATGAAGTCTGAACACGTTGTGCAGAGGGGAAAACAGAGAATACTATATGGAGCTCAGACTGGGAAGCTGAAAATAGTAAATTACCCTTATTTTTGTGGTAAATAGATCACCACAATTAAAGATAAGATGAAGTCCTGACTTTCACTCAGACTTATTAAAGCAGAAAATTGAGAGAAGTGTATGGAGAGAAGGAAACAGGAAGAACAGACTCTTCAGGTGTTTCTGGGATGAAGGTCCAAGAACACTAAGAACTGATCACATTGAACTGCCCTGGCTTTAGAGTTCCCTCGCTATTTATATGTTCAGTTTATGGTCCTGCTCATAATTCAACTGTGACCTCCCTGAGGACAGATACTATGTTCAGTCTTGTATCTCCAGTAGTCTGTAGACTACCTGACTTGGTGGCACTCACTGCACTCATTGAACTACTTTATTGGACGTGGTCTCTTTTTTCCTTGTCAAATAAATTTCAGAGTTATCTTGAGTAGTGTGTTTGATATTTGAGGTAGATATAAACATAGGACTTCCTGCTGTACCTAGTTCACAGGAAGTGTCCAAGCATTAAAAGTATTACTATTATTATTATTACTAATTATTCATAAGAAGAGAAGAAGGTGCAATTATTCAGTGATTAAGAGATTCAGATGCCTAGCGGACCCGAGCATGTAATATGATTACATGTGGCATGTTGGTCTTCTATTTTCCACGAGGAATGGAAGAAGCTGTGGTGAAGTGAACTTGCATATGTTGTATCACGGAGGTCACCACACTTAAGTCACGCCTGTGATGTTTTATGAGCATATAGGCTCAGATCTACTCTTCGTTGTTCTCAAAAAAAAAATGGAAATAGGAATTTTCATCTCTCATTCCCAGTGTATAAGAGCTGTATCTCTGTGCAGAGACCAAGCAAAATGCATTTGTTCACAGGGCATAAAGACTGTTCCCTAATTCATACAAAGACTCATATCCCAAGGATAGATTTTCATTCTACTCATAATGGAACAGGAATTGCCCATCCTGTTGGGTTGACTGTACTCTGGAGACCATCTAGCCTAAACCAAGTAAAGCAGCAGGGGAAAAATGGTGACATTGGCCTTCTAAATGACCAGCCAGGAAGATCAGGGGTGTAGGAAAAGGGCCAGCTTGATGTCCAGAGATACTCAGTCCAAATGGTAAAACAATAGTTGGGGATCATGGTGGATTCTTTTTATTTCATTGCTTCTAGTAGGTTCCTTGAAGGACTCACTGTCTTTGCACTTAAGCTATGTATCTGCACCAAAGAGGACAGAATTCTTTCTAACAGCTAGGGGGCTCTAGCAGTCCATCTTTCAGACTCAAGTAGAGTTGCTGTTTCAAATCTGAAAATGGATGACGTTTAATTGTCATCTCTAGATATCAATCAACTAATACTACCTAAGTACTTCAAATCCATATGCAAAACTGACATTCTTTGTCAAAATATTTTCTCTTTGCTATTAACATTTTTCTACGTATAATTACATTTCCTGATCTACTGAAAGTGGTTTTCTAAATATCTAAATTAGAAAGTAAATTTCTACTGACATGGGAAAATACTGAAATACATTTCAAAGCATCTTTCTTGGTGTATTTTAACTGAGTTCTTGCCTGCTCTATCTAGGGAAGAAGTATATATTACTATTGATAAATAGCCAAAAGAAGAAAAAACTCACAAAGTGACATAATTTGACCATTTTAGAGCCCAAACAACTTTTCAGCTTTTAGGGATACTCAACAAAAGGTTTAAGTGGTACATCTGAAGTTTTATCTGCTCATCACTCCTGCCATTTTTTCCTGACATTTCCACTATCAAGATGCTTAAATGTAATAATTTAGTCTTAATTCCCAGTTTCTCTTTCTTGTGCCCTCCATTCTGCTCTAGGACACGTTTTAAAAGCACTTAGAAGCACTTAATGGACAGATTTAGCAAAATCTTCATCCTGTTTCCACAGCTCACTCGCATACAAAAGCCTGAATAAACTCATTCCTCCCTCTGCCTTCATCCCTTAAAAATATTGATTGTGGTCAAAGCAGGAGGTGGTGATGGTGGGGGGGGGGGGATTCTCTTGTGTGAGAGCTATATGAGAAAGAAAATTTTTTTTTGAATTGGCTCTTTTCAGATGCTAAATGCCCACTTCCACTTTCTTATCAGCCACTTTAGCAGAGGACTAGAAATAACAGTACTTAAACAAGTAAGTACCCACGCATATTTTCAGTTTCCTGACCATCTCCAAACATCACTGTTTACTCAAATATACTGACTTCAGGAAAATAGAAAATGCATTTTGTTCCAGACCCTTCTTTCCCATTTGCAAACCCAAGAGAGTTTAAGGGAAATGCAATCCACATGTTTCTGGTTATTTCTACAGAAATACATTCATTGAAAGGATTCTTTTTCTTTTCTTTTTTTTTTTTTAATGCAACTGATTTGATGTCTACAAAGCTTTTAAGATAAATCTTGGTGGCATTTTTTCTCCTAAGAAAGGGGAAATTTCTTTAGATAAGATTAAATTAATATGAATCCTTTAAGATTTGACTTTGCCTTCAAATTTAAAAATCACTTTGGCAGAACTGGGTTCTGAACTCACTTCTAAATTATCATATCATCTAGTCTCTCATCCATTTTTATAGTTTCCTTTATGGCATTGCTTCAAATCCTTTTAACAGAGTCTATCATTCATTGTTCCAACTTCTATGCAGTGTCTACTTAAGCAAGGTCATGAGATAGATTCTGAGGACCCAGTAAGAGGTACTTCATGAAGCTCAGAATCTAATGGAAAGGGGAGCTATTGAACAAGGATTGCAAATCTGATGAGAAAGTAACAGGGAAGCCCATACCTTCAGATAAACAAAAGACAGTCCAAGTCAAGTGTCAGGCTGAGGCACTAGCAGGAGCAGCTGAGTACAAGATCAAGATTGCTATAAGCTTTGGAAGGTGAGGTGAAGGGTAACAGAATGAATGTGGGGCAGGTCACTCAGATAGGGACAGAAGATCTCCCAGCCTGACACATACAGACCAGAGCTTGGTGAGCTCTGTGAGTGGTACCTGTCAGGCAAAGCACAGTCTGAAAGGCAAAGGCATCTTTTCTGGAATTCTTCAGTGTGTGTGTGTGTGTGTGTGTAGGCCAGGGAGTGAACTCAGGATCTCAAGAATGTATGACATTGTGATTGGTCTTCCAGGCCTTATTTTCCATTTGGATTTTTAAAAGAGAGAGAAGAGAGGGAAAGACAAAAGAGAAAGACACCATAGTACTGCTCAACCATGAATAGAGCATCCCTAGTACCATACATTGTGTTCCTGTGTGGTACCAGGACTTGAACCCATGTCCTTGCTCACAGTGAAGTGTAGAATCTACTGAGTGAGCTAGTTCCTATTGTACACATAGTTATATGAATAGCAGGTCCTTGAATAACATTATTTTGTTCAACACTGGTCATGATTTTTTTTTCTTTCTCGTCAATGTAACAAAACAACAGAAACTGATTTCATTGTATATCTTTTCACTTCAAGTCACAGTTTCCAAGAACCTATTAAATATATTAGGTGAGGGCTTCCTATCCCTACATAGAGGGATATGAATGTGTGGTTTCGCTGCCTTTTTGCAGGTCTCTTTTCTATTACCATTGCTGCTACTTCTACCTCAGTTTCAGTGTGTTGTCACTGCTCTCCTAGATTCTGAAATAACCTCTATAATCTTCCTGCCTTTCCAGCCTCTGCCCTTTCTAATCTCCAAACTGCATCCAGCTTTCATAATATTAACTCCTGGTTAAAAATCTTGAAACTCTTCAGCCGATCTTGGATGGACCTTGAAAAAAATCATGTTGAGTGAAATAAGTAAGAAACAGAAGGATGAATATGGGATGATCTCACTCTCAGGCAGAAGTTGAAAAACAAGATCAGAAAAGAAAACACAAGTAGAACCTGAAATGGAATTGGCGTATTGCACCAAAGTAAAAGACTCTGGGGTGGGTGGGTGGATGGGGAGAATACAGGTCCATGAAGGATGATAAATGACATAGTGGGGGTTGTATTGTTAAATGGGAAACTGGGGAATATTATGCATGTACAAACTATTGTATTTACTTTTGAATGTAAAACATTAATTCCCCAATAAAGAAATAAATTAAAAATAAATAAATAAAATCTTTAAAAAAACACCAAAAACAATCTTGAAACTCTGGGGGCCGGCTGGTGGCACATCTGGATGAGTGCACACACTACAACATTCAAGGACCTGGGTTCAAGCCCCTGTTCTGCACCTGCAGGGGGGAAGCTTCATGTGTGGTGAAGCAATGCCACAGGTGTCTCTTTTTCTCTCTCCGACTCAATTTTTCTCTGTCTCTATCCAAAACAAACAAACGAAATGAAAAAAAAAAAATCCTGAAAATCCTAAGGGGTTGGGAGGTGGCACAAGCAGGAAAGTATCCAAGTTATCACGTGAGAGGATCTGGGTTCCAGTTCCTTGTCCTCACGTATAGGGATACGCTTCATGAATGATGGAGCAGGCTTCCGGTGTCTCTCTTTCTCTGTCCTCCTTGATTCTCCCTCTAGTCCTATTTCTCCGTGTCTCTTATCATAATTAAAGGAAAAAGCAAAAATAGCAATTGGGAGTGGTGGATTTATCTTGCTGGTACCAAGTCCCATTACCCTTGTGGCAAAGAAACTCAAAATAAAATAGAAATAAAAATAAAGAAATCCTGAGAAGCCCAGAGAGCAGAATGTAGAGCAGTTTTGCCCTTCACCTGCCATAGCAACCTGACCCCCTGACACTCTGTTCTTACCCACAGCCTCCTACTTGTAGGATCCTGCACTGTGATCATGAAGCCACATGATGGGCTTCACCCCGTCACACAGAGCATCTCTTCACGTACTGGGAGACATTCATTCATTTCATAGGACTTCAGCTCTCAAACAATTGAGAAATGATGGTGAGGTTCATTATGGGTTTAAACACCCCCTCAATCCATGCATTTTTAAGTATCTCAAGGTGTGAAGTCTATGTGGAAATAGAGTCACCAGAAGGTAATTAAGGTGGGGTGAAGGAGGTGGTTCAAAGGGCAGAGCATATGCTTTGCATGAAGAGGCCCTAGGCTTGATCCCTGACACCACATGACTGTACCAAGAAAAGAAAAAGACGAGGAATGGGCAGTGGGTCACTAGGCTGAGTGCGCACATTAGCATGCACAAGGACCAGGTTCAAGCCCTGGTCTCCATCTGCGGAGGAAGAAGCTGCACAGGTGGTGAAGCAATGCTGCAGGTGCCTCTCTTTTTCCCCTCTCTGCCTCCCCTTCCCTGTCAATTTCTTTCTGTCCTATCAGATAAAAAGAAAAAAAAAATGGCTGCCTTGAACTATGGATTTGTTGTATAGTTACTGAGACCCAACAATAACCCTGGCAGCAAAAAACATAGAAATGGAGTGGTAGGGATGGGAAGAAAGTTGGAACTTCTTATTTATTTATTTATTTATTTATTTCCTTTTGTTGCCCTTGTTGTAGTTATTATTGTTGTCGTTGTTGGATAGGATGGAGAGAAGAGGGGAAGACAGAGGGGGGAGAGAAAGACAGACACCTACAGACCTGCTTCACTGCCTGTGAAGCGACTCCCCTGCAGGTGGGGAGCCTGGGGCTCAAACCAGATACTTAAGCTGGTCCTTGAGCTTTGTGCCACCTGCTCTTAACCCTTTGCGCTACTGCCCAACTCCCAGAATGTCTATGTATACAAACTTAGATGGAATATTTGATTGTAAGACTGTGCAGTGTTTCTAGGATACAATGTATACCCTAAATCTCCAAGTGAAGTAGCACGGCATCTGAAAGTTGCCTGATGACAGGGTTGTTCCCCCTAAATGTACCTTACAGGTATTAGTAGTCTACGGGACCCACTTTAGGGAATATTGCCCAGAGTGCTGGCTGACTGTGGCTAAGAGGGCTTCAAGGGAGAACAGGGAGTGAATGGATGTATAAACAAGCTCACCCCAGGTTATAACTAACCAACCACTACATAACCTTCTTGGGCCAGCCCCCTTCACAAAGGAGATTTTAGGACCCTGTGAAAAGCTGAGAAACATTGCTAGCGAGGAGAATATGAGCAACAAAGCAACAAAGTGTTGAATTCATTCATCTCTAAAATCACCTTGAACTAGAACCAGTTTTCTGATTTGCAGGACTCAGGGCAAAATGAAAATTCTGGTATCTCTTGTTCATAAGATTTTACAAATTTCAAAACAGTGACCACACATCATGAAAGTACTCTTCCAATACACAAAGCACTGTGACTCTCACATACTGCTGAAACTACTCCTTCCTCAACAGATCCACCCTTTATAACCTTGTCCTGCCATCTGTCCATTTCCTGGACTGCATTTAGAATATTTTTGTGCGCGAGGTTGTCCAGGCTCAGTGAATGTCTAGGAAGTCACATATTACTCAGTCTATACCTATATTCATAGCTAAGGTGCATTTACAGTGAAAGGAATCAAAATGAGATCAGAAAGGGACAAGGTTCATGGGCCAACGACTAGAGCTCCCAAAAGTTCCAGCCTAAAGGAGTCACGCAAGATGTGTCTGCACCCCCAGCCCCAGCAAAGAAAAACAACATAGATATAGATAGATATTTTTTTCCAGAGAAGCTCATCGGAGACTAGGCTCCCAAGGTTTCTATTAGAACCTGATTTACAGTCTCCACCTCCCTAGCATAAACCAAAATTCTAGACTGGCAAAAGAAATACAAGTCCCCGGCACCAACCCAGTTGCTTTCACAAAGTGAGACATTCTTGATGATGGAAACCCCCTGAAATCCAGGTTCCCTGATGTTTAGGAAGGGGGAGGCCTTTCTAACTGAAGCCTGCTATGTTAACCCTTTTCTATTTTTCTTACTTTCTTTCTTCCTCCCTACCTTTCTTTCTTTCTTTTCTTTTTCTTTTTTTTTTTTTTTTACCTCCAGGGCTTTGTGCCAGCATTAAGAATCCACTGCTTCTAGGAGCCATCTATCCCCCCCCCACATTGTTATTGTTATTATTGTGTTACTGCTGCTGTTGTTGGATAGGACAGAGAGAAATTGAGAGAGGAGAGAAAGACAGAGAAGGGGAGAGAAAGACAGACATCTGCAGACCTCCCCCTGTTCCCCGCAGGTGGGGAGCTGAGGGGCTCAAACCAGGATCCTTGTGCCAGTCCCTGAGCTTCTCACTATGTGTGTTTAACCCAGTGCATTACTGCCCGGCCCCCTTGTTAGCCCTTTTCTGCACAAATCCAGAAGTATGTTTCTAAAATCCATCAAATTTTGCCAATGAGTGTCTATGCAAACAGCAAATAGCAAATTCAGGCACAAGTCAACTTCCCTAACCATTCCTACTGGTGTTGAGTGGAAGCACATTCAAAGTCTTCTGACCAACGATTTTATTTCTGCTTAGAAAAAAATATATTTTTTATTTAACCTGTGTTTTGCTTAATGGTATCACCACACATATCACCTTTAGATTACAACTTTTCAAACAAAATACCCTCAAACACAACTGCCATAAGAATTACCCCGCACTTAATTTCACATTACTCTGAATTTGGGATTACATTTCAGAATCTTGAACCTTGTGATTATGAACAATTTTTTATTATTTTCTTTCAGTGAAGATTCGAGATGTCTCATCATTAAAATGGGAATAATATAACCATTGTCATAGTTAAGCAAGACAAAGCAGATAAAGTGCTGAGTATAAGGCTAGAAACAGTCTTGGAAGCCCAGTGTTCTTCCTATTTTGGGAGAATCCAAAGATTCTGCCCAACAATTTAAGGTGACATAGAGTAGCCCTCTCACCTACATGATCATTTTCTGGTCCCCTTGTAACCTAATATTTTAAAAACAAGTTCAGGTGAAAGGATGATTTATCAAGTTAACTAAATTTTGCTTTATTTAGATTGTGTTTCATCTGTTTTCTTTAAAGCTACCAGGATCATCTCTAGGCCTTGGTTCCTGCATGGCTCTACTGTTCCCAACGGCCATTTTTTCTTTCTTTTCTACTAGATAGAGAATGAGAGAAAGCTCCTGAGCTCTACCCCACTAGGGAAAGATAGAAACAAGCTGGGGGGTATGGATTGACCTGCTAATGCCCATATCCAGCCGATAAGCAATTACAGAATCAGAGCTCTTACCTTCTGCACTGCGAAAACAATTTTGACCCATTCTCCCCGCGGAAGAGAAGTGATAGGAGGAAGAGAATAAGAGGGCTGTGAACTCTGGCTCCATCAAGACCCAGAGAGAGAGAGGAGGAAAAAAGGAAGAGTGTTTAGTTGTAGTAGTAGTGTTCTGAGTGGCTTGGAGGGAAAGAGCGGACTGGACCTGAAAGAAAAACAGGGCAATTGTGTAAAAGTAGACAGATAGTTGGTAGAGATGATAGTTAACCCATGTCTGCAACCTTAGGAAAACTGCGGTGGTTTGCAAAGGGGGGATTGGGGATGCAAAACTCTGGTGGTGGGAACTGTTTGGAATTATATCCCTGTTGACATGTAATTTTTTAAGCCAATATTAAATTGCTAATAAAATACAAAGAGAGAGAATGAGAAGAAGAGAGAGCAGGTGAGACACTAGAACACTCTTCTTCTGATCATTAAGTTTCCCTCCCTCTGCCCAAGGCATTTCCCTCAGGCAAACCTGAGTCCTGTCATATGATGACAAGTGCACTCTCCTGGCCCCAAGATTGTGTTTGCTCCCAATCAAAGTATACGGGATTTCTGCCTTAGTACTTCACAACTGGAAAATTAGCCAATTCACTCATTATTATGTTTATTTTAGACAATCTTCTAGGGAACATAGTAAATAATAAGGTGGGGTTTTCCCTCCATAATGTGAATCTTAGAGAGGCAGTATGACTATCTGGGAAATGACCCTGGACCTAGATCTTACTTCCTGAATAAGAAACTGGGCAGAGTTTGACTAGTCACTAGACATCACTGGGTTTCAGTTTCCTCATCTGTTCAAAGGAGAAAATTCATGATCTCCATTGTAGAGGAGGTATAAGGATCACATAGTGTAACTGAATACATGTGCCAGTGGTTGATAAACTATAAATTGTGGGTATGTGTGTGCACTTAAAGAATAAAGGGAAGTGACTGCATTAAAGAAAACCAGCACGTTTAATAAATGATGGCAATAACCCAGCCCATTACGGGGAGCAGTTACTGTCATAGTCTGCATCGCTGATGGCACAATTAACTTAATTAACACATACCTCTGTGGCGAGTCTGCTGAAATACACTTTCCCTCCTCACATGCCCCTGCCCTGCCAGCAAGACAGTTACAAGTCATGTATCTTCCAAGTAGGGAGGCCAGAATGTTAAATGGCTTTGAGCTAGTATGAAGAAAATGGAACTCCAGTATATCCACATCGTGAGCATTCAAATAACCTAGAGAAATATCAAAAGACTCAGGTCTTATAGAAGAGTGCAAAGACCAATGCATCCTATGGTGGTATTTCTGAGTGGAGTGGATATGACTCCCCATAAAGAAAGTCAACCTCATCACATCTAGAGTAACTTCCTATAAATACAGCATCCTGTTCTGCACAAGGTTCTACCAAAGGAAGTCGTGGCCTTTGGTCTGCCGTGAGGGTGATGAGTGTTTTTGACAAATGAGAAGGCATCTGTGTCTAAACCAAAAGCAAGTTTGTAGATGGGTCACTTTGTCATGAAACTCTGTTGATAGGATTAGTTGATCACTACTTCCGGTTGTCAAGGAGTGAGGGAGACTTGGGATACAGGACAGGGGAACTTGTATTTTTGGAGGATTTTCATTCCATTTCAGTTCTTTAGAGTGGGTGAAAAAAAATCTCTTTAGAATATTCCTCACACTATTACCCTCCTTTCTTCCTTCTCTCATTTCCATGGATTCACTTGCATTTCAATACGTCGACCTATCTCATCTGACTCTTGAGAACCTTGTTGTTATTTCCACTCATGCTGATGATGCATTGTGCACTAACTTACTGTATTATTTGATTATTTCAGATCTGCAGTTGCCAATGAGTTTGCACTTTCCTTCATAATTAATGCCCTTCTCTATTTCCCATAGCAAGTCAATAGAGTCATGTAAATCACTGTTGAACATTTTATTTTTCCTTTCTTTCTCTTCTTTCACCATAAATTATGTGCTCTAGTCGCACACACGATCAGAGCATGTATTGGTGACCCTACATAATGCTAACTAAAACAGTTTATCCTTTACTTAATAACATAGAGGTGTACAAGGTCCAGAGGAGACAAATAGCTGTGCTCTTGGAGATCATCCTTGAACTTAGATCCCATCTTTCTTGTTGCTATGTCATTTATTTTCACTCTTATTTTTATTGCCATCAGGGTTATTGTTCAGGCTTGGTGCCTGAATCCAACATTCCAATGGCCATTTTCTTCTTCTTTTTTATATTATGTTTTAATAAGATAGAAATTGAGAGGGGACAAGAAAACAGAGAGGTAGAGGGAAAGAAAAAGATATGCAGCACTTAGACATTACTCATGAAGCTTCACCCTTGTAGGTGGGGACTGGGAACTTGAACCTGAGTCTTTCCTCATGGTAACGCGTGTGCTCAACAAGGTGTGCCACTGACTGGTCCCATTCTGCTGTTTCTAGTTGTTATTATCACCTGCCTGGTTGAACATAGCACAATAAGCAACAGTGTGGAAGGCAGTGGAACTATGTAGAGTGAGTGTGATCCTCTTTTGTTACATTTTAGTCTTCAGGCTGTGGATATGTGACTATTACTGACTAGTATGGAGGTTAAGAACAGCAGTCTTTCTTCTTCTGGGTGACCAGCTATCCAAATAAAAATCAGTGTTATTTATATAATACAGTGAATTTCAAAGTTTGTAACTATGATACACATTAATAAATGCATCCTATGTGACAATCCAATAAGGTAGTAGGCATACTTATGGTGATTTTAGATAATGCATTTGTCTACTTTATAAAATAAAGGTTGATTGTGACTAATGAATGAAGAATGGCTTTCAGTTTGGAAGGCAATTATGTAGAAGAATAACTGAAAAATATTAGGGAATATTTAGTGGTCTTCCCCATTGGGAAGGAAGCACTCAAGTCTGATCTTAGGCAAGACAATTTACCTGCATTTTTATGGTGTACATCATAGAGCTAGTCACCAGATAGAGACAAGAAAATCAATCATTCAATCAAGGCAATCAGTTCATGGATCAATCAAGCAATCAATGACATCTTAGAGAGTACAGGTGGAAACTCTACTGACACATGAGATACTGAAGGCTAGAGAAGCCTTTTCATCAAGAGATTCTCTAGGGATGGGAAGAGAAGAAATCCTTTTTGTCTCTTAACATGGGTTGTGTATGGATAAAATATACACACAAATACCTCTCACATTGATACTCTGTATTGTAAGATTAACAGATAATTCAGATCAAAAACAAATAGATCTCATTTTAATTCTTTGTCATGACCTCTAATTTATGAACTGTATCAAGGACAGCCTCATATATTTGTTGTGATAGCCTATCACTTAAATTTTCCTAATTTACTTTTTGCTAGAGTAATCTCTATAAGAGATTTGTCATTCCTTCTATATATTCTTCAGATTTGAGGAAAGCCTCATATTGTGTGATGTTTTCTCCTTGACAGTTTCAACTGACTTTTGTCAGATTTTTGACAGGGCAAAATAAAACCGACAACTCTAAGAACATTTTGTTTTCATAGGAACAGTTTGTGATGAGTTTGACATGATTTTTAAATGATGTCACAGAAGATGCTTTAAAACTGACCCCAAATCCCTTTTGCAACAAGCACGATTGGCTTAATTATGTCTGGTGGGAGCACCATTAACTTCAAGCTAATTGTGTTAGAGAGCGCATGCGCATGCGTATACTAAAGTGCTACCAGAGGCTTTGGTTTTGGTAAACAGTTCATTTCCATGGCATCCATTGAAAGATAGCTGGGAAAGTGGCATGACAGGGACAAGCTGCACACAGAGCCTTGCATTGTTGCTGCCAGGCCTTTGGGCCTCTCACTCCTAAAGCTTTGGAATACATTGACTTAATCCTCTGCTCAGTCACTGCAGGAAGAAGCCCCTGACCCAGCACTTCAGACCTAGTGAACATCAGTGGATATCTGAACTTTTCCCTGTCTTTTTTTTTTAATTTAATTTATTTATTTTCCCTTTTGTTTCCCTTGTTTTTTTATTATTGTTTTTGTTGTCTTCATTGTTAGGACAGAGAGAAATGGAGAGGAGGGGAAGAAGACATAGAGTGGGAGAGAAAGGTAGACACCTGCAGACCTGCTTCACTGCCTGTGAAGTGACTCCCCTGCAGGTGGGGAGCCGGGGGCTGGAACTGGGATCCTTAGGCCAGTCCCTGCAGCTTCTCACCACGTGCGCTTAACCCGCTGTGTTACTGCCGGACTCCCTTTCCCTGTCTTAAAAGCTGCTAAAAGTCATCTGAAGAAATGAATCAATGTTTTCGGTCTTGTTTTCATTCCATGTCCCAAAGCTCATGTGGATTGGCATCTGTGTTTGCTTCCTCCAGAGAGAGAGAGAGAGAGAGAGAGAGAGAGAGAGAGAGCTAGAGAAGCTAATTATTGGACAAAAGCTGGGGATTAAGCTTCCCTCTTGCCCTGAATGAAGAAACAGTCCCTCAGGAATGGGCTTTAGGACTGGTTAGGAAGAGTAGTGGAGAGAAGAGATGCTTTCTTGGTGCAGCCCTTCCACATCTTTCCTGGATAACACTGGAATGTACAGTGTTTTTTAATCCAGCACCTTAGCAATCTCTGGAAAAGCCTTGCAAGTCCCCTGAAAATGGGCTCTTTTCTGCCATATGTCCAAGCAATAAGATGTGAAAGGCACTTTATTTCCTTGGGAACACACACCTTGAATGCATTTTGTGGCATAAGGCCAATGTATAAATGACTTCCAAGCTCCCAAAGTGCAATATTCCTCCATAGATGCATTAAGATCCACGCATGGGCTTATGAGTACTAAGACATGAACATTACTTGCAAACTAAAGAGGTAGAGAGGTTTCCCAAGATAGGTTTCTTGGGGTCACCACCTTGACAGCCAATAAAAAGTTTCCATGTGCAAATAATGTTCTAAAGACACATCTTAATATAGTCAGTCTGGAAACAGGCTCTGAAAACTCAGAAGAGCTCCATCTTCCTATATCACCAAAGGGCAAATGTTGAAGAGCAGCATTAGAATGGGAGGTTTGTATCGGTAGTTGGACCCCCATGCCACTTTCCTGGGTTCAGGTGCTTACACTCTTCTCATTTTCCTAGAAGATTACATGAGGATGCATGTGTTGGAAGAATAATTAAAAAAAATATATTTCTGGATCAACTGGGCTTTTGGATTTTTGCCTTTGAACATGTGGGTTCTAAGGAACTTACATGTAACCTGGCCCTTCAAACATCTCCTAGGAAGGCACATTTCTAGATGATTAGAGTATTTCAGGTGGGAATGTTATTATGCCTCTGGCTTTATGCCTTAAAATATGACCTAAGGCAAGCTATCATTTCCCAGAAATAAAATATGCCATATGTTACTATTAAAGTGAGCCAGAGGGGAAAAAAAGCATTCTATTACAATAATGGGTTTTGTTTAAAAAAATGTAAATGTCAAATCCCCAAAGGAATAATACAAAGTTGATACTATTATTGGAACAGCAATACCAGTAATTGCATGAGGTACTTATATTTAGTATTGTTCACATAGTAAAGGGGTTTTATGTAAACCTTTCAGTGGAATTATAGTGTCAGAGGAAAATGAGAAGTAGCACCACTCATTCTTCAAACAGTCTATATACATTTATTGGGGGGTGGGACATTGTGTTAGTTGTCAGTCTAAATACTGGAGCTACAAAACAATTAAATAGGACTTCTTCTTGCCTTCAAGGAACTCACAATACAGTTGAAGAACTCAACTAGCTCCAGTGCAACGGCACAATAGTTATCATAAAGATTCCAATGGTGGGGGGCAGGTGGTGGTGCACCTGGTTGAGTGCACATGTTACAGTGTGCAAAGACCCAGGTTTGAGTCCCTAGTCCACACCTGCAGGAGGAAAGCTTCATGAGTGATGAAGCAGTGCTGCATTTGTCTCTCTGTCTCCCTCTCTATCACCCCCTTCCCTCTCAATTTCTGGCTGTATCTATCCAATAAATAAATAAAGATTAAAAAAAAAAGGTCCCAATGGGGTCATAAAAACACACTACAGAGAACAGTTTATTCAGGCAAAAGAATCTCTGCTCTGCTTGGTGGCCTATTATAGCTGAGCTGGATCTTAAAATATCAGGATGAAGTGCATATTAGATGGATTGTACAATGTAGGGGGAAAACCTGTATCAATAGCCAAAAGAAGAAGAAAAAAGCATGGCACATTTAGGGAAATGGTGAGTGTTTTTGTGTGGCTACAGAGGTGAGCTGTCAAGCTGTCTAATATTAAATACTTTGATGGGCTAGTTTGAGTTAAAGAAAGTTGAGTAATGTTTGAACAGCATTATTTCATAAAATGAACATATTTCATATTCCAGTCTATAGGGCTGAGGATATGAAAGTAGGAGACAAAATATCGCATGGAATAAGACTGTCATTCTCATGATGACTCATCTATGAACTTATGAAAATACACTTAGATCAAGAAATGCTAGGAAATTGCTCACTTCACATGCTCCTGGGTGGAATGAACCTAATTTTGTAGCACTAAAACCAATTTATTAACAAGAGAACATGTCACAGTAGGTGGCATGAACTTTTATAATTACTAATAATATTGGATATTTCCATGCCATCTTTTACCCTGAAATCAGTCTTGTACATATGGGAACAGATAAACTCCAAGGAAACAGAGATAATACTAGCATAGTAAGTCACACTGCATTTCTTCCTTCTTCCAGGGGCTTTCCAGCTGTGTGGTTCCCTCATTTTTAGAAGGTAGTGGATATAATAGTAAAGCTGTGAGTTTTTATTTTATTTTATTTTTTTGGCCTCTAGGCTTATCGCTGGGACTCAGTGCCTGCACTATGAAGCCACTGCTCCTGGAGACCATTTTTCCCCTTTTATGGTCCTTGTTGTTTATCGTTGCTATTGTTATTATTGTTATTGCTGTTGTTGTTGTTGGATAGGACAGAGAGAAATTGGGAGAGGAGGGGAAGACAGAGAGATGGAGAGAAGGATAGACACCTGCAGACCTGGTTCATTGCTTGTGAAGCAACTTTCCCCTGCAGGTGGGGAGCCAGGAGTCAAACCTGTATCCTTAAGCTGGTCCTTACACTTGCACGCTTAACTTGTGCGATGCTTGCTGCCTGACCCTTGTTTTTATTTATTTATTTATTTACTACTTTCTAATACAAGAACTCACAAAGTGGAGTAAGGGGCACACTTATTTTATTACATTACATTTTATTAGTGACTTAACATTGATTTACAAAATTATAAGATAACAGGACTGGGAGTCTGGCGGTACCACAGCGGGTTAAGCGCATGTGGTCCAAAGTGCAAGGACCGGCACAAGCATCTGGGTTCAAGCCCCTGCTCCCCATCTGTAAGGAGGCCGATTCATTCTCTCCCCCTCTCTGTCTTACTCTCCTCGCTCCATTTCTCTCTGTCCTATCTAACAACAATGACATCAATAACTACAACAACAAGGACAACAAAAGGGAAAATAAATAAATATTAAAAAATTTAAAAAAGAATCATTAAACAAATAATCACAGGACTATAATTCTGCATCGTTCTCACCACCAGAGTTCTGTATCCCCATTCCCTCCATTGGTAGCTACAGTAGTTCTCCCAAGGTTCCCAATATGAGTTGACTCTGACTTCTATAACTATGTCTTTATTTATATATATTTGCCTTTTTCCCCCCCCATGGTCCTGCCTTTTCTTCCGTTTTAAATCACATCCACATTTATGACTACTCCTGAGTATCTCTCCTCTTTTCCTCTGCTCTCTCTGGGTCTTAGTGGAGTTAAAGTTCAGAGCCCTCTGGGGACACAATTTATATTACATAGCTTTCCTGGGAAGTTCAGTTTTGAGGTACAGCCACTGTCCTCTTTCCTTGGCTTCCTTGCCTATCGAATGGTGAACTAGCAGTAGACTGCATTGCCATGGAATTTTCAACTTCCTCAAGAAATTAACAGGACAATGTCATTATTGTCATCAAAAACATCATCACAACTACTATTACTTACACTCAAAATATTTATTTATTTATTCATTTATTTGCCACCAGTGTTGTCTTTGGGGCTCAGTGCTTACATGTCTCCACTATTTCCATTGGTCACTTTTTTTAAACAGAGTGAGAGACAGAGAGATAGAGAGGAAGAGGGGAAGAGAAAGACCAAGAAGAGAGACTCTTGCATCACTGCCTTACTGCTGGTGAAGCTACCCCCTGCAGGTGGAGACATGGGGTTGAGCCTGGGTCCTTGTGCATGGTGACACCTGTGCTTTGATAGAGCCACGGATAGGCTCCTCACTGGTACTAAATTACTGCATGAACAGATTCAAAACACTCTTTAAAAAAATATTTAGTTGATTTATTAGATAGAGACAGAAAATTAAGAAGGGAGGAAAAGATAAGGAGAAAGAGAACAGCACTGTTTCACCACTTGTGAAGCTTTCTTTTTGCAGGGTTGGAACCTGGGGCTTGAACTTGGGTCATAGTTCTTTGTAATCTGGGTCCTAGTGCTTTGTGCCCAATCAGGTGTGCCCCTTCTCCCCCCACCCTCACCCCCCAAAAAAACATTCTTAAAGCTGTAAAGATTTTAGGAGTGCAATGGTCTACTTTTTGGGAGAACTTTTATTCTGCCCTTTCTTAACTCTGCTAAAAATTGACTTTTAAAAACGATGCCTGGGGTGGGGTAGAAAGCTTAATGGCTATGCAAAGAGACTCTCATGCCTGAGGCTCCAAAGTCCCAGATTCAATCCCCCACACCACCATAAGCCAGAGCTGAGCAGTGCTCTGGTAAGAAAAAAAAAAAAAAAAAAGATGCCTGTGGGTGGTTGGGGAGACAGCATAAATGTTAGCAAATGATTTTTATGCCTTAGACTCTGAGGTCCCAGGTTCAAACCCCAGAACCATCATAAACCAGAGCTGAGCAGTGCTCTGTTGTATCTCTCTCTCTCTTTCTTTGCATCTCTCTCAATTAAAAATAAATAAATAAACATTTTAACAAGTCACTGGGTTCTTAGGGTGACGTAGAATCATAGAATCATTTCCATACAATGAGCACTGATGGGATGTGGATGGTAGTTGCTGAAACCTTACTGTCACCCAACCATCCTGTGTCCTCAGTAGCTAGAGGCACAAGTCCACTCACTGAAAATTTAAATCCCAAGTATTGAGTGTATTTAAAGGGATATCTTTGTCTCCATTTATAGCATGGACTGATGGAATAAGGTTTTGTGTGTGGAGGTACCCCAGCAGTCGTCAGTTGCAATGATAATTCACAGGTTCCTCCTTTGCTCACTTGGATTACTTCCCCAGGATCTTTCGGACTTGAGTAATGAACACATGAAAAAAAGCTTCTCTATGGTGGAAAAAAAAACACTGGAAGATTTAATTACATTTCCGATTAGTCCACTCTGTAACAGGCTGTTACCATTGCTAGAGAGAACTTAAGTAGCCCTTAGTTTGAACCATCTGTCGCTAAAAAGTGACATATGTTTGCTTTGTTTATTCCACAACTAAATGTAAACTGATACAATGAACAAGAAATCAGTGTCTGGTAGATCTTACTCCCTCTCCTTCTGCACATTTACAGGTAGGAGACCCTAAGGGAGGGGGCAAGTCAATCTCTTGTCTGCCTCCAGGAACACTTGTGCCAGAATGTGAAGGGGGCTTGGGGGCACTCTGGAAGAACAGACACCCTCCAACAATAAGAAGCGCAGCAGCTGCGGGGCGCGCCAGCAACTTATGTGGAGTTGAATGAAAAGAGACCCACCCCATCAACTTTCCTCCTCCCCTTCTTCTCTAGGCCCAAACACCAGGCTGCAGACTTCAACCCCAACCCATGGCCTTTTCAATTAACCCCCATTTGGTCACTAGAGTTTTTTCTCTCTCCTGGGCGACCCATTGTCTTCTGTGATGGATGTGTAGATGTGACAGCTGGCCTCACCCAGACTTGATCCAAACTTGGTTGCCCTGAGAGATAAACTTGGGTGTCAGCAAAGATCCTCCAACCATCAGCAATTGGCAAAAATGAAGGAGATTGCCCAGGCCTCTCTCTGGACCCAACATTCGGTTCCAGACTTCAGTGCCTGAGGTACCCCTGGCATGTAGAGGGGTGCTGAGCGGGTCATCTACATTATGGAGAATTAGTGGTCCCAACGATTCCAGTGGAAGATGGTGTTGGGTTTTTCAAGGTATGATTATTGGAAAATTGACTCTGGGGACAGCCAAGATGGAGGTCAGCTGATACATCAAACCGGGTTTGTTGCGGTTTAAGTGCAGTGGACCAGCTTTTGTCTCTTGTCCAAGCGGGAGGAGACTGGGAGAAGCGTCCTCTGTCTCTGGCTCTGGGTCCCAGGGTGTCTCTAATGTTCCAAATTTTGAGTCACAACCGCGGGTGACATGGGGGAAAAACTTTGTGTTCCGTAGAAGGAATAGGCTGGTGTGACTGCAGAAGGACAGAAGAAAGAGCCCCTTGTGCATTGTACCCTTTTGTGCTTCTAAGTGTGTATGTCTCTGTGTGTGTGTGTGTGTCAGAGAGAGGAGGGAGGGGAGGGGAGGGGAGGGGGAAGAGGGAGGGGGTGGAGGCCTCTGGGTGCTGGGGGCGGGGTGCACAGCGCTGCGCGTCCTATGCGCTCCTGCAGAGTCCGGCTCCGAGCCCCACAGCCCCGAGCGTGTTCCTCTGCGGCGTTCATGCGGGAGAGAATAAAGGGGACTGGCATTGCCGGGCGAGAGCTGGTGTGTGTGGTGGTGGTGGTGGGGGGGGGGGCTCAGGAGCTGGCCGAGGATCCTCTGGCCAACAAATCTGGCCTCTGGAACCCGCGATCCTCCGCACAGCTTGTTGCAGCCACTAATATCCCTCTCCACCGGGCATCTGAGCCAGGCGTTCTGCTCGCAAATCATCCCGGCCCCACTCGGTCCTTCTAGTTCTCCGAGGTTAAGGCATCTTTCTTCCAAGAGCAGAGACGCCACCCCGAAAAGAAAAAAAGGGGGGCGCGGGCGTAAAGAACCCCCCAAACAAACAAACAAACACACACACACAAAGAGAAAACTAGCTTCACGCTGCAGTTTGCCACAATCGCCGGAGTCCAGGTTGGTTGGCAGGAGAGAGTTTTCTCATTCCTCGGGGCGGTCTGGGGACCCCTTGTGGCTTCTCCCATTCCCCTCTAGCAGGCGCTGCTCCCCTTCGGGGCCCGGGGGCGCGCGCGAGGAGAGGGGCTGCACCTGCCAGGGCGCGAGGGCCGCCGACCGGTCTGCGCGCTCGCCCGAGGCGGTGTCGCGGCGGCGCCCGGCTCCCGGACGCTGGGCGGGCGTGTGCGTGGCGCGGGCGCGGGCGCAGGGAGGGCGCGGAGGCAGCGCGGCGGGCAGGGGCGCCCAGCCCGGGTACCGTGCACAGTGGGGACACCACCAGCTCCCCACCGCCGGGCTGAGAGGTGACGAGAGACTGGAGCAGGAGGAGGCGGAGACAGGGAGCAGCGATTGGTGGTTGAGGAGGGGGGAGAGGGGGAGGGCGGGAGCTGGAGCTAGGAGGGGGCGGGGGACGGCGAACTTCTCAGGGGCTGGGGTGGGGGGGGCGGCTATTCCGCGCCCGGGCTGGCGTGGGTCCTGCTGCCGCCGAGTGCTCGGACTCCAGGCTGCCAAAGGCTCCGTTCGCAGTGCTCGCAAAGTAATGCTATTTCTTTACTGGCTTGCCTTCAGCCTCTTGGGGTGAACCCGCTAGGCACCCCTTGCACCCCCTCCTGGGACTTTGGGAGCCTGCCTCTGCCTTCTCAGCTTCCATCCTGCCTGTGCTCGCGGCTCCTAGGAAGACTCTCACATGCACCCCCCGCGCCCCCTCCCTACACCCCGACCTGTGCAGGGGTGGGCCCTCGCTGGGGCGCTGTGAGGTCCCCCAAGGCGGGAGCAGGGGAGGGGAGAGGGGCGGAGGAAGCTCCGGCGCTCTGCGTTCTTATTTCCAAGCGCGCTCTCCCTTCCAGGTGGGGTCGGACCTGGACCCCTAAAAGCGAACCGCCTCCCGCCCTCTGGTCCTGCCTGTGGGGAGCCAAGTCGCCGACGGCGGCGGAAGCTGGGAGTTTCCTCTCCCGCTGGATGGAGCTGAACTTTGGGCGGCCACAGCGGCGCGGCTGTGCGAGGCTGGCAGCGCGCTGAGCTCCCTCGGCGAGACCCGGCAGCGGCTTTGGAATTTTTTTGTGTGTGGGGGGGCTTGGGGGGGCCCGGGACCCACTGAGCGCCAGCAAGATGATCATGGCCACCCTGTACTTGGTGCTGCCGCTTCTGGGTAAGTCGAGGCCGCTTCTGGCTTTCTTAGTCCCTGAATCCGAGGGGCACCCACGGCACCCCACCCCTCCGGCCCCCCAGCTTCTGTGAATGTGGGAGCGCGAAGTTTCGTTTTTGGGGAAGGGCATCTGGAATCCGAACACCCAGGGCTTGGGATGCAGGGGGGCGCAGTGGCGGCGCGGCACTTGGCGCGCCCCGATTCCTGATTTCTCTGTCCCCCATTTTTCTCCTCTTCCTGTGGTTTGTAATAATCTAACCTGGCGGGGAAATGAGGGGTCCGAGGTCCGCAGCCCCAGAACGGGCGCTCCTTAAGAGTCCCGGGGTGCTGGCGGCGGCGCGGCGGGCAGGTGGGGTGCGGGGGAACATTGCACCGGCCGGGCGAGGAAACTTCGAAGGGAAAACTCCCCCCCCCCTCCCAGTAGCGTCTCGATGCTCCCCAGCTCCTCATCGCAGCCGGGCTCCCCTCTTTCCAAAGCCCGAGACTGCAGCCCTGAAGGCTGAGCGGTGGCTCCAGCGGCTTCAGGGTGCTGGATCTGGAGTGCTGGAGCCGGCGAGCAAGAGGGGGCGAACCGCTCACAGCCCGCACCGCCTCTCGGGCGGATGCTGGGGTGGGGAAACTGGTGGGGAAGACTGAGTTGGGAAGACGGGCTCTCTGGAGTGGGGGGGGGGGGTGCGGACCCATTCTCTGAACGCGGGGTGAAGGGTCCTGCACAGCCCCGGTGCACTCACGCTCCCGACTCTCCGCCCGCAGACGGACTCCTGGCCGCGGAGGTGAGCGGTGGAGACCGCCTGGACTGCGTGAAAGCCAGTGACCAGTGCCTGAAGGAGCAGAGCTGCAGCACCAAGTACCGCACACTGAGGCAGTGCGTGGCGGGCAAGGAGACCAACTTCAGCCTGACATCGGGCCTGGAAGCCAAGGACGAGTGCCGCAGCGCCATGGAGGCCCTCAAGCAGAAGTCTCTCTACAACTGCCGCTGCAAACGGGGCATGAAGAAGGAGAAGAACTGTCTGCGCATCTACTGGAGCATGTACCAGAGCCTGCAGGGTATGTGCCCCCGCTGCTAGCTCTTCCCCCCTTCCCCCACGTAGCCCCACAAGGCTTAGGCGGCCCCTTGGCCAGGCCTGGCTGACCTCATCCTCCACTCACTTCTCCCCAGCTGCAGAATGAGGACCTTTCATTGGCCCCCAGGGACAGTGGCAGCTGGTGTTTGCTGTCTTGAGCAAGCATTGTTGGGACCTGGTCTTTGGAAAATGCATGAGGGGCTGAGGGTACACTGCCCCCAGGACCCCCGCTGACCACTCAGAAACTTGTCAGAACTTTAGAGTGGGACTCCTTTCAAAAACACAGTGAGGAACTCCACACCTCTCTCTCTTTCTCTTTTCCTGAGGAGAGCTGGTCTGAGGTACGGTCTTGTTTCACAGAATCATAATACAGTAAGTAGATTTCCGCCTGCTTTTGCCTCACCCTCCTTGTCTTCTGGTCTATCTCCTCTGACATAAAATGAAGAAGTAAGCATAAAAGATCCAGCTGAATCCATTCTGTCTTTACCCCTGCCCCTCCCCTGCTCCTATTTGTCATTTTAGATTAGCTGAGTCTTGAACCCACTGCTGTAGTTCAACCTTGGTTAATACAGGAGTGGCTTAAGAAGAGAAGCCCACACTCCCAGTGACCATACATCCCACTGAGAGTTTTGGTCTTTGTGTGCCAGAGGTGACCTGTGTTTGTATTTGTAAATTTCCAGTTTCCACCAAGACTCCCCTGTAAACTTAGTAATATATACACATTTGACCTCTTGGCTGCCATTTCTTCCAGAACCTATAAGGAAACCTGTTTCAGAGATTGACTGCTTAAAAGTCAGGGTGCCTGTTTTTTTTAAGTTTTTTTTAAGGTGACTGTGTGCCCTGTCTGGGGAGCAAAGAAATGGGGGCCTTTTGGGGGTCTGTGTTCTTCCATTGGCTCTTGGAGGCAGGCTTGGCTTGTGACGTCACTGTTCCATCCTCTCTGATTTCATTCCTTTGCAAAGAGTGGGAGACTTTTTTGGCAAGATCAGGCTGGGTTGCTCTCCAATATTTTCATGGCTCTCTAGGGGAGAGCAAGGACAACAGAGGCAGGAATGAAAAGAAATAACCAACCCTAATAGATTGTTTGAGGTCTCTGAAAGTTTCAGCATCTTTTTATTGTTGCACAACCATAATATTAGCCTTCAAATGCAGCAACAAAAACTGCCTGAAATATGTCTGTTTTACAGATCTGAGCTCAGTTTTTCTGTTGTCTTTAGGAAATGATCTGCTCGAAGATTCCCCATATGAACCAGTAAACAGCAGATTGTCTGACATATTCCGGGTGGTCCCATTCATACCAGGTAAGCAGATTTAGACTTTCATTCTGATGCCTTTGCCTGCTTGAAATCTGTTGGCTTGCATTCTTGTTGGCTCTGGAATGGGGTATGAATAGATAGCTGAATGGCACAGTGTTTCTGGGAAATTAGAAATGGGATGATGATAATGAAGAGGCAGCCTGCCTGGAGATGATTGTATGACTTGAAAGTAATTCTAAATGAAGTAATGTTGTGTGGTGGTTTGGAAGAGGTTGGGGGGAAGTGGTGGGGTTGGAATTTTTTTTTCTCATGTTGAACTGTGATTGGCCAGTGCTTTGCAGAAGGAGTGCTGCTTCTGTCTGTAGGTGGCAATCCTCTCCCCTTCTTGCTCCATACCTCCACACAGTGCCTCTCTGGAAATGGGATCCCTTCAAAAGATGCCTCTTACTTTGCAAGATGTCTGGAGATAATCTTAGATTGCAGGGGAATTTTCAGCAGACTCACTTGTCTGCCTTTGATTTAAAAGATTAAACCCCACCATTTGTTAACACTTCTTTCTGTTTCTCATTCTCTCCTCCCCAACCAGTGTGTGTATAGATATAAGAGAAGGTATTCTTGCCCTACCCTAGTGGCCCCCTCTTATCCTATGGTTTTGTCAGTCTTTCTTTTTTATAAATAAATTAAAATAAATAATAAAAAAAGAAGTAGTCTCAACTTACCTCGTGGTTTATTTTGCCTCTCTGCGGTTGGTTCTACACTTGGTTTGGAAGTAACCTTTGTTTGAGAAAGAAGTTTCTCATAACATCTGTGTTCAGACCGCCTCATAAATAATGAGCAAGGCAGTAATTTCTCCTAATGACATACAGATTCCAGACTGATCTTGTCTTTGTTTACAGTTAAGACACTTTCTCAAGTACACATCACAAATGATAGGTCTATCAGTGGTTAAGTGTGGTGGTTAATGCTGAATTTGATTTGATGAGATGATGGTTTGTTACAGGCTAGACTGTTGTGGAGGTTTAAATATCATCTGTGTCTTCCTACAGAAAGCTGTGGGACTCAGTGAGTGCGTAAATACTGATACTACATGTGTGGTCTGTTATACAATCCTTAATTCAGTTCTGAGCACCTACTGTGTTATTGCCAATGGGATGTTGGCGGTGAGCCAAATTGATGTCTTCCTTGCCCTCATGAATCTCGCAGGTGGCCAGCATTTGGCATTTATGGAGCCCTTTATAATAAACCAGGCACTGTGTTATGAGATTTACATCAGCTTATGCAATCATCATCAAGTGCTTCTTAGATAATATTTCCATTTACAGAGATGCAGTGATTGAAGCAGTGTGGAGTCAGGAGACCAGCCTAAGAACCACACAACTCTTAATTGGCAGAGCTGGAATTTAAACCCAGCTTGGTCTGAGTTAAAAACTTTGTCAACTCTGTCCCTTGCTACTGAGAATGTGGCTCTCAGACCATCAACAGCAGTGGCCTGGAGTTGGTTAGAAGTGTGGAATCTCAGACACCTTCCCAGATCAACTGGATGAGAATTTGTATTTTAAGTAGGTCTGTGGGGTTGGGAGCATCACGTATACCTGATGCTTGAGAAACACTCTTGTGTGTTGGTGTGACTTTTGCTTCAGAGGAAAAGTGTGCCTGTGTTTCAGAGTAACATGGAAGCTTTACAAGCTTGATATCAGATGCGTTTGTGAATTATCCTGAATATTCCTAATAATTTCCACTCTAGATTCCTATTAGTGCCCTGCTCCCTTGATCCAACCCAGACAGTGACTCTGGGTTGGATCAAGGGAGAGCATGGAGAGCATGCGCGGGAATGTGTGCTCCTTTAGCTCCTCCTGGGAGCAAGTCTATAGAATCAGATAAGTGTGTGGACATGTGGTATCAGAAGCCAGGCTGCCTGGTAGGAGAATCAAGATGTGATGTGATTTTGCTGCTAGAGCTCTAGCTAGCTCCCAGTACTGCCTCTCAGCTATGCAACCTTATAGCAAGGTCATAGGCCCATGTTTGTGCTCTGCCTGCCATCTGTACAATAGCACAAAGGCTGAATGAGTGAAATGGTTATGAATCTCTTAACAGCTAAGAAATGCATCATCACATGGTGTCATTGTTCAAAGGAAAAAAAAATCAAAAATCAATCTAAGCTTTCCAGTGTTTTTGAGGGGTCAGGGTTTACTGCCTACCTTATGGAACCTTCAGTCTTCAGTCTTATACTGATGTGTTGGGGTCCTTGCACATGATAACTTGTGCACTCAACCAGATGCACCACTACCTGAACCCCAATTTTTAAAAACATGAATAATTCTACACAGACCAAGTTTCATTCACTTACTTTTGCACCCTGTCTAATACAGGTTCATCCCTGTCTCTCTTCTCTCTCCCTCTCTCTCTCTCTTACTCTTTCTTTCTGCCTCCAGGGCTATCTGGGGCTTGGTGCCTTCATTATGCTCCTGGTGGCCATTTTTTTCTTTTTATTGGATAAGACAGAGAGAAATGGAGAGGGGAGAGAGAGATAGGGAGAGAGAGAAAGAGAGACAGCTGCAGACCTGCTTGCAGCTTGTGAAGCACCCCCTCCCCACACACACACACACACAGGTGGGGAGCAAGGGGCTTGAACCTGGATCCTTGCATGGGTACTACACTTTGTACTATATGCATTGAACTGGGTGGGCCACCACCTGGCTCCCTGACTCTCCCAAGTTTTGAAACCTGTCCTGCCGAGCATCCAGATTTTATAACAAATTAATCAGAGCCTGGAAGGCCTTGTCAAGAGCTACATTTTCCATCTCAAGGGCATTGAATTTAGGTTCCAGCACTAATGAGCTTTGACCTCTGACAGTGACTGTTCCTTAAGTGGGTATAGGAAAGCCAAATGGAGCCTTGAGAGGTTTTAAGTTGCTGAATAATGCATATTATCCAGTTTGGCATTTGTAGGATGGAGGACAGAGGCACAGGATGACAAATATTGCTTTTCAATGGCTTGAGGCTGACTTTCTCCAGCACCTCTTTTGTCTTGAAAAAGATTCTCTTTGAGGAAACCAGGACAACAGTCTTCTGTCTGCTTTTTAATGATAGGACAGCCATCAGAATCTCCTTATTTGGATTTCTCTGCCCAAAGTGAAGAGAATGTTTATCCAGATACATTAAGTGTGAGCTGAATCCTCTCACTGAAGAAGACACGTTTGACATGCTTGTGTTCCCATTCTTTCTGGTTTCCTCAAACCTAGCACCATCTTTGCCTTTGTTTACTTCATCACCAGTTAAAAGGTCAGTGGTTGTTGAGGTATTATTAGAGGCCCAGCAGGAACCAGGAAGGGAACAAAAATAAGGCGACTTCTAAAAATCCATCATTTTATCCTGAAGCCTGATCTGCAGAGGGAAATGAAGTGGACTTGTAAGTGAAATTGTGTGTATGTGTGTTTAGGGAGGCAGGGGTGTGAGGGGTTTGGAGGGCCTACTTTTGTGGGAACTTGATAGCGGAAGTCTTTAACCTCAAAGGCACTTTGGAGAGCAAGAGGAGGTGCTTTTCTTGTGGGCTGATGATGCCAGTGTGGTTTTCAGGGGTTTAAACATACAGAATCAGATAGTGAGTAGTGCGAGTTCTCAAAGGAACAACTGAGCCCAGGCCAGTGGATGTCAGAAAAGAGGAGAGAACACAGAGCATGCCCTGGGAAGCAGAGGGCAGAGCTGTGTGGGTGCTGGGAGGCCTGGGGCTCCAGTCCCATTACAGTGGACTTTCACATCTGTGTGTCTCTATTCTCGGCTCTTTAACCTCCATTCAGCTTCTGCCTTTCTTCTTCCCCAAAGTTCAGGGAGTGTCAAGAAGTAAACAGTGATCTGACAGGAAGAAGGACCTGTGGGCAATGTTCTTTTGGACTCTCCAGGGGGAAGAACAAAGCAGCTGGAACTTTTGAAAATAGAGTGGGTGCCAAGAGAAGCCTGGGGAGGGAGGGTTAGAGTCAGGGTGAGGCTTCAGCCAGCTCCATGCAGCAAGGGAAAAGAAGGGCTGTGAGGTTTGAGAGAATTCATTGGGATACTGAACTTTTGTGAAGAGTCAAGAGACACCGTGCTACCCTCAAACTTAATACAAATTTACAGTATTGTAAAAATAGTAATAATCAGATGGACTGACTATGAAGAAGGAGCAATATTAGGATATGAACTACCAGAATCTGATTTTTGGTGCAAGATAATCTACTAGCACTCTGGCTCTCTGACCATTTTTTGACCATTTTTCCTTCCAAGTTCTAGGAATGCTTTGTCATACTCTGGAAAACTTAGGATCCTGAGCTTGGCCCCCAAGAAATTGGAAACAGTTTGCTCCTATGAAATGAGATGTCTCTTAGCTCCTCTGAGTCTAACTCCTACCCTCTTTCCCCTCTTTAATGATGCTGTGAATAATTAACCATGTTTAGATTTTCTGTTTTGATGTTCCATCATACTTATGTCATCATATTTAGGTCTGATGTGCCATAAGATTTAAGACAAACTTCCTGACAAGTTTTACATGTTGAACAAGAGCCTTATAAGGTCATTTGCTGACTCGTCAAACCCTGACAAGAGAGAAGGGTTTGAACAAGCCAGCTGCTAGCGGTATATAATCGGGTATATAATCGTGCCTTCTTTCCACTCAGCTGTCTGAAACAGCTCTGAGTTTGTGCTCTTTACATTTGAGACCCTCCTCACCCTACCCCACCCCCATTTGTTCCTTGTTATCTGGCCAAGCATATGGTGAACTCCTTAGCAGGTCAGCACAGCCCCTCCCTCCTTCGCACCCTACCCCCACCTCTGCTCCAGCTCACTGAGCTAAAACAGTTTCCAGGTGTTCCATGATGTGTCTTCACTTTCTTGCCCATGACTTTGCCTCAGTTGGAGAAGCTTCCTCTAGCTCTTCAAGACCAATATCAAATGTCCTTCTCTGAAGACCAGGCTGAATCCCTGGAGACGGGTCTTCCCATTCTGCATTCTTTCACATAGCACTTTGGTTTTGCCTTTATGGTGACTGTTAATAACAGCTCAGAGAGAGAACTTATTTGTGCATCTGTCTGTCTTTCCCTCTGGAAAGCCAAGGGCTTACTTATGAGACTGGCATCTTCTCTGCATGAAACTGTTTTCCTGGTTTGGAGTTAAGCATTGGTACCTGGGTGTCAGAGAAAAAGAACCTTAGAGATATACTTGAGTCCTTTGCTCTTATAGAATTGAAACCCAACGAAGGGAAGCGATTTGACCAGGACTGCATTGCTTATAGGTTACCTCTGGGACCTTATCCAGTACATCCCAATCAATATTCTCAAGCTTCACAGCCCTCCTTTCCCCTTGCTCTGGCCTCTCTCTGCTTACTCTCTGGATAAACTTTATCCATCCCTGGGATCTCAGCTACAATTTATCAGCTAGTTAACTATTTTATATGGTGCAGGGGAAATGAATGAGCTCAGGACCTTGGATATGCATGATACCATTGAGAGACCTTCTGGACCTAAGTTTCATTCTTTATTTAGAGAGAAAGTGTGTGTGTGTGGGGGGGGAGGGGGCAGGCTGTGGTTAATTGCGCATTACAGTGCACAAGGACCGGGTTCAAGACTCTGGTCCTCACCTGTAGGGGGAAACCTTCAGGAGTGGTGAAGCTGGGCTACAGGTGTCTCTCTATTTCTTTTCCTATTTACTCCTCCCTTCTCAGTTTCTTTCTGTCTCTATCTAATAAACAAATAAATAAGAAAGAGGGGGAAAGGAGAAAGGAGAGAGGCAAAGTGGAATGACCCCACAGCATGGCTCCTCTTGGCCCTCTCATGTGGTACAAGGGTTTGCTCTCTCTACCTGTTGAACTATCTCTTGGTCCTTCAGCTGCCACATATTCTGAAAACATAAACCTACCTTCCCCCTCTTTCCTCTCCTGACAGATAAATCAGAAATTCTGGACCACTCTGGATTTGAGTTACTTTAAATTTAACACATTCCAAACAGATGTTTTCATCTCTTCCCCCATCTCTGCAAGTCCTTGCTTTTCTGAATCTCTGTGATCTAAATTACCCACTTCTGGGTCATCTTCATCTCCTTTACTAGCCTCACACTTTCTACAGAAATTATACACATCTGGGTCATCTCTGTCTCCTTTACTAGCCTCACACTTTCTACAGGATTCATCATCAAGTCCTGCTGAAGTTCCTTGCTGCCTTTTGAATTGTTCTCTCAGTTTCATACTGGGGTCTCATGCCTGAGTGGTCTCATTACTTGATGACCTTTTTTGGGTCAACTTTTTTATTCTTTTTTTTTTTTTAGAGATTGCAGAGTGGGAGAGACCAACAGAGAGAAGAGACTCCAGAGCACCACTCTACTACCCACGGAGATGTTTTCCCATATAGTGCATGGGCTTGAACCCAGAGACTTAGGTATAGTAAGGCACGTGCTCTACTGGGTGAGCTATCACCTAGCTCTCCCATGCCTTTTCTGTGCCCATCTTCTTTTTCATTCCAGCTTTGCCTTGGTCTCCTTACAGTCCTCTCTGTGTCTAGTTTCTCTCGGTCCAATCAGGATTACTCATTGCTAGGTCTTCTGGTAACATCTTGAGTAATTACTGAGTGACTGGTCTTTCTTCTGTCCTCAGTGTTTCTTCTTCAGTTCTAGCTTTACTCTGTCCCTGACCACCTCTGTCCAAAGGAGTCTGTTGCTCAGCTACTGTCCCACCAGTGCTGTGGGCAGCTCATACCCTCACACCCCTGCACACTCCATTGCTGGAGAAAGAACATCTCCAGCCTGGAGACTCCCTAGCTCTGCATTTACTTTGTCCTGGGTAGATCATTGGAACTCACTGCACCTCGGACTCCTTGTATGTAGAATGGGACGGTGATAATGCCCACATTCAAATTAATGATACTAGGTGAGACATTCCCAGCACAGGGCCTGCAACAGTCTTGGTCTTCAGTGAATCACAGTAGGCTCTAATGATGTGTCAAAGGCATGTTGGTTTTTGAGGCCACCACTAGGACTTTTTAGCAGATCATAGTCCCTCATCATGGAAGAATGATTCTATGTCTTGAAAAGGACAGCATTCAGAATCTTCAGGAAAATCACTCATGAACTAGCATGGACAATATATATATATATATAATAGGGGGGTCAGGTGATGGGTTAAGCTCAGGTGATGGCTTAACCCAGGTACAACTGGGTTAAGCTCAATAGTATGAAGTGCAAGGACTGGCACAAGGATCCCGGTCTGAACCCCTGGCTCCCCACCTGCAAGGGGGATCACTTCACAAGCGGTGAAGCTGGTCTGCAGGTCTCTCTCTCTACCTATCTCCCCCCCTCCATTTGTCTCTGTCCTACCCAATGGCCACAGGAGCAGTGGATTCATGGATTCATAGTGCAGGCATTGAGCTCCAGCGATAACTCTGGAGGCAAAAGAAAAAAGAAATACACACACACACACACCCTATAGCTAAAGGATCTGCCTCTTAGTAGTCCAATATATTAGCCTTAACTTCCCCAGGGGAGAAGGTCTCTCTTCCTCCTGCCCTGAATCCCACTGTCTAGGGTCCCACTTTGGGCTCTTTGGTCAGAAGTGAGTTAAATGCAGCTGGTAATCACCCGGGGTGGGAGCTCTTCCTGTGCTAAGGATTCTTGTGATCAGCCTTCTCTTCTCAGCTTGACTGATTCCCTTTCTTCTAACCTCTCCCCATAAATCTTCCTCCCAACGCCCCTCATCACAGGAAGAATTACCTAGAAGGACATGCTTAAACTCGGACTGTGACTGTGTCTCCACAGGCCCTGCTAAGTGCATTTACATTTCACTTCCACAGCCCACTACTTTTTGGTTTTTATTCTCTCCTTCACCAGTCCCTCAGCAATCTTTTACTTCATTATTATTATTATTTTTATTGTAGAACAGTAAGAAATTACAAACAGGTAAAAAGGAAAATAAATTTAAATCACCTCTCATCCCAGCAAGCAAGTGGAGATCACCACTTTGAGTGTGTCCACAGCAGGTGTGAATGTGTTGAGAGCAGGTGTTTAGATTTTCACTGGCAATGTGTCTTTCTGTCTGCGTCTACCTAGCTCTTTACTTATATACCTACTCATCTACCCATACTGTAAGTACCTTAACAAAGCAGGAAGCACAGTGTGCATCCCCTTCCTTCCTTCCTTCCTTCCTTCCTTCCTTCCTTCCTTCCTTCCTTTCTTTCTTTCTTTTTCCACCAGGGTTATTACTGGGGCTCGGTGTCTGCACCACAAAGTCCGCTGCTCCTGGAAGCTACTTTTTCCCATTTTTGTTGCCCTTTTTTTTATTGTTGTGGTTATTATTGTTGTTATTCATGTCGTCATTGTTAGGACAGAGAGAAATTGGGAGAGGAGGGGAAGACAGAGGGGGAGAGAAAGATAGACACCTGCAGACCTGCTTAACTGCCTGTGAAGCGACTCCCCTGCAGGTGGGGAGCTGGGGGCTCAAACCGGGATCCTTGTGCTGGTCCATGTGCACTTAACCCGCTGCACTACTGCCCGACCCCCAGCATCTCCTTTCTTATAACCTGCCAGATGACCTTGGAAATCTGTGCCCTCTTGTGTCATTGACCACTTCTCAAAGGCAAATGATATCATAAGTTAGATCAAGACGTATCTTGAGTAAAGCTGCCAGCCATTCCAGTGCCTGGAAACTTGTGGCA
Source organism: Erinaceus europaeus (assembly GCF_950295315.1). Classification (NCBI taxonomy): domain Eukaryota; kingdom Metazoa; phylum Chordata; class Mammalia; order Eulipotyphla; family Erinaceidae; genus Erinaceus; species Erinaceus europaeus. The sequence goes on from NC_080175.1 coordinate 11,418,420, forward strand.
AAGGCCTGGCAGTTCAAAGGAAGCTATGTTGCATAGAGTGACTCTAGGTCCTGCTAGTGTAAGAGTGGAGATAAAACTTCACTTGAGCAACGGGTAATTGCAAGAGCTGAAGATTGCTACAAGGTACAAAATTATTTATAGCCAATATGTCTGTCCTTAGTTCTCTGAAGTAGTTCTTTCTGCCATCTTCTTCTTATTTTTTTTCTGCCAGAGGGAACTTGTTCTTTCCGAGGAATGTCCTTTGTGTTTTGGATCTCTGGAGTTCTCCTATGTTATTCTCAAGATCAGTGTTGTTTGGTCCAAAGATCACTGAGCCCAGCACAGTGGGCATGCACTTCCTGCTTTATTAGCTCAAACCAGCTGGGTGACCTCAGGCAGGCGCTCCTGAGAGATGCCTGTTCCTCTTAAAACAGGCTAGCACGCTAGGCTTCCCTTCCTGCTCTGAGGCTCTTGGCGCTCAGTCGTATGTTACGCAGGGACTGGCTGCTCTTCCTCACAGTGTTTTCTTCCTACCAAAGAAACTTGTGATCTTGGCATGCACAGTTTTATATTAATAACATTTACAAAGCTTGACTTATTAACGACGTGCTTTACTTTGAACCGGAATATATTTAAAGTATCTTATTTGAATACATAGAAGAAGATAAAAATAAATAAGAGATCAGTGGAGGAAAAAATGAGGGAGTGAAGGGGGAAAAATGAGAGCAGGAAAGGGTCCATGAAGCCAGGAATGAGTACAGTAAACACAACACCTAAGAGAAGATCATATTGAACTAAATAAAAGTATTAGAAGTGCTGTGTTTGTTTTACTAAGGGATATATAGCATTCCTGGCTCAGAGGTACAGTAGGGCTTTTGGAGGTCATTCTGGCTTAAGCACCTTGTTTTTTTCTGATAAGAAAACAGAGTTTCATACATTTCTGGGTCAGCAGAACATAAATTGTCTGGGACAGTGATGACAAAGGAAATTAGGCGTGGTTTGTTTTAAAATGGATATTGGACAGTCTCCATCTCCTCAGATTTCCCCACCTTGTTTTTGAATAGTTCTTCACCTTTTCAGGTGTGTACACTAAATTTCTGATTGTCACACATGATTTCTGTTAGGATGAGAACTCAGCATGACATTTCTGAAAAGAGGGTAAGTCCCCTCAGTTTTTGCAATAAAGATCAATTCCTAGGTCTCTGGCAATAGAACCTAGTGACCAGAACGTTAATGTTCACATTTTTGACCCCCACCCAAGGAATACTCTAAAATGATTCCTTGTTTTAAATCTTCACCGTTCTAATAATAAAATAAAATCAGTCTTTTATCTGTACTTTTTTTTTTTCGTTGTTAAAAAAGCTAACCATTTCCCATAATTTAGAGACTCAACTAGCTGGGTCAGTGATGAAAACGAATGGGTAATTTGCATAAGGGGTTAATTTATTATGTCCCCTGGGCATTTCTTTCATCTCTCTTCCCGTTCTAATTTATGTTCTGAGAGGGTCTATCATCGTATCAGAAATTAGGGGTGAAAGTGGCCATTGTTAACCTTTATTCTTATGATTTTTTAAAATCTTCTGTGATCTCTTAACCATTTTCTCTTCATAGTCAGGAACTTACATAGACAGGGCTGAGATGTGTGGAGAAAGATTTTTGGGGTGCTTTTTCTTGATCTTTCTTCGAACAATAGGTTTTAAAGATCACAATGGCTCAGGATAGCTTTTCAACCACGGAGGGATTTGCAAAACATACAGAAGAGATCAGACAGCCCAGGGCAGAATTGTCTCTAAATTCTAGCCCTCTTGAGACATCTCTATAAATAACGTGTATTCACCAACATGGAACTATTTGTATATCTTCCTGCATGTTGTGTTATCGACAGTCTGAGAGTGGAGTTGTCTATATTATTCAACATTTTGCCTCAAAAAGGTCTTCTGTGACATGTGTTCCAGTGGGTACTGGCTGTGACCAAGACAGCTGTGAGAGTGTGTGACACAGCTGAGGAAAGGCAAGAGAACAGGCAATTTCTTCGAAAATCAATTGCAATTTACTCCTACTAAATTGGCCCAGAGTCCACCCTGTCCAAACATTAGCATATGACAGACTTTTAATCATTTGGTCAAATGGCCTATTTTTGGTCCAACCACCACAGTTCCCTCTGGGACTCTGCCAGTCACTCCCAGGGCCTTGCAATGTTCAAACCAGAGCCCTCACCCTCCTCCTCTTTCCCCTTCCCCCTCCCCTCCCCTTCCCCCTTCCCCCTTCTCCCTCCTCTCCCCTCCCCCTCCCCTTCCCCCTTCTCCCTCCTCTCCCCTCCCCCCTCCCTTCTCCCTCCTCTCCCCTCCCCCTCCCTTCTCCCTTCTCCCTCCTCTCCCCTCCCCCCTCCCTTCTCCCTTCTCCCTCCTCTCCTCTCCCCTCCCCCCTCCCCTTCCCCTTCTCCCTCCTCTCCCCTCCCCCCTCCCCTTCCCCTTCTCCCTCCTCTCCCCTCCCCCCTCCCCTTCCCCTTCTCCCTCCTCTCCCCTCCCCCCCTCCTTCCCCCTTCTCCCTCCTCTCCCCTCCCCCTCCCCTTCCCCCTTCTCCCTCCTCTCCCCTCCTTCTCTCCCCTTCCCCCTTCTCCCTCCTCTCCCCTCTCCCCCCTCCCCTTCCCCTCTCCCCTCTCCCCCCTCCCCTTCCCCTCTCCCCCCTCCCCTTCCCCTTTCTCCCTCCTCTCCCCTCCTTCTCTCCCCTTCCCCCTTCTCCCTCCTCTCCCCTCCCCCCTTCTCCCTCCTCTCCCCTCTCCCCCCTCCCGTTCCCCTCTCCCCCCTCCCCTTCCCCCTTCTCCCTCCCCTCCCCTCTCCTCCCCTTCCCCTTCTCCCTCCCCTTCCCTACTTCTCTCCCCTTCCCCCTTCTCCCTCCCCTCCTTCTTTACCCTTCCCCCTTCTCCCTCCCCTCCCTCTCTCCCCTTCCCCTTTCTCCCTCCCCTCCCCTCCCCTTCTTCCCCTTCCCCTTTCTCTCCCTTCTTCTTTCCCTCCCTCTCTCCTCTTAAAAAGGGTGGGGAGAGGTCAGTGTAGAGAAAGGCACACTGCATAGAATGTTCAGGGGAGTCTTTTCCTTTGAATTCCTCACCACCCTTAGAGCAAGCTATCACCTCAGAGTTCTGAGAAGGAGAACTTGGATTCTGAGAGGCCAGGGCCACATAACTGAATAAGTGGAGAAGCTTAGATTCACATCTAGCCCTTGTCTTCAGAATTGGTGGCCTTTCCACTGTTACTTGATATTTTTTAAAAAGAAAATGCTGGGGGTTGAATCAAGGACTGTATACATACGCTCTGTCACTGACTAGCCTCATTTGTTATTTATTATTATTATTTGCAAGAATGAGGGAAAGGGAAGTGGGAGAGAAAGAGAGACAACACAACACTGCTCCTCTGCCCATGGAGCCCTGCTGAGCTGGTTGTGTTCTCATATGTGATGCCTCTGTGCTGGAACCCAGGGTCTCCCACACAGGAAGGTAGGTATGACCTACCTATGGTGTGACCCACTCCTGGCTCCTTCCTGATGACATTTTTTTAAAATAGGGTTTTCTCTTTTTTTTAAAAAAAATTGGATAGAGACAGAAATCGAGAGGGAAGGGGGGTTTAGAGAGAGTGAGAGACAGAGAGACACAACTGCAGCATTGCTTCACCACCTGTGAAGCTTTCCCCCTGTAGGTGGGGACTGGGGGCTCGAACCTGGGTCCTTGCACACTGTAATATGTGTGCTGAACTAGGTGCACCACCTCCCCCCCATGAATTTTTAAACCAGCTCTGAGAACCAAGTGGTGGCTCACCTAGGAGAGCGCTAAGAGCACTGGGGTGACATTGTGCAAGGACCTGCGCTTCACACCTGGGCCTCACCTGCAGGGGTGGCAGCAGTGGATAAGGCTCCCAAGTGGTGGAGCAGTGCTGCAGGTGTCTCTCTTTATCTCTGTCTCCTGCACTGCCCCTCTACCACCCCTAGCCTATCACCTTTATCAAAATTGAAAGAAAAGAAAAAAAATGGTGACGGAGTAGTAGAATTGTGTAGGCACCAAACCTCAGCCATGGGTAAAAATAAGCAATAAATAAATAAATAAGTAAACTAACAAATCAGATCTGGAGGTCTTCTCTCCTTAATTCTGTCTTGTCCTTCGACTGACTTCCATCTTCAGAGGCTGCCTGACAAAGGGCCTTTAAGGTAGAAACCCACACCACTATCTATTATTTTAATATTTATCCCTGCATTTTGATGGGCCTGTAATTGACAACTGAAATCCGGTACACACATACTAGGAAAACTGTTCCTGCGGAACTGCAGAAATACTAACCAGGGAGGCAGTTTCTGGATGGTATCTCTTTTCATTTCAGTCTGAGCTGGAAGACTTCTAAAGTAGAGCAGAATGCCCAGGGCCATTTTTTTTTTTGGTCATGTTGTCATATGAATAGCATTACACCATGTTAAAGAAAGCAATACCCAGCTTAGTCTCCCTTTCAGGTGACCTAATATGCTATTCATTTGCTTTCCACCATGCTGGTCCTACTTTACATCTGTCTGAATGATCTAAGGAGCTCCATGCTGACTGCTATTTCTGCTGCTCTTTGCACAGTATCATTTTGTGTACTCTTAATAGTGTCTGACAATAAGCATTGATTGCATACTTTGTAGGGTTGGGACATCAGGTTTCTTACATACCATGTTTATGAAATGTTTCATTGGCCCCTGTTCCTCTATGTTTCAAAAGAACTCCCGATGAAGAAAATTCTATAGAGACCCGTGAATTCTGGAGTGATTTCTGGAATTGATGGCATCATCATCTTCTTTGATTCCTCTGTTTTTGTTTTTTCTTGATTTTTTTTTTTAAGATTTGTTTATTAGCAGATGAGAAAAAAGAAGAGAGAGAGAGAGGATAAGAGCATCGCTCTGGTCCATGCAGTAATAGGGATCAAACTCCAAACCTCAAGGTCTGAGGTTCATCATTACTCACTGTGCTACTTCTGGACTTGCTGCTTGTTGTCCTCTGTTATGCTTGGGAGAGACAGGTGACATTTGCATGTGAAAGGGAGTGAACAAATTGAAAGTCTAACTATTTCCCAAATGGAAATGATTATTCTCCTCGAGGACCTTAGGGGAAATGAAATTATTAATCACAATAGGTGAGAGGGAGGGGAGGAGGGAAGGTATTTATATGTAATAGTGTGTGTGTGTGTTCCCTATGTGATAACGAGGCAGTTCCTTCTAAATCCTCCCTGTGCGTTTTTTTTTCTTCTTCTTTTTGTAATTGGGGGATTAATGGTTTACAGTAAATATAGTTGTTGATACATGTGTAATTTTTTTTTATTGCTGTCTTTGTTGTTGGATAGGACAGAGAGAAATGGAGAAAGGAGGGGAAGACAGAGAGGGGGAGAGAAAGATAGACACCTGCAGACCTGCTTCACTGCTTGTGAAGTGACTCCCCTGCAGGTGGGGAGCTAGGGGCTCGAACCGGGATCCTTAATGCTGATTCTTGCACTTTGCGCCATGTGCGCTTAACGCACTGCGCCACCGCCCAGCTCCCCATGTGTATAAGTTTTAAGCGTTCTGCAGAACATGTCAGTCTTCAGCCCAGGTCCTTTTCCACCACTGAGCACTAGGACCTCAGAGCCCCCACCCCCACCCCCACCCCCTTAGAGGCCTTTACTTTGCTGCAACACACCAAACCCAGTCCAAGTTCTATTTTGTATTTTCCCTTTCTGTTCTTATTCCTCAACTTCTGTCCATGAGTGGCATCAACCCATATCCATCCTTCTCTTTCTGGCTGATCTCACTTAACATGATTCCTTCAAAGTCCTTCTGAGATGAGGTGAAGAAGGTGACTTCATTCTTAATAGCTGAGTAGTATTCCATTATGTATATAGACCACAACTTTCTCAGCCACTCATCTGTTGTTGGATACCTGAGTTGCTTCCAGATTTTGGCTACTACACAGATCTTTTTTAAGAAAAAAAAATTAGGGCGGGGGAGACAGCATAATGGTTATGCAAACAGACTCTCATGCCTGAGGCTCCTAAGTCCCAGGTTCAATCCCCCGCACCACCATAAGCTTGAGCTGAGCTGTGCTCTGGTGTTTCTCTCTCTCTCTCCTTCCTCTCTCTCTCTCTTTCTCTCTCTCTCTCTCCATCTCTCAAAAATAAAATTAATAAAAAAAATTTAAAAAAAAGAAAAAAATTAGTTATTGGATAGAAACAGTCAGAAATTGAGAGGGAAGGGGGAGATAGAGAGGGAGACAAACACCTGTAACACTGCTTTACCACTTGTGAGGCAGGTGGGACTGGGGCCTCGAACCTGGGTCCTTGTACATTGTAACATGTGTGCTCAACCAGGTGCACCCCCCCCCCAGGAGAGGAACTCTTTTTTTTTTTTTTTTTGCCTCCAGGCTTATTGCTGGGCTTGGTGCCTGCACTATGAATCCATTGCTCCTGGAGGCCATTTTTTTCTTTTTCCATTTTTGTTGCCCTTATTGTCCTTGTTGACCTTGTTGTTGTTGTTGGATATGACAGAGAGAATTTGAGAGAGGAGGGGAAGACAGAGATGAGGGGAGAGAAAAATTAGACACCCACAGACCTGCTTTCACAGATGGGGAGCTGGGGCCTTGAATTGGGATCCTTAGGCCAATCCTTGTGCTTTGCGCCACGTGTGCTTATCCACAGCACTACCACCCAGCCCGTAGTAGAGGAACATTTAAAAAAAAATTTTTTAAATTTTTTTCTTTATTTATTCCCTTTTGTTGCCCTTGTTGTCCCATTGTTGTAGTTATTATTGATGTTGTTGTTGTTGGATAGGACAGAGAGAGATGGAGAGAGGAAGGGAAGACAGAGAGGGGGAGAGAAAGACAGACACCTGCAGACCTGCTTCACTGCCTGTGAAGCGACTCCCCTGCAGGTGGGGAGCCGGGGGCTTGAACCGGGATCCTTATGCTGGTCCCTGCGCTTAGCGCCATGTGCGCTTAACCTGATGCACTACTGCCCTGACTCCCAGGAGAGGAACTCTTAACCCAACTTGAGGGGTAAGTATGCTGAGGCCCATTTAAGAAAAGCACACCACTAAGAATTGGTAGAGTCTCTTTTTCTCCAGGAGGTCTGGCTTGCTAACTATGCTGCAGTGTCATCTGCAAATATGTAGTAGGAGAGAGGGCTTATGAAAGTAAAGTGAACACACTGGATGAAGGACTGGCAGGTATTTTCGTGCCAAATGCTGTGTGCATGTGAACTGCATACACATATGTGACACAAAACATGTTTTCGATATTACATACAATATGTACAGCCAGTCGTCACTTAACATCATTAGTAAGTTCTTGGAAACAGACTCTATGGGACAAGATGTATCACAAAACAAATTTTACCAGTGGTTAATTGATTGAAACAAGACTTCAGTTGTTGCAGCATAATTCTGGCCACAAAGGTATCACTAAGCATCTGAATAAAAACACAATGGCACCTCTGATATTAGATGGTTTGTTTCCTTCGGGTCTGCTTGCACATAGCCAGAGTCTGTCCCAGCCATCCAGGGTTCAGAGGGCAATGAAAGTTTGGCCCGAAGCCCATTCCACTGCGGGTGCACCATACACACCTTCTTCCAGTAAGAGAAAGCTGAGATACACTATCTTTGGGCTTTGGGGCAGGGACCCTCCACACAGGGATAGAGTGTGCACATTCCATGCAGACGCACAGGGCTCCAGCTGGGAATCGATTATGTTTTTTTCCTCATCAGTGTTATAATGAAATGATATTGAGCGAACTGACATTATTCAAGGACCGGCTGCATGTTTGTTTATTTTCGAATGAAGAGAAGAATTAGTCTGTTTCTATGATCCCTGTCTGCTTTCAGCATTTCCCTGTGATGGAATGACATTTCTGCCAAATTCATTCCTCAGTTATTTGAGATTGATTAAAATTATTTTGCTTTCCTTCTGAGAGAGAGGGAGAGAGAGAGAGAGAGAGAGATTGATTAAGAGATTGAGAGCCAGCGGAGTATCACTCAGCTTCAGCATCTGTTGCTGAAGATTAAACCCAGGACTGCATGCATGAGACTTCCATGCTCAGCTGCCCCCTTGCTTGGGGGACTCCATGGATAATCTTGTCTCCTCATTAGTTTTCTATCTGCCCTTTTATTCTTCTGACTTTTAGTTCGCTTCAGAACATTTTGCAACAGAGTGTCTGAATACAGACTGAGACCCTAAATGTAGGAAGTTCGCTTAATTGAAAGAGATATCTGCCAACCCCAGGGCAGACCTGCTTGGCGTGGAAGGAGAGCTGTGTGGACTCAGCCCTAATTACTGCCGTTCACAGGGCTGGTTCTTAAGAAGTTACTGAGTCTTCTCTGTGTGTCCTTTCTGGAGCCCAGAGGTGTGGGGAGAGGTGGTACTACCCTTTCTGGCTATGGCCGATGGAGGGAGGGTAGAAATGAACCAGAGCAGGACAACACTTAATCATAAGAACCATCAGGGGGATTATCTGCATTCATACCAGACACTGGGGTTGGGCCAGGGAGGGCCAAGGGGGCGAGGTCCTTATGGTGCTTGGAAATGTAAAACAGAAGTGGTGAAAATCAAAAGTCTTGAGGTTAAACACACCCAGATTCGAGTTCCACATTCCAGCACCTGCTGGCTGCGGGACTGTGGGGGTAAAATCACATTCCTGTAAATGGAGACGATGATAGTTTCAGGTTATTGAAAGTGACGTTTAGAAAGAGCACTAGAAAGGATTCAGGAGATAGTAAAGTGAGTGTGAATACCATTTTCCCACTTACCCCCTTCTTTCTGCTCTCCCATCTTAGGTGTGTGTGTGTGTGTGTGTGTGTGTGTGTGTGTGTGTGTGTGTGTGTGTGTGTGTGATCAATTTAGTCCAAGTAAAACAGATCAACCACTTTAGAAATCCCAGTAGCTCACATCCAATGAGAGCTCCTTCTGCCTGGCATTTTGTTAGTTGCCGAGAAGCTACTGGAGACTGAACTTGAGAGCAGAGGGGAGAGCCTGGCAGGCAGAGAGAAAAGATGACAAGGGACTTAGGATTTAGGAAAGACAGTTCTGGAAAGAGGTACTTAGGATCTAGGAAAGGTAGTTCTGGAAGGAGGTGGCAGAAACTGGGATGCTGACACATGAGGGATGGGGGAAGGAAAGGGTGATCACCCTGCAAGAAAATTAGTACTGGGTGTGATAATCCCATGTTAAGCTGATAGGAGCGAGGCAAAAAACTTTTCTTTCTTTCTTTTTTTTTTTAATCCCCAGATTGTTCTCAAGGCAAAAAAAAAAAAAAATTAATGTAGTGTTTGCAAACAAAGTAGAAACAGCCAGAACATTGTTTCCTATTAGCAGTATAAGGTTCACTGACTGTGGGTACTTTTTTTTTCATTCTTAGTTCCAAATTATAATTTTAAAAGATGAGGTGTTTCATATTCAAGAGTTTCCTTTGTCTGAAGTAAATTATTCATTTTTACCCCGTTTCAGAAACAATGAACATGATACTTAATGCATCACAATTAAGTGGGTGTAGCTCCCTCTGAATGGATGTTCTTGAGTTATGGTGGCGAGCACAGCGGAACCCTATATCTTGTCGACATTTGTGGCTCATAAACCAGGCATGCGAAGAGTTGAGGCTTAGACATGTGTTTTCTTTCCTCACTGGGCAGAGGAACAGAAATGTTAGACCTTGTCAGCCTGGTGTTCGACATTCCACAGCTGCTGGGGGCTCTACCACTCTGTGAAGAAAGTGAGGTGACCACTTAGAATGCAGGTCAGGCAAGGGTCGGGATGCTTGAACATGACACCTTTATCTCAGCCTTCCTTTGTCTGGGTTTGCGATCCCTCTAGAATCGTCTCTGCCTAGAAATGGCTGCTTTTGGGATTTGGTGGCAGCGGCTACTTTTCCAAGAGTCTAGTTCTTAGAATGTCCTTCTGTAAGGAGTTGGGCAGTAGCACAACGGGTTAAGCGCAGGTGGCGCTAAGCGCAAGGACCAGCATAAGGACCCCAGTTCAAGCCCCCAGCTCCCCACCTGCAGGGGAGTCACTTCACAAGCGGTGAAGCAGGTCTGCAGGTGTCTGTCTTTCTCTCCCCCTCTCTGTCTTCCCTTTATCTCTCCATTTCTCTCTGTCCTATCCAACAACAACAACATCAATAATAACTACAACAATAAAACAAGGGCAACAAAAGGAAAGAAAAAAGAAAACAAAATCCAAAAAATAAATCATATATATATATGAATGTTCTTCTGTGACAAGGTTGCTCCCTAAGAAAAGAGAAATTGCCTGCCAGGGGGTGAATTTTGTAGAAGGGCTTTCCAGGCTTGAAGAATGAACTGTGTTGGTTCCCAGAAATAATGGTGTCTTTTTGGGGCATGGTGGTGAGGGTTTTCCTCACTCAGGTTCTACCTCTCTGAGGTTGGAGGCAAAGCTGTCTGTCATTGTCAGAAAGTGACCGTATGAACATTATCTGTGAAATACTTGCTAGGTGCCCAGCACTAGGATAGGAGTTCTTTTAATAAGACATTTTATTTATGTATGTATGTATTCATGTGTTTATTTATCTATCACTGCCACCAGTGTAATTGCTGGAGCTCAGTGCCTGCAAAATGAACCCACCACTTCTGGAAGCCATTTATTTATCTTTTTTTTTCCTTTTCATTTCTTTTTCTTTTACTAGTATTATTCCTCCTCTTCTCCCTCCTCATCCTGCTCCTCCTCCTCCTTTTCCTTCTCCTCCTCTTTCCTCTTGAATAAAGACAGAAATTTAGGAGAGGAGGGGGGAAATAGAGAGACACTCCTGCACCACTGCTTTGTCCCTCATGAAGTTTCCCCTCTTCAGGTAGGGACTGGGGCCTTGAACCTGCGTCCTTGCACATGGTTGTCCTCTCAACCAGGTGTGCTGTTGTTAAGCCAACACTTTATTCATTTTCTTTGCCACCAAGGTTTCACTTGGAAATTGGGGCCTGCACAACTTTACCATTTCTAGTGGACACCTTTTTACTTGTCTGATTTCTTCAGCTAGAGGGTGAGAGTCAGAGAAGGGGAGAGAGACAGAGAGCTTGAGTTAGAGACATTACAGTAGTGCTTGGCCACTTGTGAAGCTTCCTCTTTGTAAGGTGCTCCCATGTGGTGGGAGGGACTCGAATCCAGGTCCTTGTACATGGCAAAGTGTACTCTCCATGGCTGAGCCATCTCCTTGCTCCCTGCTTTTTAAGTTTTTAGGTAGAACTGTGTGACCTTGTATGTGTGTTGGATTTCATAGCTCTTGGCCACTTGTTTATTCCGATAGGGATGGAGAGAAGGAGGGAAGAGAAGGAGAAGGGGGAGGAGGACAAGGGGCAAGGGGAGGGGAAGGAGGAGAAGAAAAAAGGGGAGGAGGAGAGAAAGGTGCTCTTCCTTTGATGCTGTAGCACTGCCCCTTGTGGTGCCTGGGTTCGAACCTGGGTCATAGACATGGGGATTCAGGTTTTTTTCACCCATCTCACTGGCCTCTAGTATTTCTTTTAATCATCAGGAAAAAAAAAAAAAGATAAAAACGTTGCCTCTGGGTAGAGGTGGGGTGGTGTATTTTATGTAAGAGACCAAAACCTCTGGGAAGTCCCAGGGCGTCATGCACTGGGTGCAAGATCCTGACCTTGAGTCCAGTTTGTTCATCTGCTGCTAACATCTAGTCCCTTGCCCTCTAGCGAGCATCTTTCTGTATGTCGCCTTCTTTGTTTGAACAAGAACTGAAACGTCCAGGTGCAAAGCTGACTCCCAGCTACCTCGGGTCTAAGCACTATTTTGTATTTGTACAGATAAAATAACGAACTAACTAAATAAAGAGATAGCTTTGTAATAGTAGGGAGGCTTAGAGAGAAGGTCCTGAATTGGGCTGACAGTTTTTGTTTTTGTTTTTGTTTTCTGTCGCCGACATAGGTGTAGCTTGTTGAGAACCTGCCCTGGCTGGCTGCTTGTCCAGCCCCCATGAGCACAGGTGTCCTCCTGCTCACTGCTTCTGCCTGTGTACATGGTGTCTGGCTGTGAGAGCCCTCATCCATTCTGCCTTTTTTGTAGTTTCTACTGATTTCCATAAGCTTGGCAATTTTTCCTTTGGAGGGTTCAGAGGACCTCTCTAGCCTCAGAACTGTCACATTATGAACTTGTCTTTTAAAATATTTCCACCCACCTGCTTAATGGCTAGTTTCACAACATACCTTGGTCACATCTCAAAAAATGTTTTATGTTGAATTTTCCATCTATTTTAAACCTGGGGAATGATTTAAGAAACCATATTAAAAAATCTGGCTGGGGAGATAAGCATAATGGTTATGCAAATGACTCTCGTGCCTGAGGCTCTGAGTACCAGGGTTCAATTCCCAGCAACACCATATATATATATATATATATATATACATATATATATATATATATATATACCAACACACACACATATATATATGTATATATACATGTATATATGATTTCTTATATATATTTGTGGCTGGTTAGTGGTGCACCAGGTTGAGTGCACATATTACAGTTCACAAGGATCTAGGTTCAAGCCCCTGGACCCCACCTGCAGAGGGAAGCTTCACCAGTGGTGAAAGTGTCACAGGTGTGTCTCTTTGTATCTCTCTCTATCTCCCCTTCCTTCTTAACTTCTCTCTAGCTCTACCCACAATAAGTAAATAAAATGTGTTTTTAAAAAATAAATCATATTAAAAACCGTAGGATGGTTATTTTATATTTTGGGGAGCAGCACTGTAGTGGTAAAGACGTGGATTCAGAATCAAACCTAGGTTTTAGTGCTGACTTCATTGGTTAGTAACATAGGTGAGCCATTTAACTGCTGTAAACCTCAATTTTTCGGGGCCAGCAAGATCGCTCACCTGGAAGGGTGCCTGCATGTGTCCCCGGTTTGCGTGCACTCGGGAAGCTTCAGTGTTGTGGAGTCTTTTTCTCTCTCCCTTTGTCTTTCTTTTCTTTCTATCTGAGTTGTCAGACTTGTTCAAATGTGTAAGTCACTGTGAGAGGATTTTAAAAAATAACAGACATTCATGTGAATAAAAATATGAATCAGAGGAGAATGGTTGGAGCCCCCGGCTCATCACCTGCATGGGAGTCGCTTCACAAGTGGTGAAGCAGGTCTACAGGTGTCTTTCTCTCCTCCTCACTGTCTTCCCCTCCTCTCTCCTTTTCTTTCTGTCCTATCCAACAATGACGACATCAATAGCAACAACAATAATAATAACTACAACAATAAAACAACAAAGGCAGCAAAAGGGAAAATAAATAAATATTAAAAAAAATATGAATCAGGGTCCAGGTGGTGGCACACCTGGTTGAGCTCACATACTACAGTTGAGCTCACAGTATGCAAGGACCCAGGTTCAAGCCTCCATCCCCCCTCCACCACTTGCAAGGGCAAAGCTTATTGAGTGTTGAAGAAGAGCTGCAGGTGTCTCTCACCCTCTCTGCCTCCCCCTTCACCCTCAATTTCCCTCTGTTTCTCTCCAAAATAAAAATATAAAAGATCAGAATAAGTATGATGGCATTTCTCTGTGAGGAACAAGGGTGTGGATATCCCTGTCTTTCTTTAATCAGGTATGTGTTTCTTTCTTTATTATTTTTCCCCCTTTTTCCTTTTTTTGTCATTGCCACCAGGGTTATCACTGGCATTTGGTGCTTACACTATGAATCCACTGCTCCTGGTGGCCATTATTTTTAAAGTTTGCTTTGATAGAAAATAGAGAAATTGAGAGCGGGGGTAGGGGGTGGGGTGGAGATAGTGAGGGAGAGAGAAAAAGAGACACCTGCACACCTGTTTCCCTGCTCATGTAGCTCCCCCCCCAAAGGTGGGTAGATAGCAGGGGCTCAAACCTGTATCCTTGCATATAGTAATGCATGTGTTTAACCGGGCGCTCCACTATGGATGGGCTCCTTGTTATTTTTAAAGATACACTTATTCATTTGTTGTAAGAGAGAATGAGAGATGAGGCAGAAAAGGTGAGAGAGGAGTGGAGCATGGCTGTGGCCCTGAGGTGGCTCTGCCACTGAGCCCGTGGGCATGGAGGCATGTCCGTGGCATTCAGGCATGCAGGTTGGTGCTCTGACAGACTGAGCAATGTCCATGCCCCTTTCCTACCAGCTTTCTGCAGATAAGACCCCTTAGTGTGGTAGTAGCTGCTGTCTGGAGTATGGCCTCTGATAGCTGGGCTTGCCCATAGACAGCGACCACACCATGCTGTAGGCATATCCTTGTCCCTCCCTTAGTTAGTGATTGTCTGCAGTCCTGCCTTCCAGATGCTTAATACTCCCAACCGTTCACTTTGTTCAGAGTTGATGAGCTTTGCACTTAGGCTGGTTCCTCCACAACCTTGCCCTTAGCTATGAGAAGGTATGGCATCCAGACAGACGTCCTAAAATTCATAGAGACATTCTAAAAAAGCTCTTTTATGGGGGTTATCACTGGGTGTTACCAGCCCTAGCTTTTTCAGATGAAGAGATAGAGATAGACAGCTAGCTAGAGAAAGATACCACAGCACCATTCTTCCCCCAGTGTGATGGAGGGCGGGTGGCACACAAGGCAAAAGCAGGCACCCTCCTAGGTGAGCTATCTTGCCAGCTCCAGAAAGGATTTGGAGAATGCTCCCTGTGGTATCTGTCCTTCTTGTCATTTTCCCGTCTCTATCTCTCTTTCATCCTCTGTCAAAAAGGGAAAAATATAGGCAGGGTTAGATAGCATGATGGTTATGCAAAGAGACTCTCAAGCCTGAGGCTCCAAAGTCCCAGGTTCAGTACCCCGCACCACCATAAGACAGAGCTGAGCAGGGCTGTGGTGAAAAATAAGGGAAAAAGTATATGTATGGCCACTGGGAGCAGTGGAGTCATTCAGGCACTGAGCCATAGTAATAACCATGGTATAGGAATCAAACTCAGGACCTCATGCTGTGAGTCTAGTGCCTTGGGTGAAGAGACGTTGGCATGCAGGTGGTGCCTGAGTCCTCAGGACCATCCAGTCAGTGGCAGGCGGCCACATATATCTCTGGTCAGCGCAGACATTTTATAAAAGGTTTTTTTCATGGGAGTTGGGCGGTAGCGCAGCAGGTTAAGCACAGGTGGCGCAAAGCGCAAGGACCAGCTAAAGATCCAGGTTCGAGCCCCCAGCTCCCCACTTGCAGGGGAGTCACTTCACAAGCAGTGAAGCAGGTCTGCAGATGTCTATCATTCTCTCCCCCTCTCTGTCTTCCCCATCTCTCTCCATTTCTCTCTGTCCTATCGATCATCAACAACAATAATAACTACAACAATAAAAAAAAGCTTTTTTTCCCCACAAGGCTCTTAGGTAAATAACTCATGTGATTATTTAACCCATAGGTGTTACTGATGAGGAACTGTGGGTAAGGTAAGCAAGGAGGAAGTCCATATTCTGTTTCAGTTTGAGTGACTGTAGCCCTGTAAGCCCTGATCCTGAACCTGCTGGCAGGTTTTGACCTTCTCACCAGCTTCCAGGAGTAAGGAGACTTAACAAAAAAATTAATTAATTGGATAGAGAAATGGAGAGTGCAGGGGGAGATAGAGAGGCAGAGAGAGAGAGAGAGAGAGAGAGAGAGAGAGAGAGACAGACACTCCTGGAGCACTGCTTCACCACTCTCTTTTTTAAATTTTATTTATTTATTTATTTATTTATTTATTTATTTTAGCATTCCCATTCTTTATCGCTCTGGGAATATGGACCCAAGGTCATTGTGGGATGCAGAAGGTGGAAGGTCTGGCTTCTGTAATTGCTTCCCCGCTGAACAAGGGCGTTGACAGGTCGATCTATACTCCCAGCCTGCCTCTCTCTTTCCCTAGTAGGGTGGGTCTCTGGGGAAGTGGAGCTCCAGGACACATTGGTGGGGTCGTTTGTCCAAGAAGTCTGGTTGGCATCATGCTAGCAACTGCAACCTGGTGGCTGAATCTCCAGACACAGTCTGAAGTGAAGCATGCTGAGGTGGCACTCGTCGCGTGCGTTGATTAGGTTGGGATCTGCGGATGCAATATTATTTGGTATGAATTGAGAGAAGCATGCAGGAAAGTGCGCCCACCTTTTAAGGTTCCAGGACTGAGGGAAATATAGGCTCTATAGTGGAAATGTGAGGTTCCTGCTGTCTTAGGGTTCAAGAAGACAATAGATAGTTATTGTTATCATCACATTATTTGATAATTGGGTTAACTTGGAAAAGTCCCTTTGTTAGGATTTGCTATGTAATACCCAACATCTTGTATATAGCAGTGCCACCGGTTGCTTCTGTTCTCCCTGGTCTAGGCTTTGAGAGAGTCGACATATCCAAGATGCAGCCTATGTATTAAGAAGATTCATTCTGTGCTTTAAAAAGTTTTGAGACATACTATCAATTTTCCTCTCTCATATTAATTAAATAGTGATTCATATGACTACAAATGAGTAGGAGTGTACATAAACACCATTCCCACCACCAAAAGACTGGCTTTACCACTCTTGAAGCTTCTTCCCTGCAGGTGGGGATCAAGGACTTGTACCCTGGTCCTTGTGCATGGTGATGTTTGTGCTTAGTGGACTCTCCCACTGCCTAGGCCTGAGTAAGAAGACTCTCAACACTTGGGTTTGAATCTCTGACTTTCCTGGGCTAGACCTTTCTGGTTCCTCTGTAGCAAAGCTGAGAATTTCGTGTCACCCTCATCCTGTAGGGAAGGTGTGTGCTAGCATGGCATCTTCCCCCCACCCAGATGTGCTGTGTGGGTTCAACTTGTGCTTTAGTTAAATGACTTCCTCAGGAACCTTGCAGTTCTGAACCTCTGCCTTCTTTCAGCTCACCAGCAAATACTTCCTTAATCCAGAGATCCTGGGGACATGGACATAGCCTTTGACAGAGTTGGCTCCTGAGCTCTGGAAGTTTATATTCTAGTTCAGGAGACATAAAAGTTTTAAAACGGGGTCGGGCGGTGGCGCAGTGTGTTAAGCGCATGTGGCACAAAGCGCAGGGACCAGCGTTAAGGATCCCGGTTCGAGCCCCCGGCTCCCCACCTGCAGGGGAATCGCTTCACAGGCGGTGAAGCAGGTCTGCAGGTGTCTATCTTTCTCTCCCCTTCTCTGTCTTCCCCTCCTCTCTCCATTTCTCTCTGTCCTATCCAACAACGAATTGTGTCAACAAGGGCAATAATAATAACCACAATGAAGCTACAACAAGGGCAACAAAAGGGGGAAAAAATGGCCTCCAGGAGCGGTGGATTCATGGTGCAGGCACCTAGCTCAGCAATAACCCTGGAGGAGGAAAAGAAGAAAAAAAAAAGTTTAAAACAAGTGACTTTTGCTGACACTAAGTGCTCTGATGAAGATAGATCCACCTGACAGTAAAGAGAGGTCAGGGATGCCCCATTATACAGAGGACTCGATAGACTTTCTAAGGAGATAACTTTGCTCTCAGACCAAAATATCAAGAAAGAATTGGTCCTTTTGAGTACCTGCTGAACTGCATTGTTAACACAATTTGAAGACCTCCAGGAGGGCAAAAAATTGGTGTGTTCTCTACAAACTGGGCCAGTATGTTTGGGACATTTTTGTGCAGTTTTGCCAGTGGTGGGAGGGTGCTGATGGGGCGTTGGAAGAAGCTATGTCCAGGGGTCATGAAGACACTCAAAGTTTTCAGAGCCACAGAAGCTGTTTTGGGGATGATCGGTGAGGACCTGTATACAAACAAACAAACCAAACAGAGGACCTGTATACAAACAAACAAACCAACCAAACAAAAAACCAACCTCTCCTGCTGTAGTTTCCCCACTCCAGACTGAATTGCAATTTCCCCAACTCTAGAATGCTGAGCTGTGATCAAAACAGCAGCCTGAGTTGGATACTTTGTGTCTGAGTGTGACCCAAGAGAGGAGTTTTGCCCTGTTGCACTTCCCATGTTTGCTCTGAAAATGTAATTCTTAAATTACAGTTCTCATCCAGGGCTGGGTTTGTTTTTTCTGTTGATTTATATCTTTTACGAAAGACAACAGGAGGGAAAATAATTATGGAATATTGGAGTTGACAGTGTTCTTATGATTCCCCAAGCCTAGTCCTATCGTGGATGAACGAATGGCAGACACGAAGACTAGAGTGATCAGGTGACCTGCCGGAGGACAGAGCCCTACACTTCTCTCTGCTTTGTTGACATAATCAGGAGGTCCAGATCAGAGAGACCTGAAAGATGGGAACACTTGCACATGAACTTAGCAGCATCTGGATTGCTAACCCTGCAGGCATCTGGACTTTTCTCAGAAGAATTCTTAAGTAAAGTCCCTCATTAGGGCCCCAGCTGGTGGAATGGCCTGATAGTGACTAAAGAGTCATCATTAAAGTATGCCAGTCTCTTGCCCTTATTCAGCTTTTGCAGTCCTTGCTTTGATAAGGTTAGCTTTGGAGTGAGTGTGAGAACTAATAGGAAGTAGGTAAGGAGGGTATAAGTCTTAAGTGAATGCTATTTCATTATGAACTTGATACTGACTCACAGCAGACTATTGTGTATTTTTGCTTTCAGGTATATATTTTGCCCTAATTTATGGATACATGTGAACATGTGCTCTATCTGACAGGACCTGGCCTTTATCTAGGTTTTGGGACTTTGTTAGGAAGTAAACCTCCTGGAATGGAATTAGAGAATACCATGAAAGGAAAGGTCTCACCCAAGTGATGAGGGTGAAGGGTTAGCAGTCCATGCCTGACGTCTTTGTACACAGTGTGAGGTGAAGCATGCTGAGATGGTACTCGTTGCATTGATTAGGTTGGAATCGGCGGATGCAATGTCATTTGGTATGATTTGAGAGAAGCATGCAGGGAAGTGAGACCCACCCCAAAGGTTCCAGGATTGGGAGAAACATTGGGTCTATAGAGGAAGCGGGAGATTCCTGTTGTCTTAGGGTTTAAGAAGACAATAGATAGTTATTGCAATAATCACATTGTTTGGCAATTGGGTTAACTTTGAAAAATCCCTTTGTTAGGATTTGCTGTATCATACACACCGTTACTGTATTTTATGTCCTTTGACATTATTTGCATATAGCTGTGCCAGTGGTTGCTTTTGTTCTTCTTGGACTAAGCTTTTAAGAGAGTCAACATATCAAAGACTCAGCCTATGTATTAAAAAGACTCAGTCTGTGTTTTAAAAAGTTTGAGATATTCAATCAGTTTTCCCCTTCTCATATTACTTAAATAGTAATTTATGGGAGTCGAGCTGTAGCGCAGCGGGTAAAGCGCAGGTGGCGCAAAGCACAAGGACCGGCATAAGGATCCCAGTTCGAACCCCGGCTCCCCACCTGCAGGGGAGTCGCTTCACAAGCGGTGAAGCAGGTCTACAAGTGTCTATCTTTCTCTCCTCCTCTCTGTCTTCCCCTCCTCTCTCTATTTCTCTCTGTCCTATCCAACAACGACAACAACAATAATAACTACAACAATAAAACAACAAGGGCAACAAAAGGGAATAAATAAAATAAAATAAATATTTTAAAAAATAGTAATTTATATGACTACAAATTAATAGGAGTGTACATAGACACCATTCCCACCATGAAAAGACTGTGTCCCATCCCCTCCATCACCCCCCCCTCAAGCTGAACATCCACCCTCACCCTCAACTCAGGGTTTTTACTTTGGTGCCCTACTACAAAGTTAGTCAGATCCTGCTTTGAGTTTCCCTTTCTGTTATTCTTTCTCAACTTCTGTTTATGAGGTGGGTCTGCCTTCCGTCACAGAGCTTAGAGTCAGTCAGGAGAGCGAGAGACACAAATACATAGCAAGTTCCACATGAGAAGCGTACTCTGAGGAGGCAGATGGGCTTTATATGGAGACTCTGCGGTGGAGGCCAGACTTGCTCTAGTGGAGTGAACTTTTTCTCTCCTCCCTTTCTTCCTCCCTTCTTTCCTTTCTTTTCTTGCCTCCAGGCTTATTGCTGGGGCTCTGTGTAAGCACTTCGAATTCACTGTTCCTGGTGACCATTTTTTTTAATTGAATAGGTCAGAGAGAAACTGAGAGATAGAAATAGAGAGGGAAGAAATTGAGAGATAGGGAGAGAGAAAGATAGAAACCTGCAGACCTGCTTCACCATGTGTGGCGTGTCCCTACTGCAGGTGGGGCGTGTGCCTGGGTCCTTCTGCAGATCCTTCTGAATAGTACAGGTGCGCCACCACCTGGCCCCCTTGGGAAGAACTTTCTAGGCAGAGAGAGGGAGAGAGAGAGAGAGAGAGAGAGAGAGAGAGAGAGAGAGAGAGAGAAGAAGGTGGTGTGATTGAACAGGAGGAGAAACGCCAGTGGGAGGTGATGTTGAGGACTTCATTTCAGGCTGTTTAGGTCTCAGCAGGGAGGATCCGACAGTCCACCCAGCCTGCTTGCCTAAACCCTGGAATGCACCGTGACAGGAACTGTGGGGCCTGCATGATTTTCTCTGCCCATTGTCGTCATTGTCACATTTGAGAAGGACCAGCGACAGCCATCTGGGAAAAGAGTCCCTGGACCACTGGACTGGGATTTACTTCACATGCTCTTCTCTCTTGCCAGCCCCTCAGCTGGCAAGTAGGGTCTTCCTCAAACTTGTTGGAGGTTCTTTCCTTCCTTCTCCCCTCCCTCCTTCCCTCCCTCCTTTCTCTCTCCTCTCTCTCTCTCTCTCTCTCTCTGCCTCCAGGGTTATCACAGGGGCTTGGTGTCTGCACCACAAATGCACTGCTCCCAGCAACTATCTTTTCCGTTTTTTTTCGTTGTTGGATAGGACAGAGAGAAGTTGAAAAAGGAGGTAAAGACAGGGAGAGGGAAAGATAGACACCTGCAGACCTGCTTCACCGCTTGTGAAATGACCCTCCCTACAGTTGGGGAGCAGGACGCTCAAACTGGGATCTTTGCACTGGCCCTTGGCTTCAAATTATGTGTGTTTAACCTGGGACACCACCAACCACCCCCACCCCCCCATTGGAGGAACATTCTAGACTTGCTGGAAATGATACCTGGGAAAAATGCTCTTATGGATTCTGCAGTTCCAACCCTTTTGGCTTCCAGTTGCTGTGCTTTGGTACCTCTGTGGAAAGGTGTATAGAATCCAGGTAGTTTTAAGGGATGTATCTCAGAACTTGGACACCTTTGGACTTGGGGAAGTTGAAATCTGGCTTGTTGAGGCTGGCTGCCTCTGAGTTGAGGACTTGAGGTCTTCTCAAGGTTGACCACCTCTCTTCTCTGAGTCCCACCTTGCTCTTCATCAGCTGGTCTTCTCCCCACCCGATTGGAGCAAGCCCAGCATGTTGTAGGTGGACCTCAGATGCAGAGACCGGAGGCAACTGGTCCCCAGCTATAATTATAGTGAGTGCAGAGCAAGCCCCAGTGCCACATCTTCTGCTCTGTGACTTACTATTCTCTGCTCTCCTGCTTCTTCTTTGCCCACCCACTTGATTCACATTCTTTTTTTTTTTCCCCCTCCAGGGTTATTGCTGGGCTCAGTGCCTACACCATGAATCCACCGCTCCTGGAGGCCATTTTTTCCCCCTTTTGTTGCCCTTGTTGTTGTAGCCTTGTTGTGGTTATTATTATTACCATTGCTGATGTTGTTCATTGTTGGATAGGACAGAAAGAAATGGAGAGAGGAGGGGAAGACAGAGAGGGAGAGAGAAAGATAGTCACCTGCAGACCTGCTTCACCGCCTGTGAAGCGACTCCCCTGCAGGTGGGGAGCCGGGGGCTCTAACCGGGATCCTTATGCAGGTCCTTGTGCTTTGTGCCATGTGTGCTTAACCCACTGTGCCACCACCCGACCCCCCTTGATTCACATTCTAAAAGAAGTTTGAGACCATAGATCCCTCTGACTGAGCCTGGGAAACATATAATTGATTCCAGGGTTTGGTGCACATTTAATTAAAAAACAATTATGAACCACATCTTTGTGCATGCATGATTTCACTATACCTGGGATGAATTTTTTTTCATATGAGCAAAGAGAGTGAGGGAGAGATACCCCAGCACTGGAGCTTCCCCTAGTGCAGTGGACCTCCCATGTGGTACTGAGGCTCAAACTTGGCCAGTGTTCATGGCAAATGAGTTATTTCTTAGCTCTTATGACACGTGTCATTTTTTTTTAAAGAAAAATTGAAGTTCATTTAAAGTATCATTGGGAAATTGAATTAGACATAGGACTTGAGTGCCTTCTTTGCATTGGGTATTGTTCTAGATGTTGAAGGTGTACTATGGGACCTGCCACCAAATTTAAGGAACTTACACTCTGTCTCAAGGCAGACAGAAGATAAAGGACTCTATATAATGAAGATAGAGAAATGGGCTGGGGGAGAGAAGAAACACAGGCAAGTATGATTTTGTTTTATTTTCTGGTTAGATGTAGTTGATGTACAACATAACATTATTTTCAGAAGTACTATGTATAATTTGATATTTGTATGCATCACAAATAATCACCATTGCAAGTCAGTATCCATCTCCATGCCAAGTTAGTCTTTGTCTGATGAGAACTTTTAAGAGCTATTCTCTTAGCAACTAGCAGAGACACAGTCCAGTGTGATGAACTCCGGGCTGCCCAGCTCATCCCTGTGATGTCTTTATTTTGTGACTGAGGGCGTGTGTGAACTGTGCTTTAGATTAGAGGAATTCTCACTTGTGTGACATATAACCAAATGTGATTGGAATCTGCTGGGTGATCTTTTAGGTGGAGGTAACAGCTGGTGAGCTGGTGCCCACATCTGGTGATAGTGAGTCTGGGAACAAAGTAACCAGTTGGGGGTGAAGTAGAACGGGAGACCCAGTGAAGGGTCAGAAGATGCGACCGCAATAGCTCTGGACCATGAGAAAGACTATGGGTTTGATTCCAAGTGGACAAAAGGGTTTTGTTTCCTTGGAGAGACTGAATGGTTTTGAACAGGATGATGTAAGCGTTGTGTTAATCTTCCAGAAAAAAAAAAAATCTGTACATTGTAGACAGGCAAAAGGCAGAGCAGAAACTTGTTAGAAGACTGCTTGTCCCATCAACTCTAGAGGCCATTGGGAGTAGGGGATTCTGGGGGTAGTGATAACAAGCACCTAGAGTCAGGGAATGCACCAGGCACATTGATGGGGTGGGTAGAAGTTATGGGAGATGGAGAAGAGTCCAGGAGTACACCAGGCACATTGAGGGGCTTTATCGAGGGGGTGAGATATGGAGAAGGCAGGGATGACTTACAGGCAGCTGCACTCACCACCCATTCAGTGAGTGATGGTGCCATTTTCTGAGAATGGGAAGATGGTGGTGACTGCTGTTTGCTCTAGGAAATGAGGATGCAAAGTTTCAGTTTGGACGTGTCCACCTTGTGATGCCTTTTGCTCTTCTGAGATGTCTTCCTCCTTATCTCTTCAGTGCTCAAGGAGTTGAGGCCCATCCTGTTTCTAGTCATGCTTTGCTGCACATATTTCTCCATAAATAATATCCTACTGTGGACTAGGCTGCTTCCTTGCCTTTATGAATTTAGATAATGCCGAAGTCATGTTCCTACACTGGCCACTGTGCTCACAGGGGGCGGGGGATTTCTATTTAGAACAACTGGGTAGTGAGTAACTCTTTTATTGAGGTACGATTCACACACCTTATGCAGGGCTGTATATTTCCTCCTTATTTTTAAATCCTCTAACACCAGATTTTATATTTAAGCAGTGCATTTTTCAATTTACTGGTAGATCTATTCAGTTTCTTTGCTAACCCCTCTGGGGCTGAGTGTCCTTTTTGCTGATGCTTATCTTATAGTATTTCTTGCATTATGTCTCTGTATAGTCATGACCGCTTTTTTTGTTTTTTTTAAGTTTTACTCTACAGTTCATAGCCTGTCTTTCTTTAGGACAGTTTTAGATCTACAGAAAATTTGACCAGAGAACACAACAGTGACTTCTCAGGCCTTCTACATTAACATCTTGTAGAAGTGTGGTGCATTTGTTAGAACTAATGAGCCAATATTGACACATTACTAGTAACTAAGTCCATAGTTTACATTCCAGTATCCACTTTATGTTACACAGTTCTGTGAGTTTGACAGATGTGTGATGTCCTGTCTCCACCATTACAGTGTTATGCAGAGTATTCTCACCACTCTAAAAAGCCCTGCTCCCTCAATTTATCTATCTCCTTCCCCTGAACCTTTGGCAACCACCCACTGATCTTTTCCCTTTGTAAGTTTGCCATTTCCAGCTTTGTTTCTGTAAACCACTGTCATATTGTTGGATATCTACAGATATTCAGATAGGCCTCTTGCACTAAGCAATTGTGCTGAAGATTCCTTTATGACTTGTAAATTCATTTCTCTCTCTCTGTTGCCTCCAGGGTTATTGCCTGCACTACAAATTCACTGCTCATGGAGGCCATTTTTTTCTCATTTTGTTGCCCTTGTTGTTGTTGTTGTTGTTATGTTGGATAGGACAGAGAGAAATAGAGAGAGGAGGGGAATACAGAGAAGAGGAGAGAAAAACACTTGCAGATCTGCTTTACCACTTGTGAAGCAACTCTCCCCGCTTTAGGTGGGTGTTGTTTTTGCCCGGCTGGCTTCACGGGCGGGTAACAGACGACCAGGGACTCATAGTTGAGCTGTAGGCAGTATCTCTTTATTCATGCAGGACGCAGCACAATCTAAGACGAGCTAAGCTAAACTCAAGGTACAGTACTGTAAAACTCACAATGCTGTCTTTATATATACTTCCCAAGTAGGGTGGAAACAGGATGTGACATAGAGAGGGTGGAGAGAAAAGTGACTGGTGAAAATCAGAGTGTGACAAAGAGGGGGCAGATTAGGCGAGAATCCTATCACTGAACCACAAATGCCCTGGAGGGAGGGTGGAACTTGTTAACAGTGGTTATGTAAATAGAATGAAGTGGTTATGTAAATAGAATAGTGTTAAGCAGGGGGGATTTAAACCAAATGAAACAGAAGGGGTCTCATGCATACCAACAGCTGGAACCGGGATCCTTACACTGGTCCTTCCACTTCACACCATGTGCACTTAACCCGATGCACTACCACCTGGCCTGCATTCCTTCCTTCCTTCCTTCCTTCCTTCCTTCCTTCCTTCCTTCCTTCCTTCCTTCCTTCCTTCCTTCCTTCCTTCCATTGCAGAACAGTATCCTGTTGCCTGGATGTGCCACCATTTGTTTACCCAACCACTAGTTGAAGGACGTCTTCCTCCAGTTACACACGTTTAGCTTTTGGAGATTAGGAAGAGAGCAGCCGGTAACATTGAGTTCCCATAGTTTTGTGTGGACAGGCATTTTTTTTTTTAGCTTATTGGGGGATATTTATTAGGATTGCTATTGCTGGTAGTTTCATTCTCAGTTTACCTTTGTAAGAAATGTCATTTCACATTCTCACAAGGATGCATGCAAATTCCTGTTATTCTGAGCCCTCATGAGTATTTAGTTACCAGGTTTGGGAATTTTAGACATCCTAGTAGTTGTGGTTTCTCCTGGTTCTTTTGTTTTAACTCACAGTTCCTGCATGGCAGACGGTGGTGAACAAATTTTCACATACTTATTACCTGCCATCTGTGTACCCCCACCCCCAAAGATTTTGTTTCTCAGCTTTAGTACTGTTTATCTACTTTGGTGAAATGTCTACTCAGACATACTTGTTTTTAAGAACTGGGTTGTTTTTCTTTCTTTTTGCTGCGTTGTAACACTTGACTTTAAAAAAATTTTTATTTATACAAATCCTTTCTCCGATCTGTATTTTACTGTATCTCTTAATGTTGAAAATATCTTCATTCCTGAATAATTTACATGGCTATAATATTTCAGTTTGGCAATTGTTATCCTTCAGCATTTTTACAATATTATTCCGCCGCCAATGGCATCTGTTGCTGTTGATGCTGAATCTATTGTCTAATGATTGTTTCTTTGAGCTGTTTTCATTATTTTTCCTAATAGCTAAAGATTCCTTGCTTTTTGTTGACTTGTTTGCTGATTTCACTGATGCTGAGGTTTAGTTTGATTTATCCTGTTTGGCTTGGGATGTGGCTGTTTTTCTATCTGAATACTTACATAAGTCTTTGTTTATATATATACTATTAAGGGGTCATTTTGAATGCTTTTCTGTTCTGTTCCTTTGGGATGTTTACAAGACAGTACTTCTTAATGTTTCTCAGAACTTGAAGATATATTCTGGGTCATATTTCCAGGGTTGTCTTTCGAGTGACTAATTTTTCCTTTAGAGTTCATAACATCCATCATTTAAAAAAATAGATAAATGGCTAATATAGTTTCACTTTAGAATTTCATAGGTGCTAGGTGGTGGTGCACCTGCCTAAGTACTCACATCACAGTGTGCAAGGATCTGGGTTCAAGCTCCTGGTCCCCACCTGCAGGAGGAAAGCTTCATAATTGGTGAAGCAGGGCTGTAGGTATCTCTCTGTGTCTCTCCCTCTCTATCTCCCCTCCCCTCCCAATTTCTCTCTGTTTCTCTCCAATAATAAATAAATATAAACTGATAAATAGAATTTCTTATTTGTCTTGCTTTTAATGCGATATGTTCTTTTTAAAAAATATTTATTTATTTATTTATTTATTTATTCCCTTTTGTTGCCCTTGTTATTGTAGTTATTATTGTTGTTGTTGTTGATGATGGATAGGACAGAGAGAAATGAAGAGAGGAGGGGAAGAGAGGGGGAGAGAAAGATAGATATCTGCAGACCTGCTTCACAGCCTGTGAAGTGACTCCCCTGCAGGTGGAGAGCCAGGGGCTCGAACCGGATCCTTATGCGGGTCCTTGAGCTTGGCGCCACATGTGCTTAACCCATTGCGCTACCGCCCGACTCCCATGCGATATGTTCTTATGACTTCTGTTTCTATTACTGTACGCACATTTTAAAGCTTCCTTTCAGATTGCTCCATTATCTCATTCTCCCATTTGTTACTCCAGCAAACTCTTACTCGGTTGTATATTTTAATATTTAAACTATTAAGTTCATCTTGACTGATTATGGCCTCACCTAGGAGTCCCACTTAGTATAATCTAACTCACTGTAAACCTTTGGAAGCCCAAGACAGTCTGATAGCTCATCTGGCAGTGTGCCTTGCCTCCTTTGCAATGCGCATGACTCAGGTTTGAAGTCATCAGTCCCCATGGCTGGAGAGAACCTTGGGGCTGTGCTGTGGTCTCCCTCCTCCCCTCCCCCCCCCATTCTGAAAAGGTAGGCCTCATTGTGAGGTTCCAGCAAGGACCAAAAAAAAAAAAAGAGAGAGAGAGAGAGAAATCTGTCTGCATACAGAGACTATCCCTTTTAAATTTAAAAGTCACTTGGGCAGATAATGAATAACAAATTGTTTCCTTCAAACAATCCACAATCCATATATAGCAAAACATATGCATAAAACTGTCCTTTTGGTTTATTTTTTCATGATAGAGAGGGAGAGGGAGAGGGAGAGGGAGAGAGAGACTGAGACTACAGCACCAAAGCTTCCTTCATTGTAATGAGTGTCTGGCTCAAACTTGGGTTCCACACATGGCAAAGCAACACACTATCCAAGTGAGCTATTTTGCTGTCACCATTCTTTTCTTCTTTTATTATTTCCAGAAGAATGCCAATATTTATGTAAAAAGGTTTTTCTTTTTTAAAAATAATTTTTATTTATTTATATTGGATAGAGACAGAGAGAAATTGAGAGGGGAGGGGAGGTAGAGAGGGAAAGAGACAGACACCTTCACCACTCATGAAGCTTTCCCCCTGCATGTAGGGACCAGGTCCTTGTGCACTGTACTGTGAGCATTTAACCAGGTGCACTACCACCTGGCTCCCTGTAAACAGTTTTTAATAATGAAGAGCTTCCCCCCCCCAAAAAAAAACCCATCCCCCTCCCCTTTGTTTCAGATACCACATTCAGGACCAGAAGACCTCAACGAAGTCTTTATTTCATCTGAGTAGACATTACAGGCTTAAAATTGGGTGGTGGCCACTTTAAGGGAATTCTTTCCTTTTAGAATCCACACACCTTCTTTCTGCGTCTCATCCCTATGACAGTGAACAGAAATACTTTGTGCTTGTTCTCAAGATCTGGACCTATTGAACTACAGGTTCCATGCAAGAAGACTGCTGAGAATTTCTCAAACCAAGGACCTTAATCTTGGTATATGATTTCATTTCCCTGACACAGTGTTTTTTTCCCCTTTTTTTCTTTTTCTTTTCTTTTCTTTTCTTTCTTTTTTTTTTAAGATTTGATGCATTTTGAAATTCCCAACTAGCTGTAGTGTCCTGATGCCTAAGACCCAACTTCAGAAATTACAGTTTCTAGATGATTCTAAATGTGGAGATTGAGTCAGAGACTACTGCTGTATCGGATATGCCAAGTTTTCTAGTTGTTCTGAGATCAGAGGAGAGCAGGTATGTTCATGGGGGTTATGGCCATAGACAAGTTTCCCAGTTTTTTTACTTGCTTCAGTTTTTGTTCTCATTGTGACATTGCATCTAGTATTTTCCTGATTTAGTTCAGGTAGCTGTACTGACCAGAAGTGAGAAGCACCAAGTTGTAACCAGTCTGCTTAGATAAGAAGGCTCAAGCAGAAGGTTCCAAGAGGCCTTCCTAGCTATTGAATTCTGCCTGTGATTTTTAATTTTTCTGCAAAAGATAATTCTCTTTCTGGTGTTCCTCCACTCCCCTCATTTCTTTCAGCATGCTTGCTTATCACATATCTTTAATTAAAATGAATTTATAGTTTGGGGCGGAATTTGAGTTCGTGGCATTCTCTGCTTCTCCTTTGTGACACAAATATTTGAATGTCTTCTGCAGTTGCAGAATATATTCTCAAGTCAGTTAGACTTGGTTGGCACAGTGTAGTAACTTTAAATGTCACCTAAGAAATGTTGGAAGAATTATTTGTGGGGGAGAGAGAAATTCAGTAGATTGTCAAACATTAAGGTGAGAATAAGTGGTATTTCAAAGGGAAAGAAGTAGTTTCCCTGGTTGGTTTAAGAAAGTAAATTTGTGTGACTGGGGAAGTGAAAAGAGGTTTGTTTTTATAAGGGGCTGTCCATTATTTTAAAAATATTCCTTTTTTTCTGGATACTTTCCCTCTGCAAATAATGACAGAAGCAAAAAGAGGCAGTTTTGATTATCTTTGATTGTTGCTCGGGGGATAAATTGTCATTGTCTGCTTAAGTGACTTTTTTTTTAATAGGTGGTAGGTCTTGGAAGGAACGATCTTTGTTTATAGTCAGAATTTCATTAACAGGCTCCCAAAACTTCAGGACTTCACTCTGGTCTATGCTGTGAATTACATCTGCATATAATTGCAAGCACAGATACTTGTGTTTCTAAGTAGGTACATCTGCAAATAATTGAGTTTTCAATTGCCAATGCACAGGATGGGTTTTAGGCTATGTCTAAACAAGAGCAGTGCAGAGATGAAGCAATTATCTGGATAATTCAAGCCAACAAACCCAGACTCCTCCATCTCATATCTTCACAGTTTTCTGGATATTTCAGTTGAGGGGATGTTTTGATTGAAATCATCTGGGTAATTGCCTCAGTTTTCCACTTCACTTTGTATGTGTAAACACAGCTGTGGTATGATTGACATTTAAAAAAAGACCTCTTTTAGAAATTCATCATCTTTCAGGATCTCAAGCTCTTGCTCAGAAATTGTGTACTTGAGCAGACTTTTCAGAACTTTGACTGGGACTCGCCGCTCTTCAGTCAAAATGGCAGGGTCACCAGTTGATTTGCCTGGTCTTGCTCTTGAAGAGTTTTCTTTTTTAGGTCTGGTAAAATGCCTAGGCAGCTTCCAGAGAAAATAAAGAAAAGATGGCCTCTAACCAGGGTAATCAAGTCCTGCACACAGAATTGTCTTCTCCTGTATCTAACAATCACAAATAGCATGGCAAATGCGCCTGTGGTTAGAAAAAATATCCAATTTGACCATCCTATCAGTTCCAGATGGTACCTGTTTTTGATGAGCTTCTGTTTGCTGCCAAAATGGAACTTGGGCCAATGAATTTTAATTCCCCAACTCATCTGCATTGTGTGGCAATGTGTAATAAGACCCATTGAGCGGCTGCTTGGATCAGCTGAGGATGCTGAGTGGTGGAAGGAGACAATACGGAGACACACTCAGCTGGAGGCTTCTGAGACCTAGGAGACTCAGCATTTTTGCATCTGAATGAGGACGGCCTGAGAACTGAGAAATTGTGTGGTTGAGATTTGTTTTGACAGATTGGGTTCTCCCAGGCCTCTCTGTTTTCTCAGTCTCTTCCAGGCAATTGGAAATGCTCACTAGCAGGCTAGTTGGACGAAAGCATGGGGGACCATGAACCTCTTGCTGACAGGTTTTTGGAAATGTGTGAATTCAGTTTGTCCCCCTGTTCTTGGTTTTAAAGGTTAAGTTCTTCTGGCAAAGGATGCTCTGAGATCTTTTTATACCCAAGAAGCACTGTTTTAGAAACCTAATGTGTTATGAAATCACAAATTATCTATTACTGAAAAGAGGTACATTTTTAAGGAAGGGCTCCTTTTGAGAACTGAGAGCCATTTCCTTAATTTATTGAGCATTTTAACACAGTGGTTGAGAGCCCAAGGTTTTGGAGCAACACGGTAGGTTTCTGATTCCAACTTCAATAAGTCTTAGTTGGATTATCTTATCCTCTGCAGGATGCAAGTTGACATCTGTAAAGTAGGGTGATCGTATTGGACTTACCTTAGCATGCGTACCGTAAATGGAGCACTCTCTCTGTTGACGGATATTTATTTGTCCTGTTTCTTTCAGTCTGCACACAATCTGTGTGGAATGCCAGGTTGCAGAAATGCCCAAGATGTAGCCTCTCTCCTTTCACACCAGCTCGGACTGACTAGTCACAAAGTGTAAGGCTCCATCCCCCACTGTGTGTGCGAGAAGTCTCACATCAGACAGATGGGAGACTCAGAGTGAAAGGCTTGAATAGGGTGTTCCAAGCCAGTCATACAGATAAAAAGAGACGTGGTGCTGTTCTTTTAATCTGATGATGACAAGAGACAGAGATGAAGACAATTTATTGATCAAGGGGTCAATCTACCAAGAAGATGCAGTGCTCATCAATATTTATGCCCTTAGCATGTCAGCCCTTGCCCCCAAATAAGCAAATGAAAGTTACTTTGCTACTCTGGTGGGAAGTAATCGTAGGGGTTCTTTAGATATACCTTGGCTAGTTCCCCCCATCTCTTTCAGGGCCTCCCTGAAATATAGTGTGAAGTGGTGAGAGTTTGAAAGCATTCATTTTTAAATGTTTTATTTATTTATTTTTTATTAGAGACAGAGAAGTTGAGAGGGAAAAGGGAGCTAGAGGGAGAGAGAGACACACTGGCAGTACTGTTTCACAGCTTAAGTAGCTTCCCCACTGCATTTGGAGAGCAGGGCCTTAAACCTGGGTCCTTGCACACTGTAATGTGTGTGCTCAATCAGGGACGCCCTTCCTCAGGGGCTTTTTGACCATTTGAAGAAGAAATTCACCTTTAGAACATTCTTCTTTGTCAGCGTAATTTTCATCACTGATTATGAGAAAGCAAATAGTCACCTTGTGCTGTGGATTCTGTCTTAATTTTCATTGAGTGGGGCAATGGACTGGACATTATCTGAGGAGAGGAAGAGAGAGATACAACAGGGAGGGGGATAACTGAACTCGGGGTTGGGGGATCTTGCCATCCAGCCAGAGTGGACTGGAGAGCTCCTCCCTCATAATGACAGCATGGGAGCTGGGGGTAGGGACTGGGGTCAGCCTGTAGCCAGACAGTGGGAGCTTTGTCTTAAACACTAAAGGTTATAGCAGCTGCTCTAGGGAATTCAAACTCATTTGACTTTTCTTGATGGCTTGATGAACCAGATAGAGAATTTTTAAATGCATTGGTTTCCCACTGTTTTAGTCCACCATTAAAAAATCAGATAGGCACCTGCTATACTGTAGATGGTCTCTCCCTCTCTCTCTCTCTCTCTCTCTCTCTCTCTCTCTCTCTCTTCCTTTTCTTCTTCTTCTACCCAAGTGCTGTGCTTTCATGTGTCAAGTAAAGCTCCAAGGGACACTCTGTGATCTTTTTTTCCTGATGACCCTCAAGTTATGTAATGAGGGACATTAGTAATAGGAGTCCATTGTACAATGATATCAGCATTACTTTTGTAGCTTTGCTGAAATGTGACTTCAAAAATCTTGATAAGTCTTTGAAGACTTGACTGTCAGCTTTGTACACGGTGGCCAGATTTTTCAAAAAGCCCTAATGATCTCTTAATGAAGATCATTTACCTTTTGTTGAAGATGAAACTTGCCGAGCACAAAATAAATAGTATTTTTTTATTATTATTGTGGCATCAGAAAACACTGTTTAGAAAGAAATTCATTCTAAATGACAAGCGTAAATTAGCAGTTAGGAGGTCCTGAAAGGAACTTATTGTCAAGTTATGGTTTTATCTTCCACCCTATATGGTTTGCTTTCTTTAATTGAATGTTATTATTTTGGACCTCATAATATTTGCTGTGGGTAAAATAACAGTAACTCATTAGATTCACTACCTCTGCATGAGATCAATAACAAAATTTCCATTATTTATTTTCCCAAAAGACCTTTAAAAGACACTCCACTTCCAGCAAGGTAAAGGAAAGAGATTTTATAATGATTTACTTCAGAAAGATTTTCACCTCTGATATCCATCCGGCACAGCCCCACTAGAATTGCACTGTGATAATAATAATTATAAAACAGAAATGTCAAGAAAATGTTGCAGCGTGATCTGCATTTTGACTCCGCAGGAAACCCGAGAAGTAGGAGATAGACAGAGCTTAACAGTGTTTAGACACCCTGGCTTTGTTTGAACAGGATTTATCAATTTGATTTGTTGGGGAGAACCATAAATATAAATGTTTTTTAATAGAACCCCCCCAAATGAAGATGAACATGTCTGTGGGCTGGTTGACTGCTTGCTTTGTTTTTCTTTCTTTTCTTGCTTTGAACACTGTGGCAACATCTGTTTTCCTATGTGCTTCTAATATACCCAGATATGGTTCGTGATACTGCTCCTTTGAGATCTCCATTCCACAATGGTTCACTGTGAGGCCAGTTCAGACTAAATGAAAAACAGAGGCTTCAAAAGTTTCTCACTTTAGAGGTGATCGCAGAGCTGGCAGCTAGCTAGCTAGCTGGCCTCAAACACGGGCAAAACATAATCAGTATTAATTTTTTCACATTGGAGCCTTTGAAAGGAAAGGAATGGCCATCTATGTTTCATGCCTATAAGATTACAATTAGATGAGGAGGAAGACATCTAAATATTCCATCTCTGAAGAAAAAAATCTGTAATGTTTCATTGATTTCCCATTAAATGGATTGGATTAGAATAATTGTAGAGGACATTATTCCTTTGCCAAGGAGATTATAGGCAATTAAGTTAAATAAATATCTCTTATTATTAAACAGGGCAGCCGAGCGTCAGAGCAAAGATGAGTGTGTGGTTTCTGATTCTCTCACTTTCTAGAAATTCTGCAGAATATACACAGAGCAGGATGGTAGGGAGTGGTGTGTGTCACCTTTCAGGGAATTTCAGCTTCCAAAGGCAAGCCTTCTATTTTAGACATATGGTGAAGCTTGCAGTGTGGTTCAACACTTAGCAGTCAGGAGTAAACCATTCTGATACCTTGTGGGGTCACAGTGAGGTTACCTTTCAGGCCAGCTTTTCCCCAAGGCTAGGAATGTTGAAAGACACAGCTCTCCTGTGATCCAACACTACACGGTTCCAGCAGCTGCTTACAAAAGAGAAGGGGAAGAAATCAGTTTTGTTTGAATGCACTTAGTGTTGTATATAATTCCGGTGTGAAATTTATTGGACGGCTGAACCTAATGTAAAACACAGTGTAAAAACGACTCTACATGTGTCAGTTCTCTGGCATGTTGTCGGGCATGAAAGGAAGGTTTGCAGAATGTCTGTGTTGTTCAGGGAAACGAACTGCATAGCCCTGGAAGAGTGAGGGGCAGAAGTTACAGGGACACTCAGATGTGTCTGTGTTGCTTAGGGAGGTGTTGCTTGTCCTCAGGAAATTGCTGTTCCACCTCGAGACCCCATACAGCAGTTCTTTTGGGCTTTTGACTTACTTACACTCATGTCCTATGTCCAGGGTATGGGCTGATAAAAAAAAAAGTGGGGGCCGGGCATTGGCACACTGGTTTAAGCACACATAGTATGAAGCTCAAGGATCCTGGTTTGAAACCCCAGTTCCACACCTGCAGTAGGGAGTTGCTTCACAAGTAGTGAAGCCAGTCTGCAGGTGTTTATCTTTCTCTTTCTCTATCTTTCCCTCCCATCTCAATTTCTCTCTGTCCTATCCAAAAAGAAAAAATGGCCACAGGAGCAGTGGATTCATAGTGCAGGCACTGATCCCCAGCGATAACCCTGGAGGGGGAAAAAAGGTGCCAGGAGTTGAGACATGGAAGAGAGAGACAGAGAGACCCATCTCTGAGTGACACCCATCTCTGAGAGCCAAGGCAGGTTTATTGGAAGGTAGCTGGGAGTGACCTGCAGACAAGGAAATTAAACCAGGGCCATTTCTTAAAAACCAGCAGTTTTTATACCCTGAGAGGTGTAGGTGCTTGGGTTGTGTTACTGGGGAATGGGGCAGAGAATTATCTTGTTGTAGCATAGGGTTATCTTTTTTTTCGGAACTATATGGGCTATAAGGGTCAATTTCTCATTATTCCAATGTCTGTGACTAAAGCTCCAGGAAAGGTCAGGAGGCAGAATGATCACTTTCTCCTTCCAGGATCTCTCACGCATAGCATCACAGTGATGCGCAGGCAGACCCAGGTTCAAAGCCCCTGTCACCATCTTCAGGGAAGAAGCTTCAAGAGTGTTAAAACAGTACAGCAGATATTTTTCTCCTTCACCTTCTTCCTCTCTTGCTCTATTTCTCTGTCATAGTAATAATAATAATAATAAATAATAATAATAATAATAAAAAGGCGGGGGAGGGATAGCCGCTGGGAGTAGTGGATTCAGTGTACAGGCACTAAGGCTCAGCTATGACTCTGGTGGCAGAAAAGAGAAAATCCTCTTATCATGATCATCTCCCTTCTATTGGTTTGTAGGCTAATCTGTTTACCAAGCACTTTTGAGGATTGTTACACACCAGGCATTGTGTGAGGTGGTGAGCACAGACGTTTTCTTAGGAAGGCTTGAAACTAACCGCTGGAGTCTTTCCACAGCCATATATCAGCTGTGTTACTGTGGACAAGTCACCTCCCCTGAGTCTCAGCTTCCCCATTTGTTACATACCTTTGCAGAATCAAATGTATCTTTGTCAGTAGAAATGCTTATATACTTTACGATTGGATCATAGAGTGGAGTATTCGACAACTATAGAAAGTAGTAGTTTTCCTTTCTATCTGAAGATCTATAAAGTCCATTTTTTTATTTATTCATATTTTATTTCCAAGGTATTTTATTTTTCTTTATTTCACCACTCCATCACCAAAAGTCTGCCCCACCCCCATACTGATAAATAACCACTATAGTTCTCTTATAGTCTTGAAAATTGGTTGACTGTTTTTTTTTTTTTTTTGCCTCCAGGGTTATCTCTGAGACTTGGTGTCTGCACTATGAATCCACTGTCCAGGAAATCATTTTTTTTTTTTTTTTGGATAGGGAGAGGAATTGAAAGGGGAGGGGAAGACAGGGAGAGGGAGAGAAAGATAGAGACACCTGCAGACCTGCATCACCGCTTTCAGAACTGGGGGACTTGAACCGGGAACCAGGACCCTTGTGTGCGTCCTTGCACTTGGACTATGTGTGCTTAGCCCAGCGGGCCACTGCCTGACCCCTAGTTGACATTTTTTTTACATTTGTATGTTCAATGGTTTATGTTCTCCATATGAGACCACTCATTGTCCTTCACCTCCCTACTTTCTTATTAAGCATAGCCTTTTTCCAGCTCCATCCACTATATCCCAAAGGACACAAAAATCCCTTTTTATTTCTGTTAAATATACTGTTGAGTATATATCCCCTTTTTTATCCAGTCATCCGCCAAAGGGCATTTTGGTTGTTTCCAGGTTTTTGCTATTGTGAATAAAGCTGCTGTCAGTACTGGGGTGCACATAGCCCTTCGAATCAGTGTTATTACATCTTTGGGTATATACCTAGGAGTGGGATTGCTGGGTCATATGACATCTCCATTTGGTAAGTACAGTTTCAAAGTAGGGGAAAACTTCTATAATAATTATCTTTTATAGAATAAAACAGGTGGGGGACAGGTGTTGGCACACTGGGTTAAGTGCACATAGTATGAAGCTCAGGGACCCGCTCAAACATCCCAGTTCAAGCCCCTGGCTCCCCATTTGAAGGGGGTCACTTCACAAGTGGTGAAGTAGGTCTTTAGGTTTCTGTCTTTCTCTCCCCCTCTGTCTTTCACTTCCCTTTCAATTTCTCGCTGTCCTATCGAACAAAAAAAATGGAAAAAAAATTGCCACAAGACCAATGGATTCATAGTGTAGGCCCCCAGGCCCAGCAATAACCGTAGAGGCAAAGAAAAACAAATAATGAAACAGGCCCTTTATATATATATACACTCTGGAGAGATACATATAAAACACTATAATAATAATATCTGTGTCAAGGGGGTGTGTGAACCTGCCATATGAGAGGACAGAGTGGGAGGGAAAGGCTTCATTGTATCCTTTTTGTGTTTTTTTATATTTTTGAGCCACATAAATGCATTGCCTCTGATAATAATAGTAGAGCTTTGCAAGTTTGTTATGAAGGTTGAATGAGACAACGGGGCACTTAAAGTTCTTATTTCAGTGCCTTGCTAAAAATAATACTAACATTATTATTGTGTGGTAGTGAAACAAAGTTGCATGTGAGAAGCAGGCTTTTCCTGTTTAGTGGAGAAAACATAATCACAGGCTCGAACCCATATAGAGGAGGTCTAACATGTTCTGGAAGCAGTGATAAGGTTGTACCTTATTGTTCTTTGGGGTGGGGTGGGAGACAGGGAACCTTGCAGAGGCGGCTACTTTTCTGGTTAGGTAACAGGGCTACTTAGTCCTAATCTTGCCCCTTCCCTATGGGATACAAATCA
This sequence comes from Erinaceus europaeus, assembly GCF_950295315.1. Classification (NCBI taxonomy): domain Eukaryota; kingdom Metazoa; phylum Chordata; class Mammalia; order Eulipotyphla; family Erinaceidae; genus Erinaceus; species Erinaceus europaeus. The sequence goes on from NC_080175.1 coordinate 11,455,456, forward strand.
TGTACATTTAGTTTTTGTATCTCTAGGGAATTTATTCAGTCTTTTAAAAAAATCACTTGCCTGCTTTTAATCATATATTCTTTTATTATTTTTTTCTCCTTCCCTCCTGGGTCATTCCCCCCTGCCCCCAGATCCCCTGCCTCCTGGAAGACAGGGACCATATTGATTGAGTCTGCTTTCTTTATACCAAGTTGCTCTTCCATGGCAGTTTTTATAAATATAAAGCAACATGCATGTTTTTTCTTACGGATTTAAGAAGGGATTGACAACCTTCATGTTGGGGACAGGGATTTCCATCAGGCCCTTTTGCTCCTGAAAGGGGAGTGTTGTCAGTTATGTGCCTCCTGGCAAAACTTTGGCTTGGGACACGCTGGAAGTGATTGTGGAGAGGCACTGGATGTGCCAGGAATCTCTACTTGGGGGGTAGTTTTTCTGAATGGCCATTAGGCGGCGCTCATGTTCATGACGCGCTGGTTCTTTACTATAAAGAAACCTTCAAAGGTAGATTCTGGTACAAACAGGCAGTCCTCACCTTCCTTCCTCTCTTCTTTGAGTCCCTCCGTTGTCACTGACCTGAAGGAACACACACAGGGAGAAGTGTCTTGATCAGCTCTGGCTGCCATAAACCCAGCTGAGTGACTTAGCCAACAGTAGTTTATTTCTCCCAGTTCTGAAGACTGGAAGGCCAAGATCGAGGTAGGTTTTATTCTGAGCCATTTCTTTTGAGAGCGTAGGTGGCCATTATCTAGCTGTGTGCTCAAATGACTGCCTCTTGTTGCGCATGCTCAGGAGAGAGAGAGGAGAGTGAATGAGCATGAGTTTCTGCCAGTTCTTTTACTGTATTATTATTATTATACCACTGATTCCATGGTGAGGGAATCCCTTTTAAAACGAGTCACTTCCCAAACAACGCCCCCGGCCCCCGCCCCAATCTCCAAATACACTTCTTCTTCTAGCGTTTGCCCTTCTTCAGCCAGTCAACAGCATCAGGTTGAGCCTTATGTGAAGTTTCGAGACCTCCTTTGAATCTGGAGAGGTGGCAGTCGTTGACTATGTGGGTCATAGTCTGTCTGGAGCCGCAGGGGCAGTTCGGGTCATCTCTGGCTCCCCAGCGATGGAACATAGCGGCGCACCGGCCATGGCCTGTTCGATAGCGATTGAGGAGGGCCCGATCATAACGTGCTAGGTCAAAGCCGGGTTGACGCTCGCAGGGGTCTGTGATGAGGTGTTTGTTCTTTACCTCAGCTGACTGCCAGCTCTGTTTCCAAGAGTCTGGAACAGAGAAGTTCAGTGTAGGTGTAGGAGACCAGATTGGGTGATGAGACGTCAAGCATTGGACAGGGTGGGCGAAGATATCCGCGTATATTGGCAGGTCCGGTCGAGCGTAGACGTGGGAAATGAACTTAGATGATGCCGCATCCCGACGAATATCTGGCGGTGCGATGTTGCTAAGAACTGGCAGCCATGGAACTGGGGTGGAACGGATGGTTCCAGAAATGATCCTCATGGAGGAATATAATTTGGAATCGACCAAGTGGACATGGGGGCTACGGAACCATCCTGGGGCACAGTATTCTGCAGTGGAATAGCATAATGCCAGAGATGATGATCGTAGTGTGGAAGCGCTCGCGCCCCATGAGGAGCTGGCCAGTCTTGCAATGATGTTATTCCTCGCGCCCACCTTTGCTGCAGTTTTTATGAGATGTTTGTGAAATGACAGGGTGCGATCGAGAGTAACGCCAAGATAGACTGGCTGGGCTTCATGCCGGATTCTCGTACTGCCAAGCTGCACATTAAGCTCACGCGAGGCCGAGGCATGGTGTAGATGGAAAACAGATGATACCGTTTTTGCAGTGCTGGGGATTAGTCGCCATTTTTTACAGTCATCAGATATCAGAGACATGTCTTTCGTGAGTGTTTCCTCGAGGATGTCAAACTTAGATGCCTGAGTTGCACAGCAGATGTCATCGGCGTAGATGAACTTCCTTGAAGAAGTTTCTGGGAGGTCATTGATGTAAATATAAAATAGCGTAGGAGCCAGAACAGAACCCTGGGGGAGGCCACTTGAGACAAGTCTCCATCTGCTAGACTTGTCACCCAGATGCACCCGGAATCTGTTTTGGAGAAGAAACGATATAGTGTTGGCCACCCATGGAGGCAGGCATCTTGAGATCTTGACTAGGAGACCACGGTGCCAGACCGTGTCATAGGCTGCTGTGAGATCAACAAAGACAGCACCTGTCTTTAAATTCTTCTGGAGTTCATTTTCAATGTAAGTTGAGAGGGCCAGAGCTTGTTCTCAGGTAGATCTTCTTGGGCGGAAACAAGCTTGGGCGTGTGATAGGAATTTCTCTGTAAGAGGAGAAATACGTGACAGAAGCGGCCTCTCAAGGAGTTTGTAACACATGAAGAGGAGAGAAATTGGTCTATAGCTGGCGGCCAGTGTTGGGTCTTTCTTTGGTTTCAAAACCGCTATTATCTTTGCACGACGCCAAACTTTGGGCATAGACTCAGATTCCAAGATGTGGGACAGGAATGAAGCGAGCCACTCCAAATACACTGAGGGAAAGGTAGTCAGATGGGGAGGGAGAGGACAAAATACAGGTTTATTTATTTTTATATTATCTTTATTTATTGGGTAGTGACAGTCAGAAATAGAGAGGGAAGAGAGAGATAGAGAGAAAGACAGAGAGACACCCGCAGCCCTACTTCACTACTCATACAGCTTTCCCCCGGCAGGTGGGGACTGGGGGCTCAAACTCCAGTCCTTGAGCCCTGTAACATGTGCTCAACTAGGTGCACCACAACTCGACCCCCAAAATACAGAACCAGCGTAAGGATCCCGGTTCGAGCCCCCGGCTCCCCACCTGCAGGTAAATCGCTTCACAAGCAGTGAGGCAGGTCTGCAGGTGTCTTATCTTTCTCTCCCCCTGTCTTCCCCCTCCTCTCCATTTCTCTCTGTCCTATCCAATAACGACAGTAAAACAAGGACATCAAAAAGGAAATAAATAAGTATTTAAAAAAGAATTTTAATTTGCAAAAAAAAAAATTATCTGGGGCATCTGGTGTGTGTGTGTGTGTGGGGGGGGGGAGTCCGGGTTGTTCTGAGGCTCTGGGAATGAATCCTGGGAACTCCTCAAGGTGGGGAATCCTCCACTTTTAATATGCTCACACATTGCCAGGTGTACTCAGAAAGCTGACAAACTCAGTTCAAAGGAAATCACACCTTTTAAATAGTAGCAAGAATGGACTAAAGATGGTTTGGTGAACACCTTGTCATGCACACAGCCTGGGTTTGGACCCTAGACCACTAGGGGAAGCTCTGTGGTGTCTTTCCCTCTCTCAGTCTCTGAAGGCAAAGAATGAAAAAGTTGACTTGGGAGCAGTGAAACCATTCATCCATCAAGCCCCTGTATGAAGATACCTGAATTAAAGACAAAGGAACTCTGCTTTAGGCCTTTACCACAAAGATTTGGTTCTTTGTCCTGAACTAGCCAAATATATTTAGAAAGGTCAGAGAACTCTGTACTCCTCCACTCAATTTCCAGGAGGTAGAAAACGTAAAAACTGAATTTCCCAGCAGTTACCTCTGAATCAACTTATTTAAAAAAATATTTTATTAGTCTTATTCATTTATTGGATAGATACAGCCAGAAATTGAGGGGAAGAGGGAGGGGAGGGGAGGGGAGGGAGGGAAGGAGGGAGGGAGAGAGAGAGAGAGAGAGACAGAGATCCTGCAGCACTGTTTCACCATTAGCTCAAAGCTTTACCCCTGCAGGTGGGGACCAGGGGCTCGAACTTGGGTCTTTGCACGTTGTAACATGTGCACTCATCCAGGTGTGCCATCGCGTGGTATTCTGAATTATCTTATCATAGATGAGGATTCAGACTGTTGAAAACCCCATGCTGGAGGTCCTGACAAGGTTGGAGGCTTGGGGACCTGGGATTGGTGGTTGTCTCATAATCCTCCTGCTTACTTTTAGTCCCTTTGCTAAACCGAATGATGAGAATGTGTTCCACTTCAGAAAACTTCTGAACAAGCTGTAAAAAGTCGTTTGCAATTCTCCCTTTCTCCGTATCTATGCCGAGTGTGGTGTTTACTCCGTAATAGCTTTTTGTTCTGGTGATTTGTTACAAAAATAGACAAGTCCTTTATCATCATTAAACACCAGGATTAGTGTTTTTGTTTTTTGTTTTTAAATTAGGGATCGTTTAAATATCTTAAAAGGTTTGGGAAAAAATGCAGAAAATCTTTTTTTTTTGTGATATGAAATTTTGAACACAATGCCACGATATTTACAATAAATGGATTCATTGAAATGGTGTATATTTAAAGAGAAGTCAAGACACTAAAATACTCATCTCTTTAAATCACCCAACAGCTATTTAAGACAAGATCTTGGAGGACTGCCAAATTACACTCTGTAGTGTATATTTCCCAAGAGGAAGGAATTGCTGGTGTTTTCGCTCACATTATTTCTGAATGGTCTGGAAGATGTTTAATTTTTAACCTGTTTATTTGAACAGGTTCCAGGGTCCAGCAGCAGGTTTAAATAGTTGAACATAAAAGGGCACTCTTACCTGATACTCCCACTGCTCTGAATTACCAGACTATTCGTTGGCAAGAAGAGAAAGTGAGTTTTTGACAAAGAAATAAGTTAGGCCTCTTCTCTCCTCTCTCCCTCCTTCCTCCCTTTAGCTCTCTTCACCATATTAGGGTCCTGTTGTGACTTCAGTAATAACATCTACTCAAATGCTGCAGACACACCATATATATACTAAGAAAATCTTGCTGAAACGGTCCTGTTTATAGAAGGAAGTGCAGTTGATTCACAACTTGGTTGAATTTGTTTTAAATAAGCTTCGTTCCCAAGTCTTGATTTAGGTGTTGTGGAAATGTGAAGTAATGCCTGCCACAGAGCATGAGCTTTTATATTGTAGTTAGAATTTGAATTTATGGGTATTTTCCAGCAGATTATTTGTCTTTGCTAAGCAGGTGAGTTGGGAGGAAGTTGGCAGCTGTTTTTAGTTAAGACAAAAGCCTAAAATTTGGAAAGGGAAGAGGGGAATGCATTTTTAAGACTGGGGAAAAAAGGCATTATTTATTCAAGGTAGTTTCGAAGGAGTCTTACTACTTCATCTAGATTTACCTGCCATTTAGACACTGAAAAATATATATTTAATTTTTTAAAAATTTATTGGATAGAGAAAGCCAGAAGTCAAGAGTGAAGGGAGTGATAGATGGGGGTGGGGGGTGGGGGTGGAGAGAGAGAGACCTGCAGCACTGCTTCACCAGTTGCAAAGATTTCCCTCTGCTGGTGGGGACCGGGTGCTTGAACCTAGGTCCTTGCACATTGTAACATGTGCACTCAGCCAAGTGCACCACCACCAGGTCCCTGAAAATATATTTTATGTAAATTATATAATTGAGGGACTGAGTGATATCTTGATCATTAGAATGCAAACTTTGCCATGTGCTGGATCCTGGCTTGGAGCTCCATACCCTCCTGGGAAGCACAAGAATGATGGAATGATGTTGTGGTATCTCTCCTTTCTCCTGCTATATCTGAATAATAATAATAAAAAAATCCACCGGGAGTAGTGGAATTGTGTAGGTTTGGGTCCTTAGTGGGCCTAAATTACGTAATTGAGTTCACAGATTCAAATAATCTTACAACTAGACCCCCCCACCCTCTGTTTTATGTGCTAAAAAACACAGTTTGTTGTGATATATACATGTTTATACTACATTGGGTCGTTGGAAAAGTCATAACATATTTTGTCTATGTTTTTCTATGCAAAAATGCATCATGGCTTTACCGGCAAGCCAAAACACAGGGATATTCTCAGCATGGTGGAAGTAAGATGTAGTTCAGATCACTGGAGAGCCAAGGCTTGCACAGTTTCCATGACTTGACTGATGTCTCTGAACCATTAAGTGAAAAGTTGGGATGGAGGTCTGGCCTCTCCATCAGACCTCACTGACTCCTGGAATGGTGTCTTCATGACTGAGATGAAGACAGGTTGCTTGTTTATCTGGTTGGTCAAAGTACTGCCATTCTAGCAGCCTGGGGAATGTTGAAGACTTAGGGACAAGACTCTGGGAACGCCTCCCCATGTCTCATCTCTTTTCCCAGGAGATGTAGCACCTGTATGATACTTGTGTTGATGCTGAACAGACTCTAGGTGGACAAGGACTGAGGATTCTGCAGGATTAACAGAAGCAAACGGAATCACCTCTGAGCACTGGCCCCTTCTCTGTCTGTGGTCCAGTGCTTGGGCACAGTTTCTGCTTGGCAATCCTGTCTTAGACTGGGACACAAAACTATTTGAGCTTTTTTTATTTTTTGAAAATGAAATTGATGAGCTGGTTAATCTGGCTCTTTTGATGGTGCAGCCATTCGTTGCACTGATCAGTTGCCCCTATTGCTTGAGCAGCTTGTTTGTATATAACCAGTGTGGAAGTTTTCTACTGCTACCTTAACAAGTGACTCCAAAGGTAGTGCCTTCGCCAATGCAGATTTATGGTTTGACATTTCTGGAGGTGTCAGATCCAGAATGCTCTTAGTGGACTCAAATCAAGGTATCAGCAGAAGTTGGCTTCTTTCTGGAGAGCCTGAGGGATATTTCATTTTCCTAGAGGCCGTGTGTGTTTCTTGGCTTGTAGATTTTTTTCTTCCACCTTCAAAGTCAGGAACAGAGCATTCCTTTGATCCTTTTCCTGGCCAAGTCTCTCTAGGGAAATGTCCCCTGCTTTTAGGGGGTTCATGCTTTTAACGGGTCTTTAGGGGATTACTTGAGTTTACCCAGATAAAATCCAGACAACCTCTCCATCTCAGTACCCTAATTTAATCACTTTGTCAAACCCCCTTTTGCCAAGTAAGCCACAGTTTTAGAGATCTGAACACAGATACTGTGGGGAGGGCCATTATGTTGCCCATCATAACAGGAGACAGAAAAGGGGGGCAACCTTTGGCAATGTTCTGGCTCCCTAGAACTTCCCAGTAGGGAGGTGATTGCTGCACCTTTCAGTGTCTTTATTGGTGGTTTTGAGTGACCTGTGGTGACATTTCCATCATAATTTCGTGAACTTTCCAAATCATACCACCCAGAGCTTTCTGAGCCAGCTACTGCCTTGCAGGCTACCAGGCCCAGGAGGTAGGAGGAGTGGTAGGAGGAGAGTGGAAAATGAGCTTTTTGATTATCCAGGCCCGAACACAGTCCATCTGGAAATAGCCACATGACATACAATCAGTTCTTTGTAAACTCTAAAGTCAGGTACATCTTGTAACAACTGCTGTAATTCGAAGACATTTCAAACCACAAACAGGTGCCAGTAATGAGTTATAATAATTATTATTTTTTAACAGCATGCTTACCCTAAACACAGAGCCTTTAAAATAACCTGGGAGGCTCTTATGGAGTGTTCCAGAGGGTAGAGATAATGCACTGTTACTTTTTGTCTTTGCCCAGTGCCCAGATGCGTGACCTGTCCCAGTTGTTAGAACAAGTATGTGGTAAGCTTTCCCACTTAGGAGCCGGAAGAACTGGGCCTAGTGTGACAACGCCTGGGCTTAAATGTTGGGACTTCCATTTCTATCCTGTGGATGCCTAGAAGCCACTAAGGACCTTGAGATAGTTTGTCTTTGCTTCCATAATATATAGGCTAGAGGCTATTAAGCCAATGCAGTGGTCTTCTGTTTCAGTTTACTGGAGATTCTGGACAAAAATAGGTACAGGAATTTAAAAGCATCTTATTTTAGGAAACAGAATTTGATGTCATGTATCTTAAGAAATAATCACTCTGGAGTCCCTGCAGAAGTCGCTCGGGAATAGAGCTGTTATCTCCATGCAGAAGGTTCTGAGTTCAGTCCCTGGCACCATGTGGGCACACCATGGACAGCACCAAGGGAACTCCATAGGCATAGAGGGGGAGCTCTGGTTGTCTTTGTTTTCCTCTTTTATGTCAAAATACAGAATGTAAAAGGTAAGTTAAGCCAGGGACTAATGCATTTGCGTCTGGTTATGAGTTTGATTTCATGTTCCACATGAAAAAAGGAAGGAATTGAATAAAATAAACAAACCTTACCTCCTTGTCCCATAGTACCCAGGCATAGCTCTCGGTGTTTTAATAAAGTTTCGTTAGAGACAGAAATTTACTGTCTCTTCTCCACAGACCCTGTTCTCATATCCCTGGATATATAGATTCAAGAAGCTGGGGGGGAGTAGGCGGTAGGTAGCACAGCGGGTTAAGCGCACATGGCACATGGCACTAAGCACAAGGACGATCCCAGTTTGAACCCCCTACTTCCCTACCTGCAGGGGTGTCGCTTCACAAGCGGTGACACAGGTCTGCAGTTGTCTGTCTTTCTCTCCCCCTCTCTGTCTTCCCCATCTCTCTCGATTTCTCTGTCTTATCTAACAACAATGGCATCAATAACAACAACAATAATAACCACAACAGTGATAAACAACAAGGGCAGCAAAAAGGAAAAAGTAGCCTCCAGGAGCCGTGGATGGCACTGAGCCCCAGCGATAACCCTGGAAGCAAAAAAAAAGAAGCAGCAGCAGTAGCTAGGGAAAGAGAAGCAAAAGGCACTTTAGACATTTTGGGGGTTCCTAAATAATTAAATGAAGGAGGGAATTCCTCATTGATACATACAAAAAAAATTACTTACACGTAATACCCCACAGAGAAGCCTCCCTTCTTCCTTCCCTAGCAAAGCACCTCTCAGCTCTGGCTTTTTTTTTTTTTTTTTTGCAGTGGCACTGATTGAACCCAAGACCTCTCATGTACAAGCTCTGTGTACTGTCACTGAGCTATCCCTCTGACGCAAGAAGTCATCTTTGTGTGAGAAGTCATCTGTCTTCTCAGCCCCATCTTTAATCATGTTCAAAAGGCAGCCCTTTTGATCAGGCATCTTAAAGAGTTCAGAAGAAGTTTTGTGGGCCTGCCTTATTTGGAAACATTTGTGCTTTGTAAAGACTGGAGCATGCCAGTATTTAAAAGGTCATGCTCAGTATCTTCAACTCTAGTCCCAGGGACCAACTGGCAGAGGGCAGCTAACAAGGAACCTTTTGTGCCTTCGTAATTGAAGAGCAGTGGGTATTTTATAGCTGCTGAGTGGACTTCAAAGTTAATTAGCATTTAGAAGTCTGAATAAAATAATCATCCAAAACACTGGGGATCAGGAAAGTTCCAAATGATTTATATTTAAAAATCAAAACCAGCACTGTCTAATAGAACTACAATGTGAGTCGCGTACGTGATTTACATTTTCTAGGACTGCATTCAGAAGAATTTAAAAGCACAGTTGAAATTAATTTTAATGATAATGTTTCATTTCACCCCAATGGTTCAAAATATCACGTTGGCATGTAACTCAATACAAATAATTATTAATGAGCTTTTTTCCTGTGTGTGTATGGGTGTGTGTGGGGGGCAAAGTCTTTTGAAATCTAATGTCTGTTTTGTCCTTAGAGAACATTTCAATTTAAAACTGCTGTCTGTGTTCAAGTCCTTTTTAGCCCTGTACCTGGTTAAACTTAGACTGGACAGATGTGTCCCCAAGAGGCAGATGTTGATATTTATAGTCATTAGGATTTCTTTTCCCACCTTGTAAATGGCTTTCCTGAGATATAGTTCATGTACCATGCAGTCCACCAATTGAAAGTGTATAGGCAATTGATTTTATATTTGTGGAGTTATGTATCCATTAGATCATTAATTTTAGAATATTTTCATTATTCCCCAAATTAAAGTGGCACTCCTTAGCACTCACTACCCCTCTGTTGATACTTTCTCACTCTGGACAGTTATAATCTTATCTCTCTCCCTGTCTTCCTCACTCCTTTCGCTCTCTCCCTCACTCCATCTCTCCCTCTCTCTCCCTCCCTTTCTCTCTCCCTCTCTCCCACACTCTGTCTCTCCCTCTCTTCCCTCACTCCATCTCTCCCTCACTCCCTCTCTTTCTCTTTCTCTCTCTCCCCCCTCTCCCTCTCCTTCTCTCCCTCTCCCCCTCTCTCCTTCTCTTTCTCTCTCCCTCACTCCCACTCTCCCTCTCCCCCTCATTCCCTCTCTCTCTCTATTTCCTCCTCTCCCTCACTCCATCTCTCCCTCTCTTTCTCTCTCCCTCTCTTCCTCACTCCTTCTCTCGCTCTCTCCCTTACTCCATCTCTCCCTCTCTTTCTCTTTCCCCCTTTCCCTCTCCCCCTTCCCCTTCCCTTCTCCTCTCTCCCCCTCTTTCTCTCTCCCTCTCCCCCTCTTTCTCTCTCCCTCTCCCCCTCTCTCCCCCTTTCTCTCTCCCTTTCCCCCCTCTCTTTCTCTCTCCCTCTCCCCTCTCTCCCTTTCTCCCACTCCTGCTCTCCCCCCTCCCTCTCATCCTCTCCCTTTCCCTCTCCTGAGACCTCCCCCCTCCACTCTCATATATTTTGGATGTTTCCTGTAAGTGGAACCACGAGTATGTGCCTCCTTGTGCTGGGCTCTTGTACTTATCATCCCCTTTGTCATGCTCAGGGTCACCCCCACCTCTGGCATATTCATGTTACACTTCTTTCTGTGACAGGATAGTATCCTATTGTTTAGACATACCATGTCTTATTTATCCAGTCACCAAGTAATGGGCATTTGGATTGTTTCCGCCTTTTGATTATTATGAAAAATGGCCACATTAGCATTTCTGTGGCTTTGAATTTTTTCATTCATAACTTAACAATAGCTTATAAGATTTTAAGACTATAGGGCTATAGTTCTATACTACACCCACCACCAAAGTTCTCTGTCCCCTCCCATTCTTAGTTCTCACAACACCTTAGACATAATTTACTTTCTCCCCTAAGTCCATTTATTTCAATAAGTTTTTGTGTGGATATATGTTTTCCTTACTTTTGAGTATACACCTGTGAGTGGGGTTGCAATCGCATGGGAAGCTCTGTGCTTGAGTAATTAAGGATGGGGTGAGGGCTGTAGCGCAGCCGGTTAAGCGCACATGGCCCAAAGCGGAAGGACTGGCACAAGAATCCCAGTTCAAGCCCTCGGCTCGGGCTCCCCACCTGCAGGGGGGGTGGGGGTGGGGGTTGCATCACAAGCAGTGAACCAGGTCTGCAGGTGCCTCTCTTTCTCTCCCCCTCTATCTTTCCATCCTCTCTCGATTTCTCACTGTCCTATTCAACAACAATGACAGCAGTAAGAACAACAACAACAACAACAATGATAAACAACAAGGGCAACAAAAGGGAAAAAATAGCCTCCAAGAGCAGTGGTTTGTAGAGCAGGCACCGAGCCCCAGCAATAACTCTGAAGGCAAAAATATAAATAAATAAGAATAAAAAAATAAAATTAAAAAGGAAGAATTAAGGATGGGTCAGGATGTTAACCAATATGGTGACAGCCTTTTGGCTTCCCAACAGCAGTGTCTGAGGTTACAGTTGTCCTACTTTTGGCAACACTTGTTGCAATTTGCCTTTCTGATTATAGCTGTGCTAATGGGAATGAAGTCTTAGCTCATGGCATTTGCTTTTTCCTGATGTCTGTTGATTTTGAGCATCTTTCTTTGTGTTTGTTGGCCATGTGTATATCACCTTTTTTTTCAGATTCTTTGCCCTTTATAAAATTGGGTTATTTATCTTTCTTTTGAGTCTTAGCAGTTCTTTATATAGCACAAATGCCTTATCAGATGTGATTTGCAATTATTTTCTATAAATATGCTGGTTGTTTTTTCACTTTCTTCATAGTCCCCTTTGAAGTGCAAATGATTTAATTTTGATTATGTGCTTTATCGGTTTTTTCTTTCATTCCTTCCACTCTTGATGTTATATTTAAGAAACTACTGCCTAATCCAAAGTCATAGGATTTATACCTGTTTTTTTCCTAAGAATTTTATAGTTTAAATGCTTAGATCCAGTCCATGTTGATTTTTCTATATGTTAAGAGATAAAGGTTCAATTTAATTCCCATGCATATGTCTCAGAACCATTAGTTGAAGGGATTCTTTTTTCCTATCAAATGGTCTTGCCAAAATTCATTTAATCACAAATGGAAGGACTTATTTCTGGACTCTCAATTCTATTGCATTGATTTTATGTGTCTTTTTTTTTTCTTTTGCCTCCAGGGTTATTGCTGGGGCTCAGTACCTGCACCATGAATCCACTGCTCCTGGAGGCCTCCCCCCCCCCTTTTGTTGCCCTTGTTGTTGTAGCCTTGTTGTGGTCATTATTGTTGTTGATGTCATTCGTTGTTGGATAGAACAGAGGGAAACCTAGAGAGGAGGGGAAGACAGAGAGGGGAGAGAAAGATAGACACCTGCAAACCTGCTTCACCACCTGTGAAGTGACTCTCCTGCAGGTGGGGAGCTGGGGGCTCAAACGGGGATCTTTATGCCCGTCCTTGCGCTTCACGCCATGTGTGATTAACCCATTGCACTATCGCCCGACCCCCTTATATGTCTTTTTTTTTATAAATTTTTTTATATTTATTTATTCCCTTTTGTTGTCCTCGTTTTATTGTTGTAGTTATTATTGATGTCATTACTGTTGGATAAGACAGAGAGAAATGGAGAGAGGAGGGGAAGACAGAGGGGGAGAGAAAGATAGACACTTGCAGACCTGCTTCACCGCCTGTGAAGCGACTCCCCTGCAGGTGAGGAGCCGGGGGCTCGAACCGGGATCCTTACTTTGGTCCTTGTGCTTCGCGCCACATGTGCTTAACCCGCTGCGCTACCGTCTGACTCCTCTATGTTTAATTTTTCCCACACATTGCTAGACCTTTCTCCAAGTAGTGCAATTTTGCATTACCACCAATAACCAGTATTCCACACTGTGATGTTTTTCATGCATGTACACTTGTGTACCTTAAGTTCTTGTCAGTCATGCACTACTGGTCCATACACTTACCTTAATTCCCATTTTAGTTGGCTCTGATCTTTTTCCCAATTCCTTTGAAGCAATAAATGGTCTTCCCCCCCCACCATAAATTAGGTTGTCTGTTCTAGAATTACATGTAAATCAAATCATACAGCATGTGTGCTTTTATGTATTTCTCCTTTTGTTCAGCACGGTACCAATGAGATTCATTTATGTTCTATTACTGTTTTTTTCTGTTACTACCACCAGGGTTATCGCTGGGGCTCCACGCAGGCACCAGGAATCCACTGTTCCTGGCAGCCATTTTTTTCTCTCTCTCTCTCTCTTTTTTTTTTTACCCCCTTTCTGCTTTACTTAGATAGGACAGAGAGAAATTGAGGGATTGGGAGACAGACAGGGAGAGAGAAAGAAAGACATCTATAGACCTGCTTCACTGCCTGTGAAGTGTCCCCCCTGCAGGTGGGGAGCAGGGGCTCGGCTCGAACCTGTGTTCTTGTGCATAGTAATGTGTGCACTCAACTGTTTTTGTTATGATTGGGTTATATTTTTCATATGAATATACTTAAATTTACTTATCCATTCTATCCTTTTTAAAAATATTTATTTATTTCCTTTTGTTGCCCTTGTTGTTTTATTATAGTTATTGATGTCATTGTTGTTGGATAGGACAGAGAGAAATGGAGAGAGGAGGGGAAGGCAGAGAGGGGTAGAGGAAGATAGACACATTTTTATTTTAGTGAGTAGGGGGAAGAGGGGTTGGGGAAGAGAAAAAGATCAATCAGAACACTGCTCAACTTGGGCTTCTAGTGGTAGAGAGGACTGAACCTGGGTCTCTGGAGCCTCAGACATTAAAGTCCTCTAGCAGAGACATTACACTGTCTCCCCTGCTCTACTTCACTTAATGAAAAACTTGTTCATATTTAAATTAGTGAGTTTGAGTTATTTACGTATTTTAGGTGGCAAAACGTTATTAGATGTAGGTTTTCTGAGTATTCTCTCCCCTGAAGATCTTACTGAGTCGTTTTTCCTAATGGTGTTCTTTATTGGGCAGAAGGTTTTTTTAAATTTTATTAAAGTTTAACTTCCTTTCTGCTTTTTAAAATGCTTTTTTGATTTTCTCTCTAAAAACTCCCATTTCCTTTTTTGTTGGGAGACTGGTTTTTTTTTTCTAGAAAAAGTTTCAGCATTTGCCAAATAATTACAAATTGCAGGTCTGTTCTCTGGATTCTGTTCCAGTGACTCATTTGTCTATCCTAATGCTGGTGACACTCTCTTGATTACTGTAACTTCATTCTGTCTTGAAGCTGAGCAGGGTCAGTCCTCTCTCCAAGTTTGCTCTTCTTGGTCAGAATAACTCTGGCTATTCCAGATTCTTGATATTTGCTATAAATTTTAGAATTGTCTTCTCACCTTCTGCAGTAGTGGTAGAGTGAGGGCTGGGATGATGTTGATTCTATAGGTCATTTTGGGAAGGATCCATATTTCACTAGTGTTCAGTGCTGCAGTTTGTAATTGTGCCATGCACTTCTATCTATTTAGGCCTTTTAGATTAGCTAGTAATCCAGATTGTCTTTTTTAATTTAAAACAATTATTAGTAATTTAATAATGATTAACAAGGTTGTAAGACAACAAGAGTACAATTCCATACAGTTCCTGCCACAGAAAGGTTCCCTATTTTTTTTTTTTATATTTATAAAAAGGAAACACTGACAAAACCATAGGATGAGAGCAGTACAACTCCACACAGTTCCCACCACCAGAACTCCGTATCCCATCCCCTCCCCTGATAGCTTTCTTATTCTTTAACCCTCTGGGCATATGGACCCAAGGTCATTATGGGGTGTAGAAAGTGGAAGGTCTGGCTTCTGTAATTGCTTCCCCACTGAACATGGGCGTTGACAGGTCGATCCATACTCCCAGCCTGTCTCTTTCTTTCCCTAGTGGGGCGGGGTTCTGGGGGATCAGAGCCCCAGGACACACTGGTAGGGTTGTCTGTCCAGGAAAGTCTGGTTGGTATCATGCTAGCATCTGAAATATGGTGACTGAAAAGAGAGTTAACATACAAAGTCAAACAAACTGTTGATTAATCATGAACCTAAAGGCTGGAATAGTGCAGATGTAGAGTTGGGGGGGGGTTCTATTTTGTAGATAGCTAGTAGGCATATTTTAGTTATATTCAGAGAGCCTTTGGCTGACTCATTTGTCCCATTGTCTCCTTGTTTCTCTATCTTGTGACAAGGTTGCACCAGATAGTCTTATTTGCCATGTCATGTTTGATGAATTTACTGATAAGTTGGGAGTGACGTTAATACTTCAGAAAGTAATATAATGCTTCGAGAAGCATCAAAGTAAAGCCTTACAGATGGGGGTTTAGTAAATTTTGGTTTGGTTTCAGTTTGCCATTCAGGAGCCAGCTCAGTCTGTCCATTCCCCATTCCTGAAACCTCTCTTTCTTGCTGTGCTAGTTTCCTCTTCATTTAGAATCTAGCACTTAGGCTTGAGTGTATCTGTCTCTTCTCTTCATAAGCTTGTTGACTGTACAGTTTGACTTGAGTTTTATATGCATCCAGTAGATAAAAATGTATCAGGAAATTAATTTTTCCAGATATGATCACATCTACTATCTTTTTATTTTATTTTTTATTTATTTAAGAAAGGAGACATTAACAAAATCATAGGATGGGGGTACAATTCCACACAATTTCTGCTACCCAATCTCCATATCCCATCCCCTGAAATTCTCTAAGAGAGACTATGTCACTACCATAAAGCAAGAAGCAGAACTAGAACTAGATCTCAACACCCTGATCTTGAGTTATAAACATAATGCCTGGGGGGTGGGGTTAATGTACCCAGAACATAATGAATGAACATAATGAATAAAACTTCTCGAGGTGTGTAAGATAATCACAGTTTTTTTTTTTCAGGGTGAGTTGACTGCAGAAATATTTCAGGAAAATGACATTTACATTTCACAATTGTGTCTAGCAAGTGACTAGTATCAACACCGGTTAAAAGGAATCTGAAACTGCCCAATGACCTTCATATTCTTTTCTCAAAATGATACTCAATGAGGTCTGATTGGCAGCAGCTGTGTTCATAGCATGCTGATGCTTCCTCCCAAGGATGAAGATACACAGCTTGGCAAAGTGCTTAAGCTCTGTGGGTCCTCTGTCCTTCTGCAGTGCTCACTCCACTACAGGAGAACCCAGACCAGTGTGGGGTTTTCCTATGGCATAAGACAATGGAGAGAGAGGAACCATATTAACCACCTGAGCCTGTGAGTGGGTGACTTAAAAAAAAAACTGCCTTCCAGAAGAAAGACCTGTGTTCTGAAAGATTCATGAAGTACTTATAGTTCACATTTAATTACTTGCTCCCAGCTACCTCTGAAAAATACTAGCACTTACGTGATATGGAGTATGGAGTAATACTTCTAGGGTTTAATGTGTGTTCATGTGATAAACATTGATCCTGCTTCCTAAGGAAGAGAGATGACTAGGAAAGAGTGAATCACTAGAGGTATTTTCTCAGACCAGTGCTACTGACTGCATTATTCCAGGCGGGGGGGGGGGGGGGAGGGCGGTGGGCACAGGGAACAGTATAGTCTCTGGCATCTTTTATTGGACTCCTTTGATTTCTTCTTTTTTTTTTAGTGTCAGAATTCATACATTTCATTTATCCCAGCAGGCATAGTTATAGGGTGCCGGAGAATTTTGTTGACCATAATGGTGGCCCTAGACTGAATTTATCACAAGTCTCTGTTGACATTACCTGCTTTTACTGAATATATCAGGCTCCCTGATACATTTTCAGGAGCGTAGAATCCTCCAGTTCCCACAACAGCCTTCACGACTGCAGTGCCTCGAGGAGATGGGGATGCCAAGTCCTGAAGGCATCTCCACTTCTCTTGACTACTTGCAGACAGCCTCAGACTTCACTCCTCTAAGCCCACAGGCATACTGGCCCACACTGAACGACCTCTTTCTTGGCTTCTTTCTCTCCCATCTTCTCTCAGCTCTACCTTTTCATGAATCTCTCCAACAGGAGGACAGCTGTATCTGGACCAGGCGCCTGTCCCTGTAGTGTTTATTGTTCTCCCTTCTCTGCCCTGCTCTCGCCTTGGAATTGTCGTCTCTGCACCCAGTTCCATATTCTTTCCCTCTCTGATTTTAGTTGATTTTTCCTGTTGCCATCACTTATTGAGATAATTGACATTTTTCCAGGCAGAAATTTGTAGGGCATTTAAAAACATTTTGTATTTATTTATTTGGATAGAGACAGTGAGAAATAGAAAGGCAAAGGGAGTATGTGTGTAGGGAGAGAGAGACAGAGAGACAGAAAAAGAGAGAGATATACACAGCACTGCTTCACTGCTTGGGAAGCCTTCACCCCTGCAGTTGGGGCCTGGAGGCTTGAACCTTTATCCTTGTGCATTGCAACATTTTTGCTCAACTGGGTACGTCACTGCCCAGCACCCATAGAGTCTTTTAAAAGATATTTTTAGTTGGCTTCTGCATCCCCAAGTTTGCACATCATAAAAGGACAGGAAAAAATGTGTTTGGAGTTCAAGAAAAATAGGGACTCTGGTGTTACTATATTAGGGGCATGGCTCATTAACTTTCTGGGATGTTTTGGAAGGAACCGGGTATTTTATTTTCGCATTTGGGTATTCAGCGAGAATCAGCTTGGCAAAGTGCCCACAAGTCCGTACTCTGAAGCCAGAATGATGGGGTGAAGCCATAGATCACTTTCTTCCCTGTGACCTTTGGCAACTTGTAGTGAACCTTGCTGGACCTCTGCTTCACCATTCCTCCCTCTTTTCTCCTATTCTTCCCTCCTTTCATTATAACTGGGGTGTCACTACTTTGGGATGAATTTTTCAGCTAGATATCTGAAGGAAGACGCCACAGCACTGACACTGTGTTGGGGGCCAGTCTGGAACCTGGGTCACACACTTAGGAGAACAGCACACTAAGTGTTTTTACCGTGGGCCTTACTGAAATGTGAAATAGTGATTTCTATCTTTTAGAGTGATTGAGAGGATTAAGTCAATCTATGTAAAGTGCCTGATACGTAAAAAGCGCTAAAAACACATTCGTTCTTATAGTAAAATGTGCTTTCTATGCTATAATAGTCTAGCATCGACTTTGGAGCAACAGTGGGCCAACCGTTCCCAGCATCCTGTTGTTCTCAATGTAGTTGGGGGCAGAGAGAATTATGAGTGTGTGCTTCAAGTGTTTCATGGTAACATGTAAGTTGTGTGAAGGTGAGTGGTAGAGTCCTGATGAGACGCTGCTAATGTCCACTATAAACTTGAACTTAAAATTTTAAAAATTATTGTTATTTATTATTGGATAGAGACAGTCAGAAATCAGGAGGGAAGAAGGAGACATAGAGGAAGAGAGACAGAGAGAGACCTGCAGCCCTGCTTCATCATTCGTGAAGCTTTCCCTCTGCAGGTGGGGACTGGGGACTCGAACCTGAGTCTTTATGCACCATAACATGCGTGCTCAACCAGGTGTGCCACCACCCGGTCCCTAAACTTTATAACTAGAAGGGACAATCTATAGAGATTTTTCTGGGTTGAGCTGCCTTTTTAGAGTTGAGAGTGCTCAAATGATTTGTCTTAATTTATTCAGGACTTATGGCGAGGCCAGACCAGAACCTTTTCCTTCTGAAAATGTGATGAAGCCAGAGTGTATCGTATGACCAAACCTCTTCCTCCTTGAAGACTCGAGCCAATTTGCAGAAACATATTTACTCCCAAATCATCCTAATCAGCAGTGCTTGATATTGGGGGCAACATCTCCAAGCTCAGACTTTAATTGTCTCTGGCTCCCGAGAGCTCTCCTGACAGTAATTTGTACCAAGCCATCAGAATAATGATGATGACTCTTGTCTTATGTTTACTTTAAAATTGTCCATCCTAGTAATGATTACCTGGCTCAGAGAGACTTATTCTCCTGGACACCTGTGAAGATCTAGTTGGAATTCAGGAGCTTCGGTAATCAGACCTGTTAACACCTGCTTCTCATTCACCTGCTGAAAGAATAAGTAAGGGGGTAACAGCTAATCAGTTCATGGGGGGAATGGAGATGAAAGAACATCTTTCAAGAAGTTTGTGCTGGGTATGTGGGGCGGAAGGATACACAGTAGTTCAAGAAGGTGCTGTAACCTTCAAAGTTTCTGGTGGTATATAATTTATCTGTAATGGGAAAAATACTTTGCCGCTGAGATAGCATCTTGGGATAAATTTGAAACCACCAGTATTATGGATGTGTTTGTGGATGTATATGAGTTGTAGGGAATGATTCTTTTTCCACGCATGTAATTTAGCATGGATACGATGAGGGAATAAGCGATGTGTGGTAAGAGCCCATTTGATATAATGTGTGTAATTTTAAACTTAAAACCATTACGTCTGGAACTGCATGGGACCTTAGAAGACTTGTAGTACAAATGGGTTAGCTGATGGAAGAAACTGAACCCCAGGGAAGAATGACTTTGCTGATTGCGAAAACTTGAACCCAGGTATTTATTTATTTTCATTCTTCTTTCCATGTTCAGGGTTTTTGCTGAGACATCCTGCCTGCCTGATTGCATTGCTCCTAGCAGATTTTCTTTTAAAGATAGAGGGTGAGAGAGGGGCCGTGTAGTGGTGCACCTGATTTAGCACACATGTTACAAGGTACAAGAACTCAGGCTTGAGCCCTTGGTCCCCATCTGTAGGGGGAAAGCTTTGCAAGCGGTGAAGCAGTGTTGCAGATCTCTCTCTCTCTCTCTCTCTTTCTCTCTCTCTATCTCCCTTGCCCTCCTGAATTCTGGCTGTCTCTATCCAATAAAGAAAGATAAAATAAAATATTAAAAAAGATAGACAAGAGATAAAGAGAAGGAGAGACATCACAGCAAACCCCCCCCCCCCCCATGATACTTCCCCTGTGGTAGTCAAGGCTGTCATCTTGGGCCCTGGTGCCTGCTGTTGAATCTACTGGGTGAGCTGTTGTGTTGCCTCCCAGAATCCAGATATTTAAATGACTGGATTTGGAGGCTTTTCAGAGCCCTGGACTTGGCATTTGAGGCACATACACTAATAGTATATGTATATATTTAAATATTTTTATTTTTATTATTGGACAGAGACAAAGTGAAAGGGGATGGAGAGAGTTAGAGACAGAGAGATAACCTGCAGCCCTGTTTCACTACTTGTGAAGCTTTCCCCCTGCAGGTGGAGACCAGGGGCTTAAACCTGGGTCCTTGTGCACTGTAATGTGAGCACTTAACCAGATGTATCATTGCCTGGCCCCCAATTAGTATATTTATCAGTAGTGACTTTATGACATTGCTAATCAGGGATCTGCCTGATCTCATCTGAAAGATGAATGAGCTTTTCAACTCTTTGCGAATGCTGTAGAAACATACTCGCTGTGACTCCTCATCAATAATAGCGCAAGTTTGGGGGAAATTAGGACATTACTAATCAACCTCTTCTTTTGTCTGAGCTATTCATGTCACTTCTGATGATTTCTCAGCTGATTTGCAAGAATCTAGAGAAAACTCACACATATGCTGTTCTTTTCAAAGAAAAACGGGTTGCTTAGAGGGACTGAGTTTAATATAGTTTACTATCGTGGAGGTTTTAATAATGCTGTCTAAAGTATTTGTACATGAATTCATTAAGTCCAGATTAGTCTTATTATAATTACTCAAAAAGTAATTCAATTTAAGAGAAAACATTTTAAACAGATATAAAATACACTGTCGGCTGGGAAGCCATACTGTTCTACTTTATCAACTCCATAAAGTACTAGCAGATTCGAACATAACTTTCACAGTATACAGAATGCAATCATAAAAAGTATTATTCCTAAATCTACTTTTTTATGTTCCTTCAGTAGTTAAGAGCTTTATCTCTCTGTGCTAGGAATGAGATATACTAAGGAGAGAATGTCATAAAAATGTTAGGGACTTAAAACTTAAGTCCCCTGCACTGCTTTCCCAAGTCAGTGTAGGCTGATGGGTTACTAGCATGTAGCCCAAGATTGATGTTGGTAACACATTCCAGAGGAAATGTTTCTGCAAGATTCTTTGGGCTTTTAAAACTTTTTACCCTCACACACAAATAAAAGGCATTGGCTGAGTGTTTCTTGCCATCATAGATGCGACAACGCTACACCAACTAGTGCCCCTTATTTTTCACAGGGTGAAAATATGAGAGGAGGCCAGGAGCAAGAAAAATGCTAGAATTTTCCTTGATCTGTTTCCCAAATGAGGTAGGGAAGATAAAGGGAGAAAGAACCAAGCCTTTCAGTATGAAAGAAGGGTTTCATTTTTGGCACGGAGACTGGAGGCTGAGGTAGTAGTAGGTTAATTCTTAGTAACCTAGGCTCACCGGATTCTGTGCAGTTTGCCTTGTAGAGACAAGAGGGACATTGGTCTTGACCATGTGGCCACATGGCTGCCTGAATTGTCTGGCTTTGGAGACAAAGAAAACTAATCAGAGCCCCGGTGTGGTGCCACTGAGGCCAGGCTGAGGTTCTGGCTGAGCCCTGGACTCTGGCTGTGCTCCAGACCACACAGACCTACATGAGGACAGGAAGGAACCGATGGAAGTGGCATATTGTGTTCAAACTTTAATTGTTTTTTTTTTCTTTTCTTTTAATTGCCACCATGTTTATCAGTGGGGTTTTATGCAGGCATTATGAATCCATGTTTTTTTCCCCCTCCCTTTCTGTTTTATTAGGACAAAAAATGAGAGTGGAGGGGAGATAGAGAGGGAGAGAAAAAGACACCTGCAGATCTGCTTCACCACCTGTGAGGCATCCTCCTTGCAGGTGGGGAGAAGGGGGTGGTGGCATGAACTCCAGTCCTTGCCCATGGTAATAAGTAAGCTAATAGGTAAGGTAATACCACTGCCTAGCCCCCAACTGCTTCATTTTCAGGCAAATTCTTCATGGAACCCCACTTTACCAAGTACAAGTGTTGTAAGCCTCAATTCCACTGCCCATAAGCAGGCCTTGGCCCCTTTGAACAGACTCCTCCAGAGGGTGTGGCTTGAACTCTGACCAAGCCTGGCAGGGACTGAGTTATGTGTGAGCTCTTTACCTGGTGATCTAGAGAAGCCATGACAGGTCTGGCGGTGAGGGCAGGCAATGTCAGAGGGGTGAGTGATGCCAAAAATGAAGGCCAGGCTCTGGTTTCTGGAACTTGGGTTCCAATAACCACCCCTTAGATGATTTGTGTCAGAAAGCAGAATATCTTTGAACCTCTGATCCCCGAACCTGACCCTGTTCAGGGAAACGGTATACCTCACAGCTGTTCCCTTCACTCCTCCTTTGTTCCTGCTTGTTGGGTCCGAGTAAAAAATCTACGGTGCTTTACTGTAAAAGCACTTGCACTTGAAAGAGAATTTTCTTTCTGTAGCTCAAACCACAGGAGGACTCACAAGACAGCTGTCTCCCCAGGTGAGACTTCTTAAATGGGAGTTAAGTGCATGCATTTTCAAGAAACTAAACTCCCCTCATATATAATTTAACCTAGAAAAGAAAGCAAAATTGAGAGTGTAGTATGATTACATTGTTTGAGAACGGATAACTTTACCTCCCCCAGTCTGAGGGAATTCACACACTCTATCACTGTTTGGCATATCTTTAATGCAGTGTGGTGTGAGCTAAGCGTGATATTGTAATAACAGTGAGGGGTTCTTTCACTAGAGGTACGGGACCACAGATTGAAATAGTAAATTATTCCTAGGCCACTGAAGGGTAATCAGCCTGCCATCCAGTTCTCCTCATAAAACAAAGCAATAGATAAATAAAGGAGAGCCAACTCACTTAACCTGCATGGCTCTGTGCATGGCTAATTATTAACCCAGGCGTGAGAGAGGGGTTCACCCAGAGTGTAGTTAAATCATTTTTCATAGAGGTAAACATTCGCCTGTGTGGATGAATAGCTCTCAAGAGTTTTAATCAGAGGCATTTAGGAATCAGCCATCCTAATAGCCATAACTTATTATTAATAATAATAAATAATCTAGTTTTTTTTTTTACCATCTTTGATGGAGATAATGTATTGCAGACTTAGGTAGCTGGAGGGAAAGTGGGTGAACCACCCATGGATGGTCATTGCCGGCAGAAAAAAATCGGATGTGGAGTTGAGGAAAGTCAAAGCTGAGTTCTTCCTTTCTTGCTTTTTTTTTTTTTTCCTTTTCCTTTTTCTTTTTCCTTTCTTTCTGATCTCTGAGGCCAGAATGACTCCAAGAGGTCAGGGCTCGAGAACAAGCTTTCTTTGTCCTGTGAATGATTGGGGTTGAGGTCTTGTCCCTTGGGAAGTGGGTATGAGCAGAGCTTTGTCTGAGGAGTTCATTTCCTTTGCTCCAGTGTCCCTGGTGTTCTCTGGGCTCAACCTAATGTGCCGAGAATAGGCACCAGCTCCGGGCTTCTATGATTCCCAGTTCCAGGGAGCTCAGGAAAGAGGGTGCTGAGTCTCTGGGTAACTCCACAGTGACTGGTGGGAATGCATTTGTCTATATGATCTAAGGTAGCCTGTCCTATACCATGGATACCATGGCATGGGCATGGTATCAGGTTATCTGTGAGGAATTTCAAGCGTAGAGAATAGCAACAATAGAGTTCTAGATCATTCTTAGTGGCTGACTAGAGAGAAAGGAGAGTATCAGACTCAGATTTGAGACCCCTGGATTTTTGTAAGCGAATCTCTTTAGTTTGGAAAGTGAAGTGATTGACAGTAACACCAGGCTGAAGACAGGAAGAATTAATTTTTCTATTGCTAATATCCTCTGAGGTACATGCCTTTACTTATTTATTTTGGTAAAATGTAGCCAAACAGCCTGGAATCTCTTTTCCCCCCTAAGTTATTTTCCAGTCATCTGTTTATGAGTTATTTGAGCCACAGCTTCAGTATGGAAAGGCAAAATTTTGAAGAAGGTACCCAAGTCATTATTATACAGAACAGAGAGCTAAGTAATTCTAAGAACAAAATGAATTATGCCACAGACCACAAAAGATGCTAATTTAGGTGTAAATTACAAGATAACCCATGTGCAAAATTGTTGCAGTATTTATATGAACGTTTATTAAAATTTATGATTGAATAAAAAGGTACAAAGAGTAAATGAAGCTGAAAAGGATTTCTTTTAAATAAAATACCTTAAGTGAAAATCAAGGTGTTTTGCTTTGCTTCATTTTGAATAGAATATCTGGATAGTGTTCTGTGTAGATTTGTCTGCGAAAGCCTTCCATTGACAGTGGACTTAGAAGGAATAAGGTTACTAGCCCCCCCTGCCTGAACTTCTGCTGTCTGCTCATTGAGTCTTTCCTCCTGAATCTCACTGCCTTTTGAAGGAAGCTGTCCCAGTCAGAAGCTCTGGAGAAGAGGTGGAAGGTGCTGGATGGCTTTGAAAGCTAGATCCATGTTTGAAATCCTAATCTGCTTTCATGAATGTTTTCAAGGTTGGACATTTTTGTCTGTATTCATTTGAGGAGAATGATAAATCTCTGATTTGTAGTTTGCTAATAATAGGGATGAGGTTTGATTCTTCATTAAAGTTAAATGAGTCTCACATAGTCCTGGCTCAGCCTTTACTCCCATGTGCGACCTGGGGGACTCAGTTTCTGTGAATTGAAGAGGCTCTTCTACATGAGTGCTAGGACAGACCAGCTCTCTCTCTCCTTCCCTCTGGAGAGGTAGCCTACAGCACCTCAGGCAGTTGGGACTCACTAAGGCGATTGAGACGTAGAACTCCTGTCCTCAGGAGCCTAAGGGCTACGTGAATAACTCATTACAATATGAGCTATAATTGCAACATACACAAATTACTCTAGGAGCACAGAGGCGGAAATAGTAACTTCCCTCTCTGTGGGGTCAGGCTCTGAGGAACTTCACAGCAGCTGTGACATTTTAAGGCTGAGAGGGAGGGCTCTTCCAGGTGTTCTGGCTGGTTGTAGGGTGGGTGGTGCAAGCCTTGCAGGCTGCAGAAAACATATGAACAGGATGGAATTGAGGAACTGCATGCAGTGCTTCTCATGGTCTCCAGGTAGCGTCAGGGCACCAGAGGTTAGTGACATTGCATACATTTCTGTGTCAGGATTTGCACTGCTGGTGATAGGCTGAAATGAAGAGAATCAGGTATAGAGAATGGTGGTCCGGGTAGCTGCGGGGTGTTGCACCTGGTAGAACAGACATGTGCAATGATCTGGATTCAGATCCTCAGTCCTCTCCTACAGGGGCTGATGAAGCAATGCGGCAGGTGTCTTATCATTCTCTCTCCCTCTGTTTCTATCCATATATATATATATATATATATATATATATATAGAGAGAGAGAGAGAGAGAGAGAGAGAGAGAGAGAGAAGGAGGGGAAGGAGGATGACATTCCAGTTTCCCTATAATGAATGTGGTTCATTTATCCCACTGTTGGCTTTTTTGAGTGTGAGGGAAAGAGCTTTTTTTTTTTTCCTTTGGCCAACTTCCTGGGAATCCTGACTCACTGGCATGGGTGTGCCCTTTGGGATACAGGTGAGAGAATCATGATAAGCACCACATGGTGGGTATCAAAGCCCATGGAGGGTCATGTGTATTGCATGTGAGTGACAACTATTTGGAGGCAGTCAGTTGAGCTCTCTGAGTATTGTCCTCTTGTGGTCTAACAAACCAGAGAAAAGTCTCATGTACAGCCATTATGTTATGGGACCTCAGCTTGTTGTAACTTTGTTGGAGTCAACATTTCAACTGACAACCAACAGCACATTTTGATGTGGGTGATACAGTTCCTAGTAGGTTTTTTGAAGATGAAAATAACTTCAGTTTTAAAACTCAGATCGTAAATGCAAGACATGCTCATATTCAAAGTTGAAATAAAAGAGCACCCAGTTGAAAACAGAAGTTACCAGGCACAAGGACCAAGGTTCAAGTCTCCACTCCCTACCTGCAGGAGGCGGGGGAATACTTCATGAAGTAGGTCAGCAGTTGTCTTTCTTTCTCCATCTCTATCTTTTTTTTTGGGGGGGGGATATAGTTTACAGTGTGGCTGCTTCTGTTTTTTCTTTTATGTTTTACTAGTGTTTTAATATTGATTTACAAGATTGTAAGACAATCAGTTGATAATTCCATATAGTTCCCAGCACCAGAGTTCTGCATCCCTTCCCCTCCATTGGAAACTTTCCTATTGGTTATCCCTCTGAGATTATGGACCAAAATTCTTTTTGGGGTGCAGAAGGTGGGAGTTCTAACTTCTGCAGTTGCTTCTCTGTTGGACATAGGTGTTTGGCAGGCTGATCCATACCCCCAGCCTGTTTCTATCTTTCTCTAGTTTCTCTCCCTCTTATATCTCACTCCTCTCTCAATTTCTCTTTCTCTAACCCTCCCTTCTTTTCTCCCTCCTGTGTGAAACTCTTTATCTCATGAAATAAAGAAGTCTTAAAAAGTGGTGGTTGAAATCTTTACATAGCCATTTAAAAGAATCCAGTGTATGGGATAGATTATTTTTGGTTTAACCTCTCATTGACAAGGAAATAGGCTAAAAGCATTCCTTTGCCATTACTACACAATACCATGATGAACATCTTTATTGACTTCTTTTGAGCCTTCAGTTATTTCATTCATTTAAACTCCTGGAAGTGCTATTGTTAGGTCAAGTTACGTCTATTTAACATTTCCACACAAGCTTTCTTCTAGAAGTGTTTTGCCAGTTTAGAACCACCGGGTAGGAACAGACTCACCATTGAAGGTGGTGCTTGCTTGTGACTCCCTGCCAGCACTATCTTCTCTAAGTTATTGAATAAGAAAATATTACTAGATAAGAAATATTTTTTTGCCTCCAAATTTTAAAAAATATTTATTTATTCCCTTTTGTTGCCCTTATTTTATTGTTGTAGTTATTATTGATGTCGTTTGTTGGATGGGACAGAGAGAAATGGAGAGAGGAGGGGAAGACAGAGAGGGGGAGAGAAAGACAGACACCTGCAGACCTGCTTCACCACCTGTGAAGCGACTCCCCTGCAGGTGGGGAGCCAGGGGCTGGAACTGGGATCCTTATTTCGGTCCTTGCGCTTTGCACCATGTGTGCTTAACCCGCTGCGCTACTGCCCGCCTCCCACCTCCAAATTTTTTGTTGAGTCCTTGAGTGGCACATGGTAAAGTGTACATTCTACCTGGTGAAATATGTATCTCCTGGCCTCAGACAGGATTACATTAAGAGTGATTGGGAGGCAGTCGAAGTAGGTAAACCAGAACACTCTCTAGTTGCAAATCCTAATTTCCAAATACTGAACATAATCCAAATATCCACGAAGATCAGGCTGAAGAAATAAAGTATATTGTAGTCAAGCAGAAGAGGAGTGTGCAACAGTGAGGAAGTTGCTCTACCGTATGTTATAACTGGGACGATCCCACAACTACTGCAGAACAAAGAAAGCGGAGAAGAAAACTCTCCTGTCATGCTGGTCCTCCTGTCATGTTGGCCCTTTTATTTAAAATCTAGAAGTACGCAGTACTAACAGGGTGTGAGTCAAGACATAGCAGTTGCCAGTTACAACGTGGAAAATTTATACCAGTGCTTTGTTTATACAGTTTAAGGATGCCATCCCATAGACCCTGCCTCAGTCTTATCACCTTGTGTGTTTTTTGCTGCTATTTATAAGCTAACCCCAGACCTTAGTAGTAGTGGCTGAGAACATGTTTTTTTTTTTAATCAGTCAGACTTGGGTTCAATCCTGAACCTGTTGTTTTGTCTGCTAAATTACAGAGATTTCTAGAGCCTCTGTGTCCCCGTCCCTACAGTAAAGAGGACAACTCTGAATCATCGGTTTTCTGTGGAAATAACTTTCCCTCCCTCCCCACCTGGCTTTCTTCCTTTATCTCTCCCTTCCCTCTCTCCTTTCTTTTCCTGTCACTAGGAATTTTGCTGGGGCTTCACACCTGTGCTATCCCACCACTCCTGATAGACCCTCTTTTTCAGATTAAGGGTGAGAAACAAAGAGGGGAGTGAGACAGAGAGAAGGAAAGATACCATGTCCACTGTTGCTTCATCTTTTGTGTGATGCTCCTGTGTGGTAACCAGGGGCCTGAACTTAAGTCCTCAAACATAGTAAAATGTGTACTCTACCTGGTAGAATATCTTGAGGCTCTCAATATTTCATATTTTCTGTTTTGTATACTTACATGGTACCAATACTCTTAAATCGAAGGACATGGTTTATATCTTTCCAGTACAATCTCTTTGTGGTTTCAGGAAGCATAAGCCACAGAGTAAGTATAAGGCCAGTGCTGAAACCCACGCTATTTCACGCCCTAGCTCTTCACTGCTGTCTCAGAGTAAAGGAAGCAATAGGGGAAGAGTGCCCAGCAAACTGAGCTTGTAGACTCAGATGGTCCCCAATGCCACTGGCAATGTGGTTATTAATCCAGTATTTTCATCTGCTGTTCTTGCTTGTTGGGTTCCCCTGGTTTCCCTCCTTCTTAGCAGGTGCTTTCCAGCCAGTGTTTGCCTCCTGCCAGTTTGTCCATGGGCCTGATCCTTTAGGGATCAAGGGGATGCCTGGTTTTGGGGTTGCAGCTTGTGTGACTCTGGAATCTTTGCAGACATGTTTCATAGAAGGCAGTGAGAAGACAGTGGCCTGAAGGACCCTGAAATGCCATCAGCCTCCCTGGGTCTGCAGTGGCTTTGATCATGCTTGGTGGGCAAGATGGGGCTGAACATTGAGCCTCAGGGCATCGGGGTGGAGTGCACATCTGGATCCCTATCAAGGTGCAGGGCTGCATTGCCACTTACAGGCCTGGTGTCTCAGGTGGGTTATTAGTAGGAAGACCTGTTTCTTGGGCTCCTGCTTTAGGGTCAGCTGCTACTTGGTCAGGGCTCCACATGGGGCAGAGCAGAGGGTGGGTTCTCTGCCAAATGACCTCATCGCTGTCATTAAAGAGCAGGTTGGTTTCCCATGAACACATAACCTACAGGCCAGGTGTTCCTCACAAGTTCTGCAGAAGAGACAGGGCTGGGCGGGGAGAGACTGCAGGGTCTTATCTTTGTTGCCCAGCAAGGTCATATATTCTAGAGCCGCAGGAAATAGTAAGCAACAGTGCTTACTTATTAAAAACCCATGGACACCCATGAAGGGCATAGAGGATCTGCATCTTTCTCTTTCACCACAGTCTGAACCTACCTAGTGCATGGTAGGTCAACCACTCAAGTTCCAGGAGGGAAATGTACTTTGAAGGCACATCTGCTACGTTTTTCTTGAAGCCAAGCTTGGCTCCAAATAAAAAAGACTGGCTTGCTGATGCACTCAAGTGTCCCATAAATAGGTTCCAAATCGTGTTACAGTTTTGATTTTTTAACCCCCCCCCTGATTCTTTCACTCCAAGACATGTGGCCAATATTATGGAGAAGGTCTCTGATTGGAAAACTGTGTTGTGAGTAGCAATGAGGGGGGCCGTCATGCTGTCTTCTAAGAATCTGGAGTCACAGACCTGCTTTTATAAATAATTCATACATTCTCAACAAGATATAAGTAATAAATTCCGTTTGGCTAGCGACTAAGAGATGAGCAAAATTGAAAAGGTGCCAGGGCCATTCCTGTAACAGGAGTGGCTGTTATCAGCGGTCCTGGTGCAGTCTTTTCTTTCTTGACAAATTGTGGCTTCAGTGGGATGCCCTAGGAGGAGGCTGCACACTTTTTCTGAGTGCAGCAGCACAAACACCACCCAAGGCTGAATTACATTTCTTCTTTTGAGATGCCAGACAGACACTGGTGTTTGCAAGGTCTTTCTGGGATGTGCGTATCCATGGAGGGGGGCAGAATGAGGAGAGAAAGGGTTTGTGTCAGATCCGGTTTTCCTTTGCACGGCTGTGAGTGTGCAACTCCTGCTGCTGTTGATATAAAAGGCTTATCAGACTGTCCACGTCAGGTTTGCTTCCTTTCGGAATGAGTCATGCCATTCGATTGATGGGCTTTGCCTGTCAGGAACAATGAGACGCAGAGGCAAAGTTATAATCATCTGCAAATCACTGGCTCTCGAGACTTAATAGCATCTTCCAGAGATAGAAGCTGCGAGCTGTATGTGGTTCTGTATGATGGGGGCAGCAGCTCCTTGTGAAGATATTAAAGGTATCACCTGGGTTTCAGATGGAGAGAACTCAACTGGTTTTTGTGAATTATTTACACATGGCTCCAGCCTCACAGGACTGTTTCACAGGGAGAGATATTCTCCACAATGATGCATGAGAACTTGCCAGCTGCTCCCTGCTCCTTACTTTTGATTCCCACTGTGAGATTTCTGCCAACTGAGTTAGTGCTCAGTAAAATGGTTAGCCAGAGACCGTTATCTCAGACGCAGAGGCCCTGTATATTCACAGAAAACCCATAGCATTCGTGTGTGTGTGTGTGTGTGTGTGTGTGTGTGTGTGTGTGTGTGTGTGTGGTTGAACCAAGATCAGAATTGTGCCAGATCCTTAAAATAGGGGCACCTGTGGATTGTGCTAGAAATAACTCTGAAGGGGCCGAACAGTGAACTGGTAAAACACACACAGCACCATGTGTGAGGACCCAGTTTCAAGACCCTGGCCCCCACTTACAGGAGGGAAGCTTCCCAAGCAGTGCAGCAGGCGGCAGGCTACAGGTGCCTCTCTTTCTTTTTCTCCTCCTCTCTTGCCTGTTTCTCTTTGTGCCTATCTTTCCTTTTTCTTTCCTTCTTCCGCTTCCCTGTCCCCCTCCTCTTCCGTTTTCTTTTTTTAAATTTTTTTAAATTAAAAAAAATTATTTATTTATTTCCTTTTGTTGCCCTTGCTGTTTTATTGATGTCATTTTTGTTGGATAGGACAGAGAGAAACCGAGAGAGGAGGGGAAGGCAGAGGGGGAGAGAGAAAGATAGTCACCTGCAGACCTGCTTCACCGCCTGTGAAGCGACTCCCCTGCAGGTGGGGAGCCAGGGGCTTGAACTGGGATCCTTATGCTGCTCTTTGTGCTTTGTGCCATGTGTGTTTAACCCGCTGCACTACCGCCAGACTCCTTTTTTTTTTTTTTTAAACCAGAGCACTGCTCATCTTTGGCTTAGGGTGATGCAGGGGGGATTGAACCTGGAATTTTGGAGCCTCAGGCCTGAGAGTATTTGCATAACCATTATGCTATCCACCTCTGCCCTATCTGTCATAATTTATAAAAAAAGAATAAAGGAGGGAGTCAGGTGGTAGCACAGTGGGTTAAGCGCAGGTGGCACGAAGCGCAAGGACTGGAGTAAGGATCCCGGTTCAAGCCCCCAGCTCCCCACCTGCAGGGGAGTCACTTTACAGGTGGTGAAGCAGGTCTGCAGGTGTCTTTCTCTCCCCCTCTCTGTCTTCTCCCCCTCTCTTTTTTTCTCTCTGTCCTATCTTACAATGATGACATCAATAACAACAATAATAACTACAACTATAAAACAACAAGGGCAACAAAAGGGAAAATAAATAAATAAATATTAAAAAAAGAAACACTGACAAAAACTATAGGATAAGAGGGGTATGGGAGTCGGGCGGTAGTGCAGCGGGTTAAATGCACGTGGCGCCAAGTACAAGGACCGGCGTAAGGATCCGGGTTCCAACCCCCGGCTCCCCAGTTGCAGGTGAGGAAGCAGGTCTGCAGGTGTCTTTCTCTCCCCCTCTCTGTCTTCCCCTCCTCTCTCCTTTTCTCTCCGTCCTATCCAACAATGACGACATCAGTAACAACAATAATAACTACAACTATAAAAGAAGGGCAACAAAAGGGAATAAATAAATAAATATTAAAAAAAAGAATGAAGGAGACAATGGCGACCAGGAGTGGTAGTTTCATTGTGCAGGCACTGAGCACCAGTATTAAGCCTGGTGGCAAAAATATAAGTAAAATTAAAATAGACAAGACAAAAAAAGGACTTCGAGAACTTTGTGGGTTCAAGTGAATAGGAGCTACTGTGTTAATCCCTGTAGCCCAGCCACCCAAGAGTGACACTGGGTGACTAGCCTCTGAGGAGACTGCAGATAGTAAGATCTGGCTTGTTTTGGCTTGACTAAAGGATCTCTGTCAGCTGGGACAGATGCCACTATAACACAGTGTGCTTCTGGCACTGAAGGGGTCAAGCTTCTATGCCCAGGAGTCCTTGCCTGTTTGGGCTCCTGTGAGCCATGGCAGACAGAAGAGGGATGCCCACCAGCCAAGCTGACAACCTGCTAGGTTCTCAGAGAAAACTGAAGTTATTTCCTCTGGGTTGCATTATTTTTTATTTCACTACAGATCAATCTTGTTGTAGATGGTGACTGTGAAATAGCCACCGCTGGGCTTTTCTCAGCTGGACTCATGGTGTGTGCACACGGGAGTGTGGCTTCCCCCACATCTGACACACACACTACCATACTCCTGTGCCATTTTTTAGCTGGCTTCTGCTCTTCCATCTGTAAATGGCACTTGCTGTGGTGCTCAGACTCCAGGGGCATGAGGACTGTCAAGGACCAGTGGGTCCACAGCTGGGCTGTTTGTCTGTGTGAGTTCCTGGGCTACAGAGCCATGTTTTTAAAAAGCCTTAATTGACCCACGCTGTTGGTTGTCCTGAACTGTTAGATGGCTCTCAGAAATCCCAAAGAGCTATAGAAATGCTCTTCACAACATCAAATGCAGTTGAAAATGCTGTGTGTGCACACGTGTCAGGAATCCCAAGCTTGGAGCACTTTTATACCGGAGGTTTAATAAGGAAGTCAGGACCACACAAACTCACGCTCACACACGCATGCATGCACTCTTTATTTGAAGTTGCTGAAGCACCTTTTGAATGCTCATCTGGAGGCTCAACCTTGATTCTGCAATCGAACAGACGCTGAGCAAGCCAGCGACTGGGAAATCAGAGCAGCACCAGCACTCAGCGGGGCGTTTGAACATGTAAGTGGACACAGTAGAGAGAATTCACCATTGAGCTAATTTCTCTGCTCGGTGCTGTGAACTGACTCCGGGCTCAAAAAGGCATAGCTTTTCTGCCTCCCTCCTCACTTCTCACCTGCAAGATATTGCTATTAGATTTTTTTCTCCCCTTCCAGCGTAACTCATTTTTGATCCCTCTTCACAACACACACTTGTTTATCTTACAGTAGGGGAAACATGAGTGTGCCCAGCAGTTTTTGGACCTGGAGGGTTAGGGGCTGAACATGCCCTGTTCTCATGGAACTGACCTTCTTACTTGGGGAACATTTGGTGCCAAGCTTGCAAATGAAGACAAATTCCGGGAGGATAAATTAATCTCAGAATGTCACAGGACGAGATAGGCTTCTGACTAGGAGGGCTGGAGTGAAACAAGAGGGACAGCCAGTGGAGGATCTGGGTGTGTTTGTGTGGGGGGTTTAACCCTTTAGACTGGAGTACCCCAATGTTCCAGGACCCAAAGGAAGCAGTGAAGGAGAATCTGAAATGAACGAGGCAAGGAAAACAGGTGTGTAGCCTGTGGCTCACAGGAAGGAAGGTGGTGATGGGCTTTCGGCAGAAGGATGACATGGTCTTATTTACACCATAAGTTGCCACACTGGGGCTCTGTGGGCGGGGTGGAGTGAGTAGAGTGTTGGACTTAGAAATATGAGGTCCAGGGTTTGATCCCTGGCATGTTGTGTGCTGTAGTGATGCTCCGGTTTTCCTCTGTCTCTCCTGCCCTACCTTGTGTTAATAAATAAAAACATTTTTTCTGTTTGTTTTAAATTGCCACTCTGGAGCAAGGGAGATAGTTCAGAATTAGAGAGCAAGACTTGAATGCCCAAGATCCCAGGTTTAATCCCCAGTGCCACCATATGTCAAAGTTGAGGGGGGCTGGAAGATAGCTCACCCTGTATGGTGGATGCCTTGCCATGCCATAGCCAAGGTTGAGCCCCTGCACCACATGGGAGTTCCACAGCACTAGGGGAAGATCTGGTGGT
This sequence comes from Erinaceus europaeus, assembly GCF_950295315.1. Classification (NCBI taxonomy): domain Eukaryota; kingdom Metazoa; phylum Chordata; class Mammalia; order Eulipotyphla; family Erinaceidae; genus Erinaceus; species Erinaceus europaeus. The sequence continues at coordinate 11,489,235 of NC_080175.1, forward strand.
ATGTCAGGAGTCTCTCTCTTCTTTTTCTCTCTCTCTGAAAGAAAGGAATGAAAAAGTTAGTTGTTATTGGAACAGTGAAATCTTGCATAGATAAACCATACATTTTTGCAAAAGCAAATGCATACATACAGTATACAAAATAACCAAAATATTCTTTAAAAAAATTACTACACGAGTATCCTGGGAAATGATGCTGTAGATAGACCCTTGCTCCCTCAAGCGTGAGATGCTGAATTTGATCCCTAGAGCCCCAGGGACCAGAGTAATGCTCTGTGTTCTCTCCCTCTTTCTCTCTCATCAATTACTAAATTAATTAATTAGTCTTAAAAAAACGTCCAACCAGTTGCTGTGCAAACATTCAAGAACAGGGTGTTGTCTGGTAGAAGTTCAAACCAGACTCGGGACTTGAGTGCTGAGTCAGGCTGGACTAAGAGGATCCTTGGTATTCCCATTAGTGAGGCTCCGCTCTTCAGGGCAGTTTGAAGGGGCTGCCCCATTTCAAGACAGCTCCCTTCTCTTATGTATGTATGTATATATGTATTATGCATGCATGTATGTACGATGCATGCATGCATGTATGTATGTATGAGACAGAGAAGGATGGCGGAGGTAGGGAAAGGGAGAGACACCTGCAGCACGGTTTGACTGCTCATCTTGAAGCTTCCCTTCTCTGTAGGTAGGGGCTGGGGGCTTGAACCCTGGTCCTTGCACATGGTAAGGAGTGCTCTCAACTAGGTGCACCACTGCTGGGCCCCTGTGGCTCTGTACTCTTTAATGGACTCCATCCTACTTCCTCCGCTACAGCATCTCGTGCTGTGACTGACTTCTCTGCTCCGTAGAGCTGGCAAGATAGGTTTTTCAGGGGAATCGCTGAAATGCGCCGGTATCTGTGTTCAGATTTAGGAGGAAGAGCCGTTGTTCTCCAGTACATACATGAATGTGTCTTGTCTGTTTCCTGTATATATGTTAATGCAAAAGACTTCATTTTGGCTCTCACAATGGTGCTACCTTTGTAGATGGCATTGCTTTTACTAAGTTGAAGAGAACAATAAATCATAGTTTGGTTTCTGGCAGTACAGCCCAGCGTGCTAATTGCTGGGGTGGGCTTATGGCAACAGAAGCCACTGTCATCTATAATATGCTTGATTTAAAAGAGCTTTCACTGATTTCAATCTTAGTGGCCAAGTTATTGGGGCTGGGTCTTGGGTTTTCCCAGCTACTTTAAAGCACACATTTTATCATAAAGCTCTGATCCTTTAGCCATGAGGTATGATCCCCAGGATAATGCTAGACACTATGAAATTACCGGTCTCTTTATGAATGGGAGGTCTGGGTGGATACATGAAATCTATTGTTACCATTTTCCAGGTTGACATTCCAAGTTGCTACATATGGTAGTTAACATTACACAACAAAATTGCATTCTAATTCTCACGTTGGGTAGTGGTGGCTTCCCCGGTCGCAATTCCTGCCTGCCACTACTGACTATGCATATCAGTCTGAGCTCTGTAAGGTAGTAGAATATTCATTCAGAGCCGGGTAGGAAACACATCCATCTTTTCAGCACAAAGTGAACATTGTTACCATTTAATTTTGTGTAGATTCACTTTGTGTGAGTGATGTATGAGGAGGGTGGTAAGGACATTTAAATAATTCTACTCACCCAGATGTCTTATCAAAGCCTGTGTGGGCTGTATGCGGCGGACTCTTTGCCGGCTATCTAGGGGTGGGCTTTTTCTCATAGCAGTTTCTCTGTGTGCCTGTTCCAGTGCTAGGATGTGAGTTTGGGGGAAGGAGAAGGAGGGAGTTGTTGTTCAGAGTCTGTCTTTTCAGTGACTTCAGCTTTGTCAGATCAGTGACAGGGGGAATTTGTAGGTTCTTTTTTTTGAGACAGCTACCATTAAGTAGAGCAGTTTGTCTTTTTCAGATTCTAATTTATTGAGAGAATAGTAAGAAGGCTGATGGTGGTTACGCGTGTGCCTTCTATTTTCCAGGCACTGGGAATGGCACTTCGTAAACATTTTTTCTCAGAGAATCTGCCATGACGGTGAGCTTATATGGAAAGAGCAGTATGAAGGAAGTCTTGTAATCAATAATTTTTGTCTTGTAGTCATTTTTTTAACCACTAGGGCTTTCACTGTGGCAATCTGCCCACACAATTCCACTGTTCTTGGTGGATTTTTCTTTTAACTTTACTAGACAGAGAATTGGGGGGGGGGGGGTTGAGGGGAGAAAGACAGCACAGCACTGCTTCACTTCTCATGAAGCTCTCCCTGTGCTTGCTGCTCCCAGGTGGTGGTCTAGGGCTCCAACTTGCCCTTCCACACTATAGCGTATTGTGCTCCTCGGGTGAACTGAACTATCTTCTGGCCACTGACTCTTCCTTACAGAAGAGAAAGCTGAGGCACAGAGAGGAATCCACCTAAGGATGATTATAAAGCTAGTAAGTGGCAGCATCAGGATTTTTGTTGTTGTTGTTGTTCAAAGACTTTATTTGATAGAACAATTTTAGGTACTCAGGAAAAAAATTTTGAAGATAGTACAAAATGCTTCCATCTACCCCCACACCCCATTTCTTTTGTTATTAACACCTTGCATTAGTACGGGACATTGGTTTCAGTTAATGGCCCACTACTGATGCATTATTATTAACTGAAGTCCATAGGTAGGTAGGTTGCTTTAGTTTTCACCTAATGTCTTTTTCTGTTCTGGGATCCTATCCAGGAGACTCTATAACGTTTAGCTGCCATGTCTCCTTAGACTCTGCTTGGCTGTGTTAGTTTCTCAGACTTTCCTTATTTCTGATGATCTTGTGAGTTTTGAGGAATACTGGTATTGGGGAGGGGTATACTGCAAGATAGGATGCTTGTATCTGGAAATGTATTTGCCATGATTAGGTTGGGTTACAGGTTTGGGGAAGGTCGAGGTGGTACAGAGTCATTTGCATTGTATTTTTACCAAAGCCACCTGCTAGAAAACATGGTCTCTGACTATTGATGCTGATGTTTATCACTTGCCTAAAATAGTGTCTGTCAAATCTCTCCAGTTTAAAGGTAATTTACACACACACACACACACACACACACACACACACACACACACACACACACACACACACACACACACTCTGGGGATAGATTCACTACAGTTCTGGGCTTAAAATGGTGTTAGGGATTGAACCTGGGACCTCAGTGCTTCAGGTGTGAAAGTCTTTTGAAAATTTTTTTTAATTACCTTTATTTATGTATTGGATAGAAACAGTCAGCAATGGAAAGGGAAGTGGGTGTTAGAGAGGGAGAGAGACAAAGAGACACCTTCCGCCTTGTTTCACCTCTTGTGAAGCTGTCCCCTTGCAGGTGGTGACCAGAGGCTTGAACCCAGTTCCTTGAACATTATAATGTGGACTCAACTAGGTGTGCCACTGACTGCCCCTGAAAGTCTTTGTTGCTTGTGACCTTGTGTACACTGTTGATGCTGACAGCCTTTTGCCATTTCTCCAGCTTCCTCTCACATTCACAGCTGTTATGTTGTCTTCTCGCCCATCCTATTAGGTAAACTCTTAAGGAGTAGTGTGTGTGTGTGTGTGTGTGTGTGTGTGTGTGTGTGTGTGTGTGTGTGTAGAATGTATACATAATTTCTTCTTCTATGTAGGGTATTTGGCTCTTACCCCTCGCTTATTAATTTATTCATTCATTTATATAAACATGAGCTTATGAATATTTATGTTTGCCTTGGGTTGCTATGCAGTGCAATTCTATCTTATTTTCTCCCTGTGACCACTGGGAGCTCTTTTTCAACTCTGTTACAGGTTTGAGAATTGGGAGCCCCATCAGTTGACTTTCTCTGCCCCTTTTGCTTTTACCCCAGCAACATTTTCTTTTGTGTATTCCTAGAATACTTGCAGTGCCGCAGGTTCACCTGGAGTACTTTCTTAGAATTTGCCACACTCCCAAACAATCTTGTTTTTTTTTTTTACTGGAGACTAATAGTAGAAGCCAAGACTTGGGTGCCACATGGGCTTGCTGGGGAACCATTCTCATAGCCCTCTCTGCTGACAGACCAATTAAGCATCTTTGTAGATCCTTTCTATTTTTTTATTTTATTTTATTGTGCATGAGAATTATCACTTGGCTCAGTGCCTACATGACTACTTTGCTCCTAGAGGTTTTTTTTTCTTTCTTTCTTAATTGCCACCAGGTTTATAGGTTTATCTCTGGTGCTCATTGCCTGTATGATGAATCCACTGCTCCCAGTGGATTTTTTTTTCTTTAATTTCATTTTTTGTTTTTCATAGAGAGAAACTGAGAGGGAACAGGGAGAGAGAGAGAGAGATGGAGAAAGAGACACCTGCAGCATTGCTTCACTGCTCAGGGAGCTTCTGTTCTGCAGGTGGGGGATGAAGGGTTTGAACCTGAGTCCTTGCGCATGGTAAAGTGTGAGCTCTGCTGGGTATGTGGCTGCCTGGCCCTTTAGAGGGATTTCCCTCCTTTATTGATAGCAGGTAAAAGAGAAATGGGGAGATCCCGCAGCATCACTTTACTGCAGGTGAAACTGCTCTGCAGTGGGAAGTGATTGAGTCCTGGACTCAGCCCTGGGTCCTTGCACATGGGTGTCCTCCTGAGTGAGCCAGTGGCTGATCACTCTGTGTAATCCTAACCCAGCTGTATATGCTTAGAACTGTTTCTGTATGTAATCAGGCTCATTCATACCAGCTTGAGCTAGAGCTCTTATTGACTTCTCTGACTCCAGTCCATCACCAAACTTATTATTCTAGCCTTTTCCCCTTATACAGCTGTATAAACCTCCACCCTACTCCTTTTTTTTTTTTTTTTTTGCCTCCATAGTTATTGCTGGGGCTTGGTGCCTGCACTACAAATCCACTGCTCCCGGCAGCCGTCTTTTTTCCCCATTGTTATTGTTGTTGCTGCTGTTGTTGGATAGGGTAGAGAGAAATTCAGAGAGGAGGGGAAGACAGAGGGGGATAGAAAGACACCTGCAGACCTGTGGCCCCCCACCCAATAAGTTGGGGAACCAGGGGCTCAAACCAGGATCCTTATGCCGGTCCTTGTACTTGATACTACGTGCACTTAACCCAGTGTGCTACCACCTGCCCCCGCCCCCGTGACCCCACTTCTAAAGTGAGGCACCTAGGTCTGAATTTTGACCTCAGATAGAGTAATTTCAGGTACTGTTTGCTAGCTTTTGGTGGGACAGAGTCCCAGATCCTTGACCCTTCCCAGGACCCAACATGGATGCAAAGGAATGAGGTTGTTGGGTAACTTTCTTCTTTTTTTTTTTTTTACAGGGGAGAGTAGTCTGAATTAGGTTATGGGGCCCCCGGGGCGGGGTACCCCAACTCAGCCATTGAACTCACTTTGCTGGCCGTGAGTCTGTTCCAAGCTCCGGTCGAGGAGGCATCCGCCGGGACCGGCTGGGGGCCCATGGCATCTCCTGCCCAGTCTGCCCTCGCAGGGAGCCCCGTTCTATGGGAACTCACCTCCCCAGGCTCGGGGAGGGCCCTGTTAGGGCCGCTAGATGGCCCCAGTCTCAGACCTTCCCAGGGGACATAGAGAGAGAGTGACTAGCTGCACTCAGTTCGTAGCCCCATGTTGGGTAACTTTCTTAGAAAACTCAGACTGCTATAACCAGATAACCCAAACTGACCAGGGGCAGGTGGGAGTTTGGTCCAAATAACAGACACGTACTTTTCACAGCTCTGGAAACTGGAAGAATCAGATCAAGATAGCAAGCAATTCTTGTCTGGTGGGGAATCTCTTCCATCTCTGTGGTCAGTAGTCTCATTGATTTATCTTGGCTGGCAGGAGAAGAGAAAGAGTTGCTTGGGCTCCCATTGATAAAGACACTGATCCCACTCCTAAGGTCTGTATTTCCCAAAGATCCAGTCTCCTAAGAGCATGATATCTGGGACTGAGATCTCAGTGTATTCACTGGGGATGGTGGGTGTGGGGGCATGAGACACAAAGCTGAGGTTCATCACAGAGTCACTGTGATGAATGGTTTGGGGCTCACCACCCCAAACCCAGGCTCACTCATTCTCAAGACAAAGCCAATTCTAGCTTTGTATGTTTCTGATGGGTTTGCCTTCTTTACGTGATAAGACTGATTTTCTTGCCTTGTCTCATGATCGTCATGAGTGAAGTTGTTTGTACCTTCTCCCATATATAATATATATATATATATATTATCTGTGTATAATATCCCATCTGCTGAGCGCTCATCTGCTCTTTGGGCACCAAAGGAAAAAAAATCTTCCTTTATGGGGCTGGGTTTGTCTTGTGGATGGATTATGAGGCTGTGAGAGGGGCAGGAGGTTGCTTGTGACCTGTGGACACTGTTGATGCTGGCACCCTTCTGCCATTTCTCCAGCTTCCTCTCACATTCACAGGCTCAGAGCAGCTCTGTTCTCTATAGACAGAGGGTCGCTCTGACTTGGACACCTACCTGCTGGGGACTTTGGGCCAGCTATCAGAACACCCTTTCGAAACAAAAGGGTGCCCATGCCCCACTGTTCTCCCTCATTTCTTCTCATCCTGGTTGGTTTAGCCCACTTGTCAGGGAGTGAGGGTTCTAGTACCCTGTGATGTCAGGAGCACCACTCCTGCTGTTTTTGGAGCTAGGCTTACTGGAAGCCACAGCACATTGCAAACACTTGTGGTTGATTTACGCCATATTTTTGTCCACAGCTGAGACAATCTTTGGAGAAGGGCTTTTGCAAGGTTGTTGAAATGTGTTTTTTTTTTTAATTTCTTTTCTTTGATAGGACAGATAAATTCATGGGGAGGGGGAAGGAGGTGGAGAGAGAGAAAAACAGACACACCTGTAGCTCTGCTCCATCTCTCCTGAAGCTTCCCCCCTGCAGGTGGAAACTGGGAACTTGAACCTGGATCCTTGTCATAGTAATGTGTGCACTCAAGATCAGTTGTGCCACCTCCCGGCCCTGAAATGTGTTCAGCTCAGTGCTGGCATATGGCAATGCTGGGAATTGAACCTGCGGCCTCTGTACTTTAGCAGAGTAAGCTATCTCCCTGGTGCTATGTCAGACCTCCTTGAACAAGGCCACCCTTATTTCAGACACTACTCTCCCACTTCTCTTTGTTCATCCCTGTGAGACCTCACCAGATGGATTGCTGCTCTTAAGGTTTTCATCTACACCTCTTTGTCTCTTGATATACGGATTGTTTTATTCAGAAGATTTTCTTCTCTTGCCCCATTCTGCATCTCAGCCTTAGGAAAGCATTTCTTGCCCTGCCTCATGGTGGGTGGTCCTGGGCTGCATGCCTAATGCTCATGCTCTAATGTTGTATGACAGTATTCACAACCATGGTGGCAACATCTTACCTTGAAATTGCCTAGAGGGTGCCACCTAGCACCCCTCCTAGCTGTGTCTTTACTCCTGTTTGATCGTTAAAATTCAGCCTGAGGGTTACTCAGACTCTGCACTCTAGTACTGCTGTTGTGATACCTAACCTTGGGTTTCCCCCTCTATATTACATATACATAAACATATATACATATAGAATATACCTGATGCCAGATTTTTCATAATTATAAATAAACACTCCATCTACTGTAAATAGTGTTTCTTCTGAGTTGTTTAGAAAGTTAGAGCAATGTATCAAAATCAAGTGTTAGGAAATTTCATGGTCTCACCTTCAGTAACTTTTATTTTGGAATTGAACTATTCAATTGTATCTAACTCTGGGCTACAGTTTGATTATAGTCAGTGTTTCTTAAGGCTTCATAAAGTAATTTTTTCCAATCTTAAAAAAAAATTTCATCCTATGGGATGATCTCTCTCTCAGGCAGAAGGTGAAAAACAAGATCAGAAGAGAAAACACAAGTAGAACCTGAACTGGAATAGGCATATTGCACCAAAGTAAAAGACTCTGGGGTGGGTAGGGGGGAGAATACAGGTCCAAAAAGGATGACAGAGGACCTAGTGGGGGAAACTGAGAAATGTTATGCATTTACAGACTATTGTATTTACTGTTGAATGTGAAACATTAATTCCCCAATAAAGAAATAAAAAAAAATTCATCCTAAGGGGGTCATGAGATAGTCCACTCAGTAAGGTGCATGACTTCCACACATGAGGTCTTGGGTTGAAGTCCTAGATTTACATGGGAGCCCTCTGGATGACATAAGGGTAGTAGTGCCATGGATGGTAGACTGGGAGTGTGGTGCCTCTCTTCTCTCTATATCTGTGTCTCTCTTGCTCCCTTTTCCTTTCCCAAAAAGAAATGAAGAATGACAAAATTGGGGCAGAGAGGCTGCATAGAGGTAGTGTCACACATGCACGAGGCCTTGAGTTCAGTCCCAGGAGCCAGGATAAGATAATCCTGATAAGCCCTCAGCCCAGATCCTCCCTGCCTAGTTATCCCTTCTATATCTCTGGCTGGCAGGGAGTTTGTAGTCCACACTGGAGTTGCCTATTCCTTCCTCACTCCTCTGTCAGCACTTCTGTCACTTATAGGTGTCCTTGGTAGCACCTGCCTTCCCACACCTGGTGGTGCTTCTGGAGAGAACATATTTTGAATCTTGAGCCTCAGATACAGTGCTGAGCACATAGTAGGTGTACAGTCAAATCTGTTAAGTGAAATATCCAGGCTAGTAAGAATGAACATTGTGTGTGTAACCATGTGCATATGTACGTTTCACCATTTGGATCCTTAAAATAAAATTGAAGGAGACTTCCTTTTGTGCAGTGGTTATCTTGACAATCAGTTTGAACCTGGAATCAATCAACATGCATTTTCTCACTTACATTTGTGCAAAGTATGAGGAGGAGCATGGAAATTTAGCAGACTCTGTCCCAACCATCCAAAACAGTTTCTCCCAAAGATAATCCATCTGTGATTGGTTGGTGCTGTCTTGTCCTAATGTTAGAGGAAGAGAGAGGACTCTGGGGATTACTTGGCAAAAAGGTGACAGCCCTCTGGAAAAGTGGGGCGGGAGGTGGTTTCCTAAGAAACAGGAGGTCTGAGAAGGCAGGACAAAGGTGAGAGGATGGGGAAGGATTGTCTGAATGGAGCGGAGACAAAAATAAACAAGCGTATTTATCTTATTATTATTTTTTTATTATTGCCACCAGGGTTATAGCTGGGGTTTGGTGCTGGAACTAATAATTCACTGCTCCTGGTGGACCCATTTTTTCTTTTTTTCTTTTTCTTTTTTGACTGGACAGAAATAAATTGAGAGGGGAGGGAGAGCTAGGGAGAGGGAAAGAGAGAATCTGCAAACCTGCTTCACTCCTCATGAAACATCCCGCCTGCAGGTGGGGAGTAGGGGCTTGAATCTGGGTCCTTACTCAGGGTAATGTGTGTATGTAAGCCCGTGAGTCATCACTTGGCACCCTGTTTATGGGATTTTTGATAGGGCAGTGAACCTGGCTCTGGGTTGGGAGTGAATGGAACCAGTTATTGAAGACTTTACAACCTGTTTACTACATAAAGCTCTGTTTTATTTTGTTTTCATATGCTCTCTAGCACATCTGGTGTGATTGAAAAGATTTTAATACTATAGGTTATTAAATTTTCCTTTTTTGTGTGCTTATTTTATAACTCCTTTTGCTAATCAAGGATCCTGATTGTCACCATGAGTGTTCTGCCCCAGAGTTGATGAAATTCCAGTGGAAAGCAAGCAAGCTAACAAACAAAATTGCTTGATATTGTAGATAGCTTAAGCAGTAGTTTTCATGGTCATTTAAAAAATCAAGGCAGCCAAGTTTAGACTTGTTCTAGGATACCCAAGAAAGCCTGTGAGACTTTCTGAGCAGAGAACTAGTTTGCACTATTCACAGAGTAAAACTGTGCTGCATGCTGGTTGGTCGGAGAGAGAGATGGTCTCCGTTCACTTGATCTAATATGGAACACTCATTTTAAAAATTAAAATTTAACATTTTTTAACATTTTCATTATCTTTATTTATTGGCTAGAGACAGCCAGAAATTGAGAGGAAGGGGGAAGTAGAGAGGGTGAAAGACAGAGACACCTGCAGCACTGCCTTGCCACCTGTGAAGCTTTCCCCCTGCAGGTGGGGACCAGGGGCTTGTGCATTGTTAACATGTGCGCCCAACCAGGTGTGTCACCCCCTGACCCCTACACGCAACACTCATAATCAGCTCCTCTGCATTTATTCAACCACATCCTCCCCAGAAGTAACTGATGAGCTTCACATCCTCATGTACCTCAATTTTTCGCTTCCATCTTTAAGATGCTGGTCTTGATTCCGGAAGCTTATGCAGTTGTACTTTGCAGAAAGTTTCTTAGCAGGACCGAGTCAGAGTTCAGGTCCAGGCAGTTAGGCTTGATTTGAATTTGTAGTGGCTGGATCACGGAACCAGGAGACTTGAGTTGGTCTCCCATTAGGACTGGACAGTTCTGAGGTCAGGCAACAGGTTCCTGGCAGACCCAAAGGAAATGAAAACATCTGTTCAATAAGAAAACTCATGCATGTCTTCTTAGCAGTTTATTTATTAATTAATTAGTGTCTGTGTGGTCTCACTGCTATCAGGACACATTTTATTGTTCATTTCAGATAGAGTGAGAGAGAAGGGAGAACGATAGTGAAAGGGAGAGAAAGGAGAGAAAAAAACACTGTACCACCATTTCATGGTTCTTGGAAATTTTTCTGATGCCATCATTCATGGCACCCTCATGTGATGCCAGAGGGTTCCAACATGGTACTTGTGCCCTACGAGGTGTGCTCTCACATCCTTGTTTATTTTTGTTAGTGGTGTAATAATCATTTACAGGAGTTGGGCCGTAGGGCAGCGGGTTAAGCACACGTGGTGCGCACGTGGTGCGAAGCACAAGGACTGAAGTAAGGATCCCGGTTTGAGCCCTCAGCTCCCCACCTGCTGGGGAGTCCTTTCACAGGTGGCGAAGCAGGTCTGCGGGTGTCTATCTTTCTCTCCCTCCTCTGTCTTCCCCTTCTCTCTCCACTTCTCTCTGTCCTGTCCAACAACAACATCAACAACAACAGCAATAATAACTACAACAATAAGAAAACAAGGGAAACAAAAGGGAAAATAAATAAATATTAAAAAGATAATAATCACAAAACAAAAGCCTACAGGGAGATAGTTTCATACTATAGTCACCATCAAAATTCTGTGCCCTTCACCATAGATTTCACCAAGTCTGAGAGAGAGTTTTGTTCCTTCATTTTTGGGGGCATCTTTTATCCTTTATCTAAATTCTGCATATGAGTGGAGCAATCCAATATTTAGTTGACTTTCACTTATTTACTTATTTTTGTAAGCATAATCACATCCAAGGTCTATCTATTTTGTTCTAAGGGATATAATGTCATCTTTTTGAATTGCAGAGCAGAATTCCATTGAATATATATCCAAAACTTCTCATCTCAAATTTTATTATTGATTTAATATTGATTTTAAAAGCTTATAATGGGTATAACTCCATAATGGACCCACCACCAGAGTTCTGTATCCCCATTTCCTCCATTGGAAGCCATAGCAGTTCTCTTAACATTGCAGACATGGGTTCACTAGTGTTTCTATAAGTGTCTATATGTGTATATTGCAGGCACGGGTTAACTAGTGTTTCTGTAAGTGTCTATATGTGTATATTGCAGGCACGGGTTAACTAGTGTTTCTGTAAGTGTCTATATGTGTATATTGCAGGCACGGGTTAACTAGTGTTTCTGTAAGTGTCTATATGTGTATATTGCAGGCACGGGTTAACTAGTGTTTCTGTAAGTGTCTATATGTGTATATTGCAGGCACGGGTTAACTAGTGTTTCTGTAAGTGTCTATATGTGTATATTGCAGGCACGGGTTAACTAGTGTTTCTGTAAGTGTCTATATGTGTATATTGCAGGCACGGGTTAACTAGTGTTTCTGTAAGTGTCTATATGTGTATATTGCAGGCACGGGTTAACTAGTGTTTCTGTAAGTGTCTATATGTGTATATTGCAGGCACGGGTTAACTAGTGTTTCTGTAAGTGTCTATATGTGTATATTGCAGGCACGGGTTAACTAGTGTTTCTGTAAGTGTCTATATGTGTATATTGCAGGCACGGGTTAACTAGTGTTTCTGTAAGTGTCTATATGTGTATATTGCAGGCACGGGTTAACTAGTGTTTCTGTAAGTGTCTATATGTGTATATTGCAGGCACGGGTTAACTAGTGTTTCTGTAAGTGTCTATATGTGTATATTGCAGGCACGGGTTAACTAGTGTTTCTGTAAGTGTCTATATGTGTATATTGCAGGCACGGGTTAACTAGTGTTTCTGTAAGTGTCTATATGTGTATATTGCAGGCACGGGTTAACTAGTGTTTCTGTAAGTGTCTATATGTGTATATTGCAGACACGGGTTAACTAGTGTTTCTATAACTGTCTATATGTGTATATTGCAGACACGGGTTAACTAGTGTTTCTATAACTGTCTATATGTGTATATTGCAGACACGGGTTAACTAGTGTTTCTATAACTGTCTATATGTGTATATGTTTGCCCACTTTTTTCCTTGGTCCCATAGTCTTTTCCTTTCCAAGTCACACACACACACACACACACACACACACACACACACACACACCACGCACACGCACACACACACGCACACACACACACACACACGCACACACACACACACACACACCTATTACAGCATCCAAATGTTCCTCCCTTTTTATTCTTTTCTCCCCAGGTCCTGATGGAGTTGGAGTCCAGAGCTCTCTGATCATCTTCCCCCTGTCCTTTCTCCCCCACTGAGAGTATGGATCCAAATTATTTTGGGGGTGCAAAAGATAGGGGCTCTGGCTTCTGTAGCTGCTTTATTTGCTGGACGTGGTCATTGACAGGTCTATCCATACCCCAGCCTGTTTCTGTCTTTCCCTAGTTGGGTAGGGCCCTGGAGAAGTGAGGTTCTAGAATACACTGGTGAAGTCCCCGGGGAAGGGGAAGTCAGGATGGAATCATGATAGTGCTTGCAACTTGGTGGTTGAAAGCAGTAATATATAGGAAGTAATATATAGATATATAGGAAGAAAAAATGATTAGTGAACAGGAACCAAAAAGTAGTGATAGAGAGAATAGAGATGGTGATAGATAAGAATAGAGATCTTATGATGGAAAGAAGCTAGGAAGTCTATTTTAGGTATGTTCTTAGGGACATATGACTGTCACAGTTTTGGCTTGAGTTTGATAGCTAACATGGAGTTGGACAAAAACATTGTCTGAGAAGATGGTGTTAGAGTTGAAAAAAGAGCCAGAAAGTTGGATTAGGGCAAGAAAGTAGCACCCTATATTGAAGAAAATCTATGAGTAAAATTAACTGTTTACCTCATCCACCTCACCCAGGGCCCATATACTTAGCACAGGAGCCTGGGTAATCTGAGTTCCAGTCAGTCTGAGCTCTCAGTTTATGGTCACAACTGGGAACATACCCACAAGTTCTTTATCCAGTTGTTGATGGTCATGTAGTTTCCTTTTATATCTTGGGAATTGTAAATGATGCAGCTATAAAATAAGGGCATAGTTTTCCTTCAAATTAGTGATACTGCTGAATCATATAGTATGCTTCTATTTGTCTTCATTTAAAGGATCTCCATGTTGTTTCCTACAAGATCCTACAACCTTATTTTATAATAATAAAACAACCTTATTTTACAACCTTATTTTAATAATCCCAAACTGGAGGCCGGGCAGTAGCACACATGCACATGGTTAATTAAGCTCACATATCACTATGTGCAAGGACCTGGGTTCCCACCTGCAGGTGGGACGCTTCATAAATGGCCTCAGTGATAACGCTGGTGGCAAAAAGAAAAAAAAAATCTCGAACTGGAAATAGACAGGTGTCCATTAATAGGAAAAATTACCAACTGTGAGGTGTATACCAAGGATGGAATGCTACTCAAACATTATTAAAAGGAGCAAAAGTATGGTACAAAAATATAGATGAAGCTCAGAAGCACTGTGGGACACGAGACAAACCCTTCACAAACACACACCTTCACATTCCATCTTATGAAATCCTTAAAGTGAACCTGTGATGGACATGGCAGAGAATGTTGGAGGCTTGAGGAAATGAGAGTGGAGATTGACTGGGAGGAGGTAAGAGGGAAAGTTCTGGGCGATGTTAAGGCTTCCTCTACCATGAGAGAGATTTGGTCTAGACAGGCATGTACATTTGCCAACATTTTGAGATTATATGCTTAAAATACATGTCTTTCACTGTATGTAAACTTTACCTTTGAAAGGAAAAGGTCTGTAAATACACTAAACTCTGGTTAAGGATGTCTATGCTGACTTTTTTTCAGGGTCAAATGCACTGGTGTCTGGGACTTATTCTGAAAAGCATTTAGGAAGCAAAAAAAAGGTAACCTGATAGGTGGATTGGGGTGTGGACTGGTATATAAATATGCAATAAAGCAAGCAGAAACACAATGCTAATGGTTCACTCAGGTGGGTGACAGATTTAGAGTGTCTCTTCTAAAACTCTTTCAACTTTGTTCTGTGCTTGCAAACTTTGTCACAAATGTACTGAGAAGGAAAAGGAGAAATCCAATTGGCTTTAAGATAGAGAACACATGGCCATAGGAGGATAGTCTGAAGCTGGCTGACACCTAGCGGGGGTCACCTGCTGGTGACAGAAAGTAGAACTGGAGGTGATTATGGAGTGATGGGTGGAGAGTGGCCCCTGGACATCACTAATTTCCTGGGCCTCCTATAACAGGCTTAATGTCTCAAAACAACAGAAATTAATCCTCTCTCGTTTGCTGTTTTAAGATTTATCTATTAACATGAGAGAGAGAGAGAGAGAGAGAGAGACAGACAGACAGACATATCACTCTGGCACACCTGATGCCGGAAGTTGAACGCGGGACATCATGCTTTAAAGTCTAAAGCTCTAGCTATGTTGTCTCTTTCTGGACCCTCTCTCTTGGTTTTGGTAGGGAGAAACATGCGGGCAAGGAGTCAGCATGGCAGGACTCTCTGAAGGTCCTGCAACAAGAGCCTTTCTTTCTGCTTCCAGCTTCTGGAAGCTGATAGCAGATCTTAGCAGTCCTTAGCTTACATGTCTCCAACATCTTGCTTCATGGTCACATCGACTTTATTTCTCTGAACCTCTTGTGTCTTTTCCTTGTCTTGGGAAGACACCACACATTGGTTTTTAAATCCACTGTAATGGAGTAAGACCTCATTTTAACTTCAGGACATCTGCAAAGACCATGTTTCTCAATAGGGGTCACAACATTAGTTTCAGAGTGGATAAGAGTTTTAGAAATATTGGAGGGATACTTCAGATATTTGCTGTTTTTCTTGGGACCAGAAAATGATCCCAGAACCTTGCACATATGCAATACAATGGCCTTTTCTTTTTTTTGTTTTGTTTTTGTTTTTGATTTTTCATGGTGAGAGAGAGAGGAGAGATGCCATAGGGCCACTTCTCCTTCCATGGAACTCTTCTGGATATTGCCCTTTGTCCTCCCATGTCATTTTGGGGCTCTAACCCAGGGCTTCCTGCATGGTAAGACCTGTGGCTTACCAATGTCTCCTAACCTGGAGATATCATTTGGCCATGACGGGGGAGGGGGGCGGGGGGGCAGCAAACTGGGAAGTGAGGAAGGTAAAAAAAAATGAGAATGATATGAGAACTAGGGCAGAAAAGGGTACAAGGATCTGGAAGTTAGGGAAGAAATCCTGAGAAGAGAGGTAAGGCAATTAACTAAAATTTGGTAAGAGAAAGAAACAAGAGCTGGGGAGAGAGGAAAATGAGGCAGGTTTTTCGGGAAAGGGTCATCACTTTCTCTCTGCATATCTTAAGGATATTTAAAATGTAAATCTGGGAAATTAAATCCATGGGCACCGTGTAAATAGAAACTCTCTCAGAACAGACAAAGCTGTTCATTTTCCTTGTTAAGCAGCCAGGATGGGAAACCCTGTGTCTGTATGCACAGCATGTGTTTGAGTTGGATTAAGGTGCATGATGAGGGAGTCTCTGTAGGATTGGAGATGCGGTTCTCATAAGCCTGCAAAAGTTCAGCTCCTTATCTCAGGCTTAGCCAAACCTGAGGAAACCTTTTAGACCAGCATGGAGGTTAGGGACCTCTAGCAGTTGAAAGTTAATATCCCGCATCAGAAAACCACCTGCATTGTGTGTGAGAGAAGGTCTGTAAATGTAGGTGCTTTCAGAGCAGAGGGCAGCTGTGGACTGGGGCTTCCTGCACTCCGATCCTGCACTTTCTTTGGTGGATGGATTATAAGTCCACACACACACACACCCAAGAATCCTTTTGGAGAAGGACATGGTGATTACTCCTTCTTAAGATCTTTCACCACACTTACTTCTCACATTGTCAGTCACTTTAATCTTGTCTCAGGCCTTTGGCAGGACTGGTCACTCTTCCTGTTGTCTCTCCTCCTATTAACTACTCCTCACCTCATGCAATCACTTCTGCAGACCTTCATTTGGACTCTTGGGCCTTGTTATGCAAGTTCACTGGTGCCTTGACATTCCAGAATGTTCCTTCAGTGACTAGCCATTGTTTATTGCACCCTCAACTCCTCAAAGCTACCTTTCTGGCCATCCTGGTTAGAGTTTTACCAATAGATAACATTCTCCCACTTAAAAAAATTAATTTCTTTATAGAATTTGTATAAAATAGGTAATGAGCTTAAAAATACTCCAGATTTATGGCTGTGTATGTCCTCCATTGAAAATAGGGTATGTTAATATGTTGAGATGAACTCACCCTGGGTTTAGGGTGGGCTCTAAGTTCAATGACTCATCATTTCTCTGAGTAATGGAGAGAACACAGAGAGACAGAGAAAGCCGTGTGAAAATGGAGACCGCAATTGGACTGAGGAAGCCACAGTCCAGCAACACCTAGAGGCATTAGGAAATGGCAAAGGAGTCTTCACTTTGAGGAGAAAGTTGCTTGATACGAAGCTTGGGATAAGATGTTGACCACCTTCCATTCCCCTCTCCTTTCCCCCACTCCTCCCAAGGAACCTTCTTCCTTGGTGTTACCTAAGTTCTTATGAGTAAGATAGGTTTGCAAGTTTGCACCTGAGCTGAATTGCTGATAACAGGGGAATCTGAGCACCCCACTGATGGGCATCTGACCTTTCTTTGACATGACACCCAGTCTACCTTCTGCAAGAATACTCAACAGCTATTTAGAACTTTTTAATGAACACAAAAATAGCAATATGTCCATAGATGAAATACACACCATGTATTTCAGTCTGACTAGAAAGTATAACAAATGACAGAAAGAAAACTCTTTAAGAAAGCGTTCTTCCAGAAGGCACTAACAAAGTCTTAATGAGAGAGATGCTTTCTAAACCTGACCATGAAAGAAGAGAAGATCATATTTTCATGCAGAGGGTTTAACAGTTGAACACCTATTTGTGTAAATAAAGTTTTATTGGAACATAGCTACACTCAGTCATTTAAATATCTTCCATAGCTGCTTCTGCACCCCAGGGGCAGAACAGAATAGCTTTTTCGAGTAACACAAATTGCTATCATTTACTCTCTGGCCTTCAACAGAGAGAATTTGTTGATCCCTGCTGCCCCAGGTCTCCAGAGCAGGTGTTTGGTCAGAAGCCATGATGAATCTAGAGGCCTTAGAAATGATTCTCAGTTTGTTCAGGGACTTAAGATGAAGATATTGTTGGAGTGATGAAATGAGCCCATCTCAGGCTCAAAGACAGCCCTAAATGCTGAAATGGATTCTTAGGTCATGGAGTGAGCAATTGTTACTTTATTTCAAAAATCTAGTTGAAGTAGCATCTGTTTAGAACATTATATGTTTCAGACTGAGTGTTGTGCTTTGATATCTGTGTGTACTACCCATGATCAGTGACCAAAGACTAGCTTTCATTCTTCACCATCAAATCGTTTATAGTGTGCTCACCTCCAGCCTCCGTTTCTTCTGATAACCACCAATCTCTCCTCTATATCTGATAAGAGTTTTGCTTGTTCCCTTTTGTTATTTCTTTATAGTCTACATAGGAGTGAAATCATGTTATTTGTCTTTCTCCATCTGACTTACTTCACTTAGCTTAATTCCCCTGCAGTCCACTTACTTTGTCACATACGTTATCACCTCGCTATATGTGAGTATTGTTCCATTGTTTGTATGTGTTGTGTCTTTCTTACATATTTGCACATATATACAGATAAACATAAGAACTAAATACATATATATCTAAATACATGTATATCTTATGCCATTAAAAAAATACATCCATTCACTGATAGACACTTGGGTTGTTTTTGTATATTGGTTCCCTGTACAAAGTGCTGTAATGGGCCAAGGAGATAGCTTGGTCATTTAGAGGACAAGTTTACAGACCTGCAGCCTCAGGCTCACTCATTAGCATCGTCTTTAGTAAGAACTGAGTGGTATCATGGCCCCCTCTCTCCCTCCACTCTAATAATAATTAGGTAAACAAACAATTTAAGTAAAATAGTACTATGATAAACATAGAGATGTATCTTTTTGAGTTGTGTTTTGTATTCATATGAGTAAGTGTCCAGAAGTGGACTATCTGGACCTTATCATTTACTTCTAGTCTAATTTTTTGAAGTCTCTTCATGGCTACACAAGTAAGTATTGCCTCCAACTTAATATGAGCCTATCTTCCATTCTCTCTCTCTCTCTCTCTCTCTCTCACCGCCAGTGTTATCACTAGGACTTGGTACTAGCTCTATGAATTCACTGCTCCTGGTGGCCATTTTTTCCCATTTTATTAGGTAGGACAGAGATAAATTGAGAGGGCAGAGGAAGATATAGAGTGGAGGAGAGAAAGACACCTGCAGACCTGCTTCACCGCTTGTGAAGTAACCCCCCTGCAGGTGGGGAGCCAGGGGCTTGAACTGGGATCCTCATGTGGGTCCTTGCACTTTGTATTATGTGCACTTAACCCAGTGCACCACTGCCTAGTCCCCCCTGTCTTTCTCTTGTACGTGTTATTCAACACTTATTTATTTATTTGTTTGTTCGTTCATTTATCTTTTAGATACTAACTGTTCTAGCAAGTGTGAATTGATAGTTCATGGTTTTGATGTGCATTCCTTCAATGGTGTGTGGTAATAAGTCTATTTTCATGCACTTATTGATCATTGTGTCTTCTCTAGAGAATTTTTTGTCTTTCAAATTCACTTCTCATTTTCAGTTGGAGTGTTTTAGTTGTTGTGTTGTATAAGTCCTCTACATACCTTTCTATTAATTAATCAATGCCTTGTAGACTATACGGTTTGCAAGTATCTTTTCCCATTCAATAGTCGGATGGTTTGCTTTGGTGATAGTTTCTTTCCTAGTGCATAAGCTTTTTAGAGTAGTCCCATTTGTTTTTTGCTTTCATTTCTATTGCAATAAATAAATAAAAGATCCTTTTGTGTGAATCAGGAGGCTAAAGGTTGATCTTCAAAAATGAAATAAAAGAAAGAAATTCTTGGTGGTTTTGTTGCTATTCTAATTATTGGGCATTGGTAATCCTTGAATACAAGATAATTCTCTATCAGCCAGAATGCTTAATTAACCAGAAACTCAGTCCTTGATCCATCTAAATATTGCATGCTTAGTTTTGTATTGACAGAAATTCTACCAGAAATTTTAATTAACCTTTCAAACTCCCTTTTGATTTCTTTAGGATAAATTAGAGTGCAGAGTATTCTCTGGGCTGATCTGTAGTGAAGGATAGTTTAAAGTTGGCCCAGTATGGTGAGCTGGGTCAGGAATGAATTATAAATTAGTGGCTTTGTTTTCCTGACTTTTTGGTGGGAACAAATTCATGTGGTTATTTTTAGGAATTCTTTTCTCTTTTATCAGCCAACTTGGGCAAGGCTGGTTTACCTTACAGATCAAAGTTGTAAGAAGTAAATCAAGTTCACAGGGATTTTGAGAAGCTGCTTTCTGCATATGCAACAAGTGGAGCAAGAGAGAGCAAGTTATTAGTAGCTCAATGCCCTCCTCAAGCCACTCACTTAATGAGCTTCCTTTTTATAGGTTTGGCATTGGGACAGGACTCACACAGGCAAATGTGGAGCAAAGGAAAGGTTATCTGCAAATAGGTCCAAAGACAAGATGGGCCTATCCCCCCCCATCAGATTTGCCTTGAAAGACTGCAGCCCCTCTTCCTGTCTTCTTGGATATCAGAGCACAGAGCCCCCCACCCCCGCCCAACAACAACAAAAGCAAAATCTGTGTCTCTTGGGAGAGGAGATCTCTGCTTGTAATATCAGAAAGTGCAGAGCTGATATGACTGGTGGCATTTCCATATACTGGGGGCTTAATGGAGCCTTTTATTTTCACTGTGCTGTCTGCCCCCCCCACCTTACCTCTTCTTCCCAAGTCATGTTTGGTTTTATTTTCCCTTTGAATGTTAAAGGATATGTTAATAGATTTTTAAGAATCAGCTTAAGAACCCCGCCCCCCATACCCCAAAGTCTGAAAAACCCCTTTCTGTTTCCTTCCCCTCCCCAAACTTTAATAGCCCCTTAAGTAGGTGTGGAGGTAGCAGGAGTCTTTTGTACTTTCTCAGCCTGCTGTTTGAACAAGTGGCTGTTATGACTGCAGCAACATAATTGCTCTTAAAATGCCTTGATAATATATATAAAAATCTATTTTTATTTCATAATCTTGAGGCTCCTTGGCTGCCATTTTTTCAGGCCACTTTAGTAACTTCTGAAAATTAGCCTGACAAATATGGCTTCCCAGCTTGATCAAAGGAAAGCTCTTTGTCCCGGGGGTTGGCTGTGTGTACATGCTGAATAAAGTCTAGTAGACATGGAGAGGGTGAAGTGGCAGACTTAATTCCTAGACCGCAACTGTTCCCGCTTTCTCCTGACCACCTGAAAGGAAGCATAGAGGTATAAAAGACACCTTCTTTTTTATTTGATGTTTTTGTTTCTTTACTCATTTATTGTATAGAGAGACAGAAACGGAGATGGAAGGTCAAGATAGAGAGGGAGAGAGAAAGAGAAATATCTGCAGCACTACTTCACCATTCATTAAATTTCACCTTGGAGATGGAGGTTGGGGAACTGAACCTCATCCTTGCACATTATAACATGTGTGATTTACTGAGTGACTCACCATCTGGCCCCCAAAAGACACTTTCTTTTTTTATTAGTGATTTAATAATGATTGACAAGATTGTGGGATAAGAGGGATACAATTCCTCCAGTGGCAGAGACCCAGCCTCCCTTCGGAGAGTGGGGCAGTTTCAATCATTGTTCTATTTTGAAGGCAAGGCCCTGTATAGGTCCACAAGACCGTTTATGCTGTTGTTCCTGATGGAGATGACCAGTGATGGTGGAGAGAGGGATCTGTTAGAGGTCTAGGCCCATCATATCTATGTGGAAATTCTAAGACTCCTTCACTAAGGCTCCAGGTGATGGTGTGGCCTGGTAGTGACCAAAAGGGCCATCATTAAAGTGTGCCGGTCTCTTGCCTTTATCCAGCCTAAAAGACACTTTCTAGTACACTTCTAGAACTTCTTCTATGCCCCTAGACTTGGTTGAGAATGAAGGGGTGTATGTTATCTCTGGCCACTCTTGGTATCTTGGCCTCTTACTGTCTGTTGCACTGACCAGTTTGGAACTTCAGAGCTATGGAGGACCCCACTTCACTCATGTGGCATCTTGTGTGTTTTTCTGAATGATGATTCTAAGAGGATGTCCTCAGGCAGAGGACAGTTTGGTAAGAGTTTATAAACTTGGAGAGGAGATTCTTGCTTTAGTGAAGATGCACAGAGTAGCCTCTTGCCCTTTGATTTTGCATTTTGACACTCTGGATTTAGCCTCCAAGCTAAATTCTGGCTTGCCATGGAGGATTCATCCACCCTTCACTAGATCATGATGCTGTTCTGCTTGGGAATGAATTTGAAATGAGGTGATTTGGGGGGAAATCGTCTCAGATGAGTCTTCAAGGACAATTAGTGTCAAGATCAGGTCATGGAGTTGTGGCTTCTGTGCGTGACTCCCCTTAATATCTGGGGTGTGCAGGGTAGAGGTGCACAAAGAAGTTCTCTATAGATAGCAGTTTCCCATAGACAACAGAGAGACTTTAGGACAGTCAGTCTGCAGACCTAAACTCCTGGTTGCTAGCAGGAATGAAGATTTCTTTGCAATGAGATAGTTTTAGTCATGGGGTGGGGAGATAGCTCACTCATTAGAGAATATGCCTTCTGTGCTCGAGGTCCTGAGTTCAAACCCTGGAACCACATGGAAGCCCCACATGAATATAGGAGATCTCCCTAGATGGTGGGGCTATACTCTGCTGACTCCCTTTTCTTTTCTTTCTTTCCTTTTTTATTTATTTATTTATTTATTTATTTATTTATTTATTATGGTTTTGGCTTTCAAGGTTATCTCTGGGGTTCAGTGCTAGCACTATAAATCTATTGCTCCTGGTGACCATTTTTCTCATTCTGTTGGATAGGACAGAAAGAAGTTGAGAGAGGAAGGGGAGATAGGGAAAGAGAAAGAAAGATACCTGCAGACCTGCTTCACTACTTGTGAAACACCCCCCCCCCCCGTTGATGGGGAGCAGGAACTTGAACCCAGAACCTTGTGTGGGTCCTAGCACTTCATCCTGTGTGCATTTAACTAAGTGTGCTGCCACCCAGCTCCAATGACTCCATTTTCTATGTTTCTTCTTTTTCACTTTCTCTCTTTCAACTATGGAATGAAAAAAAAAGGCCTGGGAAGTCTGTAGTTAAAGAGACCTCCAGTAGTATTGTGATTGATGTATGGGACTTTGGGTTTACTACCTCTTGCCAAATTAGAGAAAAAGATAGCTAATCCTTGGGAATGTAGATAATCCTTGGAAATGTGAATTGGCACAACCATTTTGAAAAACAGCATGGGGTTTAAGAAAGAGCTGCTGTATGACTCAGCATCTATCTGAAGGTGTGTGTGTATATTTATTGCAGCATTATTTATAATAGTTAAAGTAAAGAAACAATTGAAGTCGTCACAGGTAGATGATTACATAAGAAAGATGCAGTGAAATTCTATTCAGATATTAGAAGATGGAAATTTGCGATTTCTCAGTGAGAGGGAACTCAAAGGGATTATGTAAGGCAAAACAAGTCAGAAAGACAAAATGACATATATTGAATGATTTCATTCATATCTGTAATGTAAAATTATAAAAGTGTCAAATGGAGGGTTCGGGCAGTAGTACAGCTGGGTAAGTACACGTGGTGCAAAGCGCAAGGACCAGCATAAGGATCCCAGTTCGAGCCCCCGGCTCCCCACCTGCAGGGGAGTCACTTCACAGGCAGTGAAGCAGGTCTGCAGGTGTCTATCTTTCTCTCCCCCTCTCTGTCTTCCCCTCCTCTCTCCATTTCTCTCTGTCCTATCCAACAACAAAGGACATCATCAACAACAATAACAACCACAACAGGGCTACAACAACAAGGGCAACAGAACGGGAAAAAATGGCCTCCAGGAGCAGTGGATTCATGGTGCAGGCATGGTGCAGGCCCCATCAATAACCCTGGAGACAAAAAAAAAAAGTCAAATGGACAGTATGAAATAAAAATAAAGAAACCAGTGAACACTGACCACAGAACTAAGGTTAACTGTGGGGGTCATGGGGGAAGGGATAGGGTGAAAGAGGTTCATAAAAAGACAGGGTGTTTTTTATTATTTATTATTTTAAAATTTTATTTAATTTTTATTTATAAAAAGGAAACATTGACTAAACCATAGGATAAGAGGGGTACAACTTCACACAATTCCCACCACCAGAACTCTGTATCCCATCCCCTCCCCTGATAGCTTTCCTATTCTTTAAAACTCTGTGAGTATGGACACAAGGTCATTGTGGGATGCAGAAGGTGGAAGGTCTGGCTTCTGTAATTGCTTCCCCGCTGAACATGGGCGTTGACAAGTTGATCCATACTCCCAGCCTGTCTCTCTCTTTCCCTAGTGGGGAAGGGCTCAGGGGAAGCAGAGCTCCAGGACACATTGGTGGGGTTGCCAGGGAAGTCTGGTCGCCATCATGCTGGTGGCATCTGGAACCCTATCCAGAGAATCCCCGTCACAAGCTGCTGCTTGTTGGAGCTCACGCCAGCCGCTGCTTGCAAGTTGCCATCTTGTCTCCGCCCCTCGACGGGGTGTTTTTATTGTTTTAAATTTATAATTTATTTAATAAAATAACTAGCTAGTACTGGTCCTTGAGGACAAAGAATGAGGATGTCTCAGAACAAGAATGCCTTTTATCAACACAGGCTAAAAGCCTCAATCCACCAAGGAACTCAATGACAACTTAAATCTCAATCAGAGAGAGAAGAATTCACTGCAACCCTGTAGTATTAATCAGAGTAACCTAACCTCCTGTTCACTGCAGTTTTACCTGAATCTGTTCACACTGCTGAGATGCCCAGAACACAAATCTTTATGGTCTTTGTAAGACAAAGTCTGGTAAGACCTTGTCATATTCCCTGGCAATGTGACTTTGCCTTTTGGTGGGGTGGGAAGGTACAGTTAAAATGAACTCAGCCTCTAGGGTGCTGTGTGGCTTAGCACATCAGTATTTCATGGTGTGGCTGCCAAAAAAAAAAGTTTATTGCCTGGTGCCAAAAAATAAGTCATTCTGATTTCATTTTTGAAAGTTGAATTTTCAAAAGTCAGAATATACTTTCCTTATAATTACGCCTCTTATTTGGCAACATATGGTGAAAATTTATATGGCCTATCAAAGTGAAAGAACAGAGCTGAGGCTCCAGGCTTTTATGGTGATTACATGTACCTGTATGGGGGCTTTATGTGCATACAATTTGAATCATTTATAGAAGCACACTCAACAGACTTCTAGCATAACTAGTACTGTGGGTTTTTTTTTTTTTTTTGCTGACTAAATGATAGGCAAAGCAATTTTCAACAAATGTCTCCCAGTAGGCTGTCATCATAGAAGCCTTGTAATATTGCTTTTTAACCTTAGCATTGGCAGCAATCCAGAAATTATTGCATTGATACCAAACTGCCTGGTACCAGGCAGTTGCCCTCTTCTCCATGGGAACCTGGTGAACTCTCAAACAGGTGCCTGCTCCCCCCACCAACTGCCTTATTTTTATTTCAGAAGGGGAATTGTACTTGTTCTTGTTCAGCTGTAAATAGCCAGGCACAATGGATTTTTAAAAACGCAGCAAAAACAATTTTCTGGGTAATGTTATGCCTTTAATGCATTCAATTAACATTTGGGGTTTCATCACCAAATAAATGATACACATCTATGGCACAATGGGAAGGGAGAGGGGAGCCTTTGAGTTATTTTGTTTCCCCCTCAGCAGAAGACAGATCCAGCTTCTTTCCTTCTCTGCTTTCTTTCACTCTGAGGACCTCAAGTGAGTGACTCTTGGGAACTGATAGATGACAAGTCTGTGTCTTGGGGATGAGTTTGTTGATACCTCTGAGAAAGGACTGAATGAGGCTGGCCCTACAGTTTTCTTGTGTATCATGTCTGTGGAGGGTAGGCTCCCTGCAGTGTTCTCCATGTCTTTGTGGGAACCTGTTACTCCTGGGCCTGCATGGTTATGAAGACTCTGGAAGAGACTGGAATCTGGTTTCCTCCCATCTCCTTAGGCAGAGTCTGGCCTAGGAATGCACCAGACTTCCTGGGAGACCATTGTTCTTCTTGAACCCTAATAATGAGGGTGCAAGGCTCACATCTCCTGATATCTGGAGAGGAGAAAAGTGTACACTTGACCTCTGAAGAATAGAAGATTAAAGGTGCTGGTACACCCTCCTCTTCTGTGGAAAATTCACATCTAACATAGAGTCTATAGTTGGCTTTCCATATTCAATGATTCTGCATGCATAGATCAGCCAGTTGACAATCCGGTTGAATGTGGACTCACGGATGGAAAGTGACTGCATTAAAGTGGAACTATGTAGCCTGAGCCTATTGTTCAAAGACAACTTTATATTTGTGGTAGTTTGATTTCAGACACCCATTAGCATTTGAGTTCACCTGCTTTGTGCCACTATGGGCAGTGAGCAGTGAGTGCATAGAGAAGCTTGGCCACTGTGTTGAATGAATGAGTCTTCTCTCATCTGCTGGGAGCATGTCATTGTGTTCCCTGTGCTCTGGGTCTTTCTCAGGTGGACTTCCCCTGTTGCCTCTCAGTTGCTATGCGTTTTACCTTCCCTGAACTTTGGACTCCTTTCTGCCTCACTGGGAAATCTTCTTCAACTTTGAAATGCCTCCCTAGGGGGCATGTGTCTTCTCACAGAGAGCTCTACCGATTTTTACTTTCATTGGGAAAGGAGATCTTAAAGAAAAAAAAAAAGCCTGGCCTAATGCGTTTGCCTTGACCTTCTAAAAATGATGAGTGTTGTAAATGGAGAAATAGATAACTATTATATGTCCACAGCACATAGGGGATTCTGTCTTTGGCTTGGAAAAATGTAGTGTACCGGACAAAACTGGAAATGTAAATGGTAATAGAAAATCAAAGTATAGAATAAAACTGTGGAAGTCAGTGGTTTTCAGCCTCCTTTCCCTGTCTCCATTGCTTCAGAGATATTTCATTCAAGAAGAATGAATGGAAGGATGAATGCTTGATGAATTTTAAAACCTGTTTGTGTAGTCATTCTTCCATGACTGGCATTAAACAGAATGAAATTTAAGATAGTGAGTGTATCTTATTGCAGGTTTAAATGTTGCCACCCACAAGACTGAGTGTAACTAGAATGGGAATGGGGCTCTGGAGGTAGAGGTTTCAAAGAAGAAAGGGACAAATTTATAAATGAGTGTACCAGAGAGTGTGCTGAGGGGATGTTACTACTCTTTTGGATAAGACACAGTCCACAAAACATGAACAAAGTGTTTCCTGAGTTCTGGTTTGAAGAATAGAAACCCCATCAGTCTTTCTTGAGGACAGGACTGCCTCTAACACTGCAATTTTTATTTCTTATCTTTAAAAACTTGATTAGTGACTTAATAATGGTTTACAGGACTTGAAGACTACATGGGTATAGTTTCACTCTGCACCCACCACCAAAGTTCTCTGTGCCCAGTTCTCCAACAACTACTATAATTCTCACAAAGGCTTAGAGACAATTTGGCTCCTTCCTCCCCCAAAGCTTATGTGTCTCAATTCTGATAAGCAAAACCATCTGGTAGTTGTCTTTCACCTCTTCACTTCCTTCACTTATCATAATCACCTCCAGTTCTTCTTTTTAAATTTTTATTTATTAATTGGAAATATTGGCAAGACCATAGGATAAGAGAGGTACAGTTCTACACAATTTCCACCACTTCTTCTTCTTCTAGCGTTT
Source organism: Erinaceus europaeus (assembly GCF_950295315.1). Classification (NCBI taxonomy): domain Eukaryota; kingdom Metazoa; phylum Chordata; class Mammalia; order Eulipotyphla; family Erinaceidae; genus Erinaceus; species Erinaceus europaeus. The sequence goes on from NC_080175.1 coordinate 11,516,536, forward strand.
GCCCTTCTTCCGTAGCCAGTCAACAGCATCAGGTTGAGCCTGATGTAAAGTTTCGAGACCTCCTTTGAATCTGGAGAGGTGGCAGTCGTTGACTATGTGGGTCATAGTCTGTCTGGAGCCGCAGGGGCAGTTCGGGTCGTCTCTGGCTCCCCAGCGATGGAACATAGCGGCGCACCGGCCATGGCCTGTTCGATAGCGATTGAGGAGGGCCCAATCATAACGTGCTAGGTCAAAGCCGGGTTGACGCTTGCAGGGGTCTGTGATGATGTGTTTGTTCTTTACCTCAGCTGACTGCCAACTCTGTTTCCAAGAGACTGGAACAGAGAAGTTCAGTGTAGGCGTAGGGGACCAGATTGGGTGACGAGACGTCAAGCGTTGGACAGGGTGGGCGAAGATATCCGTGTATATTGGCAGGTCCAGTTGAGCGTAGACGTGGGAAAGGAACTTAGATGATGCCGCATCCCGATGAATATCTGGCGGGGCGATGTTGCTAAGAACTGGCAGCCATGGAACCGGGGTGGAACGGATGGTTCCAGAAATGATCCTCATGGAGGAATATAATTTGGAATCGACCAAGTGGACATGGGGGCTATGGAGCCATACTGGGGCACAGTATTCTGCAGTGGAATAGCATAATGCCAGAGAGGATGATCGTAGTGTGGAAGCGCTCGCGCCCCATGAGGAGCTGGCCAGTCTTGCAATGATGTTATTCCTCGCGCCCACCTTTGCTGCAGTTTTTATGAGATGTTTGTGAAATGACAGAGTGCGATCGAGAGTAACGCCAAGATAGACTGGCTGGGCTTCATGCTGGATTCTCGTATCGCCAAGCTGCACATTAAGCTCACGCGAGGCCGAGGCATGGTGTAGATGGAAAACAGATGATACCGTTTTTGCAGTGCTAGGGATTAGTCGCCATTTTTTACAGTAATCAGATATCAGAGACATGTCTTTCGTGAGTGTTTCCTCAAGGATGTCGAACTTGGATGCCTGAGTTGCACAGCAGATGTCATCGGCGTAGATGAACTTCCTTGAAGAAGTTTCTGGGAGGTCATTGATGTAAATATTAAATAGCGTAGGAGCCAGAACAGAGCCCTGGGGGAGGCCAGTTGAGACAAGTCTCCATCTGCTAGACTTGTCACCCAGATGTACCCGGAATCTTCTGTTTTGGAGAAGAAACGATATAGTGTTGGCCACCCATGGAGGCAGGCATCTTGAGATCTTGACTAGGAGAACACCACTAGAACTCTATATATATTTCCTATATATATTTCTATATATATTTAATATATATATTTAATATATATATTTCTATATATCCACCACTAGAACTCTATATCCCACCCCCTCCCTTGATAGCTTTCTGTTCTTAAATCTGGCAGTATGGACCCAGGACCATTATGGGGTGTAGAAGGTGGGAGGTCTGGCTTCTGTAATTGCTTCCTCAAATCACCTCCAGTTCTACAACTTCTTTTTTTAAGGAAGGATGGACTAGTATCTTTTTGAATTATAGAGTAGTATGCAAATTGAATATGATACACACACACACACACACACACACACACACACACACACACACACATATAGCCACCTGTTGGTCTGCTTCTAAATTCTGCTTATAAGACCTTCTGTTTTGATCATCACATTAGGTTCGCTTGTATTACTTATGATGTGGTCTAGTTACATAATCACTGTTTTACTTGGGTCCGCCCTACCTGCAGGGTATTGGTTTAATCCCCACTGGTTAGATGGAAGCTTTCTATGTTCTGTTCTTGCTCTTTTTATTTTGCTCCGCCCCCTCTCCTAGTCATTTCCTTCCCCTTGTCACTTCTGGTGAAGAGATGCAAAAAAGGCGATGTATCTGATTAATAAACGAGATACTGCTTCCCAGCTCAGCCATGAGTCCCTGCTCATCTGTCTCCTGCCCGCGAAGCTAGACCGGCAGCCACCAGGTTCATTGCTAGTGCTTGGCACTGGCACTACGAATCTGCCAATCCTGGTGACCATCTTCCTCTCTCTTTTATTTTCTATTGCATTGGATAAGATAGAAATTGAGAGAAGAAGAGAAGGTATAGCGGGGAGAGAGAAAGATTAGACACCCTTAGAAGTGTCTCCCCGTACCCTGTAGGTGGGCAGTGGGGGCTCAAACCCAGGTACTCATGCGTGGTAATATGCGCGCTTAACTGGGTGTGCCACAGCCCAACCCTCTGTAACATATTCTCTTCATCCAGCCATTTGTCAGTGGGAATTTATGTTGCCTTGGCTGTTGTGAATAATGTCGCTAAGAGTATAGGTGTGCTCATGTCCTGTCAAATTAGGGTCATTGTGCTCCAGTCAAGTGTCAGAACCCAGTCAGCCTACAGGTGGATTCAGTTACTGACCTTGGGGGCATGCTTAGTGGCATGAAAAGTTCTCGCTTGCTGTCCCTCCTAAAATAGTAATATTATGTGAAATGTTCATCATTTTTGAGTGGAGAATTGAGTGATGTTGCATACATTCTAATTGATGCACAGTCATTACCATGGCCCATTTCTAAAAATATGTTTATATCACCTCAAATTGAAACTCTGCACCTATCAAGCAATAACTCCTTGTTTGCCTCCTATCCCAAGCCCCTGGTAACCACCATTTTTTTTCTAATATATATTTTTCTTTTTCTTATATTTATTCCCTTTTGCTGCCCTTGTTTTATTGTTGTAATTATTGCTGTTTTGTTATTGATGTCATTGTTGTTGGATAGGACAGACAGAAATGGAGAGAGTAGGGAAAGACAGAAAGGGGGAGAGAAAGATAGACACCCACAGACCTGCTTTACTGCTTGTGAAGCGACTCTCCTGCAGATGGGGACCCAGAGGCTTGAACCAGGATCCTTCTGCTGGTCCTTGTGCTTTGCACCATGTGTGCTTAACCCACTGCACTACCGCCCAACTCCCTCTTTTTCTTTTTTACAAAATATGTTGTTAAGAAAAGTTTATAGATATGGAAAAGTTAAAATAAGTCTTTGCTATATACTCAACATTTGCCTTTTAAATTAAGCATGGTGTGGTCCTATATTTGTTTATCACAATCTAGTCATCATTCCTACTTCCTTTTAAAATGCATTTTGAAGATGTGAAAATCTATTGTCTAGACAGTTCTAGACACAAATTATCAACTATAGCTCAATATTTATTTATAGTACTTTTTCTTAAATAAATTTATATTACATGGCATGCACAAATCTTAACTCTACAATCCAGTGGATTCTAAGAAATACATAACACAGATAACACAAAATATTTTAATACGCTGCAAGGTTCCCTTGGGTCACTTCCACGAGTTTGACTATTATAGGTAGTTTGTATAAGTAGACTCACGCAACATTTTTCCTGTTTGTGTCTGACATCTTTCGTGACCCATTTCTGGAGACCCACTTCATCACAGCCAGGAGTCTGTGTAGCAGGGATGCTGAAATTCATTCTTCTGAAGCTCAGTACCCATTAGGCACCTCTGCATGCAACTGGCAAAGAAGTCTAGCTGTCTTTTTTTTAAAAGTGATTATCTTCCTGAGTGTTATGGATCCTCATAATCTGACCATTGCCTTAATTTACCCAACCTGTGTGTCATTATGCTAAAGTTCATAATTTCTCTCTTGTTGACTAACTGGTCTACCAGATTGTAGGATCTGTGAGAACCAGAGATTCTATTGTCTAGATCCATATCTGGAGTGTAATCCAGTGCTTCTCACCTAGTAAGAGATCAGTTTTAGGGTAAAGCAAAATTTGGAATGTATATAATAGTTATGTCTCTAATCTTGACTAAGAATATTCACGAGATCTTGAAAATAAATGATAACATAAAGCTGCTGTTCTTATTATAGTCTGCACTAACTTGATACAGAATTTTTCCGTGGCAAAAATTTGACTTCAGACCTTTTTTTCTTCACGTGACATGACAAGATTCTTGCTCTATTTCCTTTCTTCCTTTTGCATCTGCATGGAATGAACAGAGGCCTTCACATGAGTAAGACTATTGAGCAGTCTCTCCAGACCATTTTTAAAAATTCTTTATCCTTACAGAGAAAGAGAAAGATGGGACCAGACAGACAGACAGTAGACAGAAAGTAGTCCTGCCTGTGCTAGCCACAGTGCTCCGAAGTGGTGCTGGAGATTGAACACAGGGTGCCATGCACAGAAAGAGCATGTGCTGTATCTGCTGAGCTATCTCTCAGTCCCTGGGATGGTTGTCTGTAGCCCTTACATAGATGGATGCTCAGAGAAGGTAAATAAATATTAATATCAACCCACACTAAACACATTTAAAAGCCCCAACCTGCTGTGGAAAAATCCAGCCTTGAGTTCTCATGACAGATATAATGACTTCTGGATGAGCACCTTCATTGGATTATCCAAGTCACTAACTCCTAGATTATTATGTTAATTAGACTCTATGAAAATTAAACTAAGATAGCCATTTTCAGGTCTCACTAGAGCATAGCTCCTTGCAAAAGACTGAGGGCTTCGAGGTGTCTTACTGAGCATCTGCTTCAACTTTCTCATTGTGTGAAGAACATTGCAGACAGGTAATAACATCAAGGGACACCCGAATTCTCCAGGGATCCTGGCCACACAGACACCAGAAACCAGGACTCTAGTATCATGCCCCCAAATGGACACTTTAGATGATAAAATCATATGTAAATACTACTGAGTGACGGAACATTTGCATTCAGGAAGAGGTGTTGTCACCCACCCCACCCCGCCCTAGAATACTTGGTACTATAATATAAATAGTGTGGTCATTGGGGGCTGTATGGTAATGCACTGGATTAAATTTACATAATGAGAAGTACAAGGACTGGCACAAAGATCCCAGTTCGAACCCCCAGCTCCCCACCTGCAGGGGAGTCGCTTCATAGGTGGTGAAGCAGGTCTGCAGGTGTCTATTTTTCCCTCTCCCTCTCTGTCTTCCTCTCCTCTCTTTCTCTTTGATCTTTCCAACATCAGCAGCAGCAATAACAATAAGAATACCACCACCAACAATAATGGAAAAAAGCTGGCCTCCAGGAGCAGTGGATTCATAGTGCAGACAAATATATATCCTTGTCTTTAAAAACTATCTTCCATTCACATGTAATGCTTTGATCATTTAAATGGCACCATTATCTGAACACACCTCTGAAACCTCGGGCTTGAGTCCTCATCATTAGAGTTCCCAGAAACATTAAGACCAAAGTGTGACCTTGCATGTGTGGCCGGGTCATCTTCTAGCTTTGGGATAACAGCTGTAAGGCACCTTGACTTGCGTTCAGCAAGGGGAAGAAGCAGTTGAAGTTTGCTTAACACTCACAGCGCCTTGAGGCATGAATTGCAGTTAAGATTGTTCTGTTTCTGTGGGGGAAAGCCCTATTCCTTCTAAACACTGTACCTTCATTTGCCAGGAAGAATCTGATTCTTTTATGTTCTATGCACCTGAAATGCAAATAGGAGTTTGCTTGCGATTAATTAAGCAGATGATAGATGGTGCTTAAAAATGAACATTCAGCATTTTTCCCTTGACTGTATACAAAGTACTGAACTAATTGGATGGGAAACAATTTGGCATTTCAGTGTGGATTTTGTTTTTAAAAGAGCCTCCTCTCCCTCCCCCCTTGACTTCTAGAGATAAAGAGAGATTAGCCTTTCTGAGTTGCGTAATGTCACAGACATATATGCTGAATTGTGTAATGTCACAGACACATATGCAGACCGACCCGCTGTGCCACATGCTCTCATTTTGTAAGTGTCCTGGCTTACTGGGCTATTGGCAAGACCTTGCTAAGTGGAGCATCAGTAATGAGGAACTGCCACCACCTCTGTGTGAAGTTATGTGGGATTTTTCCCTCTTGCCTCTTAGTTCCTTGGGGGGTTGTGGGAGTGTCACTTTTCATCACTGGAGAGAGACAAACTTATTTGGAGAGTGGAAAGGTGGCCTGGGATTGTTTTCCCTGAGGTTTAATCCACAGCAGTGTCTCATCTTCCAGAGGACTGGGGACTGTCATTTGGATACCACCCACTGTCACCTCCTCTTAGCACTGGGAGCTTTCAGGTCTCTGGTATTTTGGGGTTTGAACTGAGGACTTGGTCAAAGAACAGAGAGGCTGCTACTGACTGACCTTAGCACTTCCTCATTCAGCCTCATGCACACAAACATGCACACACACAGCATGAGGACTTGGCATTAACTCACCTGGTACAGTGTCACCTACCAGGGATGAGGCTGTAGATTCAGAGCTGGCATGATTTCTCAGCACCATGGACAGTTACTTCTTTTCTCCCCCCCCTTCCCTTCCCTCCCCCCTCCCTTCCTCCTTCCCTCCCTCTCTCCCTTCCTCCTTCCCTCCCTCTCTCCCTTCCTCCTTCCTTCCCTCTCTCCCTTCCTCCTTCCCTCCCTCTCTCCCTTCCTCCTTCCTTCCCTCTCTCCCTTCCTCCTTCCCTCCTTCTCTCCCTTCCTCCTTCCCTCCCTCTCTCCCTTCCTCCTTCCCTCCCTCTCTCCCTTCCTCCTTCCTCCCTCTCTCCCTTCCTCCTTCCCTCCCTCTCTCCCTTCTTCCTTCCTTCCCTCTCTCCCTTCCTCCTTCCCTCCTTCTCTCCCTTCCTCCTTCCCTCCCTCTCTCCCTTCCTCCTTCCCTCCCTCTCTCCCTTCCTCCTTCCCTCCCTCTCTCCCTTCCTCCTTCCCTCCCTCTCTCCCTTCCTCCTTCCCTCCTTCTCTCCCTTCCTCTTTCCCTCCCTCTCTCCCTTCCTCCTTCCCTTCCTCTCTCCCTTCCTCCTTCCTCCCTCCCCTCCCTCCCTCCCTCCCTCCCTCCCTCCCTCCTTCTCTCTCTCTCTCTCTCTCTCTCTCTCCCTCCTTCCCATGGGTGGTGGTAGAGTTGTGTTGTCTCTCCTGCTCCTTCCTTCTCCTCTGTCTGAAATTATGAAAAAGATGGCTGGGGAACAGTGATTACATATTCATGAGATCTGGGCACAACATTGAAGACATTTTTAAAAAGAATTTCTTAAACATAAAGTTAAAAAAAAAGTCACCTTTCTTGGAGGTGCACAATGTCCATTTCTAGAGACCAGCTAGGTGAGACCTGTCCTGCAGGATGCTGGGAAGGCTACACCTGTAGTTAAAATGTCGTAGCCACCTTGGTATTTATTTACCTTTATTGCCTTACTGGTGTTTAGCAGATTTGCAGTTGCAAATGTGATTATGGGTAGCTGCTTACAGAAGTGCTCCCAGCAGCGGGGAGTGAGGGGAAGGGGGCAGAGAAGAGAAAGAAGCCAATGCAAACTTGCAGAAAGAGTTGGGACATGTGGGCTTCTGGTGAAATGGGCACCCAACCCAGTAAGCCCTCTGCCTTGGTCCTGGCACCAGGGACGAGGAGGTCTTTTTCCTCCGGGTGGCTAAGACTCTGGTTCAACAGCCAGGGACCCAGAGTGGCTGATGGAGCCTGTTTTCTCTGCACCTGGAGAAATCCTTCCAGCCTCATATCAATATCAGTACAGGGGAGATATATCAAGGTGGTCTCATGTCTCTGCTGTCACTTGAGAGGAAGAGTTCCTCTAGAACTTGAGTAGCCAGCCAGGGAGCCCAGCTGCAGTGCCACCTCCTCTTGGATCTCAGAACCTGGTGCCGAAGACAACTGCTGTGGTGGCCAGAATCCATTCTTGGCCTGCTGGAGGGGTGTGGTTTGGGACACAGTTGCAGTTGCAGGTCTCTGCCAGGTCCAGTAAAGGAGCACATGGTGTCCCCTGGGGGATATATTGTCATTTGACATCAGTGTGGTAAGCGAGGGTATTTCTGAAGACTAGGGAAGCTAAGGCATGTTGGCACATGGACTTGGAGGGAAAGCTTTTACCCATCGTCCTCCAAGCTGTGCAGACCTGTCTCCTAACAACTAGGAGGCGACTGGTTCTGGCAGTCTGTGAGAGGCAGGGGCTTCTGCTAGCAGTCTGAGAGTCTTGCCGAGTATCCCTTCTGTACTCCTGCAGAGCCCATGAACTGGTTACTAGAGGCTCAGGGAGGCTGCCCATCTGGGCCTTTCTTAACAGTGTAGGAAGAACCACAGGGTCTGTATTATGTGAAGGATCAGGCTTGTGCAAAAGCAACTGACTGTTACTGAGGGCTTCCACATGGGGGTGGACACCTTGTTTTCTGTGAAAATGCCCCCAAGCAACACCAGGAAGCCCTTTCAGCAACCAACAGCCTGGAATGCTCCCAAGTACTGGCTGACCTTCACTTGAAGTGTGTGTGTGTGTGTGTGTGTGTGTGTGTGTGTGTGTGTGTGTGTGTTTTGGGGGGATGGGGGTGCTGAGGAGGTTAGAAAAGCATTCCTCCAGTGATCTGGAGAGCTGTCCCAGGTCCTGATTGGGAAACTGGAGCATGTCTCCGGGGATGATGAAGACAATACAAGCGCTCTCCCAACCTCTCACAGTTTCAGCAGAAACCAGAGCCTCTAGGTAGGCAGTGATGCCAGATTAGCAATGCCGGTGTATAACCAAGCCGAGTAGGCTGGCACAAAATTGTGAGCTCAAGCCAGCCTTAGCTTCTGTTGTTCTCAATGAGTAAGAGACTTTGAGTAGAGGTAGGAAAGGTAGAGGAATTCTCTATGATAACCAGTAACATTTTCTAAAGATTAACCTATGTTTCTGGATATATTACAGCTTCTGCTTGTATGAGCTTTTAAATGAAAGTCATAAATGTGAGGGATCAGAGATAGCTTACAGGATGGCGTGCATGGATTTTCATGAGACCTAAGCTTAAGCCCCAGTACCACATGGGAGGTGCCGTGGCATTAGAGGAAACTCAAGAGCTGTAGTTTCTCGCTATCTAACTCTCTGTATCTATCTGAATGAGAAAGTGCAAGACCCAGCCTCTGCAGAAAAGAAGAGAGAAGGAGAGAGAGAAAAGGGAGCCCATAGTTCGGTGCAGTGTTAACTGGGGGTCAGCTCGCAGATGAGTGAATCAAGTTTTCTAACTCAAGGAACATATGTTAAGGTGCGTGGCAGTTAGGTCTTACTCTAGTGTCTCTGCTCAGTCTACCTTTCACTGCCAGGTCAGTAGCTTTGGGTTTTTTTTTTTTTTTTTTTGAGCCCTTTTATGACTTGAACCTATAAATGAATTTAAACTAGGTAGTCCTTTCAAATTTAATTTAATTTAATTAATTTTGGATCGAGAAGGAGGAATCAAGGATGGGGGGCAGTAAAGAAGGAGAGAGAGAAAAAAAGAGAGAGAGGGAGAGAAGAAGACCTGTAATATTGCTTCACCACTTATGAAGCTTCCTCCCCTACAAGTGGGGACTGGGGATTGAACCTGTGTCCTTGTGCACTATAATGTGTGCACTCAAACAGGTGTGCCACCACCTAGTCTTGACCTGGATTGTCTTTATGGATGAATCTTTATGAAGTTCTTTGGCAGAGGCTGGGTGCTGGCACTTGGCCTCTCCTTGCCCCATTTTCTTATCCTACATGTATTCTAAGTTCTCAGAATGTTTCTATCCACGTTCCCTGCTCTTTGCTGCTCCATAAGCAATAACAGCACTTCTCACACTCAAGCAAAGGTGAGATTACAGTTGCATTCTTATTTTTTATAGGCATAAGAATAGTAGCTTCTTTGTACTTGGATTCTCACAAATGGAGTCCAGTAGGCTTATTTCAATCCATCATTATCATCCACTTCAAGAGCTTCATCACGATCAGCTCTTTTTCCAGGAAACACATTATTTATGGAGACAGTAGTTGGGTGAGATAATTTTGAAGGAGGAGAAAGGCCAGGTTTCTGCAGCCATTGCCTTTCTTTGCTAAAATTGTGGATTTGTAAGTCTTACAAAAAAAAAACTGTTCAGAAATGGTACAAAGTTTCAGAAAAAGGATGTATTCTCAAAAGAGACCTGTAGCTTCAGTTACAGAAAGGTCTCAGAAAGTACATTACATGGAGGGGAGGGGATGATGGGGCTATCAGAAAGTTTTGTAGCTTCCAACTGTAGTTTTTAAAAAAATGGAGCCTTGGTCCCAAATTTAGTAATCCCATGGCATAGAGCTTAGAAAGAGACCTTGGTAGAGGTATTTGTATTCAACAAATACAAATAGAAATGCCATATGACCCAGCAGCAATTCCACTGCTAGGCATAGACCCAAAAGATGTAGTAATACTGATTCGAAGGGACATGTGCACCCCCATGTTCACAGTGGCTTTATTCACAATAGCAGAGTCCTGGAAACAACCAAAATGCCCTCTGACAGATGACTGGATAAAAATGTTATGGGACAGCCAGGCAGTAGTGCAGTGGGTTTAAGGCACATGGCACAAAAAACTCAAAGCCCCCAGCTCCCCACCTGCAGGGGGTTTGTTTCACAAGCGGTGAAGCAGGTCTGTAGGTGTCTATCTTTCTCTCTCTCTGTCTTCCCCTCCTTTCTCGATTTCTCTCTGTCCTGTCCAGCAACAAAACAGCAAGAACAATGGTAACAATAACAGCAACAACAAGGGCAACAAAATAGGGAAAAAAATGGCCTCCAGGAATAGTGGATTCCTAGTGCAGGCACCAAGCCCCAACAATAACCCTGGAGGCAAAAAAAAAAAAAGTATGGGACATGTACTCAACAAGACTACTATGCAGCAGTAAAAAGGGATGATATTGTGTCCTTTGGGATAAAGGATGGAATTGGAGATTATGCTCAGTGAAGCACATACAGAGATAGGTGGAGGTAGACAGCATAGTGGTTATGCAAAGAGACTCTCATGCCTAAGGCTCCAAAGTCCCAGGTTCAGTCCCCCCATACCTGAGCAGTGCTCTGGTGTTTCTCTCTCTCTCTCTCTCTCTCTCTCTCTGTGTCTCTCTCTCTTTGTGTGTGTGTGTGTGTGTCTGCATCTCTGTCAAAAATAAAATAAATAAAATATTTTTAAAAACTTAAAAAAGCAAGTATGGATGTGAAGGACAACTTATGGTTTAACTCATATGTGGAATACAGAGAATTGATAATATAAATGTGCAAAAACAAAACCAAACTACCAACCTGTTTTCAAGACTCCGGGAAAACTGTAGTGGTTATATGGGTAGGGCTGGGGACACAGACCTTTGGTGATGGGTGTGGTGAAGAAAGATTTAAAAATTAAAAAAGAAAGAAAGAAAGAAAAATACTGGGAGTCAGGTGGTAGCGCAGCGGGTTAAGCGCACATGGTGCAATATGCAAGGACTGGCATGAGGATCCCGGTTCGAGCCCCCGGCTCCCCACCTGCAGGGGAGTCGTTTCACAAGTGGTGAAGCAGGGTCTGCAGGTGTCTATCTTTCTCTCCTCCTCTCTGTCTTGCCCTCATCTCTCCATTTCTCTCTGTCCTATCCAACAACAACATCAGTAACAACAACAATAATAACTAAAACAATAAAACAAAGGCAACAAAAGGGAATAAATATTTTTAAAAATCTTAAAAAATAAAATACATAAAAACAAATCAATCTATTATTTTTTAATTTTTTAAAGATTTTTTATTATTTATTTATTTATTCCTTTTGTTGCCCTTATTGTTTTATTGTTGTAGTTATTGTTGTTATTGATGTTGTCGTTAGAACAGAGAGAAACTGAGAGAGGAGGGGAAGACAGAGAGGAGGAGAGAAAGATAGACACTTGCAGACCTGCTTCACCGTTTGTGAAATGACTCCCCTGCAGCTGGGGAGCCTGGGGCTCGAACCAGGATCCTTACTCCAGTCCTTGCATTTTGCACCATGTGCACTTAACCCACTGCGCTACCTCCTGACTCCCTCAATTTATTAATTTAAGTAGTAGAGTTTGCTTTGTTCAAAGGTCACCATTGTTACTGTTATCACCATGATTACTGTTAAAGAAAAATATATAACATATGAAAAGAACTCAAGAAATGCTACAGAACATACATGTCCAGGGATGAGGGGAAGCCCTATTTAAGACACATAAAACATTGAGGAAAAAAAGAAAGAACTTGCTCATTCTTCACCCTTAAAAACAACCAATAGGCCCACATTCTGTGCTAATACACAGACCACACAGGCAATCCCCAAGTCCCCACCTGCAGTGGGGTGGAGGAGGAGCTTCAGGAGTGGTGGGGAAAAAAAAAAGACATTGGAAGAAGTTAGGAGGAGTTGAAAAATAGAGACACCAACAGTTGGCCAGTTGCAAGTGTAGAATCCAGGAGTTAAGAATGAGACAGTTAGCTCTTGCTGGGAGAGAAAGTTCAGCAGTTGGTGATAGAATGTGCAGAGCTTGAACACTGATGAAAGTCGATGCATAACTTTAATTACAGCATTCTGTGGTTTGCGACTCTATTATTACCAGCCTTCTTATTTAGTAACGGAGTAATGAAGGAGAGAGTCAATTTTGATGAAGACCTTCAAGAAAAAATATTTATCACAGGACCCAACTTTCTTAGAATATATGTGAGAGAGTGTGGAGTCACAAAAGAAAATTTCATATTTGTGAGGACAGTAAAAGTATTTGGTTTTTATTTATGTCCCCACATGCTACACAAATAGGTTTTCTGTCCAGTATGCTGGAATTTATGCTGCTGAGTCTTATTACAATATTGTAAATTGAACTCGCTATGAATTTTTCTTTGGAAAAGCCATTATTTTTTCCTTGAATGTTCACCTCAGCCAGGCACTTTAAAACCTGTGAGTCAAAAAGGTGGTGTCTGAATTAATTATGCATTTGTTTGGAAAGAAAGATTTGCTGACTGGCAAGGGCTGGAATGATAATTATTAAGGAATCTAATTCATTTAATAAATTGCAGCTAGCTGGGGTTAGAAGATCTGCAGTATAAGAAGGACACTGCAAAATTGGTGTGGTGGGTGACCTAGTAGCTGCATTTCCTGTCTGGTCCAGGGCCAGCCTTTTGGGACTAGGACTGTATAATCTGCAGCTTGCCTTTCTGTGACACAAAACTGGTACCCTGTTTACAGTGCCTCCTCTTTCTATATCCTGGTAGCTCTACGTGGGATCACAGTAGATAAGTCATCTCCAGCTGCCATGGAGAAGGAACTCTACATTCAGCCCAATTTAGGGTCCGGCCTTTGCCTCCACTCATTCTGTTGAGGTCAGGGAATAGATAGGAGGAGCCTGAAAGCACAGACTTTGCTGTACTTTTGTACTCACGGGACATGGGGATTAGGCCACGAGAATATTGCACATATGGGAAGTGGGTGGCTAGAGCACAAGGTGGGAGGAGTTTGGGCCTGGTAACCTCACCTAGTTATTTCAAGAAGCCAATGGGAAACTGTCCCAGTTGTCACATATGGGGTTTAAAAGAAGGGGACATTCACAGGGATGAAATCTTTCCAGGCCCTCAGGGACCCTATCTTTCTGAGTTTTCTCTTCACTGTAACTGTGCCCCTGCACTATTTCTACCTTATAATTAAATAAAGGGAGTTTGGAAGCTGCATACTGGACACGGAGTCTCTTACCTTAAAATTCTCTTCCAGTAGCCCCGTGAAGAATCCACATGGGAGGGAGCTGAGGAAGGCCACAGTTAACTGCTTCCCACTCCCAACAATTCCCTGTTCCCAGAATTTCAGCCAATTTGGTTTGCTCACTTTCCTGTCTGAGCTCTTTCCTGATTATTTCTGACATCACTTCTGCTTAGAGTGGACTGTCCCAATGAATGGTGACTGCTTGTCACGTCTTTTATTCTAGAGGCAGAAGAGATACAGATACAGAGAGAGGAGAGACACATCAGCACTGTTCCACCATTCTTGGAGCATCCCATATGTTGTCTTTGGTGCTCCTGTGTGATGCTGAAACTTGAACCCACGGCTTCACACATGGAAAGAAATCATACTAGCAGATGAGCTATCTTCCAACTCCCTTCTCCTCCCCTGTTTAATCTTAGAACACCTCTGTCTCAGATCATTATCTCAGACTGTCCAACCCGATGGGCCTGCTATAATTTTATTAGTGATGTAATATTGGTTCACAAAATTATAAGATAACAAGAACAATTCCATGCTATTTCTACCACCAGAGCTCAGTGTCCCCATTCCTTCCATTGGAGATTGCAGCTTTCTCCCAAGGTCACAGATATTGGTTGACTATTATTTCTGTAACTACCTGCCTGTCTGTCTCTCTATTTCCCCCATTTTATCTATGATTCTGACTTCCCTTTCTTTCTTTTTTTGTATTTGTTTATTTATTTATTTATTTATTCCCTTTTGTTGTCCTTTTTGTTTTATTGTTGTAGTTATTATTGATGTCATTGTTGTTGGATAGGACAGAGAGAAATGGAGAGAGGAGGGGAAGACAGAGAGGGGGAGAGAAATATAGATGCCTGCAGACCTGCTTCACTGCCTGTGAAGCTACTACCCTGCAGGTGGAGAGCCGGGGGCTTGAACTGGGATCATTATGCGAGTCCTTGCATTTTGTGCCACCTGCACTTAACCCACTGTGCTACCGCCCGACTCCCCTTCCCTTTCTAAGTCACACCTACACCTATTACTACTTTAAATGTCTTTCCTTTTTTCCTCTTCTCTCTCTGGGTCCTAATGGAATTGGATTTAAGAGCCCTGTACTCATCTTCCCCTAACATTTCTCCCCCTCTGGGAGTATGGACCAATATTCCTTTTGGGATGCAGAAGGTGGCTTCTGTAATTGCTTCCATACTGGACATGGGCATTGGGACCTGCTGTGTTTTTTGCCTCAGATTTTTATATCAGATAAGCAAAGTGGAGTATATTGTGATGGTGAAGAGCATGGATTCCAATCCTGCGTCTCCTACTTACCAGTTATGTGACCACTGATTAAGTCACTTCTCCATGCCTTAGTTCTCCATGTCCATAAAATGATGCTGTAAAGGTTTTCTTGAGGAATTAGTTAGTTCATAAAGAGCTTAGAACAGTGTCTGGCATAAAGCACAGTATGATAAATCAAATTGTAGGGGGCTGGGTGGAGGCGCACTTGGTTAAGCTCACACAGTACTAAGCACAAGGACTGTGCAAGGATCTGGGTTCAAGCCTACCTGCAGGGGAGGAGGCACTGAAAAAGCAGCAGAGTAGGTCTGCAAGTATCTAACTTTCTCTCTCCCTCTCCATCTTCCCCATCTGCTCTCAGTTTCTCTCGATCCTATGGGAAAAATGGCCACTGGATTGAAATTTAGTCTTTTGCATTTTGTGTAACTTCCTCTGTGCCTCCAGGGAGAGGTATGTATGGGACACGGTGCTGACTGGGGATGGAACACCAGGGCACACAGGCACTTCAAAGGAAGGACCCTTGTTTTCCTCAGAGGACTCAGAGAGAATGATCTAGAGAGTATGTATGATGTGTGTGGAAAAACCCTGGAAGGGAGCCAGAGAGAAAGCCCTCAGGCTTAAGGGAGCTGGTGGTTGTTTGCTTGTCTCTCTTGCCTTGGAATATTGTTTCTTCATCTCATTCCAGGATCTTTTGCTTTGAATGTGTTCACTAGCAAAGCCATAGACCAGGGTGACCCTGGTCAGCTCAGAGGTGGCATGAATCATTGTCCTCTGCTGGGTCCTCAACTCTCTACCATTTCTACCTCTTTGAGGGCTCCAGAGCAGTTATTCTTTGAAGAGGAATCTGTCTCTTGTGTCCAATTGTGCAACCTCGTTGGGATTGTTAACTTCACTCAACTGCCAGATCTGAGTCTTGAAGTAGTGTGATCATGGAGTACCTGCCTGACACACACAGAAAAGTCTAGCTTAGCCCTTTCTCAAGAAGCCTGGCAATGAAATAATACGAAGCTCCGGAAATGGACAAGTATCAGTAAAGACAAGAAGAGCTTAGGGGGGAGTGAGAGCTCTTCCTTTCCCGCTTACAGAGTAGAGGAATTTATGATTTGGTTTGACTTGAAAATGTCACAGTTGGAATGAAGCCAAGCTCAGGGAAGAAATCAGTATGCAGTTCAACCTCAGGTATACTGCAGGCACAATGAGCTTTACTTTTTTTGCAAGTGGACATTTTGTTTATTTATTTGCTTGCCTGTTTGTTTCTTTTTCACTTCTTTTTGATTCTTAGCAGAGCCCCGCTCAGCTCTGGTTTATGGTGGTGTGAGGGACCGAACTTGGGACTTTGGAACCTCAACCATGTGTCTTTCCAGCCTCATCCTCTCCTCCTCTGTGTTCTAAACACAATTGACTTTCCGAAGCCTTTCAAAGACTAATCAAATGTTATGGCCTCTCTGCTGTTGTTCCTGTTACCCCCCAGTTTCTGTCTGTTACGTTTGCCTAGTGGAGCCACCACCAAGATCCTAAAGCTCATCATCAAGGTTCAGCTGAAAAGTCTTTTCTCTGGAAAACAAGTTGTGTACTCAGATCACAGCTTTACTCCAGCACCCCAAACACTGTAAAACAATCTTCTTGTATGTTGCTTGTTTGAAGAGAGTTTACTTATTGATCCACAGGAAGATCACCATTATTGTTAAGCTTGATTAGAAATTTTGTTGGAGGGAGTCGGGCTGTAGTGCAATGGGTTAAACGCAGGTGGCGCAAAGCACAATTGTTGTATGCTTTACATTGGGTTGTTCTAGCTCTCCCCCTGCCAAGAAAATTGGATCAGTCCTGCTAGTTTCGCGGCCCGCTTGGCCCCGCCCCAAGGAACCCCGAGAGAGTTCCAGAGTTCCAGAGTGCTTGGCGCCGTCGCGGGGCAAAGAGGCAGCAGAGTTCTGTTTGGTGATTAGTTTGGCTTAGTTTATGAATCGTTGTTCCTGAATAAAGAAATACAGCTTCCCTGCCCAGCCGTATGTCTCTGGTTGTCTCTGTTACCCGCCCGTGAAGCTAGCCCAGCCAGCTGGAGCCTCCGAATTTTAACAACACACAAGGACCGGTATAAGGATCCCAGTTCGAGCCCCCGGCTCCCCACCTGCAGGGGAGTCGCTTCACAGGCGGTGAAGCAGGTCTGCAGGTGTCTGTCTTTCTCTCCCCCTCTCTCTCTGTCTTCCCCTCCTCTCTCCATTTCTCTCTGTCCTATCCAACAACGACGACATCAATAAGAACTACAACAATAAAACAACAAGGGCAACAAAAGGGAATAAATAAATATTAAAAATAAATAAATAAATAAAACATTAAAAAAAGAAACTTTGTTGGCTAGGTGGAAGAGTAAAAGGAACAAATGGAAAGAAGTAATAATAGAAAGAAAGGAGAGAAAAGAGAGAGAAGAAAGAAAGGGACGAAAGGAACGAATTTAGAGTACTACGTTTGAAAAGTAATTATCTTTATTTATTGGATAGAGATGGCCATAAATTGAGAGGAATGGTTGGGTGGAAAGGGAGAGAAACAGAGAGACAACTGCAGCATTGCTTAACTACTTTCAGAGCTTTCGCCCTCGTGTGGGGGTCAGGGTCTTGAACCTGAGTCCTTGAACATTGTACCAAGTGTGCTCAACCAGGTGCGCCACCACCAGACCCCCTGAAGTATTCTTTAAGTAGGTACTTCCTGGTTCCTTGGGAAATAACCTGTCTTTTTGTTTCCTTCTTGCTTGCTCCTGAATCTAACCAGGACTACTGACCCCTAGTAGGTGTTTGGGAAATATGTTTAGGCTGACATGTTTGTAAGAAAATGTGCTTTAAAATTCTTGGGCTTTATAAAAACAGGCTTCTGGTCAACACTCTTTGTTTGCTATCTTTAAAAAGTACAGTGCATTTCCTGGGTTATTTGTGGGAAGAGAGAAAAAAAAAAAAAACAGTCTGCCTGTATCAGACATTACTAGCCTCTATTTAAAAAAAAAAATCCACTTACCAAAATGCTAACAACCAGCTGGGCGCTCTTTCTCACATGCATGAGGGCTAGCTGCTTTTTGACTTAATGCTGTGGCCTTGTACAGTTGAAATGGGCAGATCCCTTTGGGAAAAAAAGCCAGTGAACATTGAACGGGGAAAGCCAAAAAGACTTTCCATTTTCCCCTGAAACTGGGGGAAAAAAAAAAAAAAGCACAACTGGGTTCTTTGTTTCCTTTTATTACCATATCCTCAGTGCCATTTTGTAACTATGGTAATGGAGCAGTCCCTTGGTGACTGATGAGGGTATCTACCTCTCCCCAGGGTGGGACAGTGGCAAAACAAAGGGCCTGGAGCTGGTGCAGTTCTGAGCTAGCTCTCTTTACTACCTTTTTTTTTTTTTTTTTTTTTGTCATGAAGTTTATAATTTCAGTTCACAAAGCAAAACTAGCCAGGCAATCCTGAATGAAGTTGCTAAGCGCAGATTATAAAAAGCATAAAACCAGCCAGCATTAATCTGGCCCTTTAATGATCTATGCATGATAATCTAACATCACCTTTCTCCCTCCTTCTTCTGTCCTTGGCGAAAGCAACCTGCTGGGCTCCTGCTAGCTCAGACTTTCTGATAAATGTCAAGCCATTCTTTTGGAGAGGACAAGGAGTGAGACAGCTCAGAAGTCCCATATTTTTTCCTTTAGTCCTTCTCCCTTTCCCCCCCAGGACTTGGTTCCGGGTTGAGGCCCGAGCCCCCTTGCTCATTCAGCACCAGGCACAGAACAAATGTGATTAACCTGGAGGAAAGCTGACATTTCTGCAGCCTGCCACAGTGTTGATATTTTATTTGTTTTCCCCGGGGCTTGACCGCCTCCAGCTTCTTCCCATGAAGTACTCAGGTGAAGCTCCAGTGCTGTGGATGGGTTTCCTAACTGGTTGGGGAAGAAAGAGATTTCATTTGGAGTCCCAGGACAGAAGGAGCAGGGAGCACCAGCCACCTTAAATCGATTAGGATGCGACTTTTGCAGAGACTTTCTCGTCAGTTAAGGGAGAGGGTTGTGCAAATCTTTTTTTCTGAGGAAAAATACAATCAGTCCATAGCTCTCTCAAAGCCATATGTATATTCTATTTTGTATATTCTATTTTGTATATTCTATTTTGCTTCTGACATCTGGAGAGAAAAATCATGTCTTAAAGCTTATTAAAATGTTACCCATATAGATAGTTTAAAAAGATAATTCATATTAGTACTGGCGCACAACCTTTTAAATTAATAATTGAGAGCTGTGACTAGAGGATTCAGTAATCTCCAGCAGTATATTATCTGGCTGTTCCACTGAGAATTAGCACTTATGGACCAAGGTATAAAATTGAAAAATCTCGCCCATTTTGCTGGTCTGTGCTCCGTTACGAGAGCCTGCGTAAATGAAAGTCTATTAGTGTGAGAATTCTGATTTCTAGTATCAAATCTGTTTTATGTCATTATGGTGTTTTATAAAGAAAAGCCTCTACTGCCTCACAACACTCCAAAGTCTTAAAAGTAGGCAGGCTATTGATTTTTTTAAGCAAGAGTTTTACTGCCCCAGACACTGAAGAATGATTCTCATGACTAAAATTTATAGGTTATTAAGGAGAAGAATGCAGAGAGAAAAGACTAGTTGGAAGATTCACAAAATTAGCTCATTTTCTTCGTTAGAAATCACTTAGCACTCTTTCCTGAAATATAGCTCTATCTGAGTCTGAAAAGGACTTCTTGGTTACATAGTAATTTTACATAGATCAGAAATATAGTGAAATCATAAATTTCCCAAGGACACAACCACTTTTTAGAGGTTTGCAAAGAAAGAGCAAAGTAAACTTTTTTTCTTTTTCAAACCAGAGAGCTGCTCAGATCCTGGATTATGGTGGTTCCAGGGACTGAGCCTGGGGCCACTGGTGCCCTTATTTTTTGGATAAGCCTAAACTTCCAGCTTAAGGCCATAGCTGACTTTTGTCTGCTTGTAAAAGAAACCTAAAATACACACGCTATTGGAAGATATTTTTTTATTATTTTAAGATGGTTAGTTAATGCAGTGATTTTTTTTTTTTATTACCACCATGCTTATTGCTGGAGCTTGGTGCTGGCACTATGAAACCACCTCTCCCAGTGACCATTTTATCCTCCCCTCTTCTATATTTTATTTGATAGACAGAGAGAAATTGAGAGGGAGAGAGAAAGACAGACAGACCTGCTTCACAGTTTGTGAAGCATCCTTCCTGCAAGTGGGGAGTAGGATCTTGAACCCCTGGGTCCTTGTGCTTGGTACTGTGTGTTCTCATTGCATCACCACTCATGTCCAATTGTTTTTATAAACTTTTAAAATTTATTTCCTTTTGTTGCCCTTGTTGTTTTTTATTGTTGTAGTTATTGATATCGTTGTTGTTAAACAGGACAGAGAAATGGAGAGGGGAGGGGAAGACAGAGGGGGAGAGAAAGATACCTGCAGACTTGCTTCACCACTTGTGAAGCAACTCCCCTGCAGGTGGGGAGCTGGGGGCTTGAACTGGGATCCTTACCTGTCCTTGCACTTAGTGAGTGCCATGTGAGCTTAACCCGCTGCAGTACCGCCCGACTCCCTGCTTTGGTTTTTAAAAGTGAGATATTGTGCTTCAGTATAGAACTGAGAAACCTTTCTGAATCCTTTAGGGTGATATCTACCTTATACCCTTCAGAGGGAATGCATAACATTACTGAAGGGAATCATCATCCTCTCCGGCATTATGCTATTCCACTGCAGAATACTGTGCCCCAGTACGGTTCCGTAGCCCCCATGTCCACTTGGTCGATTCCAAATTATATTCCTCCATGAGGATCATTTCTGGAACCATCCGTTCCACCCCGGTTCCATGGCTGCCAGTTCTTAGCAACATCGCCCCGCCAGATATTCGTCGGGATGCGGCATCATCTGAGTTCATTTCCCACGTCTACGCTCAACCGGACCTGCCAATATACACGGGTATCTTCGCCCACCCTGTCCAACGCTTGACGTCTCGTCACCCAATCTGGTCCCCTACGCCTACACTGAACTTCTCTGTTCCAGACTCTTGGAAACAGAGTTGGCAGTCAGCTGAGGTCAAGAACAAACACCTCATCACGGACCCCTGCAAGCGTCAACCCGGCTTTGACCTAGCACGTTATGATCGGGCCCTCCTCAATCGCTATCGAACAGGCCATGGCCGGTGCGCCGCTATGTTCCATCGCTGGGGAGCCAGAGACGACCCGAACTGCCCCTGCGGCTCCAGACAGACTGTGACCCACATAGTCAACGACTGCCACCTCTCCAGATTCAAAGGAGGTCTCGAAACTTTACATCAGGCTCAACCTGACGCTGTTGACTGGCTACAGAAGAAGGGCAAATGCTAGAAGAAGAACTGAAGGGAATTTTGTGAAAGTGGGTGGTCTCTTCACCATGTATGACTAAGTATTGATAGAAAATAAGAAGTGGCAGGAAATAGCTTTACGAGGAAAACATGCACCTTGTTGTTAGGAAAAGTCTAGGTCTGAGTCCTGATACTACATGGGAATCCCGTGGCTCCAGTGAAGCTGGAAGTCAGTAGGCGGGGCAGGGTCAGGGTGCCTTTCCTCATTCTCTGTATTTCCCTCTCTCATTTCTCTCTTTTCCTAAATTAAAAGACAGAGAAGACAGCCTTGGGGATCACAGATGTGTGAGACCTGGCACAACATTAAAACAATAGCATCTCTTCTTCTCCCTCTCCCTCTCCCCTCCCCCCTCCCCCTCCCTCCCCTTCCCCCTCCCCTTCCCCTCTCCCCTTCCCCTCCCTCTTCCCCCTCCCTTTCCCCCTCCCCATCCCCTCTGCCCTCCCCTTCCCCTCTCTCCTCCCCCTCCCCCTCCCCTCCCTCTTCCCCCTCCCCCCTCCCCTCCCTCTTCCCCCTCCCTTTCCCCCTCCCCATCCCCTCTGCCCTCCCCTTCCCCTCTCTCCTCCCCCTCCCCCTCCCCTCCCTCTTCCCCTCCCCCCTCCCCCTCCCTCTTCCCCCTCCCCCCTCCCCCTCCCCTCCCTCCCCCTCCCCCTCCCTCTCCCTCTCCCTAGCAAAGGCAGTGTAGTAACAGGAGAAAGAATTGCTCTGAGAAGACTGGAAGAGATCATCTTGTCTCAGCTTCATCACTGAGCTCTTGTGACTCTCAACACTGACCTTCAGGATCCTCATCTGTTAAATGGGAGCCTCCATTTATATCATACTACTATCAAACACATTTCCAGAACTGAAGTTCAGTCCATCTTCTCCCCCTCCCCCAGGGCTTAGTGCCAGCACTACAAATCTACAGCTCCTGGCAGCCATTTTTCTCCATTTTATTAGGACAGAGAAAGTAAGAGAGGAAGGGGAGATAGAGAGGGAGAAAGAAAGATAGACACCTGCAGACCTGCTTCACTTCTTGTGAAGCGACACCCCTCCCCCCTGCAGGTGGGGAGCCAGAGGCTTGAACCTGGATCCTTTCACTGATCTTCATGTTTAGTACCATACGTGCTTAACTGGATGCACCACCTCCTGGTCTCCGGTCTCTCTTCTCTTCAAGGATAACAGACAGCCTGAGCTAAGCATTCAGAGAAAGCACCAGCCCTCCAGCATCTCTCCTCTGCACTCAGGGCTTAGTACTCAGGGCCACTTCATGGAGTGTAAGGTCATATCAAAAATGCTTTATTATTAATCATGATTGTTATCGTTTTAGATAGGGACAGGGAGACACGCACGGGGGGGGAGACTATAACACTGAAACTTCTTTTAATGCAGTGGGGGTCTGGTTCAAACATGAGTCACACACCTGGCAAAGCAGCTCTCTATCCAAGTGAGCTATTTCGCAGGCTTTGGAAAGTGCTTTTAAAAAGGATGGATGTGATGAGACTTGGGAGGTGGTGCAGGGGGAGAATTCTGAACACACAGGCATGAGACCCAGCATTTGATCCCTGACATCACATATGCCAGAGTAATATTCTGGTTCTGTCTCATAAAATAAATGAACGAGGGAGTTGGGCAGTAGTGCAGTGGGTTAAGCGCATATGGCGCAAAGTGCAAGGACCAGTTAGGATCCGGTTCGAGCACCAGGCTCCCCACCTGCAGGGGAGTCACTTCATAGGCAGTGAAGTAGGTCTGCAGGCGTCTCTCTGTCTCTCTTCCTCTCTATCTCCCCCTTCTCTCTCAATTTCTCTCTGTCCCTATCCAATAACAAATAAAAAAAATAAGTGAACAAGATATATTTTTAAAAGTACATAGATAGAAGAAATGGAGTCTGCTACACTTTTTAAAATACACAGCTATATTTCAATTGCAAACCTACCTGCAGAATACATTCCACAGCTCTTTGTTACAGGAATACATGAGTTTTTATATGAAAACTAATAGCCACTCAAAGTTGGCTCCTGATTGTGGTCAGGGTTGTGACTTGGTAGTAGAGTGCAGACCTTGTGTGTGGGCAGTCCTGAATTCTGTCCCCTGCCACTGCATATGCTGGAGCAGTGCTCTGGTGTGTCCCCTCTCCCTCTCTCTTCCCCCAACCTTCCCTCTCCCCTCCCCCTCTTGTTAATAAGTGAATAATAAGAATTTAATTCTGAAAGGGACTGTCTGTCCCGAGTGCGTCTCTCCCATAGTCTCTCTCTTCTCAGCTTCCAGAGAAATCTTCCTCAAGTGTAACTCTCAGCAAATAGGTCTGCTTTAGTCATCCAGGGGCCTTTGAGTGACCACTGTCCAGCCTTGCTGACCATCAGCTTTGGATTCCTTGCACTTTCCAGCTTTCCCCCCATCTGTGTCTCCTTCCTCCCACACCCCAGCCAGCTGGAATGACTTGCAGGTCCTCAAGATACCACTCCTTGGTGACTTCCTGTCTTCATACCTGCTCTGCAGACTTCTTACTGGAATGGCCTCTCTGCCCCTGGTCTTCCCTGGGGAAGGGACTCAAGTGCCACTGTCACTTGAAGACTACAGCATCTCCTTGTGTGACTATGACTGGGGTTGGTCCTGTGTGCTGCCACCACCCTCAGCATGTCGAAACCTTGACGTTTGGTCTCATGCTCTGCTTTCCTCACGGGGCTCTGGATTTACTGGTGGTGGGAAGAGGGCAAGATTAATCTAGGTTTTACCTAGCAACTTCTTTTTAAAAATTATTTTCTGTAATTTTTAAAAATATTATCTTTTTAAATTTTTTGGCTAGAGAAAGCCAGAAATCAAGATGGGGGAGACAGAAAGGGGGAGAGAGAGAGAGAAAGAGAGAGAGAGGCCTGCAGCACTGCTTCAACACTTACAAAGCTTTCCCCTTGCAGGTGGGGACTGGGGACTCAAAGCTGTGTCCTTGCTCACTGTAACATGTGGCTCAACCAGATCCTCCTCCACCTGGCCCCTTAATTTTCTTTTTTCGTTATCTTGTAATTTCTGTGGTGGCAGTTGGCAGAACTTAAGTTATGTATGTATTCCTGCATACAAGATTTATTTACTTATTATTTTTTATTGGGGAATTAGTGTTTTACATTCAACAGTAAGTACAATAGTTTGTACATGCGTAACATTCCCCAGTTTCCCATATAACAATACAACCCCCACTAGGTCCTCTGAATCCGTCTTGGACCTGTATTCTCCCCATCCACCCACCCACCCCAGAGTCTTTTACTTTGGTGCAATACGCCAATTCCATTTCAGGTTCTATTTGTGTTTTCTTTTCTGCTCTTGTTTTTCAACTTCGGCCTGAGAGTGAGATCATCCCATATTCATCCTTCTGTTTCTGACATATTTCACTCAACATGATTTTTTCAAGGTCCATCCAAGATCGGCTGAAAACAGTGAAATCACCATTTTTTACAGCTGAGTAGTATTCTATTGTGTATATATACCACAACTTGCTCAGCCATTCATCTGTTGTTGGACACCTGGGTTGCTTCCAGGTTTTGGCTATTACAAATTGTGCTGCCAAGAACATATGTGTACACAGATCTTTTTGGATGGGTGTGTTGGGTTCCTTAGGATCTATCCCCAGGAGAGGAATTGCAGGGTCATAGGGTAGGTCCATTTCTAGCCTTCTGAGAGTTCTCCAGACTGTTCTCCACAGAGGTTGTACCAATTTACATTCCCACCAGCAGTGTAGGAGGGTTCCTTTGACCCCAGATTTATTTGTATATTTCGAGAGAGAGGGAGAGGGAGATTGGGAAAGATGGAGAGAACCTGGATGGCAGAGTGCCACACTGGCATATATAGTGAGAGATTAAACTCCCAGCCTTTTGCTTGCAAATCCTATCCTCCACCCTGGCCACTGGATTGCTATTTTACTTTTACTGTTGCTGTAAAAAAAAAAAAAAAAAAAAAAAAAACTTAAAAACTTAGAGCACAGTCATAGATCACCTGGATAGTGCGTCCACTTTGTCATGTGCACGACCCAGGTTTTTTTTTAAATTTATTTTAAAAAGGAGACATTAACAAAACCATAGGATAGGAGGGGTACAACTCCATATAATTCCCATTACCATATCTCTGTATCCCCTCCCCTCCCCTGATAGCTTTCCTATTCTGTAAAATTCTGGGAGTATGGACCCAAGGTCATTGTGGGATGCAGAAGGTGGAAGGTCTGGCTTCTGTAATTGCTTCCCTGCTCAACATGGGCGTTGACTGGTCAATCCATACTCCCAGCCTGCCTCTCTCTTTCCCTAGTAGGGTGGGGCTCTGAGGAAGCAGAGCTCCAGGACACATTGGTGGGGTCGTCTGTCCAGGGAGGTCTAAGACCCAGGTTTGAACCCATTCTCACTGTACTTTTGTCTCTTTCTGTCTCTGTGTCTATCTGGGAAGAAAAAAAAAAAGGTCATTCAGAACACTAAAGTCCCTGCAACGAGGGGAAAAAACAAACAAACAGATACTTAAAACAAACAAACAAATAAACAAAAAACCCGCTTGAAGTAGCATTGCATTATAACGTATGAGATTCAGGTGTGCATCAGCTGAAAACAAATGTTTTCATGTGTTTCAACACATGTCCCCTATTTGTCCTGATTTATCCTCCCACTCTCTCAATGTGCTTCCTTATAACCACTGGTTGGTTTTACTGTCCAGAGCTTCCTGGATTCCCCCCCCCCCAATTCTTCTAGCAGAACTCAGACTACTTTGTGAAGATGACAGACTCTGTCTGGCTCAAGGCCCGTTAGCTTGGCCCCATTCTCCCAAGTTTACTTTGTTACACTTCTGGCAGCTTCTGTCCACATTGTCACCTGCTCAGTGACCCTTCTTTAGGAGTGACTGGCCTTTACAGTGAGAGAGAGAGAGAGAGAGAGAGAGGAGAGAAGAGAGAGGAGAGAGGAGAGAGGGAGAACAGAGTAAGCAGAGGTCTTCCAATCCCCAAGGACCATGGAGGAGAGGACATGCAAAACCAGTGAGCCCTTGTTGCAAGGAACACAGAGGCTCACAGGAAATCTCCCTTCAAGATGAGCTGTCAGTCCCGCATCTGCCAGTAGTCATCCTACCCCCACCCGCCTAGTCCAGCTGTGGATGCTGCTTCAGGAAACCTAATAAATCTGGTGATTTAATTATATTAAATTACTTAATCAGAGAACTTTTTCTGTTACAAATTATTACTTTAATAAACCAGAGAGAATAAAGAAAAATTTCTTGAGTATCTTTGCCAAATCAGTCAAGGCATCCATTTTCAATTTAATAACTAATGGCAGAGGAGATTGAAATAGATGTTATTACAGATTTTTACAAGGCAAAATATATTTAAGCAGGACCAGGAGGTTAATTAAAATTATAGTTGGGTCTTGTCATTATCTAGCCACTCTCTCTTTATTCTTCTACACAGTGGCTCCGAGTTTAGTGTCTATCTGATACAACGGCTTAAAGAAAAAGAACCCTCATTTAAAGGAGAATTATATGCAGTTTTGTTTCTCAGCCTGGTCTCATGTACCTATGTAGGAAATAAATGCATAATTAACCCTTTTTACATGATAAATTAACATTCATTTTGCTAGGATTAGTCGGAAATAGCATAATACGGAGCAGGGTTGGCCTTGATTCCAGCAGACCCCTGGGACCTCTAACACTCTTAAAGGATTAGTGAATCCCTTGATTCATTGTGTCTCTGTATAAATGAAAATAGGATGCAGTTCCTGACTATCAGAGAGAAAGAGAGGTTTTCCTAATTGACAGCTTTTACAAGGAAACAGAACGATCAGCCTGCAAATACCATGAAGATGACTTTGACTCCCTGGCCAGGGTGTGTTAGCACAAAAACAAGTGTTCTGTGAATATTCCCAATTGAGATTGGATTCTTCTAGGACTAGAGATGGAAGGTGAAGCTGTTTAGTCTCCAGCTGAAATCCAAGTCCCCAGGGAACAGATAAGCTTTGGGGGCAGTGGTGGGGGAAGCTCTTTGTCTGCCCTCCTCATTGAAACTCTTGGGGACTCACTGGCTTATCTTGAGCCCAGTTTAATCAGCTGATAGGCTCACATTTACATAAAAAGTATAGTTTGTGCTATTTGATTTATTAATAATAATTAATGAGAGTAAAAGCATGTGGGTAAAAGCAAGGGCTTGTTGTAGAATGGGATTCTCAACCTCCTTGAGTCACTGGAATTTCCCAAAGCCTCCGTGAACATGGATAACTTGTCATTGAATCTTTGAATGAACTTTCAAAAATCGTGGCATAGGAAGTGGTTATTTCAAATGTTTGAGAGGAGAGGGTAGAAGAGACTTCTCTGTTCGTGCTGGCAATAGTGTCTAGCCTAGTAAAGTACGGTATAGAGCTTACTAATCCTGATCGATGTCAAAGGCAGTGGAGAAAGGCACCTGGAGCCACCCGTCATCTGTTGAGTTGTAGCCATCATATTCAGGGCCTTGATGGGAATGATCTCAATCAAAAACTGGAAAGTGAAGAATGAGACTAGTTTACCAATAATGGGACTGATAGGGAAGGGGTATGGTCGATACCTCTACCTGTTTTGTTGTTTGTTTTTTTCTTTTTATCGCTTTCAGGGTCAGCGCTGGGGTTCTGTGTCTGAACTAAGAATCCACTGCTTGTCTATGGCCATACCACCCTGAACATGCCTGATCTTGTCTGATCTTGGAATCTAAGCAGGGTCGGGCCTGGTTAGTATGTGGATGGGAGAATTCACTGCTTAGGGGGTCAGGTGGTACGTAGTGCAGTGGGTTAAGTGCACATAGGGTGAAAAGCAAGGATCAGAGTCATAAGAATCCCGGTTCGAGACCCCAGCTCCCCACCTGCAGGGGGGTTGCTTCACAAGTGGTGAAGCAGGTCTGCAGGTGTCTCTCTTTCTCTCCCCCTCTCTGTCTTCCCCTCCTCTCTCCATTTCTCTCTGTCCTATCCAGCGATGACGACATCAATAACAATAATGATGACAACAATGATAAAAAAACGAGGGCAACAAAAAGGGAAAAATATAGCCCCCAAGAGCAGTGGATTCGTGGTGCAGGCATTGAGCCTCAGCAGTAACCACAGACAGACACACACACACACACACACACACACACACACACACACACACACACACACCACTGCTTAGGGAGGCATTTCCGCCCCCCATGTTATTCCATAGGACAGAGAGAAATTGAGAGGGGATGGGGGAGATAAAGAGGGAGAGAGGAAGATAGACACCTGTAGACTTGCTTCAGTGCTCATGAAGCATCCCCATGTAGGTGGAGGTGGAGCGTCGGGGCTCAAGCCTGCGTTCTTCACAGATCCTTGTGCATAGCACTGTGTGTGCTTCACTGCTTGCGCCATCTGCCAGCTCCTGGCCAGCCTTTTCCATTAACACACGAGATAACGTCGTGGGTGCTGAGATATGTAGTTAAGGAATCTCCTCTACTTTTCCTCCTTCCTTTGAGAATTCCATATTCAGACAGGCTTGATGTAACCTGTGGGCCACTCTGGTAACTTTCTTCTGGCCCTAACTTTAAAGCCAGCTCTTTGGAGGCCTCCGATGAGTAATGATTTGGATCAGCTTTGAAAGGGAGAATTTTTTTTAAGACTTTTTTTTTTTTCTCCAGGGTTATCTCTGGGGCTTGGTGCTGGCACTATGTATCCACTGCTCCTGGAGGCCATTTTTCCCCCATTTTGTTGGGTAGGAAAAAGGGAAATTGAGAGATATGGGGCATATAGAGAGGGAGAGAGAAAGATAGACACCTGTAGACACACTTCACCACTTATGAAGCTTTCCCCTGCAGGTGGGAATGGGGGTTCGAACCTGGATCCTTGCACGGGTCCTTGTGCTTTGTAATATGTGCACCTAACCTATTGTGCCACCACCTGGGCCCTGGGAGGAATTTTCTATTTCATTCTGTGAAATATAGAATCTAGGCAAGTTTTTGGAAAGCACAGTAGGACCAATAGTGGTTGAGTTCAACATCAAGAAGAAGCTAGGTGATTTCAGGAGCTTTGAGGTGAGTCTGTCTATAACGTGAATTCTTCCTGTGTCGAGGCAATAGGGTGCAAGGTGACTCAGAAAGAGGTGGTCCCAGCTCTCCCTTATCTTTCGGCTGCCCCATCTGGAACTCTCATCGAAACACCCCTCAGGATTTTCTTTTTCAGAGGGATGATTTGGAAGTGCTCTGAAGTGCCAAGAGATTGTTGACACAGTGCACAATATTGCAGGTCTCATTTCAGAAAGGAAATCTGGCCTATATGCAATCTGCATACCATCTGCGGATGACTTGAAGAAACAGCTGACCCCAGTATGAGTGATGATGAAGGAAAGAACTCCGGCAGCAGCCAGTGTACAGGGAAGATTCAGTACTGGCACTGCAGCCTCTGCCCGACAGACTGAGGAAGGGAGGCTCTTTGGGGGTCTGTAGAGAACTCCTAACCCTGTCACCACTCCCCAGGCCTGCCCCACCTACCATTGGTCACTATGCACTTGCAAGAGGCTTGAGCATCTATTTCCAGAGGCCAGTATCCATGTTTTTTTTCCCCCTAGAGATATTGCTAGGGCTCTGTGCCTGTATTATAAATCCACTGCTCCTGTGGCCATCTTTTTACAATGTTTTGTATAGGACAGTGAGTAATTGAATGGTGAGGGGAAGATAGAGAAGGAGAGAAAAAAATAGTCACCTTCAGACCTGCTTCACCCCTTGTGAATCTGAATCGACCCCCCCACTCCCCCACAGGTGGGGAACTGAGGACGCAAACTGGGACCTTGTGCAGGTCCGTATGCTTCATACTATGTGCACTGAACCCAGCGCCACACTGCCAGCCCTCCCCGTGTTTCGCTTTCTGAGGCCTGATGAGCAGACGCAGCGACACCAGGTCCAAGGATGCCACAGTAGCGGGTGGGCATTTGGGGAAGAAAATAGCTGACCCAGAAGGACATTGGGTCAGGGCGACCTAGGGTGGGAATTGGTTGTACGAGCCATGGGAATGCTTGTGCTATGGCCCTAGTGGTAACTTCAGAAGCCTATCGTGTCCTTAGTCCTTTCTTGAGAGCAGTTTAAATGGCAGCATTATGAGCTCTTGACTTTTCCCAAATGCACAGGGATTTTCTTTGTTTGACTCATAGCTAGCATTCTTTTTGGTTTTTTTTTTCCCTGCTATCAGCTATTGGTGATGAAAATGATTTTAGATAGAGGGTAAGAGAAGAGAGACACAGCCCTACTGCTTCTGAAGCTTCTTCTGTGCAAGTTTTCAAGTCATAGCTGGGGACTCGAACCCAGGTCCTCACATGTATTGTACCGAGGGAGTTATCGCCTGACTTCCTTAGAGCTACAGTCTAAGTGTCCAGAAGAGTGCCTGAATTTTTAATGTTAAAATATTTTACCTGTTTATTGGATGGAGACAGAGAGAAATAGATAGGGAAAGAGGAGATAGAGAGGGAGAGAGACATATGTAGGCACTTCTTCTCACGAAGTTTGCCCCCTGTGGGTGGGGAGTAGGGTTTGAACCCAGGTCCTTGCACACTGTAACATGTTCGCTCTACTAGATGCACCACCACCCAGTGCCCTAGAATTACTGATTGACAATCACTGCCTTGTCTGACCTAAAAAAAAAATTCCATTGGAATTTGTTTGATTACACCGAGGATTTGGTTGATTACACCGAGACCACAGGCACTACCAGGGATTGAGCCCAGGGCACATGCTCTACTGCCGAGTCATCTTCCCAGCCCCCAAGCATTTACATTTAAGAAGAATTGGAAATGTTAGCAGTCAGGACTGAATTCAAAGGTTAACTCTACTTGGATATTTAGTAGCAGTGATTCTGTAAGGATTGTGGGTTTAAAACAACATTCTTTAAACTGTGACTTGGTCTTTTGTAAGACTTGGTAAAAATGCAGATTGTTGGAACCCACCCAGGTCCCACTGTTTTAGGTGATCTGAAGGGTGGGCCCTGGAAGTCTCCATTTTATGGTTACTTTCTTGGGATTGCTCTGGATTGTAAAGACTCAGTGCTCTGGACCCACTCTTCCAGGGTGCCAAATGAGAATCGAACAAAGAAACTGGAAAGGAAAAAAAAAAAGACTTTGTTGCAACTAATTTTGAAAATGAACACATTGAGTATTCAGTTTGCATCATGTACCAGGCATTGGGCCAAATGCAAGAGGTTTATAGAGGATCAAGGCAATCTCCATCACAACAAGTTTAGCATCTGGCCAGGGAGATTGGGAGAATGCAGCCGAAAGTAAGAGGGTGATGTGAGATGAGTGGTACAGCTTTTCAAAGGAGAGAAAGATGGAGGCACGCCAAGAGAAGGTGCTGGAAGGCAGTGATGGAGTGATAGGCAGATACCAGCCAGCTGGCCAGGACGGGGAGGACAAACTCAAGTTCAAGGAATTTCTGAGTCACTGTAATGATATGGGGTGGCCTTGAAGAGCTGTTGGCAAATCAAGAAAGGCAGCAGAGTCTGGTATCACAGAGGGACTGTCCACCATTGAATGAAATGGACAAGTTAGTCTCCCCATTTGATCATCTGCCCTTCCTTCCATCCATACCTCCTTCCATCTGCCCATCCCTCTATTTTTCCATTGTAGAGTGACGTCACTTCCCCTATTGCCCTGTAGAGTGCTCTGACATGATGCCAACGGCTCAAACCCTGGCCCTGTACATGTGAAAGTGTATGCTCTGTAGTCTTATCATCCTATGCACCACTATTAAATCACTATTCATTTTAACTAAAAAAAAATGGACCTGGAGTCGGGCGGTAGCACAGCGGGTTAAGCACACGTGGCGCAAAGCGCAAGGACTGGCATAACGATCTCGGTTCGAGGCCCGGCTCCCCACTTGCAGGGGAGTCGCTTCACAGGTGAAGCAGGTCTGTAGGTGTCTATCTTTCTCTCCCCCTCTCTGTCTTCCCCTCCTCTCTCCATTTCTCTCTGTCCTATCCAACAACGACGACAGCAATAATAACTACAACAATAAAACAACAAGGGCAATAAAAGGGAATAAATAAATATTTTTTAAAAAATGGACCAATCTTTTCAGGAGTATTCAATTATTTATTATCCCTACTAGGGGGAGGACAGTTAAAATTATTTGCCATACTAAGTCTCCGATATGATCTCTGTTTTGATTATTTTTGAGATTTTTTTTTTTTTTGGTAAGGATTAGGTAGTGTTGAAGACAGTCTAAGAGGCTTATGACAGAACCTTTGAGGAAACCTAGACTCTGCCTTATTCAAAAGTCATTTAAAACTTGGGAATCCAGGAACCAAAAGCTCTCAGGAGCTTGATGTTTCTAAAGACTCCATAATGTGATGGACACTTAGAAAATTCAGTAGCCTGCTGCTGAGAACTGAGTCTCCACTGCAGGTGGGATGAGAAAGTACAATAGTGAGACGTGACCCTGGTAACAGGCCATGAAGGAACAACGGTTTTGAGAAGAAACTCAAAAATGTGTTTGCTGGTTTCTTGGGTGAAAAATAAAATCAAATGCTTGTGGGACTTTGAACTCACTTCTCTAGCCAGGATGGTCATTGGGAAAAAAATGAGATGGGTTTTAAGGGGGTGGCAGGGTCTGCCCAAACTATCAGTCTGCTCCAGCCAATGTCAGGTTTGCTGCAGTTTGAAAGTGAAGTGAAGACCTTAAGTTTCAAGTGCAAATCGTATTTGACTCTCAGAGTATGAATTCTGTCAAGTCGTCCAGAGAATAAATTTGCACACAGTTTAACAGAACAAGAGTACATTAAATAGGAGTTGGCATTGAGAGACCTAACAGTGAATGAGAATCTGAAAATAACTGTCCGCATTCTCCCCCAGAAGACCGTTCACCCTGAGGCCCAGGGCATTAATTTAACTGAATGAGGAAGCCGCTGGGGCAGCTGTCGGGAGCTTATTTGATTTGTGAATAAACAATGCCTTCATTTGAAATGCTGCTCACTCTTACCCAAACCAAAGTCGGGACCAGCAGCACGAAAGGGACTAATTGGTTACACAAAAATTCACTGACAAACACAATCTGAGAGGCTCTGAGGCCCGTTGTTGAAGCCCACTGGGCTTCTTGGTCTGAATTAGCTAGCATTCTGTCTGGCACCTATAGGACCGGAACCCCTCAGGAGAAGCGAGAAGTCAGGTCCACCTGTACCTGTGATGGGGCAGACCTGCTCAGCAGTAGGAAATGTGTCTGCTGAAAAGAAACAGCGAGTAACAGGTGATAGGATATAGCCCTCCTGGTCTAAGATGTGATAGCTAGACCCTGACTTGGAGCCCTGACTTGGAGCCCTGACTTGGATGTACCTTACCATGTGATAGCTAGACCCTGACTTGGAGCCCTGGCACCACATGAGAGGACCATGCACTGCACTGAGGGGAAACTCCATGGATGGTGGAGTAATTGGTGTTGTGGTGTGTCTCCTCTCTTTTTATCTAATGAAAAAAACAAAGACTGTTGAGGTGGGGCCGGGTGGTGGCGCACCAAGTTAAGAACCTATAGTACAAATGCCCTGACCACCTCCCCGTGCGTATCTGCTCTCTACCTTAGGTGTAATAAAAAAATAAATATATAGCTATTTGAATAAACACGGATACAAAGATGTCTCAACTGAACAGAGCATATACTTTACTGTGTACAAGGACCTGGGTATGACCCCCCTAGCTGCCACCTGGGAGTGCCACGAGAAAAGCAAACTTCACCATTGGTGAAGCCACAGTCTCTCTCCCTCCACGTTTCTTGCCCTTTGTCAATAATAATAACAGTAGTAGTAGTAGTAGTAATTTAAAAGGGGGAACATGGAGAAGTGAATGGGGAAAAATGAGAAAGAGCAGAGGAGCATGGCGGTTGGTTTTGTGTGGGAGCATCTGTGTGGGAGCCTGCACAGCAAGGACTGGTTGGCATTGCACTTGGTCTTGGATCTTGACACCTAATACCTCCCTAGTGCTGGAGAGACAGACTGAACAGACTGAGCTCCAGACACAGGCCCTTGGCAGTTTGCTGAGTGGAGCGGTGTGAAAGAACTCCCCTGGCCTGTGTTTGCAGAGAGAAATTCAGACTCTCATAGAGTCCTCTACCTCTATGGCTCCCACATCTACCATGTGTGCTTTCTAGCCTGAAAAAAACAAGATGGGAGAACAGGTCACCTGAGTGGGGCAGTGTCCATAGAGTTGTGTGGACCTGCCTGGGGTTGTTGCTACTGGATGTAGAGGGCCTATTAAAAGCATCTAAACCACCCCCGCCCCAGGTGTTAGAGAGGCCTTATAGAAGGACACACATGTAATTCTAAATAGCAAGTTGTAGAATTATTAATAATTAATTAATTAATTGCCTCCAGGGTTATCTCTAGGGCTCAGTGCCTGCACTATGAATACACTGCTCCTGAGGCCTTTTTTTTTCCCCTTTAAAGGACAGAGAGAAATTGAGAGGAGAGGAGAAGATAGAGAGGGAGAGAAAGATAGACACCTGCAGACCTGCTTCATTGCCTATGAAGTGACACCTCTGGCCCCCCCCGAAAGTGGGGAACCGGGGGCTTAAATCAGGATCCTTGCACACGTCCTTGTGTGGGTCCTTGAGCTTTGCACTCTGAGTGCTTAACCGGGTATGCCACCACCCAGCCCCCTTGTATTTATTCATTATTATTATTATTATCATCATTATCATCATCATCATTATTATTACGCCAGAGTTATTGCTGGGGCTCAGTACCTGCACTTCGAATCCACTGCTCCTGAAGCCTTTTTTGGGGGGGGGGGTAGGATAGAGAGAAGTTGAGAGGGGAGGGGAAAATGGAGTAGGAGAGAGATAGACACCTGCAGACCACTTCACTGCTTTTGAAGCGACCACCACTGTAGGGGGGGTGCTAGGGGCTCCAACCAGCATCCTTACACAGGTCCTTGGTCTTTGTACTATGTGCAGTTAACCCAATGCTCCATGACCCAGCTCCCTTGTATTTATTCTTTCTTCTCCTTCTTCTTCTCATTATTATTATTTATTGCCACCAGGGTTATCACTGGAGCTTAGTACCAATACTAAGAATCCACTACTCTTGGAAGCCATTTTTCCTTCTATTTTATTTGATAGGACAGAGAAAAATTGATGAGGGGGGACTAGAGAGGAAGTGAGGAGGAGACACACCTGCAGACCTGCTTCACTACTCACGAAGTTTCCCCTCTGCAGGTGGGCATCCAAGCTCCAACCTGGGTCCTTGAGCATATTAATGTGTGTGCTCAACTGAGTGCATCACTGCCAGGCCTATGCATTCATTTCTGCATCTGTGTGAATTTCAAGATGCTAGGAGTTTACACTTAGCAAGTGACAACCCAAGGTGAAATGGGTCTTTAGGGGAGTGATGTGGGCAGTCTGGGTCTGTGGACCATCCGTGTCCCTGTGACGTCTTCTGTGTTTACTGTGGGATTGGGCTGTGCTGTGGCTTCTGGTGTTGCGCCATCAGCTGTCTGGCAGGTGGACACTTAGCACATGCTGGGTCCCAGTGAGGATGAGTTGAAATGAGGAAGAGTAACTCCTCTAAGTCCTTTTCTTCTCCAGATACCATGTGTTAATGGAGAAAGAGGTTGTGCCCTCCATAGATTTTTATGGTCCCTTCATTCCTAAAGAGCCTGCAAATAACTGTAGGTGTTTAGTGACCTTCTTTATGAGCGGGCTTCTCATATGGGTCATTACATTGATTTTTCTCCTCCAGCCCTGGGGAGATCAAGCTCAGGGCACTTGACCTTTCCCACACTGTGGATACAGGGTTGCCTGCAAGCAGCAGCATGTGACATTAGCTTGGCTTAGTGACCTTGTGGCCATTGCATGAGGGGGTGGCTGCCCTTCCATCCTGTTCCACATGAGAAGATCCAGATCCCCAATCTGACATCCGGAATCACACTGTCCATCCACCGGAAGCATCCAAAGCCCTTCTGAGAAAATCTTTTTAAGCCAAAGCTTTAAAAAAAAAATAGAGGGGAGTCGGGCGGTAGCATAAGGCATAAGGATCCCGGTTTGAGCCCCTGGCTCTCCACCTGCAGGGGAGTCGCTTCACAGGCGGTGAAGCAGGTCTGCAGGTGTCTATCTTTCTCTCCTCCTCTCTGTCTTCCCCTCCTCTCTCCATTTCTCTCTGTCCTATCCAACAGCAACGACATCAATAACAACAACAATAACTACAACAATTGAAAAACATTGAAAAAGACTTAAAAAAACATGATGATGAATTTGGCAAACTCATTCACAAGGTTGTGTCACCATCATAGCACAGGGTTCTTTGTCTTGAGGCTGGGTGGTGGTGCACCAGATTGAGAGCACATACCATGCTCAAAAACCCAGATTCAAGCTTCCAGTTCCTCCCCCCACCCCACGTCTTTCCATTTCTCTCTATCAAATAGAAAGAAGGGAAGAAAGAGAAAAAAGGAAGGAAAAGAGAAATAAAGGCGCAAGGAGTGATGAATCTGTTGTGCTTGTAGTGAGCTCCATTGATAACCCTGGTGGGGAGGTGGGGAGAGGGAGCAAGGGAGGGGGAAAAGTACCAGATTGCTTTTAAGAAAATCTATTTTGGGGGGGCTGGGCCGGCCAAGTGGCACAGTGAGTTAAGCACACATGGTGTGAAGCGCAAGGACCAGTGTAAGGATTCCTGTTCGAGCCTCCAGCTCCCCACCTGCAGCTGTCTATCTTTCTCTCCCTCTCTCTGTCTTCCCCTCCTTTCTCAATTTCTCTCTGTCCTATCACAACAACAATAACAAGACCGATAAACAACAAAGGCAACAAAAGGGAAAAAATAGCCTCCAGGATCAGTGGATTTTTATTGCAGGAGCTGAGTCTCAGTGATAACCCTGAGGGCAAAAAAAAATCTATTTTGATCATTCCAAATTTTTAGCATGTGAATTCTGTGTTACTGTGAGCTTTTCTCATTAAGTAAAGTGCTGGCGCTGTTTGTGTTTGCATGCATCCTTCTAATTTCTTATCTTTGGTCCTTCCCTACCTAAACTTGGAGTCCATGGACCCCAGGCCCAGGTACTGCTCATTGAACCAGCTTTAGCATTCTTGGACTCAGGTAGAGTTGATAAAACTTGATTGGTTGCAGTTAGTGTTCGGAGGAATTCCAGAAGATGAAATCGGGAAAGACAACTCTTTCAGAGACCTTGAACTTGAGAAAATATTAGTAAGCGGGAACTAATACTAGTGAAATGGTGCCATGAGTGTGTTTTCATACAGTTGTAGTCAACTGTTCTCTCAGTGGAAGAAAATTCTACCCACCCTGTTAACAGAAATGACACCCTTTGTAAATCAGTTTTTGTAGAATGTGGTGGGATTCATCTCCAGGGAGAATTTACACCTTTGTAAATTGGAGAGTGTCTTTGATTGTGAGACAGTTGACAACAAATAGCTCATTAAATGTCAGAAGACAGGGAGTTGGAGTAGGGCTGGAGAACTGACCTTCCTGTGAGGAAAACCTGGGTTTTCAGAAGATTCTGGGTTTCCTTGTTGAAATTTACCCAGTCTGTGCTCTCAGATGGCATCTAGACTCTAAATGTTTTCCAAATGCTTCTCTAGGAGAGTCTTTTGTTTGTTTTATTAGATTTTCTGTGGCCGTGGAGATGACTCCACTGGTGGGGCACAGAACTTGCTTGAAGCTCCTGGTTCCATCCTTAGCACTGCATGTACTGGAGTGGCTCTGGCTTCTCTCTCTCCTGGGAAACTTTCTCACATGAAATAAATAAAGTAGACTTTAAAGAAGATATATATACTTTTTTGGAGGGGCTTGTGGTGGGGGAAGAGACCAGGGCACTGCTCAGATCTGATATATGCAGTATCAGGAATTGAACCTGTGGCCTCAGATATGACTCTCTCTCTCTCTCTCTCTCTCTCTCTCTCTCTCTCTCTCTCTCTCTGTTTCCTCCCCACATCTACTCTTATGTCTACTCGGAGTTCTGCCTCACAAGTTTATCTCCCAGGATGGAGACCATTCTGTGTTTCTGTTTATCTATTCCATTTTGTCCAGAATTCTCCTGAGAAGGAGCCAGAAATCCTGAGCATATTCTTCTTTCTATTCTTGCATTGGATTTTCTATGAAGAGGTGAGCAGTAGATTAAGATCCTATAGCCAGACAATTAATAACACGTTGCTGTTATTGGCAGGTGTCCTCTTTGCCAAGCAGTGCAGGATCCCCTTGCTCATTTACGGAGAATGGAATGTGGCGTGTGGGTATTTGGATCTGTTCGTGGCTGTGCGCTTGGTAGGTGGTCCCTGCCCCCAGGGGGTTGTCTAAAGGCATGGTTTGTTGAAGGCAGTACATCCTGTTGTGAAACTTAAGTTGCCCATTAATTGGTCATTGATCTCCAGTCCATTTAGGATGGTTATTCTTATAGATAATTGTATGCCTTTGTCATGTTGTATAACACTGGATCTCAGTTTATTGCTTGCGGATTATAGTTTCATCCCAGGCGTTTGAGTGATGGTTAATGGTTCCTTACTGACGTTCATCCAGCAAATATTCCTTGAGCATCTACGGTGAACGAGATGAAATGCTAAGCACGTGATACACAGAGAGGGATAAGTGATGTTGGCAGCGTTCAGATATTTTCTGACTAGTTGAGGGGATAAGATATGGGCCAGATAGAACTATGTCTGAGTGAGGAGAACCGAGCACTCTTCTATAGTGTTGGCAGGAATGGAAAATGTTTACAACACTTTTGGAGAGTCATTTGACATTATCTTTGAAAACTGAATATATCCTTCCTTTTCACTCTTCCTAGGACTTGAGTGCACAAACATGTCTAGTTATAAGGTACTGAGGAGTAAGTGATTTCTTTTTTGTCTGCCTTGGGCTCTCATTCATGTATGATTTACCATTCTGGATCATTTTTTCATTCTTAGAGAAGGAAAGATGCCACAGCATTAGAGCTTCCTCTGTTATGATAATGCCTCCTATGTGGCACTTGACCTGAATTGTGGCATCAAAGGTGCCTTACACCATGAGCTATCTTCTTGGCCTATAAGTGACCATTCTTACCTGAGAGCAGAATGAATTTTATTCCATAATGAAGCAGTTGTATTTTTCCTTCTGCTAGAAAAGGTGTATCTGATCTATTTGTTAGTGCCAAAAATGAGCCACATGGTTCTGTCTTTTTAAAGAAAGAACATGTGATTATTGGAATCTGTATGGATTAGTTGTCGTTGTAAAGTGGGCTTGTAATCTCGATGCTTTGTATAGCTCAGAATTGTTTATGTCTTTTTTACTTTCTGTTTTTGAACCCAGAAGCAGCTGTGTTTTGAGGGGGACGGCAAGGATGTATTTATATTCTTTGACCCTCTGTGGGGGTCACCTGTGGTCCTTAGTAGGGAACACCTTGTGGTCACCAGAGCAGAATTCCGGGCCCAGCATCCTCCGTAGCCAAAATCTCTCTTCACTTGTCCACAGAGGGTGTGAAGCAAGGTAAATCAGTGCAAACTCAAGAGCACTCAGCTACAGCTAGCCCTCGACCTCCACAGCCAGACCCTGGTTCCAGGGAACCTGAAGTTTTTTGCACCAAAATGAGCTCCTTTTGGTGGGGAAAGTCCAGTGCCATAAAGTTCTCTCCCCCGCCCCCCCCCCCCATGACCCATTCTTAGAAGATTGGAAACACAGCTGAGTACACAGTGATTCCTGCCTGTGGGGAGGAGGGTACTATAGCCACTTGTAAAGATTCTGGCAATTAAAAAGAAACTTTATTCTATTTGAAAGGACAGAGAGAAATTGAAAGGGAAGGGGGATATGGTGAGGATAGATAGCATAATGGTTATGTAAAGAGACTCTCATGCCCGAGGCTCCCAAGTTCTCAGGTTCAGTTCCCAGTACCACCATAAACCAGAGCTGAACCGTGCTCTGGTAAAAAACAATAATAATACAGGGCCAGGTGCTGGCACACCTGGTTGAATGAGCATGTTACACTGCTTAAGGACCTGGGTGCAAGCCCCTGGTCCCCACTTGTAGGGGGAAAGCTTCACGAGTGGTGAAGTAGGTCTGCAGGTGTCTCTCTGTCTCTCTTCCTCACTATCTCTTCCTTCCCTCCATATCTGGCTGTTGCTATCAAACAAATAAAGATAATAAAAATATTAATAATAATAATAAAAGGAAGGGGGATAGAGAGAGACAGCAATACCAGTAGCACTGCTTCACTGCTCATGAAGCTTTCCCTTTGCAGGTGGGGACCAGGGGCTAAAACTCAGATCTTTACTCTTAGTAACTTGGACACTCCGTCAGATGTGTCACTGCCCACATTGGTCACCCTGCAGAGGCCTTGTTCACTTAAACCCTTCAGGGAATTCTGAGGAAGACAGTCAGAAACTTCAGGGTTAAAATAGCTTCGGAGTTAGAACCAGACAGTCCAGGTTAGGTTCCTGGTAACTCTACTCCCTGAAGAAAGGCAAAGACCAACAGGTGTGCTCATTTGCCAGGTAGAAGGCTTAACACCTTGTTAAGCATGTGACCCTGGGTTTGAGCCCCAATGCCTCTTGGGTGCACCATGGCTGGATGGGGCGAGGGGCTCTGTGGGTGGTGAAACATTACTGTGATGTCCTTCCCTTTTGTCTATCTTGTTTCTCCCTCTCTCTAAGCTCGAAGCCAGTTCACACTGAACAACCCCCTTGGGCCTGTAGAGACCTCTCACGAATAAACAAAGAACAAAGCCACCTTTTCTGCCCATGTCCCAGGATTCTAGCTCAAATCTTTTATCCACTCAATAAATATTTCTTCACTCAATAGGGCTCATTCTCCATCTGAGCCTGTCTCCCGAACCAGAGTTCTGCTCTTCCAACCCCCCTTCTGGATACACCGGTCCTGTGCCTTTGAGCACCTGTCCTCCTGCTGATTTCATTCATTTCTGTCCAGTGATCGTTTATTTCACAGTGTTCTGGGTGATCATTGTGTCAGGGAAATTTTGGCTTCTCTGAACAGTATTCTGGCCAGGAATGATGAGCCCACTTTACAAGTCCAGGGGCCTTCTAGCCTGCCAGAGTGCACCTGACCCTACGCCGGTGTGGGGTGGATGGGCCTGGCAGTTCTGCATCAGCACAACTCTGGGACATTCCCCAGTGAACGGGACTGAGGAGCCACACACCATCAGGACTAGTTTGGGAACATGACATAGGTTTCTGCAACAAAGATTTTCTAATTCACCGAGTGCCCTGAGTACAGGGCAGCAGGCTGTTAAAAGTT
Organism: Erinaceus europaeus; assembly: GCF_950295315.1. Taxonomy (NCBI): domain Eukaryota; kingdom Metazoa; phylum Chordata; class Mammalia; order Eulipotyphla; family Erinaceidae; genus Erinaceus; species Erinaceus europaeus. The sequence goes on from NC_080175.1 coordinate 11,557,801, forward strand.
CATGTTGCTGTGTTTGCATGAAGACGGGAACACTGTATATGGCATGTTTGTCTTCTGAGATTTCAGAAAAGAAGTAGCACTGTGACAGCTTGTTCAATCACCCTACCATCAGGAAAGGAGCCCTTGATAGGATGCTGGAGATAGGATACTCCAGCAAGGAACTTTAGTTAGACAGACGACAGAACAAATATTATGGCAGGTGTCATCGGCACTGTGAGGGTTTGGCAGGAATGGTGAAGTCATTTCCTTGGGAAAGAGGGCAGGAAGTGACAATTGACAGGGAAGATGTCTTCTACAGGTACGAGTAGGAGACCACAAGGAATACAGATAGCCGCTTGAATCACAGGGCCAGTGCATGCAGTGTGTTCAGAATGGGGATCGGATGGTCAGAACTCTTGTTCTGGGGAGTGGCGCAGGTCTGATGGATTACCATTGCCAAGAGTTTCCAGAATGCAGGTATGTTGAGGGTTCCCTGGGTCACTGGCTCAGAATGATCCAGAAAACAGTGTCCTGCCTTGGTCTGGACAACTCATACCTAACAGTCTTGAACCCCAGCTCCTCAGAAATCACTAAGCCCTTCTTTGGGAACCCACACTGGGAGTCCCTGGCCCTCAGGTCAGCCTGGGACACTTCCTCATAAACCACTTCCTCTGAATGTTCTACCTCCAGAATTCTCTTCCAGCTTCCACATGCTGCCCAGAGAGCTCATGCCAGAGGGAATGGTGCTAGTCACCTCACCTCCCGTAGTGTTCATGTTTGGAGGCCCCTTTCCTTCTGATATCCTTTCTTCTTATTTTTTTATTTATTTAAAAAAATAGGAGACATTAGCAAAACCATAGGATAAGAGGGGTACAACTCCACACAATTCCCACCACCAGATCCATCCCCTCCCCTGATAGCTTTCCTATTCTTTATCCTTCTGGGAGTATGGACCTAAGATCATTGTGGGATGCAGAAGGTGGAATTATGTTAAGTGAGCTAAGTCAGAAAGATCAAGATGAGTATGGGATGATCCCACTCATCAACAGAAGTTGAGAAAGAAGAACAGAAAGGGAAACTAGAGCAGAATTTGACTAAATCTGGAGTAGGGCACCAAAGTAAAAACCCTGGGGTGAGGTTGAGGGTGGATATTCGGGGGGGGGGGGGGGGCCCGGAGCGGCAGGGGTGCGGTGGGGTGGTGGTGTGGGGGTGTGGGATGGGACATAGTCTTTTGGTGGTGGTTATGGTGTTTATGTACACGGATATCCTTTCTTATTCACCCGACCTGGGAGAACAACATGGGTTGCAGTTGATTACTTTGTCGTCTGACGGCTCGAAAACAGTTCTGCTGCTAAACTCCGCAAAGGAGTTACTAGGCACTGGAGAGAAGCTGCGTGTAATTAGCCGGCAATGGCAGCGTTAGATTTATAAATGAGGGCACCGCGTGCTACACAGTGGAGGAGGAGATAATGAACCCCCCCCCCTCCCAGTTTGGAAACACAATGGGTACAACTCAAATTAAAGAACAAAAGGGAGACAGTGCAAAGCCTGCAATGAAATAGCATCTCTAATTGGGTTTCCCTTCCAGAATAGCACAGATTAAATGCAAGAGTATCAACTTAACCTTTTCATTTGCTGCCTTTGTCAGCCGAAAACAGATGGTTAACATGATTTATATTTTTGTTCTTAGTTTGTTCTTAGCTGTTTAATTGGAATCAGATTATCAAACTGTTTTGTAAACAGCCAGGAATGGAAGTGTTTGTTTTTATCACTGAATTGAATAAACAACGAGTAGGTAGGGATGGAATTACATGTTTACTTGAACCCAGGGGGTGGGCTGGAGGTGCGGTGCATGAAAGATGTGGGGATTAGGACTGATTTTCCAGACAGTTTTAGTTGTATTCCCACATTCAAGCCACCGCATGGTTCTTTTGCACACAGGAGGGTTGTCAGAAATCATGCCGATATTATTTGTGCACTGAATGGAACAGGCCCAGTACCATTCTGGGTGCAGTCCTCATCCAAACGCAGAAAATCATTTCAAGCCCTAACTTAATTTGAAATGGCTCCTAATGATGTGTAATTTCCTCCTTTTGAAATGGTCCCATTACATTAATCAGATTGATGGGGTGGTGATAGATTCTTCTCATTAACAGGAATATTCTTTTGTTGTCCCTGCTGGTCTGCCATCAAACATCTCCAGCCAGGAGAGGCTCCTTCTAAAAGCTGTGACCCCCGGACTCTGTCCTGAGCTATATGCTCTGTCTGGCATGGTTTGCTGAGGGGTCCTGGTGCTGGTTCATTCTGTGACCAAAGAGACGCAGTTGTGAATGGGAGCGGCACTTCCTCAGCTCCTGCGTCAGATGAAGTGGACACTTCTGCATGGCGACGGTGGCCTTCTTTGTTTTCTAGCATTTTCTTTCAGCGAGTGTGTGGGGGAGCCTGTTCTGACAGAGGGCTTCTCCCATTCCAACCATCAGATTTCATAAACCAGGCTTGGTCTTTACAACCATCTATTCCTCACCAAGTCCATAAGCCTCAGTGGCACTGGCTTTGCCTCTCATTTCAGCATGCATCCAACATAATGATTTGGTGGCACAAAAGTGGGGCTGTTTACATCCCGACAGCCAAACCTTTAATTTTTCATGAAGTGCTGGAGGAATAATTGTGCTTTTCCACATTCGCCTCAACACATGGCTTTCAGAGCTCTGCCTTTTTATACTGTGTTCCCTGTGAACCTGACCAGATTTTTAATTTTTTAATTTTTTTTTTAGGATAGAAGTTGCTTAGCGAATCAGTAAATTTGGCAGTGGAATAATCATGGTCCCAGTGTTTTATTCCACTAATGTTTTATCAGCTTCTGAGCTCTGGAAGTGTGGTCTTTGTTTTCACGTGGCTGTCTCTAAATGTGTGCAGGTGACTTGAAGCAAATCACTCGTACCTTGGACCTGCCTGTTAGCACCTACAGGTGGCCTCTGTTGCTTCCCTCTTTCTTCCCTCCCCTGGAGGAAGGAAGATATAGAGGGATCCTGTGTCTCTCTGCTGGAAATAGCACCACCAATTGTAGAAATGTGGGGCATGAGAATTTGAGTTGAGTCCATCTTTCTTTCACAAGCCATCAGTAGTCTCTGTACCATGGGCAAATTCTTTCACCCACTTCAACACTTCAGATCTATTTCCCTTGTTTCTAGATGAGGATAATGAGATGTTTTGCCAGAGTCAGGAAGTGCAGCAGACAGACTCCACACTTAACCATGTTTGAAGCTCTGGGCTTGACCCCTGTATCATGGACAGCACCAACGGGAACTCGATAGATGATGGAGTTGATGTCTCTCCCTCTGTATCAGTTCTCTCTGTGCCTGTTTTTCCCCACACACCCCTTCAAATTAATGTCAGGAAAGGCCATTGAGTGGCATTGCACATGTGTAATGCCCTTGGTTCACTTCCTAGTACCATGTAATGATAATAAAACGTTTCTTAGGATGGCCATGGGAATTAAATGACAAAATTCTTGACACACAAGAGTTCTGAGAAACTATTAACTATAGTATTATTTGAAGATGAGGCTGAAAAATGACAGCTGCTTTCAGCTTTGCTGCATCTGGCCTATAACCACCCACTCTAGAAAACAGGCAAGTCCTCAACAGTTAGCGGCCTTACTCTGAACGATTCCATCTTCTAAAGAACCGGCAGAGTTACTCAGCTTCGACTCTCCCCTGTGCTAGAAGTCTCTGTTGTTAGGCCAACCACAACTGAAGGAGAGAAGCCCTGGGACTTGAAAGCTGGAGAACCACTCTGGTAGGGCCCTGGGTGTAGGTATCTTGACTCCACTCCGCTCTTGTTCCAACCAGGGATCTGGTATATTATAGGTCCTCAGCAAATGCTTTTGATGACTGGGTTAGGAGCCCTAGTTTGAGAGTTAACGTTTATTGAAATTAACAGAATAGCAAACAACTGAAAACCAGTTTGCAAAGTGAGCACAGCCCGGAAGGGAAACAAGGTATTCAGAAAGCCCCCTTCTAAATACTTCTTAGTCTCTGTCTCCCCTGCCAGCTGTGGATTGGGCTTACTGGTTTAAATACCAGTTGGTTGGAATAATACGAGTCCATTTGGTGAGACTGACTTCTTTTGCTCAACGCTGCAAACTTGATGAGATTCATTCATGCTGTTCAAGTGTCCTCCTTTTCTTTGCTAACTAGGGTTCCATCACAGTTTCTTTGCTACAGCCATCTTGTCATGTCCACTTGGGGGTGAGGGAGATTGCCATCGGAAAACTTCTTGCATATCTCTTCCAGTTGAATGTGTGTCCTTATTTCTCTTGAGTAAAATTGCCAGGTCCAAAGAATGCTCACTTTCAGAACATACTACCCAATCATTTATTTTTTCCAAGGTGGATATACCAATGACCTCTGCCAACTATAGACTCTTAAAGGTGTGGAGATCTCTCTCTCCTCATGGTTTTTTTTTTTTCGCCTTTTGTTGTCCTTGTTTTTTTTTTTTTTATTGTTGTAGTTACTGTTGTTATTGATGTTGTCGTTGTTGGATAGGACAGAGAGAAATGGAGAGAGAAGGGAAAACAGGGGGAGAGACAGATAGACACCTGCAGACCTGCTTCACCACCTGTGAAGCGACCCCCCTGCAGGTGGGGATCGGGGGCTCAAACCAGGATCTTTACACTGGTCCTTGTGCTTTGTGCCACGTGTGCTTAACCCGCTGTGCCACCACCTGACTCCCATGTTCTGTTTTATTTTTTTAACTTTTGTTTCTTAGCTTAAACCATCTTGCTGCATGTATATTAGCAGCCCATGGTGGTTGTATTTAGCATTTCTCTGATAACTAGTGATGGCAAACACATCTCTCTGTGTTCTTCTGGCCATACATTTTTTTTTTTTTAAGTGAAATGAGTGTTTGAACACTCCACCCATTTTGCCTGTCTTATTTTCTGGTTGATTTGAAAAGTGCTCATAAAATCTAAATACAAGTTCTTTGTAAGATAAATGTATTGCAAATATCTCCACCCACACTCTCCCTTGCCTTTCATGTTTAACTGGTATCATTTGTGGAACAGAAGTTTGTTTATTCGATGCCGTCCAACTTACTGGTTTTCCCTTATGGTAAGTGCTCTTAGTGTTTTCTTAAGCAGACTTTGCCTGTTACAGGTCATGAGTGTATTTTACTGTGTTCTAAAAGCTTGACTCTTTACTTTTGGAGTTAGCAGTGTCACTGAGTCTATTTTAAATGATATATTTAAGTGACGGGGGTTTTGTTTTTAGAGCAGTGGGCAGCCTGGTTGGATCACTAAAGTGGTCTTGGTGAAATATATCTGACAGAGTTCTTTTGCTCTTGTAAAGGGCTTGACCCTGACCAGATAGTCAGAGGAGGAGGGTGCCCATACTCTCAAGTATGCAAGTCCTCATCTATATGAATCTGCTCCTTCCTTAAAGTTCCAGAGAAATGTATCAAGAGAAAGGGGCAGATGATAAGGCCAGCAGCCTGGGGCTTCATCCTTTGTTCAGCACCTTCCTGTGTAATGCCACCTGATCTCTGTCTCTTAAGAATCTTTGTGTCTGTCCATCCTTGAAATATGTTCTCCTAACTCAGGAACTCCATCAGCTGTGCTAATGTTAAAAACAATTTAATTGCCCTGAGTCTATTTCTTGATCTGTAAAACTGCAACAGTAAGGAAGACCTGACATTGTTTATTTGTAGGATGGATGGATGAGTGGATGATTGATGGTTTAGGCCATTAAATAAGACAAAGCTTATGAAGACCTTAGTCCAGTTTTGACAGGCAGCTCAGTACTCAGTGCAAGTATTTGCTTTCTGTTCCCTCCCAAACAAACAATAATTACTTGCTTTGCTGAAGAATAAAACATCATCATCTCAATGAATCTAATGCAGATATTAAAAATAAGTCTGAGTTATGTTAAGTAATCTTAGTGCAGTTTTGCCTGAAGATCACAGTAGTCAGTGTGCATGGTTTTAAAACATCACTGAAATGATTACAGAAATAAAAGATACACCCTAAAATAAAAATAAAATGTAATATGAAATATAAAATAAAAGATTATATATATAGTAAAAGATACACCCTAAAATGTTGGAGCGTATCTGACTGTTGCTGAGTTGGGATAGGATGTTAGAGTGGCATTCTTAGGTGATCATGTTTGATAATGATTTATGAGAGAGAGAGAAAGACAGACAGACAATTGTGTGCATCAGAACATCACTCAGGCACAAGTGATGTGAGACTGGTGATGGATCTCAGGTCCTCCTTGTTCTATCCACTGCCCCACCTCCTAGATCAGAGTGAACATTTTTTAAGTGCTAGTTGTAAAGATGATCCTATCTGCACATCTTAGGGTACTGAATTATTTGTGTGATGGCTGGTATTCTGGCTTCCTCTGTGGCTCACCTTACACCACTCCACCTACCCATCCTCTGCCTACAATCATAAATTGGATCTTATCGGTTCCCCACTCAGAAGTCTTCGATAATTCATAACCAAGTTGTATTCCATCTTTTTCATATTTTCTGTGTAGATTTTAAAAATGTTATTGGTGACTTTGTAAGTGATTTACAAAATTATGAGATAACAGTAGTCTCACACTGTACCATTTCCACCACCAGAGTTCTGTGTCCCCATTCCCTCCACTGGAGATTTTAGTAGTTTGCACAAGGTCACACATGATATGACTTGACTGTTATTTCTATAACTATCTATATATTTGCCCATTTGTTTCTGTGCGTCCTGCCTTTCCTGCCTTTCTAAGTCACACCTACACCTATTGCTACTTCTGAATATGTTTTCTTTTTACCTCTTCTCTCTCCAGGTCCTGATGGCTATTCCAATCTTTTATCATTCTATAGATAGCCAATCCTTATAACCTCATTTCTTATCTCTTCCTCTCTCTCATGTTACACTAGAAACCATTACTCCTTCTTAGTGCTTCCAAGTCATCAAGCTTTTTCTCTCCTTGAGTTGGCCACAAACCTCCCCTTCCTGGAGAACTTACTTCTCTCTCTTGAGTTGTGATGTAGAATTTACTATCCATCTTAGCATAATATTATTCCCTCAGGGATATGTACCGTACCTATTTGTTGGCCTTACCTCTCTCCCTCACTGGACTCTATATTTTGGTTCACTTCTGGAACACAGTAGATGCTCAGTAAGCAATTAAATACATGAATGGCCACTTGTTGTCACCCTCTAGCCATCCTGAATTTTAAAATCACCAGCATGCCAGGTTTCATCATGCTGTATATATTCTCTTGCCCCCTTTCATCATTAACCACCAGACTCTGCTCTCTGCCCATTCCATGCCAGTCACAAATTCTTGATAATCTTTCTTCCTTCCATCTTGTTGCTTCTTATAGCCATAGCAGACTTAAGTATTCTATTCAAGTTATTCCTGAAACTCTATTCTATCTAGTGACAAAGTTTACTGTTCCAGTCCCACATTAATGATCATTGGCTGTGTACAGACTCACTTCAAGAGAAGGGTCAGTGGTTATGACTTAGTACCCCTCCCCCATTGATCTTGAAGCAATGTAGGCAAGGGGTATTGCTAGCATTCCTGCCAGGATCCTCATGTCATCAGTAATGCCAACAAACAGGGCTTTCCCTTGGGAATGTTTGTTAGTCAACCTTCTTTTTTTAAAAAACCTTTTTTTAAAATTTATTATTGAATAGAGACAGAGAGAAGTTAAGAGAAATGGGGAGACAGAGAGGGATAGAGGCACCTGTAGTCCTGCTTCAGCACTCATGAAGTTTTCCCCCTGCAGGTGGGTACTAGGCCCTGGAACCTGGGTCCTTGCGCACTGTAATGTGTGTGCTTAACCAGGTGTGCCACTGCTTGGTTCCTCTTAGTCAACCTTCTTTTGGTTGGCAATAGTAGAAAATAACTCACTTGGGAGTCAGGCGTAGCTCAGCGGGTTAAGCGCAGGTGGCGCAAAGCACAAAGATCCGCATAAGGATCCCGGTTTGAGCCCCCGGCTCCCCACCTGCAGGGGAGTCGCTTCACAGGCGGTGAAGCAGGTCCGAAGGTGTCTTTCTCTCCCCCTCTCTTGTCTTCCCCTCCTCTCTCCATTTCTCTCTGTCCTATCCAACAACGATGACAGCAATAACAACAACAACGATAAACAACAAGGGCAACAAAAGGGAAAATAAATAAATGTAAATTAAAAAAAAAAAAGAAAAGAACTCACTTAATTCACAAAGGGAGATAGGAACCCATGCATATTATATGGAAACATAGGGACAAAATACTCATCTAGAAATTTTCATTGTATTTATTTTTTTATTATTTATTACTTGATAGAGATAGTGAAATTGAGAGCAAAAGAGGTGGTAGAGAGGGAAAGAGATAGATAGACACCTGCAGCTTTGATCCACCACTTGTGAAACTTTCCTCCTGTAGGTGGGCATTTGGGCCTTGAACCCGGGTCCTTGCACACTGTGATGTGTGGTCTTAAGGAGGTGCACCACCGCCTGGCCCCCTCATCCAAAATTTATAAGGAACTTTGCCTTCATGTCCATTTTTGGTTTAAGCAACAAATAGAGAGTACCAACCTCAGATGGCAGGGAGACAGTGTTTTATCGACCTAGGTGTTCGACTCTGATTAAGGAGGTCTATCTTGGGTGGGGAAGCTTCCAGAGGTTACCATATATGTATGAGAAAGGTCTTAGTGCTTGTAATTGACAAAGTTGGGCTTTTAAAAGAGCAACAGAACTCTGTCACATGTATTTCACCAAAACAGTTCTAGTGGGGGAGGTAGGTCTCTTCAGACACCCGGGGGGATGCCTGCTGTGCTTATCCTCTGAGGAACTTCCTGAATTTCTCTTTCATGAATAACAGTGATTCAGCTAAAGAGATTAGAGGAAGGCTTTGAGCACGGCGGGCTAGGGAGCACATGAAGGATAGAGGAGGAATAACCAAATCTTCTGAGATGCACGGAACCCCAAGGTTAGGCATCTGGTTGAATTCAAATTACAGTCTCTCCATTTTTCCTTTCTGAGACTTCCTTGTTTTTAAAATGGGAAGAAAATATAAAGATAATGAATGTAGAGTGTTCAGTCGGTACCTTGCTAGAAACAGCAGTAGATATTAACATGACAGTTTATCTCTAGAAGTCTGTAACTGCATCTGTTCTAGTGGGGCCCTTTGGGGAAGCCTGAGGCACAGGTTAAATAGGTGGGAGTTCTCTGTGTTTCTATTGGCCCCTGGGCTTAGGTTTCAAGCTTTCAAACAGTAGTGGGTTTGTCCTAGTGAATGAAAACAGTCTCATAACTAGTCCATGCCAATCACATCCTACCCAGCCTGAGGAACTAAGGGACTGATTCTTGACTTTCTCTAATTAGAAATGTACACATAAGGGAAAATCCTAAATCAGTCCTTTCACTGCTGTTGTCAGTGGACACGCAGGAAGGTGCAACATTAGGATGAACTAAGTCCTTTAGGTGCATCGGCAGGTGAACCTACCTGGACTGATTCGCAATGCCGAGAATTTGCTAAGTGCTAATGATGTAGCAAAGAAAGGATCCATTTTCTGCTTCTCAAATTATAGGTGTTTCCTGCAGGGGGGAGACATGTTTCCTTCCTTATGTGTTAGCGAGCAGTTTGTTTGCACACAGCTTAATACCCCTTCAGCTATGTATTCCCTTTGATCCTGAGCTTATTAAAAAATGCAAATCTAAATAGTATCTTATTAATGCGACTGTGTTCGAGCTGCGAAGGGGAGGGTTAAATTTCCAGTTTCTGGAACATATTTGAGTTTTTAATGTGTGAAGTGCTACGTGAGCTAGATTTTCCGCAGGCCTTATTTTCTAATCAACTGTTATGAAGTTTTTCAATTTATTTATTTATTTTTATTGCGCTTCTATTTCTTGCTTGCTTGGCATTCAGGGAGATAAAGTGACTTCATTGTTAAACCCACAGTACTCTCAAGCATGTTGAGATCCTATTAATTTGCTCTAGCATCTCCAGTGTGGCAGGGGACTCTGTCTGTCTTGCAAGAACCTCCTAGAAGCATGTGTATAACTTCAGAGGTAGTTGATGCATGTAATTTAGATAACTAGCTGCTGGTACCTTAAGGCTTGTGGTGTAACTGGCCTGGTGACTGTGCCCAGCCTGTCTGGATATGTGTGGTTCTTAGCTACAGTGTGTCCTTGTTATGAAAGTAGTTTCTCTGAACATAAAGATGCATTTATTTATTTATTTAACGGGGACAGAGGGAGAGCACTTCCTCTCCAGGGGCAGTAGAACAGTGTTCTCTTTAAAAAAATACACACATACACACACACACACACACACACACACACACACACACACACACACACACAGTGCTTTTGAAATTTCATTTGCATTCTAGTTAAAAATTGAGCTCTGGGAGAGAGCAGATAGGTTTCACTTGTCTCCCTGCCATTTCTCCCAGTTCCTCATCCTCACCCCCTTCTTCACTTTGCTCCCTGCCCAGCAAGAAGCTGCTTCCTTGTGCTTAAGATTCTTATTTTTTTTCCTTATGATGAAACCAATAATTTTCCAGCTTACATAAATGGTCGTTTTGTATTTATTAGACTGTGGAAGAGCAGGTCCTCAGATTGCATTTTGTTCTGTGTCATCTTGTTTTATAATGTTGGCAAGAGAAGAAACAGCAGCCAATGTGAGGTGAAATGACATTATTCAGGGCCTACTTTTGCTCTGTGTCATTTTGATGAATATCTCAGATTCCAAGAACCTCTCTACAATGGTAAGTGAGGACATACTGTGTGTATCCCTAGTGAAGGCTTCCTCTGGCCAGTTCCTGTGATAATGTAATCATAGCAGTGTGGGGGAAGTAAGTTTATCAGCTAATGGTAGAACCAATGTGTCGCGGGCACCATTAGCATTTGCTATGCATGAGACAAGTAAAATCTCATTTAGTCCTTATAACAGCCCTGTGAGATCTGAGACATCATCACTCTGGCCCCACTTAGCCAGTGCAAGAATAGAGGCAGGCAGGGTTAATGACTTGCCTAAGGTCACATAATTGTAGGGGTCTAGTTTGAGGGTCTGTACCCATAGCCTCTGCTTATACTCATGTTTTCCTGCCGTAGGGAGATGAGAGTTCTTCTGCCTCTGCCTTTGGCTAGCTGTGCAGCTTCAGCTCATTTGGTGATTTCTCTCAACTCTAAGTCAGAATATTGGGGATGAGTGTCTGATAAAGGATAGACTTGGACTGAGTAGTGAAGTTAGTATAATGTGTGTGTATGTGTATGTGTGTGTTTATATTCAGTGATACACATGTGAAATTTATTTAATCAAGTATCTTATATTGAATTAAAATATTGGATTAGAAGATCTTAGCGGTCACATTTGACCCTGAAATTACATATGTAGTATTTTTCTTGGTGGAACCAGGACCTTATACATGTGTAATTTCATTGCTCTTACATCACTTTTGTTTTCCGGTGATGGGGGTGGAGGGAGGGAGGGAGATCCCATCCATAGCAAAGAAGCTTCTTCTGTTGCATGACACCTTCCCTGTGGTCCCAGGGCTCAAACCTGACCCGGTGGCATGACACATCATGTGCCTTATTTGGTGAGCTGTCTCACCAGCCCCCAGCCTTTATCACTCTGGCCAGTTATGTGCACCAGCATGAACTTAGGGCCTCACAGGTACAGCACTGCTGTGCAGCCTCCATGGCCCCTCTTAAAAAATTCTGCATTGAACGTGAGAGCTAGAGACAGACACCGTTGTTCTCATCCATCATCCATGGTGCTTTCTTCACAGTGCTGCCCATGATGCTCCCATGTGCTTTTCATGAGAGATGGAACCCAAGGTCTTGCACTGTCAAGGTTCTACCCACCCAGGAATCTCCCAGCAATTGGATAGTGAAAGTTTCCCAAGGTTGAGGCAGAAGACGAAAGTTAAATCTCTCAAAACATCCACCCCCTCCATGCCAATAATTTTCTTTGTCATCATTCTGATGAAAGCTTAGTGGAAAGAAGCCCAACTGTTAAATCTTTATAATATCCTTTATTTTAGGCAGAAAATTGTTACAACTCATATTCCCCAAAAGTTTCCATGTGGCTTTTGGACACCTCCACTGTGTCCCCAGGAAACGGATATCTGTGGGAGGAAGGCTAGGAGGTGGGAATAGTGGAAGGTCTATTTTTAATGTGAGACCTCTTGCAGGCTCGCTTCCTCCGTGTTGTCTTCCGCTCTGGGAAGCAAGGTTTCACTCATGCTCATTCACCGACACGGCATCCTGGTTCACAAAGAGAAATTGCTCTTGGTTGCTGTTGAAACGTTTTAGAGAAAAAGAAGTTTGATGGGCTGCACGAGAGGGTGGCAGGTGGCAGCTTTCTTGTGTCATTCTTTGACATGTGCCGGCCGATGTGAAGTGACATGTGGTGGCAGTGTCACAGCTGGTGCTCGTGATTTCTTTTTGGTCTTGATGAAACAGGTAGCCTTTCTGCAGGGAGTCCAGAGCAGGGGGCAGAGCTGGGCTCCACTGGAAAATAAAAGGATGTGATACCATGCACATTTATAGATGCCGTTGGGTGGTGTCAGTAGTCAGCTCTCACCAGGGGTGCCCGCCAGCTTGACCTTTGGTGATGGCAGCTACAGAAGATCTGTCAAACTGACAACCCACCCTCATCACCCTCCCTGCCCCACGGGGGTTGGGGTTGGGGTGGGGGAGGCAGACAGCTCTGTTTCATCCAGTTCCCTCCAGCTGTTCCCTAGGAGACTTGAAGATACAAACACACAGTGGTGTTCTCTGTCTCTGTTCCTTAATGGAACCTTTCAAGTGCATGAGCAAATGATAGCAATCGTATAACTCCATACATGCATCCTCCAACTAGCTTTATCAAACATTAACAGTGCCCATCTGTGTGCTGCCCTCTCTCCCTCCCTCTCTGTAACACACAAATAAATAAATCATTACAGATCTCTCTCTCTCTCATCTCCAGATCTCCATGGGGTGGAAATGCCGTCAAGCTAATTATACTGTAGTCTCAAGTCTCTCCTTTCCATGGGCCCTGGGAAAGGTCTGAACAAGGCATTTATATGAGTGTATGTTGGTGTTTTCTTTTTGCGTGCAAAATTTGCCAAAATAAGAGATTTAGACTGCAGTTGAATTGATGATGATTGCTGTCTCTTTTCCACTCAGATCTTTCCTCCCATGCCGAGGACGGGACAGGACTCGGATATTTGAGTCTGTGACTAAGCCATTGGGGATATGGTTAGTTTGGGTTAGGCAGGATGGGGTTCAGTTACTTGACTATTCTGAAGTTATCCCTTGTCTTCCCAGTGGGTGATCAGTGGCAGGACATCCAGGGATACTCCCCACCCTCCCTGCCTTTGACCAACATCATGACTAAAAGACAAGGGACCAGGGGACAGGCGGTAACGCAGTGGCTTAAGTGCCATGGCACAGAGCACAAGGACCAGCATAAGGATCCTGGATCAAGTTCCTGGCTCCCCACCTGCAGGGGGGGTCACTTCACAAGTGGTGAAGCAGTTCTGCAGATGTATATCTTTCTCTCCCCTCTCTGTCTTCCCCTCCTCTCTCCATTTCTCTCTGTCCTATCCAACAACAATATCAGTAACAACAGTAATAACCATAACGATAAAGCAACAAGGGCAACAAAAGGGAAGAACGTAGCCTCCGGGAGCAGTGGATTCATGGTGCAGGCACTGAGCCCCAGCTATAACCCTGAAGGAAAAAAAAAAAAGAAAGAAAAAGACAAGGGACCAAGGTCACAGAACAGGAGCATGTGTCCTGTAGTGCCCACCTGTTGTTTCTTTGTGGGAAATGGAGGAGATAAACTGACTTCAAAATATACAATCAAAAGCTGACATATGGAAAAAATGTCAGTTTACTAAACATGTCAGATTATGTACAACTGGTTCTGTCTTCATTAGCACTTGCTCAGAAGAGTTCTCTCAGGAGTATATGCTTGGTAATGGGCAGTAGTGGACATGTCTTTTTTTTTGCTTTCAAAACCCCTTTATTCAAAATATCCAAACTTTATTTGACTTATCACGTATCATGTCTTATTTTTGTGTTCAAAAGTTTACATTCTTTTTTTAATAGAACCTCTTAATTTACAAATGCTGTCACCCCAACATTCCTGGGGCCTACTTATTTGTTAGATTCCATTCTGCTCTTGACTGGGAGCTTCACTCTCTCACATAATATGCCCTCTCTATTATGTAAACACACACATATGTTTGTATATGTGTGTGCACGTCTGTTTTCTAGACTGTGTAGTTTTTTTTTTGTTGTTGTTTGTTTGCTATTTTTGCTACCAGAGTTATCACTGGGACTCGGTGCCTGCATGACAAATGCACCACTCCAGTGGCCATTTTTTTCCTTTTTTTTTAAAAAAAAATTTATTTTATTTGGTAGGGTGTAGAAAATTGAGAGTGAGGGAGAGAGTGAGGGGAGGAGGGAGGGAGAGACAGACAGACAGACAGAGAGAGACCTGCAGTACTTGCTTCACCACTCGTGATGTTTTCCTTCTGCAGATGAGGGGAGTGGGGGCTTGAACCTCGGTCCTTGCGCATGGCAGCCTGCACACTCAACCAGGTGCACCACCACCTACCCTCCACCCCGTTTTTTAGATTTTAAAATTTTTATATAAATGCTGACATTTAATACAAATACTTTTACAGTGAGGCTCATTTTCAAACACTGTTTGGAGATTCGTCTTGATACATATAACTTTCATTCATGTTTACAGCCAGTTTACTGAATATATATTCTCTGTTTGCCCTGCTTTTTGCTCCTGGAAACTGAGTTATAATAATGACTGACTGGAGGTGTACAGTGAATATCTTATTTACGTGTGCAGCAGTATCTCTGTAGCTGTGAATTTTATTTTTATCAAAATAGCTCTTAAATGAAGTTTGGAAGACTTTGTAACTCCTCATACATTTTTAAGTAGATACCTAAATTATTTCAGCATCAAAGTGTGTAGTTGGAAATGTTTAATTGGCATAATGTTGTAATACAGATATTTTAAGATAAAAATTAAAGATCGCCTTTTTCAATGAATCATATGAAATAAAAATAGTGTAATGGCTTGACTCACTAACATCCATTTAAATAATATAAGTTTTTTTTTTAAATAAGATGTTTCTTCACAGACAGTTTAGATAACTCTCTTTGTCCTTTGAACATCAACTTCTGTTCCTTTCCACCCTTGGAATTGTGTCTTAGTGCAATATGATGTTATTTAGCATTTCCTATTGATTGCCTCTTCATTTTTCCTCTTTCACATTGGTTCAGAGGAGCTCTACATGCTTTTCTGAATATCACTCTTTTGCCGCTTTGTGTTTAAATACTTTTTAGTAAGCCACACCTTGTTTTTCCACATTGTTTTTGTCATTTTTGTATGATATTTTCTTTTCCCTTTTGTTGCCCTTGTTGTTTATCATTGTTACTGTTATTGCTGTCATCATTGTTGGATAGGACAGAAAGAAATCGAGAGAGATGGGGAAGACAGAGGGGGAGAGAAAGACAGACACCTGCAGACCTTCTTCACCTCTTGTGAAGAGGTGGGCATTCGGGAGCTCGAATGGGGATCCTTGCGCCAGTCCTTGCACTTTGCATCACCGTGCACTTAACCCACTGTGCTACTGCCTGGCGCCCTGTTTTTGTAATTTTTAAGATAGAGGCAGAGAGAGAGAGAGAGATGGAAAGTTAGATAGATAGATAGATAGATAGATACATACATACATACATACATACATACTTACATACATACCTACATAGGTAGATATACAGACAGACGGACGGACGGACAGACAGACAGACAGGGAAACCAATACCAAAAGTGTCTTCAGGATGTGAGGGCGATCTGGCTGTGACATCTGTCACCCCATTGATCGCCAGGGTTGATTCGGTTGATCTGGCTGGCTAGGCGGGTGTCCCCTTCCTCCCTCACCGCTCCATGTGCGTCCCTCCCGAAGCTGCGTGCTCGGTCGAAGAGGACGGCCTTCCCCGAATAGAGACGGACCGGTCTTCGGTCGAGGGTATACGAGTGAGGGTATACGAGTAGCTGCACTCCCCTGCTAGAACCTCCAAACAAGCTCTCAAGGTCCAAAAGTGTCTTCAATATGTTAGGGACTAGGCTGGAAACTCAGTCATGCATGTGGCAAAGCAGCTCATTATCCAAGTGAGATATTGTTATCTTGCCAGCCTTGGTTTTATGGTTTTTTTCTTGTACTGAGTTTTTATTCATTTTAATGTCAGTAACTTATTAGTTTTTGCTCAGTGGTTTGAGGGTGTGTGACTTCAGTTTAAAATTGTTTCTCTTACCTCAAAGCCATAAAAAATAACCTCCTGTGTTTCCTCCTAATAGCTTTAAAGTTTTGGTTTTCACATTTAATGCTGCCATCCAATTACAATTTATTTTTGTGTATGGATACCTTAGAAATCTAATTTTAATCTTTTCCCAATGTGGATACTCTTGTCCTTAGGACTGTTTATAAGTAGTTTATCTTTTGCCCACTGATAGTTTCTGTCAGATTCCCATGCATTTTTTAAAGTTTTGTTTTATTACCTTTATTTATTTATTTATTGGGTAGAGACAGCCAGAAATCTAGAGGGAAGGAGGGGATAGCGAGGAAGAAAGACAGAGAGACACCTGCAGTACTGCTTCACCACTTGCAAAGCTTTCCTCCTGCAGGTGGGGACTGGGGACTTGAACCTGGGTCCTTGCGCATTGTAACATGTGCACTCAACCAGGTGCGCCACCCCCTGGCCACTCCCCTTGCATTTTCTAGCACTGGTTTATTCTCTGGGAGTATATACTTTTTTTAGTCTTTTGCTTAGCTGACATTACCTTGTATTCATCACTGGTGTCAGCACATTTATACCATGCCATTTGCTTCATTAATATTCACTAACCTAAAGTGAATGATGGGTTAGATTTTAGAATAACCGGAGACAGCATTTAAATAACTTAGCCTGAGAGTATCCTGATAAATACTACCTGAAGCACTATGAATGAATGAATGATTGAGCAACTGAATTAATGACCTGTATGATATGCTAATTAAAATATTTGTTTAGAGGGTGAAAAAATTGGATTATGATGAACTTAATGTATATACAAAAATGAATTTTCACAAAACTTACACAGTGGTATATAATGCAGTATTTCATTAAAAATGCAAGACTTAAATTTTTTTATTTATTTTCCCTTTTGTTGCCCTTGTTGTCCTTTGTCTTTGTTGTTGTTGTAGTTATTATCATTGTTGTTATTGATGTCATCATTGTTGGATAGGACAGAGAGAAATGGAGAGGAGGGGAAGACAGAGAGGGGGAGAGAAAGACAGACACCTGCAGACCTGCTTCACTGCCTGTGAAGTGATGCCCCTGCAGGTGGGGAGCCGGAGACTCGAATTGGGATCCTTCTGCCGGTCCTTGCGCTTTTTGCCACATGCACTTAACCCGCTGCACTACCGCCCGACTCACACAAGACTTTTTTTTAAGGCTTACTTTATTATTGAGATACTTTTTCACTGAGAAAATAAATCACTTTTATGAACTTAACTCTCTAAGACATCATGTCTTGACTAGTGCCACATATCTCAAAATGTGATATAAAAGAATGGGCAGGATGTTCAGTTGGAAGTTCCCAAGTCCCACTCCAAACCCACTGTGCCAGACTAGAAGTGGGATATGGTGAATAAATATGTAAGTTGGGACTAGAAGGTGGTTCAATGTGTAGAACATATATTTTACTATCTTTGGAACCAGGGATTAGATCCCAGGCCCCACATGGGAGCACCATATCCAGTGCCAGGTGAACTTCATGTGGATGGTGGAGTGGTGCTTTAGTATTTCTCTCTTGTCTTTCTCTCTAATAAATATAGAAGAAAAATTAGTCTTGGGAGGAAGGGAACTTAGTAAGGTTGCTCATGTGAAAGACCTTGGGTTTGAACATTCATTGGCATTGTATTAGGTAGTCATGACTTAATGAAATACTGTGCTGAGCTCCTTTCTAGAAAGCCCTTAGGATGTTAGATTCAAATCAAACGAAATTACCCCGGTGGCTCACCAAGTCATCACCTTTGCAGGTTATGCTGTATTGGGGTGGAGAGAATGTTGGACTGTGACTGTGATCCTGGAGCCCTTATTTCCAGTTCATTGAGGGCATTGATCACTTAGTGTGTGATCTGCTACTGCAAGATCCTTCTGATCTGTGCATGTTGATTTCACCATCTATGACTCTTCTTGGCCCTGCTCATGAATGAGAGAGAGAGAGAGAGAAGAAAAGAGAGAAGAGAGAGAGAAAAAAAAACTAGGACAAGGAGCTCCATCAGCTACAGTCTTTTTCTGTCTCCATAAATCTCATCTAATGTCCCAATTGTGGTTCAACGTATTGGTATTTTTTGTCATCAGCTCAGAGTAAAATGACTCTTAAAGACATTTGGCTTGGGGTCCAGCATGGAGGCCGTCATTACTGCTAGTTTCTGGTTGTCTTGCCCACTCAAACACAGACTGCCTGAAGGCTCATGGACCCATCATGCTCTGCTAAGGATAACCTAAGAATGTTATCCAAACCGACCTCCTGAGTAGACATTAGACCTTCTGGGAATACAGTGATATGCAAAAAAGAACTGACAGTACCTCTTTGTTTGAAACTTGCAAAACCCAGCCTCAGGGACAACTTCATCGTAAGTCTCCAGAAGGCCCTAGCTTCCCCTTCTGCAGTCACTGGGTTTGAAAGGATGTGCATCCGAGGTATATGAACCGTACAAGTGCCATTAAGCAGAGAAGAAGCCAGGACCATCCCCACCTCCATCCTGAATGGTATAGTCATTTTTTTAATTTCATCCTGCTCAGCACCGACAGCAATTAAAGCTCCCAAAGTATGAAATGTTTTCATCGAGTAAAGCATTAAAATCTCAGCCTGTCAGAGGAGAAGTGGACCTGTGTTTTACTGTGGCTATACTTCAGCCGCACCGAGGCATTTCAGACAGTAAAGGGAGAACAAAAAAAAAAAAAAGGAAAAAAAAAGCAACCCTAGGCTTTAATCTTTATTATGGGGAGTCCAGTCCCTGTTGGACTGGAATGAATGGATGCACCCCATTTGGCTTCAAGCAACAGATCTATATGTGGTTGTTAATTTGCAGATAAATACGTTTTTGGTTTTTTTTTTTTGCTGTGGACATGTCTTGATCCTCACAAAGTGGTTATATTAATATTGAAACATGATTAATCAATAGTCTGCTATTTAAAAATACATCAGTAAGACTGCCCAATTACCTTTAAGTATATATCAAAGAGCCCAGAGCCTTCTGACGTATACTCCAAGTCCATTAGGAACCACCAGATGTCTTAATCGTATTAATTAAAATCCTAAGTTATGGTGAACTTTAGAACAGGGATAGAGATTTCTGGGTTTAGTAATAAATAGTATTGGGTAACTGAAAAGCTGTAACTTGCCCATCTGCTTGGGGGCAGAGAGAAGTGAGGTCTGATGGAGTTTTGCCATGGTGAACCACAGAGGTAATTTCATTTGATTTGAATTTAACATCCACAGGACTTTTACTCAGGACCATGAACTGAACAGTGTAGAGGGTTCCGTTGAAGATGAGGGAGGAATTTTCATATTCCATAATTAATAATAAGCACTAGCAAAGTCGGAGTGGTTTTCAGGTGGATCTGGCAAAACCTCACTGTAGGTTAAGAATGACGTCAGTATAGTACTAGAATGTGTGTAACCCAGTTCTTTCTGTGTTCTGTTGTGAGATCAGGTGACCTTGAACTTGAGCAGCTTGTAGCAAATGCCTGCATTGCACAATCCTTGACCCTTCATTATCTGTCCCCACTAACAAAGAGCTCTGGATTTGTGCTGAGAGGTATTCAGTTTTTGCTTTTATCATCTATAATATTGGGCTGTTGTGAAAAGTCATGACACATTTTTGCACAGAAAATCATAGAAAAATAAGTCATGACTTTTCCAACAGCACAATAGTAAGAGCAGAAAGTTTTCCACTCAAACTTTGACTCTCATTGCCAACAGCCTGGCCTCATTACTCATCAGTACTCCCCAACAAAACTATCAGATTCCCACTCAAGATGTACAAGAGCTTCCAGCAGCTTTAAAATTCTGTAGCGCCTGAGGTTCCAAATTGATTCTGCCACTACTTATGACAGTGCTAAACCATGCTCTTCAATTTCTCATTCTTTCTCTCATGAAATAAATAAGTAAGAAATTTTAGGGATGCTTTAAAGAAAGAAAGAGAAGAGAGGACCAGGTATCACGCATCTGGTTGTGTATTCTGGAGGGGAGAGAGAGAAGATAGGAGCTCTTGTAGCCCAAATGTGACTTTTACAGTGATAATATACTTGTTAAGCATGTCTCAACAACTAAGGCATTGATGCCCTGGAAAATTTTCTGGAAAGCACTAGACTCTGCAGTCATTCACAACTCTAGTGACTTTTCCAGAGAGGGACAGCTTCCTTATCTCCAATGGGAGATGGCCAGGAGAGACATACCAGTGACCCACGTGTAAGCAGAACTGGTACATTCTGGGACACACTCTACGTCCAGTCCCTTGGAATCTGTTCCTGGGATGTTCCCCCATATGAGCCATCCACACCAGACAGTGCAAGTTGTGACTGAGTGTCATTCACTGTTAGTGGAATCTCTAGGTGGGTATTAGTCACAGTTTGCTACATGTTAGCTTCAAGTAGAAGCAGTCAATTAGAGACCAGAGGTTTTATGGCTACATTATTACCTTCATGCTGTTAGGTTTCCAGCAGTTGCTTGCTGTCTGATCGATCAGGACAGTGAAGGATAGCATTGTTCTTCAAATATCAACTCCTGGGGATTTCTGTGCTTTCTCTGTTTCCTGACACAGGAATCTCCTGTGGATCTTGACGCCCTTGGAGATGTTGGGTTTTAGTCAGTGACTGGGATCCGTTTCCAAAGCAGACTGTGTGGCATTTGTAATCAATCACATTTCAGTTCTCTGTCAAGTGCAGAAATATCCCTGAATTAGGGGCACTTTCAGGAGAACATCTTGCTGGTGTTCATCAATAGATCGAGACTGCTGCCTTATTTTTCTGACGGGAAGACATCATATTAAAAACTAATGCCTGATTCCAGAAAATAGGTTACACTTCTAAAACTGTGATTCTCAGTTATCAGGCTATTCAAGCTATCTTCTCTCATATTTTCTTTTTTTATAGATGGATTTATTTTATTTTTATCAGAGAATAGAAAATGTGTGTGCGAGAGCAGAGCACTGTTCAGCTTTGACATATGGTGGTACTAGGCATTGAACCTGGGATCTCAGACTTTCAAATCCTATGCTCTGTTTAAATTGTTTCATTAGTGATTTAATATTGAATTACAAAATAATTATTATAAAATTATAATTATTAAAATAATAATTATAGAGGTATAATTCCATACCATTCCCACCACCAGGGCTCTCTGTCCCCATCTCCCTCCATTGGAAAATACAGTAGTTCTCCCAAGGTCACATATCTGGGCTGACTTTATAACTACCAATCTATGTCTATCTCTCTCTTTTTTTTCTTTTTGCCCATTATTCTATGGTTCTGCCTTCACTTTATTTCTAAGGCACACCTATACCTACTTCTGAGTGTCCTTCCTTTTGTCCTCTTCTCTCTCAGATAAAAGAAAGTGCCTGGACTCTTCTGGTGTTTTCCAGGTTCACTTCCCTTTCAGTGATGGTATAAAAAAAGGTTCCTGGGGAGATGCTGTCATGGCTGGAAAAAGGACCAGAAAGCTGAATCAGAGAAGAGAGTAACTCCCAAATATGGAAAAGGTGTATAAATATTGTTGACTGTAAACTCCTCTTATCCTATGGTTTTGTCAGTATTTACTTTTTATAAATAAATAAAAAATAAAAATAAAATAATTTTTAAAAAGTTCTGGTGCAAGTCCTATACTCTTAACGCTCAGTTATCTCCATGATCACTAACCTGTTTTTGTTAAAACTGTAATTCTTTTTTGTGTTTTCTTAACTGCTATGTTCCAAAGCCAAGCCTCTGGAGTGCCTAAATCAACACTGCTACCCCCAGACACTCCTAAATTTGGTCTCACTTACAGTATTCAGGAGAATTCTTCATGTGAAATCCTCAAAGGTACTAGAAAGCTCTAGAGGCCAGATCTCCTTGCATTAAAATTGATAGCTCTTAAATCTAGCTTCCTCACCATAAACAGTAAAAATCAAGAAAGCTACTTTACCTTGCTCCGACAGCTGACTGGCCTTGCCTAGTGTTTTTATTCAGAAACGGAAAGGGTGCATGATGGTCTTGGAAGCTCCAGCTTCTTTACTGGACTCTAGCCCTTCCCAGCTGCACCTTTCTGCTTGTACCTAAGGAGTCCTATTTCTGCCTTCTTTTTCCACCTGAGCAATTTCTTTAGGTCTCTTGGGTTAGCTCGATTAGCTAATGCCACCAAGAGGAAGGAGTCTGTGTGAGCTTTCCTAGCGAGGAAGGCTGCTCTCGATGCATCAGGGCGAGGGAATTCTCAGGAGCCCTTCACTGTTCGTTTCGAAAGGCTAAAGAGCAAACAGCTAATAATACCTGTGTTTGGCAGTGTCATCTGAAAGAGGCTAAATCACATGAGGTCTGGCTTTGTATGGTTATTCCAGTGTCATGAAAAAAAAAAGAAAAGATAGTTTCTATATCACAGATCATCTTCCATTAGTGCAGGGTGTTGGGAAGACCCATGTTAGTACTCTGATGGGGAAGAAACTCACCACCTCTCTCTGTTCCTCTGTCTCTTCTCCATTAAAGGGCACCAATTTGGGGGTCGGACAGTGGCGCAGTGGGTTAAGCAAATGTGGCACAAAGCGCAAGGACCAGCGTAAGGATCCAGGTTCGAGCCCCCTGGCTGCCCACCTGCAGGGGAGTTGCTTCACAGTTGGTGAAGCAAGTCTGCAGGTGTCTGTCTTTCTCTCCCCCTCTCTGTCTTCCCCTCCTCTCTCCATTTCTCTCTGTTCTATCCAACAATGAACGCCATCAGCAATAACAATACTAACCACAACAAGGCTACAACATCAAGGGCAAAAGAAGGGGGAAAAATGGCTTCCAGGAGCAGTGGATTCATGGTGCAGGTACTGAGCCCCAGCAATAACCCTGGAGGCAAAAAAAAAAAAAAGACATCAATTCCATTCTCAGGCCACCTGTCTTGCTCTTGTCATTCCCAAATGCCCTAGCTGCAGGGTGACCCTATACCTCTGGCATGTCCCAGGGTGCTGAGGGCAGCACAAGAAGCTGGCCTGCATCTTGACACTTGTGCAGGATGTCATTTTAATCTCTCCAGCATGAAGCTGATGGAATCATCTTGACCTCAAAGCTCACAGTCAGGCTCAGTACTGACCAGGGTAAAAATCTTAACAATTCAAGTTGCTATTTCTCACAAAAACATAGCTGGCATGCAAATCTTAAGTCTCTGTCAGGGAACTAACTGAGCGGTGGAACACCTGCTTGGGCATGCCATGTTGCCATGCACAAGGACCCTGGTTCAAGCCCCTGGTCCCTACCTGCTGGGGTGTGGGGTGTGGATGGGAGGAAAAAACTTCACAAGCAGTAAAGCAGAGCTGTAGGTCTCTCTCTCTCTCTCTCTCTCTCTCTGTCTCTCGCTCTCTCTGTTTCCCCCCTCTCCATTTAATGTCTCTATCCAAAATAAACTAAAAAATTAAAATAATAAATTTCTGTCACATATGCATTTTGTCTAAATGATACCTGTTTTTTATTCAGAAAATGTAGCGTGGAAATAAGAAGTTCTAGGATCTAGGCTGGTTCTCATTTAGACCAGTGTTTGTTCTTTCTCTTTCTCCTTTTCTTTCTCTCTTCCTCTTAAGATGTATTCATTTTTTTTATTATCTTTATTTATTGAATAGAGCCACCCAGAAATCAAGAGAGAAGGGGCTGATAGAGAGGGAGAGAAACAGGAGACACCTGAAGCATTGCTTCACCACTTGCAAAGCTTTCCCCTTGCTGTTGGGGACCAGGTGCTCGGACCCGGGTCCTTGCGCATTGTAATAGTGTGCTCAACCAGGTGCACCACCGCCTGGCCCCAAGATGTATTCATCTTTTTTTGCCTCCAGGCTTATTGCCGGGGCTCATTTCATTTTTATGAGAGAGAGAGAGAGAGAGAGAGAAATCAGAATACCACTCAATTCCGACATATGCATTGCTGGGGAATTGAACCTGTGACCTCACATATGCCAAGTCCTGTGCTCTACTGTGCAGGTAGCTCCTCAGCTCTAAAACAGAGTTTTCACCATGTCCATCAGGGAGGCACACAGCAACAAGATAGGTGACACACTAGCGTGAGAAGCCAAAGAATGAACATTCTAGAAGATTCCAGAAGCATCCTGAGAAAGCGAGGTTGCCCTCCTGCCTCAAGATAGAGCCTCAGCGTCCTATGGACAGGAACTAGGTGGGAGAGGTGGCAGGGTGCCCACCGAATGCCATAAGGATAGAGCTGTATTTATTCTTACTTCCCATGGGAGACAGAGTAGCAGATTAAGTTGCAGAGACACAGTGGAGGGCCCTGACTGAGGAATTTTAATGTAAAAAAAATCCAGGGTTTAACTTTAATCTTTGAGCTCACTGGTGTAGTCCTTCCAGTAGGGGATCTAACAAGAGCTCTGTTAGAACTCTGCTCAGAGGGGTAAATATGTGAACACATTTAGAGCCAGTTTAAAACTAGAAATGAAGCAAGCAGGAACTTGCCAGCTCACCATTACAGTAAAAACAGAGGGTCACAGAGGCATGTAGATGGGTGACACTTGCCCAGTAAGCAGCCCATGGGAGACCTAGGGGGGTCTCGGGAGTGGGGGCACCTTTCACTCAGCTCACCTTGGGAGCATCAGTGCTAGGACCACCTGTGGTGTCCATTCTAACTTAATTCTGAAAATGTGCTGGACATGCGGGCAAAGAAGCTGTCTCATCAAGTAGATCTTCTTGGAGGTGAGGCCCTAATGATTTAGCTGCTAGGAGGCAACTCTTGGATGCTATATTCCTTCCCTCCCTCTTGAGAAATATGGGGCTTTGAACATGGGAAAGTTCATCACTATGGATCTCGCACACATGTGTGTGTGGAGAGAGAGAGAGAGAGAGAGATTGGGGGGGGTGAGGAAAGACACCACAGCCCCAGAGCCTCCTCTTTGCTGTTGCTCCTTTCATGTGGTGCTTGAGCTTGAACCTGGTCCACGGTAGGTACCCTACCTGATGAGTTAGCTCCCTGGCTGAGAAGCTACATTCTTGAAAATGTGATCAGAGCCCTCTCCAGTAAACCAAACTTTACCAGGAAAGTAAGTGAAAGGGTAGTTTCAAAAACAAAACAAAACAATGATTTTGTTTTTTATGAGAGGGGGGAGGTCAGAACACCACTCAGCTCTGACATATGCATTGCTGGGGAATCAAACCTGGGACCTCACACATGCCAAGTCTTGTGCTCTACTGTGCAGGTAGATCCTCTGCTCTCAAACAGGGTTTTAGATTGGGTAGTAGATTGCCTGAGGACCTGGGTTTGAGCCTTTGGCGACCACATTGGCAGAGCCTACAGGAGTGAAGTTTTGAGAACAGTGCTGTGGTTTCTCTCCCCCTCTCTGTTTCTTCCTGAGAATGATAGAACTAAACACACATTAAGCTTCAGTGATTAGCCTGGTGACATAGAAAGAACAGAATAGAAAAAGGAAAATAATCAGCAGCCAACTCCTAAGTCCAATTATCAGGAAAATCTGGATGCATCTTAAAGATATAGATACCCAAAAGGACCCAGAAATCTGTCTTTTCTTATTAATTTTTTTTAAGTTTGTTCTGTAAACGTTTCTGATGCCTCCTACATTTGACCTCTAAATGAATGAACCAGCTCTCAAATACTGACTACCTTCTTGCATAAGAAATCAATAATGTGCCAACCTTTATAGACAGAAGTCACCCAAGTTTCCCTTAACCAAATATTAACTTGACACAAAATATCTTCTTGAATGAAACACCGCTAAACTATACATAAGGACATACATATGAATATGTGTGTGTATGTGTGTGTGTGTGTGTATGCATGTGCCTAGAATTCAAAAACCTGCCTAACTGAAATGGACATTGCTTCTCCACATAATCTAGACTATGCCTTTGCTCAACTTTGAATGTTGCTACACTAGTGACATTTCCCTCTCTGAAAGTGGGCTCTCCTTCTGACTCTGGCTCTTGAGAATGCATACTCTGGAAGCGAAAGCCTGGCTATTATTATTCATGCAGCTTTTGTTTATCTTGCCCAAAGAAACAATTGAGCTGTAGCAGATGAGTGATGGTGGCAGGGCTGTGGTGAAGGTAAAAGCCACTGCAGGTGGAGTGGCTTAATGGGGTATTAATTGGGGAGCAGGTGAAGGCAAATAGGTAGCACAGCAGGTATGTAAATAGGCTCTTGGGAGGAAAGGCATTGAATTTTATGCTCTTTAACTAAAAATAAAGGCCCGATATTTAGCTTATCTTTGCTGAAATCCCACACTATGAGGCCGCGACAACTGCCAACATCATCAATGATTCATTATTATCTCAGCATCACCCAGGCTACTTAATAGGATCTTCAGCTTCTTCATTTGTCATTGTTTCAGAGGATTCTGTGGCTTTCAGGTGTGTAGAGTGCTTCTCTCTGGGTATATGAGAGACTCCACTGCTTTTCTCACATTCATCCATTCTTTCTTTCCCTATCTATATCTATTTATTTACTTATTTATTTTTTAAGTCAGATTGTGAAAGTTAACGCTCTAGCCTGTCTTTCGGTGGCATCCTTTGGCTCTGTTCATCAGTGAAATACAACAAACGGGGAGTCTGTCTGAAGATGATGGCCTCTGAAGAATACATACAAGGAAATGAATATTGTTCTTCAAAGCCATTTCGAGGAGAAGCAAAATGCTTATCCTAGTGATAGCACTGTCCCGAAACCTGGTCATAAAACCACTCCCCTGGTTACTATGTTACTATGTGTAAGATCCCACATGAAGGCAATCTATTCACATGAAAACGTCTATTCATTACTTATCTTCCCCCCCCCCCCATAACCATTGCCTGTCATCGTTATCTATTTCATTACCACATTTAGTGCTAAATGATATTTGGTTTTTAAAAATCCATTCCCCAAAGAACATGCCTCAGACTCCTAGGGAAAGGTTCCATGAAATGTCTGGCACACTGGCAGCTTCTTTGGGGGAAGTTTCCGGCTTCCTAGAGTAATGTCTTTCCTTGATATACACAAGGGTATTTCTTAATTTAGGTATGCTAGTTTAAAAGTTGAGAGACATTATCTTACAGCTACCATTTGCATTGAATGAAAACTTTGAGCACTTTTTTTTTTCCAAGTAAACTATTCTGTAGCTTCCTTTCAGTTAGCCTATTTATCTGGGTACATTGACAGAGAAGTGAGGAAGACCTTGGATAGCTTGTTACTTGATTGGCCTACATTTGTTTTCATGGGGGAGAAGCACCACTGGCTTTGAAGACATGCTGAACCTTTTATTGTGGAAATGACTAAATACGAGTGAAGCTTGCACAAGCTAAATATTAATGGAGCTACAGTGTGTACCCTGTGAAATGAATTAAATTCACATTCTCATGCAAATCTTTTCCTGTAGCTGAAACCCTCATTAATTTTGCTGCTAATAAGATGCTCATAATTAAATACCTTTAATTAATGAAAATTAGACAAAAGTAAAGGCTGCTCTCTGTCATCAGAAAAACAGGAGATATTTATCAATCTCATGTGACTTTTGTCTGTAAAAGGACAAAATCTGAGCTCCTTGGCATCAAGTATCCTGCATCAGAGACCATCATTGAATGATTTCAGTTTTAGAGATGAAAGGAGTAGACATTTGGGGATATTATAAAGATGATCTGTGATTGGGAAAAAATACTTATAACTGAAAACCAGTCCTACACATAATAGCAAATTTCACGGTTGAAGATGCAACAGGATTGAGCACAATTAATAGTTCTGAAGCAGAGTCACTGAGATCTCGGGTAGGCCCCGAACACCTAATTAGATTATTAAAAATGGCCTGTCTTAGGCCAACTATTACTAAATTGAAATCCAATTATAGCTTTATGATTTTGCTGAAAAATATTTCGCCGTCTTGCTTGAGCCCGTGTAGAAGTTCACTTCCTCTGCACATCAGCATTTGCACGTCACCATACACTCTCCAAACAAATCTGACCTCAATTATCTCGGAGTCAATCTTACATTAGATAAAATATATTTTAATGAGTGTTTTTATGTCTAATATCATAATTGCGCCTCTCCATTCTTGAGGAGTTAAAAGATGGCCATAGAGGACTTGGTGAAATATCTTTTTTAATGAGAGGCATGCATATTTTAGAAATAACTAAATTGTGCCATCTTAATACACAGAAAGGCATTATGCTCAAATATGTGCCTGAGTGTTCTGTAAGACAAACTTGGTTCAGTTTTCAGTAATTGGCTTTGGAACTGTAATAAAGCAGTTGTTTGCAAAGAGATGGGCTCAGAAATTTCAGGCACTCCTGCAGTGTGGATTTAAATGGTAAGTTAAATATTTATGAAGCCGAGATTTTTATAATTGATCATTGTGTGATTTATACACAGTAATTATAATTAGGTTGAAAGAGATTTTAAAAAGCCAGTTTCCTGGTAGCCAAGGCCATTAAATGAACCTTGGCTGCCAAAACAAAAATGAGGTGGGAACCCAGCCACCAAATTCTGAGCCACTTGTTCCCATATCCCATATACCGTGAGGGTGAGGCACCACACCTCAGCCGGGAATCTCACCTGAGCACAGTCCTGCCTTCCCAGCTGCCATTTTTCATGCCTTTCTTTCAAACCCAGTTGAACATAAACAAGGTGAAAACTTTGGACAGCCCATGTAGAACAAAAAGAAAAGGTGGAGGAGGTTGGAAAGGTTAATTAAAAATGGAATGATCCCATTTGCTGAGACAGCACTATTAATCATTTTGCAGCAGCCAGCATGTGACTTGCACACTACTATAGGGGAGGCATCTGATTTTTTTAAAAGGTCTGGATTGGGGAGCAGATGTGGGGGAGATGTGTGACCACAGTGTATGCATGAAGAAGACGGTCAGCTGGGGGTTGAGGCCCTGACTTGTGAACATATGAGCCCTTCTGCATTGGCCAGAAAGATATTTCCAGATTCACCAAGATTTTGTCTGATTTCATCCCTGTGAACCATGGAGAAAATGTGGGTGTGGCTTGAGGCTTAGTGAACTCCTGTTAGATTTGGGTTGGGTGGTGGGGGAACCAGAGCTAGAAGGAAATTTATCATCATGTAATACAATATGTCTGCAGCAGTGCATAAAGGACAAAAAAGGGCTCCGAAAAGCCAACATGTGCCTTATAAATGTAATTTTTAGCACCCCAGCTGTAAAAGGTCGGTCTTTTGAAAGGATCAATTACAAGGGTCACAACCTGTGTGATCAAATTTTCCATCTGATCCCTGTGAGTTTCAAAAGATTAGACTCTAAATGTGAGCTTCTAGCAAAAGCACAACCAACCCCCATGAAGATCTTGGCGTCTTTGGCCCATTTCTTATTCACTAGGATAACGCGTTAAAGGAAGCCTATTAGAAGAGGAACAGTAGTTATGTTAGCAGGGTGATTAATTAAGTCAGGAAAAAGGGGGAAATCAGTTGTGAATTCAGTTCTGCAGCCCTGAAGAGAAAGACAGAAAGATGCCCGGAAATTGGCAAGCCCTTGTAAACAGTGTTCTTTCACTGTGATAGTGAAATTCTGTTTAATAAATCACATCTTATGTAGGCTGTGCATATTTTAATATATTTACTGTTTGGTCCCACCTCGTAATCTATAGAAATGGATTTCTAGCTGCTTGCATCTGTGTTTCATCCTGAATCATTCTCACTGGTTAGCTAGCCTGAACGTTTGCCAATAACGGTGGCATTTCCTAAGAGTAAATAATGAGGGTCTGCTGCCCACAGTGATTGATAGCTTCTTTGATTTGGGACAATGTGAGGATTGTACTTGGGATAGAGGCCATTCCTTGCCCCAGAGGAATTTAGAATCTGAAAGCATCTCCCAGTACATAATTCACCCCTGACACCTCTACATCTCACTGTGTTGGCGGACCTTTTGCATTTGCTCTGCCTGTTGGTTGGGGTTGGAATCGTTGTCCCATGGAACTCTCCAGAGCAACAAACAGCTGAGGACCCAGCGCCAGCCCATGCAGAGAACTTCTGGGTGGGATCTTCTACTCTGTGTCTGATCATCAAGTTTTATCTTCAGTGCTTGATGTTATGCTCAGAAACAGCAATTGCTGTTACCACCCTTAAATCAGAGAACCGTCAAAACAGGAAGGGACTGTGCATACAGCATTTCACAAGGGGAGAATTTGTGTCCTACTAGGGAAAAGCTGACTTGTGCTATGACACATTCAAAGACACATTTCCACCACCAGCAGCAACCAATTATTTATTTATTTATTCCTTTTTGTTGCCCTTGTTGTTTTGTTGGTGTAGTTATTGATGCCATCGTGGTTGGACAGGATAGAGAGAAATCAAGAGAGGAAGGGAAGACAGAGAGGGGGAGAGAAAGATAGACACCTGCAGACCTGCTTCACTGCCTGTGAAGTGACTCCCCTGCAGGTGGGGAACCGGGGGCTCAAACTGGGATCCTTAAGTTGGTCCTTGGACTTTGCATCACCTGAACCAATTCCTCAGAAACATATGACCCATGACTTGGGAGCTGACTTTCTAGTTACCACAATGCTTATATACGTTCTGTGCCTAAGAAAACAAAAGGAACTAAGTCACAGCAGAGGTGACCACAGTCAAGAAGCCTTAACATGATGAGGAAAGCAGTACACCATCTGTAGAGTGACAGAGTAGTTATGTCTACCTTTGAGAAGAGAAGTTACATTCCCCATCACCCAGTGCTGGGCTGGTGGTGAAAAGGAGCTCATTAGCCAGCACAACCCACACACATATGCCCTCTCCCAAGGGGGAAAAAAGGATTTCTAGTAAACAGCCTGTATTCTGAGAATACTTCCCATTCAGACAGCATCCCAGACATTCTACTAAGTTAAAGAATGAGTAACAGCAGATGGAGGGAGAGATTAGAGGTGGAGGGGTGGGAGCAACGTTTTAATGCCGAACTCTAAAATGAGCTGTGGAGAGGATGGCACTCACAGTTATGGGAAAGCTGTTCAGAGCCTTCCCACACAGGCAGAGAGAGGCATGTGTGCCCAGCCCATAAAGACCCGGATCACTTGCTTCTCTGCGGGTGGATTGATAGAGGACTGGACATTTAGGTCCACTGACCTAAATGGAACTATCCTGTCCATGCCTGCCTCTGCCCTCAAGTCTTTGAGGTAGCATCTTTGTGCACTGAATGATCTGTTTTTATAGATGTAGGGAATCAATCTTCTGCACAAGTGAAAACTAATTTCTATGTGTTGTGATTTCAGGAGCCTCTATTGTGAGCATCACTGTAACTGGGAGGTGGTGGTGTTTAGGGTTGGAGAGAGAGTTGGAGGTGAATAAGTTAGGAGACTAAGAATGGTTTTCCTTTATCTACTTGTGAGACTTTTGGGGGGAAAAAGATAAGCATTGTAAGGAGTATGTGAGTGTAGAGTGTAATCATAGTTTTATCTTGTCTTTTTCTCATGACTAATGAGAAAAATATATTTTTTATGTGCTAATTGCCCTTTCTTGTATCTTCTTGTGTCAAATGTGTAGTCAAATATGTGGGTCATTTTTCAATTGAAATTTTTTTTTTAAATTACTGAGTTTTTGGCATGCTAGGTGTATTTTACATATTACTCCTTTGTTAATATGAATTTTTAATTTTT
Organism: Erinaceus europaeus; assembly: GCF_950295315.1. Lineage (NCBI taxonomy): Eukaryota > Metazoa > Chordata > Mammalia > Eulipotyphla > Erinaceidae > Erinaceus > Erinaceus europaeus. The sequence continues at coordinate 11,589,630 of NC_080175.1, forward strand.
TGCTGTGGTTTGTTCATTTCCTTTAAAGCATTTCTTGCAGGTGAGCAATTTTTAATTTTGATGAGATCTAAGTTGTCAATATTTTTTGTTTTATGGTTAGTACTTTCTGTGGTTCTAAGATTCGCCTATTTCCAAAACTTGTTTTGATCTACTTAAAGTTTATTTTAGTGTTTATGTTGATGTAAATCTGTGATCAGTCTTATATAAATTTTTATGCATTTTGATGCAATGCTCATTGTTATTTTTTCCTATTATTCTTTGCATTTATTTTACTTATTTTCATTATATATGTCAAAAAGACTTTCTTCATTAGTTTTGTTGAGTGACTTTGACTTGTGAATGCATAGTGCATTTCTAAGCTCTATCTTGGGTTCCATTGGTTTGTCTATGCCTCTGTCATACCATGCATCCTCTTGATAACTATTGAGTAGATCTTGAAATTAGTGTAGATTTTCTCATTTTTTAAGATTGCTTTGCCATGTGTGTGTGTGTGTGTGTGTATTTATTTTAAGAGAGCCCTGCTTGTGGTGATACAGGGGATTGAACCTGAGAATTTTTGAGCATCAGACATGAGAGCATCTTTGCATATCCATCATGATATCTCTCCTGCATTTCTGTGCATATTTAGGAATCTACTAGTCAATTTAAAAATATAATGTGATTTGGAGAAAGTTGACATATTAGTGATACTGAGTTTTCTGTTCCATGGACATGGTATATATATATATCCACATATTTACCACTTTTTAATTTTCTCAATATTGTTTCAGGTTTTCAGTGTGAAAATCTTGTATGTCTTTCACTAATTTTATTCTCAAATGCCTTTTGTCTTTGGTAAATACAATTTTTATTTCTAATATTTCTTCTGATAGCTCATAAATGCAATTAATTTTTGTGTATATAATCTTCTTCCTTAACTTTGATCTTTAGTAGGTGTTTTGTAGGTGCTTCAAAAGTTTCTTAGTGATCTGCAACTATGACTACCTTTTTAATCTTTTGCTTTTTAATTCCTTTCATTGCCTTTTATAAAGACTTAAGACCTTCAGCACTATTTTGGATCATTGGTAAAAATGGGCATCCTTTTTTGTTCCTGATTTTGACAGGAAATAGTCCCTATTTCACTATTAAGATGGTTTTAGATTTTTCATAGATGCCTCTCAAAAGATTACGTTTGGGAGTCAGGTGGTAGTGCAGTGAGTTAAGCGCAGGTGGCGCAAAGTGCAAGGACGGGCCTAAGGATCCTGGTTTGAGTCCCCGGCTCCCCACCTGTAATGGAGTCGCTTCACAAGTGGTGAAGCAGGTCTGCAGGTGTCTATATTTCTCTTCCCCTCTCTGTCTTCCCCTTCTCTCTCCATTTCTCTCTGTCCTATTCAACAATGATGACAACAATAATAACTACAACAATAAAACAACAAGGGCAACAAAAGGGAATAAATAAATATTTTAAAAAGGTTAAGTTTCTCTTAGTAGCTGGTATTGTATAGATTCTAGCTTACCCAACATTTTTCTTATATATAATGAGAGCTGTAATTTGTTGAATGCTTCTTCTGTGTCTGTTGAGGTAATCATATGATTATTTTCCTATCTGTTAACATAGAAAACTATATTGCCTTTAAAATATTTGACTGCTCTTATACATAGAGATCAATCCTAGTGGATTTATTAATGATTAAAAATAATCTTTTTAATATATTCAAATCTATATTTGTAAAGAATATTAGCCTTCCTTTCTTCCTTTTTGCTTCTGTTGTTTGGGTAATATTGGCATCATACATATTGTTTTTGGGGGAAGGGTCATTAGAATATTTTGAGTGAGTGAGAATCAGAAACGAAAAATAAGTCTGGCATTATTCTGTGAGCTGGAAGTCAGTTAATAGACTATTTGTTTATTTGCATTTCTGAATTGTCAGATCATGCATTCTGGAATTTGTTAGAGGTTATAAAATCATGCTAAGGAGGTGGTTCTCTGGCAGAGTCATATATTAGAGATGACCAGATTATCTGATTGACACTGAATAAAAGCAAGGAATAGATTTAGACATAGTAGAGTCCACCCAGGAGGGGCCAAGCAGTAGTGTATTGGGTTAATCACATGTGGTGTGAAGCACAAGGACCAGGGTAAGAGTACCAGTCAGAGCCCCCTGCAGAGGGGTCAGTTTACAAGCAGTGAAGCTGGTCTACAAGTGTCTTTCTCCCCCCCCCCCCATCTTCCACTCCGTTTTCAGTTTCTTTGTCCTGTCCCAACAACAACAACAATAACAACAAGGGCAACAAAAATGGGAAAAAATGGCTCAGGAGCAGTGGATTTATAGTGTAGGCAAAAAAAAAAAAAAAAAAGTCCACCCTATTCTCACTTAATACAGTATTTCTTGGGTATATTGCTTTTACTTTTTAATCATAAGAAGAAAAATTAACAATAATTAGTTAATCATTAATAGCTAAAAATTAACATTTTGTAACAAATCAGTCATAGATTAGGTCAGTATTTTTTTCCCTACAGTTATATTATGATATGGAAATTTAAGGTGTTTAGTATGAGTACTTGATGTACAGATATTGGAGAATGATTATTACAATCAACTTAGTTAATGCCCATTACCTCAAGTAGACAAAAAAGCAGGGCTGTCATTTTTCCTATGATAAGAAGCAATTTCCTTATAGACCAAATAGCAATGGTAGCTATAGCTGCCATGCTGTATGTTACATCCAAAGTACTTATTTATCTTATATCTGGATGTTTGTCCCTTCTGACCACCTTGTTCAATTCCCTATCCAACCAGTTCCATCTTGTTAGTCAGAAATATGAACATTTTCTAACTTGAGTTTCTTTATGTGTATTTTTTAAAATCCCACATGTAATCCACTCTACTCATACAATAGTTTCCTTTCTCTGTATTGCTAACTTCACTTACCACAAAACCCTCAAGATTATTCCATGGCAGAATCTTATTTCATGGCTGAATGGTATTCCAGTGTGTGTGTGTGTGTGTGTGTAAATGGTTTACAGTCAACAGTAAATACAATAGCTGGTACATGTATAAAATTTCTCAGTTTTCTACCTAACACCCTAACCTAGGTCCTCCTCCATCTTGATCATCCAGGGCCTGCCCCCCTACACACACACAAACCACCACCACCACCACCACCACCACCACCACCCAGAGTCCTTTACTTTGGTGCAATGTAACATATCCAGTCCAAGGTTCACTTTGTGTTTTCTCTTCTGTTCTTAGTTTTCAACTTCTCTCTATGAGTGAGATCATCCCATATTCATCCTTCTCTCTCTGGCTTCCCCATTTTCTTTATCTGTTTATCCATCTGTGGACACTTGGCTGTTTACTTGTCTTAGCTACTGTAAATAATGGTGTAATGAATGTGGGAGTGCAGATGTCTCTCCCACGAAGTAATTCTGTTTCCTTAAGCCATAAATCCAGAAACAGAATTGCTAGAACTGCAGTTACCAGAGCAATTCTGGATCATGTGGTAGTACTATTTTAAACAGTTTTGAAGAAGCTGCATTCTGTTTTTCACAGTGATTATATCAGTTTATAATCCCACCAACAGTAAACAAGAATTTAGTTTTTCTATATCCTCACAAGCATTTGTAGTTTGTATGTATTTTTTAAATAATAGTCATTCTAAGAACTGTGAGGTGATATTTCATTATGACTTTGATTTGCATTTTCATAATAATGATTATACTCACCTTTTGGCATTTAAGATAATTTTGGTAATTAAGATTGGCCATTTGATCATTTTCTTCAGAAAATATATTTAGGTCTTACACTTACAATTATTGGATTTAGTTTTTCTTTGCTTATTGAGAACACGTTCTTTGAATATCAACCTTTTATCAGAGATATTATTAATGATTTTACATTATACAATTCCTTTCATTTGTTTTTGGTTAATGCATTAGAGTTTTATGTAACCCCTCTGATTATTTATTTATTTATTTATTTATTTATTTATTTATTGCCTCCTGGGTTATTGCTGGGACCCGGTGCCTGCACTACAAATTCACTGCTCTTGGAGGCCATTTTTCCCATTTTGTTGCCCCTGTTGCTATTCTTATTGTTATTGCAGCTGTTGTTGTTGGATAGGACAGAGAGAAATCACGAGAGAAGGGGAAGACAGAGAAAAGGGGAGAAGAAAATAGACACCTGCAGACCTGCTTCACCGTTTATAAATTGATCCCCGTGCAGATGGGAGCCTGGGGCTTGAAATGAGATCCTCACCACCAGTCCTTGTGCTTTGCACCACGTGCGCTTAATCTGCTGTACTACCACCGGGCCCCTTGATTTTTTTTTTATTTTTTTGCTTGTATCTGTCTAAAATAAAATTGCTAAGATCCCATGCCACGAACTCATTTTGAAAATTTTTGATGAAATATTTAATTTATCCATTTGTTCAGTGAGTCATTCACTTCTAGGAGAGAGGGAGAGGGAGAGAGAAAACATGACACCATTCCATTCCAAGATATATACTGTGTAATGAATGGTATTGCACTCATGGTATTGCACCATGAGCAGATAAGCCCTATATTTTACCACTGTGCCACTTCACCAATACCCAGGTGAAATTTCAGAGTCAATGTAAAACATAAGTTAATTTAAAAACAACTTTCAGGAGCCAGGTGGTGGTGCACCTGGTTGAGTGCACATGTTACAATGCTCAAGGACCCGGGTTCGAGCCCCCGGTCACCACCTGCAGGGGGAAAGCTTTGTGAGTGGTGAAGCAGGACTGCAGGTGTCTTCCTGTCTCTTTCCCTCTCTATCTCCCCCTTCCTCTTGATTTCTGACTGTCCCTATCCAATAAATAAATAAAGATAATAAAAAATTAAAAAGAAAATAAAAACAACTTTCAGAGAAAACTGAAGTTCCTGGACTTTTACATGTCTAGCTTTGTTGTTTTTCTTTTCTTTCCTTTTTTTTTTTTAATCTGTGACTACAATAAAACTATGTACTCTGCTTCTATACAACTATAAAATTCCTGGTGCAAGAACAAAACTTAGAAAGTCATGAAAGCAGAAAAGTACTTAGAAAGTACAGGTTAGTACTGTAAACTGGATAAAGTGGATACTGTGGTTATGCTGAAGCCCCGCCGGTGCCTGCAGTTGGAATATTGTACTCTGTTTCATCTTGATTTCTGTTGAGTTTGGCAGGCCAGTGTTATTGGGTGCCATGCAATGATTCAATTCTTCTGCCTTTTGTTAATCTGTTGGACTTAACACGAACTGTTTGCTTAGACATTGATGGTCACATTGTTTTAACTCTTGAGTCCTTTATGGTGTCGGGACTCTGTTCTTGCAGTTAGAGATTATAAGGTGCTCATGGAGGCAGTGACACTGCGTAGTAACATCCAGCCTGCAGGGTCTGATCCACATGCTCCAAAACGTGGCCATTTTCATTTATTTTAGATTACCATTAAAAATGCATGGCTTAGACATTTCCTAGAGAGATGTCAACCTTCAAAAATATAAATCACTGCTGTTGGGCCCAAGAGCACACAGCATGAGGAATTTCAGAAGGCTCTCAGTGCCTTTCATGCCTAGAGGCCCTGGTGAGCCTGTGCAGGTACATGGTAACTGTTTCACTCCTTGAAACTTTTTTTTTTTTAGTAAGATTTATTTAAAACTAAGTTAGTTAAAAAAAAAATAGAGATCCCCTCACTGCTCAGCTTTGGAATATGCACTGCTAAGGATTAAACCTGGAGCCTAAGGTATGCAAATGTCCCCCAGACTCTAGTCCTTGGGTCTCAAAGAGCCTGTGTCTGAGAACAGAAGCTAGAGAGACCTGGGAGTGGATGGTCTGCTAGGGAAAAGGCTGCAGGTGTACTCATTAAAGCAGCTTACAGGGCTGTTGTGCAGCTGCTGATTCCCTGCACAGCTCACCCAAGAAGGACTGAGTGTCCTGTTTATTGCTGTTCACTTTAAACTGTTGGATTCAGATGTTAGGCAGACTCAAGAACCTGGGGCATGGGCAAGATGCTCATGGTGCCGGGTCTAACTCTGTGATTGCTGATTCTTGCATATTGGTTTTACTGAAATCAAGGCACAAGTCAACTGAACAGGGCGAGATTATTTTCCAAATTCCTTGTGAATGTGTTTTGTGGAATTTTTATTTCTTTAGTTTAGTTTTCAGTACAAACCTTTAACAGGAGATCTACCTTCTTGACAGTTTTAAGTGTGCAGTACAATAATGTTATGACAGGCCACTAGATCCTACTTGTCTTGCATACCTGGAACAGCATACTCCTTGGATATCAGATTCCCATTTCTCTCTTCCCCCACCTCCCCCCCTTCTCTCTCTCCTGTCTCTGGTCACCACTGTTTTGCTCTTCTCTAAGTTGGACTATTTTAGCTACTTCTTAGTTGTGAATCTTGCAGTCTGTGTCCTACTGTGGATGGCTATAGTTTTATATATAATATATATTAGTATATATATTATATATTAAAATATATATTATATATAATTAGCCACTGCTATATGCCCATGTTTTACTTTGTGGTGATAAGTGGCAGGGTTTTCTTCATTTTTGAGGTTAAATCATATTCCTTGCGTCCTTTAGACCCGTACCAAATGCACTGCCATTTCCATCCCAATCAACCTACCTAAAGACTTTCTCATCTTGGGGCTGGGTGGTAGCACATCTGGTAGAGAGCACAAGGGCACCAGTTCAAGCCCCTCCTGTTTGCATGGGGCTGCTTCATGGGTGGTGAAGCAGTGCTGCAGGTATATCTACACAGTTGTGTGGGGCTTGTCTGCTGCCCCTCTGCTGGTGCTGGAGGGCCGTTGCTATACTTAACCATTTGTTTCCCATGACCCATCTTGTAACCTAGCTCTGGTTGTTCTTTTATATATATCATTTCTCCCTCTTTGTAGAAATGCTTGTATTAAGCCAGGGAGATCATTCACGAGGTAGAAATATGCCAGAGCTGAATAATGCTCTGGCCTCCCTACCCCCTCTCTCATAAAAAGAATTAAGTCTTACAACAGACCTCTATATTGTGGAGAGTCATTCATGTTCTTTGCCTCCCAGACTCCAGTCTTTGAGTCTCAGGGAGCCTGAGTGTGACACCAAACACTTAACACTCCTTACCCACACATCCTTTTTCTAGTGTGACATTTTTCTAATGGACTTAAAGCCCTCAGTGTGCACAATATGGTTGAACAGCCTCTCATCTATTTTTTCAGTGTATGTTCTAAGAGAGAAGCCAGAGAGAGCTAGAGTGAGATATGAAGGGAAAGCAGAAGAGAGAGAGGAGGAGACATCACGGCAGTGTTCCACCATCCATGGAGCTCTCTTGGTGCTGTTCATGGTGCCAGGGATGAAACCTTCTGCATAATAAGGCATACACATACCCTACCTGCTGGTGTATCGCCCCGTCCCTTCGGTCGACTTCTAACTTTAACCTTTGTACTTGGCCCTGGGGCCCTGCCTCTACCATGGTCTGTTCCCAGTTGCATAGGGACAGCCCTGGTTGTTCTGAGAGCACAAAGGCACCTTATGTTTTGCTTGAAAACCATATACATCCCGAGGCCTCTGGTTTACAAGCCCGTTGAAATCCTATTCAAAATTCTACCTGGATTTTTCCAGTCTACAACCTTAGTACCCATGGAGCTTACATTTTACATGTGGTAAGGCTTGCAAATTCTGTGTAATTTATTCTGGTTGCTTTCCAATGGCCTGTGAGCTAGAACTTAAATACAGCTTCATTGTAGTTGCTTCTTCCTGTTTAGAGAGCCTGGCATAATATTTTGTCTTCTGGGCTCAAATAACCATGTAATTACTTGTAATCATATAGTAATTAGCATGTACTATATGCATTTATTACATAATTATATTCCTGGAGGTTTGCACGGCAATTATACTTACATTTAGCGTATCATTTTATATACTGTATAATGAACAAGTATATAATTTGTTGCGTTTTTTTCTCTTACCCTAATTTTGCTTAACCAACCCAGAGCTGAATACTTGTTTATATGTAGTTGGACAGGTGTCTAAGTTCCTTTGGTTTCACTCAATACCTCTGAATTACACATCTCAGAGAATACCCAGAGCATGTAGGCTCCTGGCATTGGTGCTCCTAGTACTTCCTCCTTGTCGTGAATTCATGAAGTTATTAGCTTCTGAACTCCCAAGGTAAACAATCCTGTCTGAATGACCAACATGGGGTGTCAGATCCAGGGTTCATGCCTCTCTCTCTCTCTCTCTCTCTCTCTCGCAGTGGAACACATCCCCAAAGGGAACAACTGCCTGGATGCGGCCAAGGCCTGCAACCTGGATGACACCTGCAAGAAGTACAGGTCGGCCTACATCACCCCCTGCACCACCAGCATGTCCAACGAGGTGTGCAACCGTCGGAAGTGCCACAAGGCCCTGCGGCAGTTCTTTGACAAGGTCCCCGCCAAGCACAGCTACGGGATGCTCTTCTGCTCCTGCCGGGACATTGCCTGCACTGAGCGCAGGCGGCAGACCATTGTGCCCGTGTGCTCCTATGAGGAGAGGGAGAAGCCCAACTGCCTGAACTTGCAGGACTCCTGCAAGACCAACTACATCTGCAGGTAAGCAGACCAGATGCTGGGTGAGAAGGCGGGACGCTAGACTGAGGGGAGGGTGGTCCTTGAGAATAGATGGGTCAGAACTAACCTCTGTTTCTGGCACATACCTCCTCCAGAAGCTGGCTAGACTTTTGGAATTGGGGGTGTGAGGAGAGGGTGTTTTCATCTTTAACCCCAGGAAAGCTCAAAGAGGCACTTGAATGAGATGAATGGGTTGGTGCTAGAGGGGATCACAGTCATCAGCTGGGCTCAAAGGCATGTGCTTATTCAGTAAGTCCTGGGCTGTTTCTGGGGGTACCTGGGGTTAAGTTAGAAGAAGGGTGAATTTAAGCTCTTATTCTGTAAGTCCTGGGCTGTTTCTGGGGGTACGTGGGGTTGATTAAGTTAGAAGAAGGGTGAACTTAAGCTCTGAAGGCTTTTGGCTGTTTAGGTCCCCCATATTATCTATAGGGGAATCCAAGGATTCCCTGTCTAGGACCCCAAGTGATTCTCCACATTTTTTAAATTGATTGATTTGTGTAAGGGAGGAACAAAAACTGTAATTAATTCTATTATATACATTGCTCAGGACCTCGTGCCTCCAAATCTGATGCTCTAAAACAGTATTTGCCCATGCCCCAGGTTCTTGACTCTGCTCTACTCCTGTGCTCCCTCCCTGGTCACTGGTAACCCGCCTTTTACATTGGGCACAGGGTGACCTGCGTATGAAGAGAACTCAGATGATGACCAATATCCTGTGAGGAAAGCTTTTGTCTTGGGAGCAGTCAAGTGCAAATTTCATACAGATCTTTTGACCAACCACTCTTGCTTCTTTCATTGAGACACTCTTAGCTATATGCTAGGAACTGCCCAGCTTCTCTGGAAGGGTCCTGGGCAGGAATCTTTATAGCAATAACCTTGGGAATCCCAACTTCAAGGAGTGGAAGAATACCCCTCTGGAGAAGGAAGAGACCGAGGAACAGGGCATGGGAGAACCTTGGACTGCAGAATGAGAAGGAGTGAAGACTCATCCCCCTTTGACCTCTGAATCTGCTCCCCAAGTGCCTAAGTCTTTAGTTTGAGGGGCAGAAGGAGTCAGTCTACTATGAGCAGAACTGGAATTTCAGGAACTTCCGCTGGAGAATGCCAAATAGTTACAGCCCCTTCCTGTCTCAACACTAACATGACTATTGTTCACAGATGGGTCCAAGCCAGAAATTTTGGAGATGAGACTTTGTGTGAGAGGGACTGGATCCATAGATGACTTTCCATCCTTCTAGCAATGGCTTGAAGGTGGAAGGAGAATGGTGATAAACACTTGGCTGTTTCTTCCATAAGATCCATCTTGCACCTGAGATCCAAAGCCTGCACTTGGTACTCATGATTACCCCATCCCTGTCAGATACGGTGAATGTAATATAAGCTATTAGGTTATGAGAGAAGTGTATTCTTGTAACAGGTTTTATTAATTGTCTTGTAGTTTATATCCTTTATCTAATCCCTTTATAATCCATCTTGAGGAAGACCCCAGAGTTACTTTTTCTGGCTAGAGATGGAACTGGGACTTCAGTGAGCTTCCAGGTTCTGACAGAGAGAGATAGAGAGAGGGAAAGGGAGAGAGAAGGATGGGGAGGAAAGAGGAGGAGGGAGGAGAAAGAGAGAGGGGAGGAAGAGAGAGGAGGTGAAGGAGGTGAGAGGGGAGAAGACAACAAAGATGAAGACACCAGGAATGAATGGCTTGTGGTGTTCCAATATGTCCAAAGGGAATGCATGGTGAGAGGGCAGGTCGCTTCCTAAAACCATATTCTGTTTCTTGAAAGTGCACACTCTCAAGCTGCTCTTCCATCTTTCGTCAGTGTGCTGCTCAAATTCATTAAAATGGCCTTCCGTAGGGTTTCCCAACTCACCCCACAGTGGCTCCTTTCCCCCAGGGCCCATGGTGCCTCACTGCCACAGTATAACATAGGAGAGAGCCTGTCTCTTCTCCCTTCACACAGAGGAAGTATAATCTTAGCTTTTCCTTTTGCCTTTGTCTTCCTTTCCCTCTGGAAGCTGGCTGGCTTCATTGCATGAGTTTGGACCTCCAGTTTATATGGAGAAAGGCAGATGGGGAGGTATCACTAGGGGGGTGTGATGAGATATAAAAGCCCCCTTTTCCCTGAAGCCTGGCATCTCCTTTTGCCAGTGTACCTCCCAAAACACGACTTTTTCTCTGTGGGCTGGGTTCCAAGCTAGACTCTTTCTCTGTGTGGAAAGCACATTCCTAGGTGAAGCCGAGTGTTACATTTTCTCACGTTGTGTTAAGAAAATTTTATTGTGTGAGAACATCATATTGTGGCAAGAAAGCATAATTTGGAGTGTAACCTTTCTTTTTAAATTATACTTACTTATTTTCCCTTTTGTTGCCCTTTTTTATTGTTGTTGTAGTTGTTGTTGTTATTGAGGTCTTCTGTCGTCGTTGTTGTGTAGGACAGAGAGAAATAGAGAGAGGAGGGGAGGACAGAGAGAGATGGGGAGAAAGACAGACACCTGCAGACCTGCTTCACCGCCTGTGAAGCGACTCCCCTGCAGGTGGGGAGCCGGGGGCTTGAACCAGGATCCTTATGCTGGCCCTTGCACTTCGTGCCACCTGTGCTTAACCCGCTGCGCTACAGCCCGACTCCCGGAGGGTAACCTTTTAACAGACTCTCAAGGCTACAACGTATTATTATCTGTTGGCACAAGGTGGATAAGGGTTCTCTAGAACCTCGTCCTCTTGCCTATCTAAAAAGCACATGCCATTTCACCAGCAGCTCTCTGTCTCCCCTTTCACCACAGATTCTTCTTTCTCCTGGGAGTTTGATGACTTTGCATAGCTCAGACCAGAGCAATCGTGAGCTGTTTGTTCCTGTGGTGACTGGCTTCTGTCCCTTGGCATAAAGTCTCCCACGGAGGAACATCCACCTTGTCACATTTTACAACACTTCCCCTTGAAAAAAAAAGAAAAAAAAAAGCCTTTCATGGTATTTGAACAAGGACATCTCTTTTCTTTATTTTTTTAAAATTTTATTTATAATAAGGAAACACTGACAAGTCCATAGGATAAGAAGGTTACAGTTCCACCTAGTTCCCGTCACCAGAACTCCATATCCCATCTCCTCCCCTGATAGCTTTCCTATTCTTTAACCCTTGAAGTCCTGCTAGAAACATTTTGAGGCCATGGGTAGATAGCATAATGGTTATGCAAAGAGACTCTCATGCTGGAGGCTCAGAAATTCCAGGTTCAATCCCCTGCACCACCAGAAATCAGAGCTGAGCAATGTTCTGGTTAAAATAAAAAAAAGTTTGTTCAGATATCTTTTGGGGCCGGGTGGTGACACACACCTGGTTGAGCTCACATGTTACAGTGCACAAGGACCCAGGTTCAAGCCCCCAGTCCCCACCTGCAGAGGGAAAGCTTTGCGAGTGATGAAGCAGGGCTGCTGGTGTCTCTCCTCTCTTTTTCCATCTCCCCCTACCCTCTGAATTTCTGGCTGTCCCTATCGAATAAATAAAGATTTTAAAAAAGTTAAAAAAAAAAAAACCCATTCTGATAATGCTACATCTCAAAAGGGAAGGGACTAGAACTATGTCCCCCAGGCCTTCTTGACTCCCCAGGAGGGACACCTGCTAGCTACCTCCCCGCCCCCACCCAGTGGACATCCCCTGAGTCCCTCCCTGCACTTGTCAGTGGTGGGGACTCGGTATCTTTTGTCAAGTCACCAAGTAGATACTTCTCCATTTCCTCAGATACTGAGGAGTCTATAATTGTATCTTGGAGATCTGGGGACTTTCATTTACTTCATTTTTTCCCTCTTTTTCTTAATAGAACCAAGAAACTGTCTCCCTTGGTACAACCCCCAAAGAACAGCATATGTAATTTTCAACATTCTGCCCTAGCTAGCACCACATTTCCCATCCCAGGGCTGACCCTGTTACATTTCAAGGAAGTGTGTCCTCATTAATTTGTTAACCGAGACAACCGGGACACATGTCGCAAGATCTTGTGCAGATTTCTGCTCTAGAGGCTTACTTGTGCTTCCAGAAGGGCTGTGCCGTTGCAAGGTGAGGAATGGGTCTCATTGGCCTGAACTCGGACCCCAATAGACACGACATACACTCTGCCTGCTGGAGCTCCAGCCTTGCTTCCATGAGCTGAAATCCAAGATCCGCATCCCTGCATATCTGGGCCTGTCTGAACATGCGTCAAGTGCAGGAGAGAATGGCTCTGAGGATAATTAATGCCTAAAAGTAGATGGGTAGATTAATTTGGCAGTTAATTTTATTTTACGTTGATTCATTCACAAATGGAAATCAGCAATTAGACAATGCAAACTTTTGAACCGTGCAAAGAAAGGTTCAGGGAAAACGAGGAAATACAAGTAAAACATTTTCCAGTTCATTTGAGCACTTTCCATTTCAAATGATTACATGGGGGTGTTCTTAGTGATGCCTGCTGAGGAGTGGTGGGATTTTAATGTGCCCACCTTCCCTAGCTGCTGTCCCACAGAGTCTGTGCTGAGGCTTCCTAGATTCAGAGGGACTCTGAGTACAGGCAGTAGACTCCACAAGTTCCAAGAGGAAGATTCAAGATGTCTCTTCCTCCTTCTCCCTCCCCCCCCCCCTTCTTCTACCACCAGGCTAATCACCAGGGCTCAGTGTCTGCACCACAAGTCCACTTCTGCCATTGGCCACTCCCCCTTTCTTTAGTTGGTTTTATGGTTTTTTTTTTTTTCCTCCAGGGTTATCTCTGGGGCTCAGTGCCCGCACTACGAATCCACTGCTCCTGGTGGTCATAGTTTTTCTACTGCTGTTGTTGCTGTTATTATTGTTTTTGTTGTTGGATAGAACAGAGAGAAATTGAGAGAGGAGTAGAAGACGGGGGGCAGAAAGAGACACCTACAGATCTGCTTCACTACTTGCAAAGAGATCCAGCTCCTGTCTGCTTGTGTGTGTGTGTGTGTGTGTGTGTGTGTGTGTGTGTGTGTGTATCCCTCAGGTGGGGAGCTGGGGACTCAAACCCGGATCCTTAAACTTTGTACTATGTGCACTTAACCCAGCCCCGGCCCCCCGAAATATTTTATTTATTGGATAGAGACAGATAAAACGAAAGTGGGGAAAGAGAGAGGCACACACGGTACCTTGTGTGCTCAACCAGGTGTATCACCACCTGGCCCCAGAATGTCTTCTGAGGTCTATTGTTTCTTCATCAGTAACTCTGTCAAAAAAGGAGGAGCATCTTATGGGACATTCAAAACTTCCATCCCCCAGCCTATGTCTGGAGTGAGCTGGGGTCCTTCGAGCACGAGCCAAGCAGGTTCAGAGTCCCCCACTTTCCTGCTCTCCTGGGAATCCTGGGCTAGGAGTTAGGCTGGAGCCATTACGACCTGCTCCATTTTGTCCCTGTGTATCTCTTTATCTCTTCTTTGGCAGTGAGGTGAGTGTGAAGCCATTTGTCTGTTCCTGCCAGAGCCTGCTGCTAGAAATAATGCCTGTCTCCCTTTGCTCTGCTTTCTCTTTTTTTTCCATCAGCCCCTGCTCAGAACTCGCCCAGCAAGCTCAGAGACCCTGCTTCATTTCCCCATCTTACCTGCCCTGGTGTGGTCACATTCTCCTTTTTTGACCTTGAGACAGAAAGAACCAGAGACTTTTTATTGATATGTGCATATTCTGTGAGTTATTAGATTCATGTGGACAGATGGAATCTTGGCACTGGAACTGTCTTTTCCTGCCTTTGAGTGTAAAAGGAAATGGAAAGGAAATGGTGCTGAATTTGCTCAGGAAACCCAAAGAAAGAGGCTTGTATTTCTGTGGGAGAAGAAGTGCGGCAGCGTGGAAGACATATTCAGACTCATTCTTGGTGACTGAGAAACAGAGAAGGTCAAACAGAGGAAGACAGCTCAGTTTTGGGGATGCTGGGGGTTGTTAACCCAGCAGACTGCAAGGGCTAGGGGGCATGGAGGAAAACCAGTGTGATCTAAGGGCACAATGTTGGGGGCCACTTGTGTAGATGGAAGAGAGACATGACTGGGGGTCTCAGGGAGCCCCAGATGATAGTGTGAGGGGAGGACTGGTGAGAGGTAACCAGAGGACAGGGTGAGAAGTTGGGAGCTTTTGGGCATGTGGGCACAGAGAATGTGATGATTTAGTGAGCACTAGGCATAGGCAAAGGCTAATATTGGCCTCTCTAGCCTGTGGCATCAAGCAGATGATACTGTTGATAGCAGGATGGAGAACAGAGAGAACAGGGGTAGTAGACTCAGCCCTTGGATGAGAGGCAAGGGGGAAGATCTTGAATTATTTGGGTCATGCTGCCTTTGGGATATTCATAGAGACTCTTATTTTTAATTTTATTATCTTTATTTATGGGATATAGACAGCCAGAAGTTGAGGGGAAGGGGGAGATAGGGAGAGAAAGAGAGACACCTGCTAGACTTGCTTCACTGCTTGCAAAGTTCCCGCTTGCAAAGTCTCCACTGCAGGGCTTGAACCTGGGTCTTTGCACACTGTAATGTGAGCACTTAACCAGGTGCACCACTACCCAGCCCCTCATAGGGACTCTTGTTCCATGACAAAAACCTAGCTTATACGTGCTTGGAGCAAAGAGGGGACACTGGATTAACAGTCAGAACTGGGTAGTGATTAGTTGAAGATAAACAAGATGGAGCTGCCCTCAGACCACACATACCCCTCACTCTGTTTCCCTCAGACTGTGCACTTCCTTCTCTTGTATTGTTTCTTAGTGAAAGGGGCCACCCACAACTCCTCCTGTATGTCCTATCAACTCATGATTTATGAGCTAAAACTCTTTCTCCACTAAGACCTGTTAGAAAGATCCAGGTGAAGGAACTTGATTGGACTTGTTTGGTTCATATTGGCATCCTCCAGCCAGGCACTGAGACCAGAGAGGAAGTGAAACATGGTCCAGAAAGCAGTCAGGGTTGGCGGTCTACTAAGAGAAGTCAGGGAAAGCTAGAGGGCTCAGTAATAAAGAATCAGGTTCTCAGGGAGGTGGAAAGCTCCTACATCCAGAAACATGGAGGAGAAGGAACAGTCCTGTCAGTGGTCATGTTCTCATGATCTGTACACCCTGCCATCTATCTATCCACCCACCTGTTCATCCATCCTTCCATCCATCCATTCACACACCCACCCACTACCTACCTAACTATATCTGTCCATCCATCTATCCTTCCCCATGTATCTGTTCATCTACTCAACCAAATAGCCCATTAGCCTATAGTTACTGTTCTAGAAGTGAAGACCTGACTTCCCACCTCCAGTGCAGAGGGAGGAAGGCAGACACACATATGATCATGTGTGACCATCTGTGGTCAGGAAAACACAATGTTTCAGGAGTACAGCCTACCCAGTAAGGCTTCCTGGAAGAGCTGCCACCTGACCTGGGGGTTGGAAGAGTGAATACCGGGGAAGGGTAGGAGAGGCTCAGTACAGTGGAATAGAACAGAGGCCCAGGGTCGTGGGTTAGGACACACTGGAAATTGCTATCAGAGCTGCACAGCTCACATATACCATCATCAGCCCACCTAACTCTGCCGTATAGAACAGACCCAGGGCAGGGGCAGGGAGAGAGTGGATGACCAGCCAGCCCCAGGGTCTCCCAGTTCCCACACAAAGGAGCTAGCCATCAATCCTGTCTTGCTAACTCTGAACTCTGGTTTTTGTCACTGCTTCCCAACGATTGTCTTTCTGACAAGAATACAATGTTCTGACACTGTTCAGCCTTCTCTACCTCAGTTCCAGACAGGCAGAAAGATGCTCCCAGCCAGCCTCTGCATCCAGATGCTCTTTACGCCTCAGTGACGGAGACAGCGCTGGCTTTAAAGACGGTTTTCACAGGCAGTTAGAACATAATGTCCATCAGAGCTGCTTAGCATCATTTAGATTTTTTTTTTCTAAAGAGCTACTCAGGTAATACATGCTTATTAAGTTCTTGCTTTATCTAATCTCCTTCGGAGCACTCACTGCTTATTGTAGAGTGCTTTCTCGGTGACAGCTTCCTGATTGCCACAGTCATTTCTACAAATAGGGGGGAAAATATCCTCCCCGACCTCACAGTTACTTTATTATTGTTGTTATTACCTCAATCATTCATTTGTGGTGCATCATTGATGGATTGTGGGCTGCCTGGCCCTGGGAGTCCTATCTGTGGAAGTCACATTCCTTGCACTTGGTTGGGCTTTGCTCTGGACTCTCCTGGAGTTGAGAGTTCTCTCCCTTCTCTCTCCTAAAGCAGCAACACCAGGGGCTTAGTGGTCCATCTCAGGGGAGAAGAAGTCTTTGCTGCCATGTCGTGACAACCAGCTCTCAGTCATTGCTGGTCATGCCACCAGGTCGGTGTCTTCCCGTGGCTCTGCCTTCCTCCCTTCTTCCTGCCTCTGTGGCCCTATCTTTATTCTCAGATGCAGAGCTGGTGTGTAGCACCATGGGTGAGAGACCACAGAGTCAGTCTCCAAAGTAATCAAGGTGTTGGGGGGGTGGACTTACCGGGGTTCTCTGGTACCCTAGATTTTGGGAAGCTGAGTGAGGATCCCCCCACACATCATTTGATCCTTTCTGTAGCTCTGTCTACCTTGTTGGTCAACAAAAGAAACCCTTCTGCCCTGTCTAGAAGTCTATTCACAAGCTAGGACCAATAAAGTTTGTAGCCAAGTACATTAGTCTACCTCTAAAGCCCAGATCTCAACCCAGTCAGATTTTATATTCTGTCTCTCTCTCTCTCTCTCTCTCTCATTTCAAAGGAATGGGAAATTTTCGCTCCTTGAAATTCCCCATTTTTGAACTGCTTTTCATTCCTAGAAAAAAAAATGGGGTGCAAAAGAATAGGGGGAAAGTGATTCCAGTATTTCTAGTGAGGATCATGGCATCCAAGCCTCTATTCTGGGGGGACCCAGATTGGTGTGTTGGTGCCTCACACTGGAGCAGCATCCCTCTCGTCCAGGTACCTGTAGAAGATGGTTTTATTTTATAATCACCAGGGCTATTGCTGGGGCTCAGGGCCAGCACGATGAATCCGCTACTCTCAGAGGCCATTTCTTTTTGTTTGTTTGTTTGTTCTTCTTTATATTTTATTTGATAGAAGAGAGAGAAATTGAGAGAAGAGGGGGAGATGGAAAAGGAGAGATAAAGGTAGACACTTGCAGTCCTGCTTTACTACTACACCTTCAGGTTGGGGAGTTAGAGGCTTGAACCTGGGTCCTTGCACATGGTGTGTGAGCTCAACTGGGTGCACCACTCCCCAGCCCCAAAATGGCTTCTTTTGGTCACACCTGGATTGTAATTGACATAAGCACTCATAGCCTGTGACCCAGTACCATCTCTTTTCCTGCAGGGACTTCTGTCCCTTTCATGTCTGGGTCCCTCAGCCAGGCTTGGAGTCTGTTCTATCAAGGGAGGACCCAGCCCCCACTCAAGCCTCACCCAAGTTAGAACCACTGCAGTTACATTGGCATTTCCATTTCTAGAAGGTGTTTCTAACCCAGTGAATGGTGAAAGGACTCTGTAATTTTCAAAAGCAATTAATTATGCAGAAAATTCTGCATCCAGGAAAAACAAGAATTTTAAAGAATCAGTGGTGTGCAAAATACCACACCACATCTGGAGCTGGAGTGAGCTGGGGACCTGTTCCCCAGTGACTGTCAGCATGTTTGTGAGGGAGGTGGGCCGGGGTTCCCACTGTGACTCTGCCTGTGGTCGGGTTGTGGGCAGCTCCAGACCTCAGTTTCCCTCCTAAAAATGGAGATAATGACTTTGTCCTCACAGAGCAGCTGTAAGAAATACGAGAGACTGCTGTGAAAATTCCCCAGCACAGTATCTGCCCCTTGACACTAAAAATGCTCACAAAGGGCTAAACCTCACTGTGCTCAGTGAGAAGAGCACAGAACTTGTAAGCTTGAGTTCCCAGGTTCGGTCCCAAAACTACATATGCTAGAGCTGATGGATGATGTTCAGAACTTTCTCTCTTTGTTTCATAAAATTATAGAAATGCAGACATAAATGAATCTTAGGGAAAAAAGCCCTCAGGGCTAGCTGGTTGAGTGTACACATTACCATGTACAAGAACTTGAGTTCAGGGGCCTGGTGGTGGTGCACCTGGTTGAGCGCACATGTTACAATGTGCAAGGACCCAGGTTCGAGTCCTTGGTCCCTACTTGCAGAGGGAAAGCTTCATGAGTGGTGAAGCAATGCTATAGTTGTCTCTCTGTCTCTCTTCCTTTCTATTCCCCCTTCTTGATTTCTGGCTGTCTCTATCCAATAAATAAATAAAGATAATAATAAAATTTTTTTAAAAAGAACTTGAGTTAAAGCCTCCCAGTCCCCACCTGCAGGGGGAAGCTTCAGGAGTGGTGAAGCAGAGCTTCAGGTCTCTCTCTCTCTCTCTCTCCTCTCTTTCCCTCTCTCCTCTCTTTTTCTATATCACCCATCTCCCTCTAAATTTCTCTTTGTTCCATCAAATTTAAAAAAAAATTGAGGAAAAACAAAAACACTCAAAACAAGCTCCTCTTTCTCCCTTACTCATTCCACAGCTTTTTATCATAGAGCACAAATAATACACAAGATTACATACATTTCTCCCTGCTCACAGACAGACGCCTTTAGAGTAGGGCCTGTGGGTGGAGTGGGCAGCTTTTCACTGGCTCACACTTGTAGGCGCTCATGACATTACATAGTGTGTGGAAATGTCAGCGTCAGTACATGAAACACGTTGCTAAGCTTTACACATCATGGGCTTCTCAGCTTTTGTGTCATTAAGGGGAGGAGGCAATGGAGTGGGGGTGGAGATGGCAGTGGGTGGAGATTGAGCTCAGAGGTGTTTGGAGCCTGTGTCATCTCAAGAACCTGCCCTCCCAGAACAATTGCCTTCACAGAAAGAGATATGCCCAGAAAGACGTGGGCACAACTGGCCCCCGGTCTCATTGGGGCTGGAGTTGGGGTTTGCTGTTGTGTAGAATGAGTGGGGCGTGGGGGAATTGCTGGCAGGTTCTTGGGACATTTGCTGTTTCAGGGATCCCTGGTTTCTGAGAAGAAAGGGTTCTTGCCCTTGTTGAGAAGAAAGGGTTCTTAAGATGCTGGATCTGAGTCAGAGGTGTGAGCTGTCAGCAAAGGGCCTTCACTGACTCCGTGTCCCTCCCCTTTTCTGAATCATGCCCTGAGCATCATCAGGAAGTATGCCATAGCCAGGGGGTAGAGCGGCCACCTGTGCGAGCTCAGGAGCTGGGGACAGCATCATAGGATGGCATTGATGGAGACGGGCAGCTGACAGGGAGAGCAGCGACTCTCTGACATTGATTCTGTGCAGAGTGTTTCACCATAACCCCAGAAGAGGAGACAAGAGGCATCCTCTTCCTTGGCACAGACAATACATGTCCCCACAGTGAGTGAGTGGAACCTAAGGAAGTCTAGATGTCTGCCTGCTATGAGCTGAGCTCTTTCAACTCTAGCAGGTCTGGATAGTGAGGTTAGGGGCTGAAAGTTTTAAGGGACTGGAAGTGTAGAGTATAGTTTAAGCTCTGGCATGACATGGGGGTGTCATGGTACCCAGGGAGGCTCCAGCACTGTGGTATCTTTGTATTTATTTATTTGTTTGTTTGTTTGTTTTCCCTTTTGTTGCCCTTGTTGTTTAACATGGTTGTGGTTATTGATGGATAGGACAGAGAAAGATGGAGAGAGGAGGGGAAGACAGATAGGGGGAAAGACAGACACCTGCATGTTGTTGAGGTGGTCTGGTGTCGGGCTGCACCGCGGAGAAGAGAGCGGACGTCCAGAGCAAAGGGGTACACAGATCTTTATTATAGGATGGGGGGGGAGGTTTGGTTCAGACCACGTGGAGCCAGCCAGCAATGGCCGACCACGGGGGGAGAGCAGGGAGCGAGACCTCAGAGAGGGAGAGCCGAGAGCCCAGAGAGAGAGAAGGGAGGGGTGAGGGGGCTTTTTATTGGGCGACAACCAGGGGTGACGTGTAGGGCCAGGATTGGTTGAAAGGGGGCACTCTAGGATTTAGCGGAGCATAGAAAAACCTGGGGGCGGAGACTGCATCAGAATAAGTCCTCAGCAACATCTGCAGACTTGCTTTCACTGCCTGTAAAGCAACTTCCCTGCAGGTGGGGAGCTGGGAGCTCGAACCAGGATCCTTAACACTGGTCTTTGCATTTTGCACCATGTGTGCTTAACTCGCTGCACCACCGCCTGGCTCCCTAGCACTGTGGTATCTTTCTCTGATGAAGTCAGCTAGCTGGGAGCAGTGAAATCACACATGTGTGAAGCTCTGTATAAAGGGGGAAAAAATGAAAGAATTTCAACCCCATATTCCTTTCAGTCAGTCAGGACTGATTGCTTAAAACACTCTATATCCAGAAAAGACGATGACACTTTTCTTGCAGGGAGTGGATTGGGGAGCCTCTCCCAGGCTAGCTTCAGCTCCTGGGGGCTGTCATCCCAGGTGCAGCTTCTCTCTGCTACTCCTGCTCTGTGGACAGAGTGAGAGCTGAAGGCTTGCAGGGATGTTGAATCTGGGCCAACCCTTAAGTCTGGGGAACTGCCGGGATACCAGAAGGTTGAGGATCCTTGTGAGCACCCAGCCATTGGAGTTCCTGGTGAAAAGTAAGAGTGCTGCATCTGATGACTTTGAGCTTCCTTGTATGGGTGTCTGGAAAGAAAACAGGATGCCCTCTCTCCAGTAAGGAACTTGACATTGTGCTGCTAGAAAATCTCTCTGGAAACAGACAAAAGCTGCCAGAAAGGCCCTCCTCCTGTGCTCCAGGCTTAGGAAATACAAGCTGAAGAAGCTTCAGCTGCAAATGAGGTGCATGGCTGCAGAATGTCTGCTTTTGGCTCAGTGACTGGCAGGTGGTTTGCACACCGGCTCATGGGGACCCCAGTGCCAGATGCTATAGGACTGGGAGCCTGATCCAGTGAGCCAACCCCAGGGCTGACCTCTGGGGTCTTTCAGTAGCAGGGATGGGTTTAGGGCCAATTTGACCTTGCAGGGACATTGAGACATAGGTGGTCTCTGCAGGCAGAAAAGGGTTAGTTATGTATGGGCTGCTGGCTTTTCTTTGTGGACTCTGGGCTCCCCTTTTTGTACCTCTCCCATCTTGATATCTGTGGTGATCTCTGAAGTGACTGTGTACCCAGCCTGAGTACTTGGGTGCTCATAGAAGAAAACCCTAGTGGGCAGGGGTAGATAGCATAATGCCTGAGGCTCCGAAGTCCCAGGTTCAATCCCCAAGTATCACCATAAACCAGAGCTGTTCAGTGCTCTGGTTTAAAAAAAAAAAAAGAAGAAAATCTTGGGTCAGGGCTGGGCAGTGGCACTCCAGGTTGAGTGCATGAATTACAGTGCACAAAGACGGGGGTTCAAGACTCCACAGCTTCCACTTGCACGGGAGAAGCTTCACAAGCACTGAAGCAATGCTGCAGATGTTTCTCTTTCTCTTCACTCTCTTTTCCTTCCCTCTCAATTTCTCTCTGACTCAAAGAAATAAATAAAATATTAAAAATAAATCAGTATCTCTGGGGGTCGGGCGGTGGCGCAGTGGGTTAAGTGCACGTGGCGCAAAGTGCAGGGACCGGCGTAAGGATCCCGGTTCGAGCCCCCGGCTCCCCACCTGCAGGGGAGTCGCTTCACAGGTGGTGAAGCAGGTCTGCAGGTGTCTATCTTTCTCTCCCCTTCTCTGTCTTCCCCTCCTCTCTCCATTTCTCTCTGTCCTATCCAACAACGAATTGCGTGAACAAGGGCAATAATAATAACCACAACAAAGCTACAACAAGGGCAACAAAAGGGGGAAAAAAATGGCCTCCAGGAGCGGTGGATTCATGGTACAGGCACCAAGCCCAGCAATAACCCTGGAGGAGGAAAAAAAAAGTTTAAAATTAAAAAAAAAAAAATCAGTATCTCTAAAAAAAAAATCGGGTCAGGATGACTTCTCTAAATAGCTGTGCTTGGGATTGGGTTTGGATTTAGCTCTGCTGAACAGAAAGAACACGTATTATTTTTATGTCTTCAATTCCAAGTACTATCAAACAAGAAGTCCCACTAGTTCTGTCACTACAATTTGCTGGGTTTAGTAAATATCACTTATATTCACCTAAATCAGATTTCGGCTTCTGGGATATATAATCCACACCAGACTGGTAATAAAAGTGCAAGAATTAAAATATAGAGTTTGAACATTAATTGCTAGTTTAGTGCTGTGGGGGTGGAAGAGGACCTTTTTTTTTTTGTTGTTGTTGTTGTTGTTGTTTCATGTGATGTTGAGGAAGGAACCTAATACTACCAAGCACCCTAACCTACCCAGTTCCTCATTCTTCCATAAAGATATTGCCAGTGGGATTGGGTGGTGGTGTATCCAGTAGAGTACACATGTTACAACATGTAAGGACCTGGGTTCAAGCCCCCACACCCAGCCCCTTCTCTCCACCTGCAGGAAGAGCTTCATGAGTGGTCAAACCGTACTGCAGCTGGCTCTTTCTTACTCTCCCTCTCTACCTCTCCTTTCCCTCTCAACTTCTCTCTATCTCTATCTTATAATAAATATTGTCAGAAAGTAAAGAGATGGGGAAAGGAGAGAGATAAGAGGGAGAGACAAAGGTGGGGGTAGATAGCATAATGGTTATGCAAATAGACTCTCATGCCTGAGGTTTCAAGTCCCAAGCTTAATCCCCCGCACCACCATAAACCAGAGCTAGGTAGCTGAGCAGAGCTCTGGTGTTGGTATGCTTTTAAAAACACCTTCTGTTTCATTTGGTTTAAATCTCCCCTGCTTAACACTATTCTATTTACATAACCACTTCATTCTATTTACATAACCTCTGTTAACAAGCACCACCTTCCCTCCAGGGCATTGGTGGTTTACTGATAGAATTCTCACCTGCTCCGCCCCCTCTCCTTGTCATACCCTGATTTTCACCAGTCACTTTTCTCTCCACCCTCTCTGCATCGCATCCTGTTCCCACCCTACTGGGCTAGTATATTTATAAGGACAAGATTGTTTGTAGTTTTTAGTTTAGCTTAGCTCGGCTTAGATTGTGCTGCGTCCTGCATGAATAAAGAGATACTGCCTACAGCTCAACCATGAATCCCTGGTCATCTGTTACCCGCCTGTGAAGCCAGCCCGGCGATGACAACATATGGAGGAGGGAAAAAACAATTTTTTGGATTGTTTCTGGATGTCTCTAGAAATCATGGCTGCATCCAGCATTTTTTTTTTAAGTCAATGTCATACAAAAATTCAGTCATTCAAATCACTCTCTTATGAAACGCAACTTGAACCAGATTATGCAGATCTCACCATGTTGTATCATGAGTCCCCAGAGGGCATCCTAGTCCAAAAAGCTTTTTAAAATTCCATTTAGGGTGCTTCTGACTGTTCCTGCTGGATTGCTTCAGGCACCCATTTTTAAAAGTGTCTTCCCATCAAAGAAAGAATCCAATCAGGAGAGTAGAACTAACCACGTGTCTCCATTCTTGGGGACTGCCAGGGTACTGGAGAACGCTCCTCAAATTAGAGTAGTCCTTCTCCATGGGAAACATGCGAGAAGAAGTCCAGAAAGTCCTAGTGGAAATCCACATGCATATCCCAAAGTCTACGATCATGGTCATAAAGAACCAAATTGTGGCTCGGAGCAAAATGTAGTCCTTTTCCTCAGGAAACATGGGAGAGGGAATCCAGAAAGTCCAAGGAGAAATCTCAGTGCATCTCCCAAGCTCTATGATTAGGGTCACAAGAAACCAAAGTTCCCGGTCAGGGAAACAAAGTGTGGCCCAGAGCAAAATGTTCCAGAGACAGAGTAACTGTCTCATGATGAAACAGTGGAGGCTTTGGCAAACCTCTTAATAAGTAGAAGAGAAGACCATAGTGCATAGGTAGGCAAAGTCTTCACTTATCTGGGAGTTGCGCAGGTCCGGTCCCACGTTGTAGTGCCATATGTTGTCATCGCTGGGCTGGCTTCACGGGCGGGTAACAGACGACCAGGGATTCATGGTTGAGCTGTAGGCAGTATCTCTTTATTCATGCAGGACGCAGCACAATCTAAGCCGAGCTAAGCTAAACTAAAAACTACAAACAATCTTGTCCTTATAAATATACTAGCCCAGTAGGGTGGGAACAGGATGCGACGCAGAGAGGGTGGAGAGAAAAGTGACTGGTGAAAATCAGGGTATGACAAGGAGAGGGGGCGGAGCAGGTGAGAATTCTATCAGTAAACCACCAATGCCCTGGAGGGAAGGTGGTGCTTGTTAACAGAGGTTATGTAAATAGAATGAAGTGGTTATGTAAATAGAATAGTGTTAAGCAGGGGAGATTTAAACCAAATGAAACAGAAGGTGTTTTTAAAAGCATACCAACACTCTGGTATTAAAAAATAATAATAAAACGAGAGAGAGAGAGAGACACCAAGGCATTACTCTAGCATAGTAGAGTTGCTTTGGGTACTCTCATGGTGCTGGGGCATCAAACCAGGAAAGATACACACACACACACACACACACACACACACACACATACACAGTAAAACATGCTCCACACACATAAATCATCTCCTGGGATCATTGTAGTCTTCTCTAGCTCTGACTCCTCCCAACTCCAGCTTCATAACTGCTCTAGATGTTGACGTGCCTAGACCCCAGGGCCCTTCATGGAGAAAGGCTAACCTAGCTAGATGTTAAATGTTAAATGACACAGGGCTTGGGGACTGTCACAGAGTGTGAGGCTATTAGATCTGGATTGGTTCTCCTCAGCTGTGCCTGTTAGGTGGCCAAACCTATAATACCCCAGATGTCCTCGATGTGGTTTGATCTGTAAGTGATTGGACCCCTGGTGTAAGGTAGAGTTTATTTACTCATTTATTCACCAGATATTTACTAACCATCTCCTTTATTTATTTTTTTATCATTTCATTGGAGGATTAATGGTTCACAGTCCAATTGTTGACATATGGATATAATTCCTCATCTCCTCATGGGTATCTGCAATACACTCTCACCCCAACTTAAGTTCCTTTTGACCATCATGCACCAGGACCCCAGAGTTCCCTGCTCCCAGCTCCCTTCCAGCTCTCCTTCCCCAGAGTCCTTTGCTTTGATGCAATACACCAAACCCAGTCCATCTGTTTTATGTCACACATAATCCTCGAGTCCATTTAACCTCTCCCTTCTCATAGAGGAGTTAAGACCTTTAACCAAAGTGAACTCGAGTGTTTCCTCAAGGAAACACTCACGAAAGACATGTCTCTGATATCTGATTACTGTAAAAAATGGCGACTAATTCCTAGCACTGCTAAAACGGTATCATCTGTTTTCCATCTACACCATGCCTCGGCCTCACGCCTCACGTGAGCTTAATGTGCAGCTTGGCGATACGAGAATCCGGCATGAAGCCCAGCCAGTCTATCTTGGCGTTACTCTCGATCGCACTCTGTCATTTCACAAACATCTCATAAAAACTGCAGCAAAGGTGGGCGCGAGGAATAACATCATTGCAAGACTGGCCAGCTCCTCATGGGGCGCGAGCGCTGCCACACTACGATCATCATCTCTGGCATTATGCTATTCCACTGCAGAATACTGTGCCCCAGTATGGTTCCGTAGCCCCCATGTCCACTTGGTCGATTCCAAATTATATTCCTCCATGAGGATCATTTCTGGAACCATCCGTTCCACCCCGGTTCCATGGCTGCCACTTCTTAGCAACATCGCCCAGCCAGATATTTGTTGGGATGCGGCATCATCTAAGTTCATTTCCCACGTCTACGCTCGACCGGACCTGCCAATATGCGCGGATATCTTCGCCCACCCTGTCCAACGCTTGACGTCTCGTCACCCAATCTGGTCCCCTATGCCTACACTGAACTTCTCTGTTCCAGACTCTTGGAAACAGAGTTGGCAGTCAGCTGAGGTAAAGAACAAACACCTCATCACAGACCCCTGCAAGCGTCAACCCGGCTTTGGCCTAGCACGTTATGATCGGGCCCTCATCAATCGCTATCGAACAGGCCATGGCCGGTGCGCCGCTATGTTCCATCGCTGGGGAGCCAGAGACGACCCGAACTGCCCCTGCGGCTCTAGACAGACTATGACCCACATAGTCAACGACTGCCACCTCTCCAGATTCAAAGGAGGTCTCGAAACTTTACATCAGGCTCAACCTGACGCTGTTGACTGGCTACGGAAGAAGGGCAAACGCTACAAGAAGAACCAAAGTGAAGATGTAAAGTAAGAAGTGAGGGAAGAAGATGTAGGCAGAAGGACTGAGCTGCTGTACCCTTCTTGGAGCTCAAATCCAGTGAGGAGAATTGGTGGAAGAGCTCAGAAGAGACCCTCGAGACCACATTGAATCGGCCTTGAGATCACCAGGGTGGGTGGGATGGTGGCGGAGATTCTTGGTTATAAAAATAAAAATAAAAAACCTCATGTGAACAATGAAAAAAAAACTCTCATCCCTGAAGAAAGATAGGAGTGTAGCTTTCAATTCAGCTGTAAGCTTCAGTGAAATGTAGAAAACAGGACCTGTGAGGGGAGGGAAGGCCGCTGGCAAGAGGATATTAAGCATGAGAATGAATTTCTAAGAAGACTTACTTATTTTCTGGAAAGGGTGGTGTGGAGGGGGGCTTATCTTCAGATGATGTAGTGGAATGAGTGATGTGTTCTTTGGATGTAAAAACAGCACAGTTCCCTGTCTCCTGAGTTGCCCTCCCCCACCCCAATCTAGGAAAAAAGATATTAGGGACTAGCTGTTTGCTGAGCTCAAAGTCTCTGTTGACCTTAAAACAACTTGCCTAGAAGGGAAACGGCTGAGTATATATTTACTATTGAGCATAATTTTCCTTAGGAAGCCTGCAACCCTATTAAAGATTAATAGGGGATCTTATTTTCATATGTTTCTCTTTAAAGTCTGTGCAAGCATAGGCTGTTAGCCATTCAAACAGCCATTTGCCTTCCGTCTTCCTCACCCCCTCCTAGGGCAGATCCAGTGTGGAAGGTAAATTCACATCAGCCAAGCAACCTTGGAACCTGGGGCTCAGACTCTACACAGGTATTCAGTGCTTGTCCTTTGGGAATGTGAGGGGGCAGGAGTTTTGCATTTTGCAAATTATCATAGTCCAGAGAGCCTATGCAATTTTTAATTTCATTTTTGATAGATGGTGAGAGGTAGAGATAGGAAGGGGGAGAGAGAAAGGAAAGAGAGGCACCTGCAACATTGCTTCACACTCATGAACCTCTCCCTCTCTGCAATTGGGAGCCAGTGGTTGTGTGTTCTACCAGGTGTGCCACAACCTGGCCTAGCCTATGTAGTTTTTATTTTGCATCTGTTGGGAAGCCCCAAAGAAGCAAGGTTCGGTTGAGGCCAGGGAGCATTTGGAATAGTCTTTAGGATTTACTTGGGTTTTCCTAAAGTAATCAAGAGTTCAGTTTCTTTGGCTGCAAAAATCATGATGCACCAATTTCTTCACAGGGTCCACATGGCTTTTTTCTGAAAGTCACACAGATTGATGAGGAGGATAGCATAGAGGGACCACATGCACTAGCCATTCCAGTTCCTTCCACCTGTCCTATTGTCCTGTGAAATGATCTCTTTGTTTGAAGGACTCATAGGAGACATCTCCCCTTGGCCTTAACAGTGGGAATATAATGTCAATCAAGACTCCATCCAGCACAGACTTGAGTGGGTGGGTACAGTAGGTATTTCTTTATTTTCTATTATTATTAGTGATTTAATAATGAGCGACAAGATTATAGGATAAGAGGGATACAATTCCATAAATTCCCACCACCAGAGCTCTATTTCCCATCCCCTCCATGTTCTTTATCCCTCTAGAAGTATGGATGAAATTTTTTATGGGGTGCAGAAGGTGAGTGGCCTGGTTTCTGTAATTGCTTCTCCGCTGAGCATGGCCATTGGTAGGTCAGTCTATTACCCCCAAGCCTGTTTCTGTATTTGCCTAGTGGGATAGGGTTCTGGGGAGGTGGGGTTCCAGGATACATTGGTGAGGTCATCTGCCCAGGGAAGTCAGGGTGGTGTCATGCTAGTGTTTGCAGCTTGGTGGCTGAAAAAGCATTAAGATATAAAACAGGACAGTTTGTTTAATAAACAGGAACCTAAAGGTATAGAGCAGATAGAACTAAGAGTCTTCATATGGGAAGCAGATAGGGAGTCTATTTTAAGTATATTCTAAGGGGCCCATGACCTTAGTAGTTTTTCATGCAGAGTGTTTCAGATGCCAAGTTATTGGCAGGTGAATTAGAAAGGGAGTATTAATGTGGTCATCTCTGTCCTAGCAGAGGGCTTCATAAGCTATCTCAGAGTTGGTGTGGGTCTCCTGGGCTGCTCTGAGCAAAACATAAAATGCCTAGGCTGATGATATATGGTCTCATCTAGAAGGCTGGTGGTCATAAACAGGCACACTTGAGCCTCAATGTTTGAAGGGGCTTACTGTTGTTCAGCCTGAGTAGATTAAGCTTCACAGTTGAGGCACTGTCCAAAATGTCAGGGTTGGTTAATAAGCAGCTGTACTGAAACCCAGCTTCTGGATCATTTTCCTATTCTGTATTCAAAATCTCAAGACTCTGATACAGAGCTGGGGCTGTCAGAGGGGAGGGAGAGAGTCCTCAGAAGGAACTAAATGACTCAGGAGAGGGACCTTGAGACCTTGGTGATGACCGTGGCATGGTAGCACACAATCTGAAGAGAGGGTGAAGTTGTACACCGAGAGCATATATAGCCTTGTAAACCAACAGTACCTCAATAAAAGGAAAAAAAAGGATGGAGGGTGATCTGTTCATATAGTCACCAAAGATAGTTATGATGAGAAATAAAGAATTGTTGTCACAAAAAGGCCCTTACTGCTTATGACCTGTTAAGAGCCTTTTGGTTTCCTGATGCTTCTGTAACTGCTTTACAATATCACTTTTGCCTTCACATCACCAATTCAGTCTCTTTTTTATTTTCTTTCATTTTTTAAAAAATATTTATTTATTATTTATTCCCTTTTGTTGCCCTTGTTGTTATAGTTATGATTGATGTCGTTGTTGTTAGATAGGACAGAGAGAAATGGAGAGAGGAGGGGAAGACAGGGAGAGAAAAAGATAGACACTTACAGACCTGCTTCACCACTTGTGAAGTGACTCCCCCTGCAGGTGGGGAGCCGGGGGCCTGAACTGGGATCCTCACGCTGGTCCTTGCACCTTGCGCCACGTGCGCTTAACCCGCTGCGCTACCGCCCGACTCCCTTTCTTTCATTTTTTAATCAGGAGGTTAAGGGTTTACGGTACGGTAGTTAGCACATAGGTATAATTTTTTCATCTTGCCATGACAGGTATCTACAAAGCACCTTCACCCCCATTTGGGTCCTTTCTCATCCTCATGTACCAGAGCCTCAATGCACCTCTCCCCAGACTCTTCTGCATGCCCTTATTACCCAGAGCCCTTAGCTCTGGTGCAGTACACTAAACCAGTCACAGTTCGCTTTGTATTTTCTCCGTTCTGTTCTTGTTTCTTATGTTCTTCACATTAGTGAGATCATCACATATTCATCCTTCTCTTGTTTGGCTGATCTCAACATGATTACTTAAAGCTCCATCCAAAATGAAGTGAAGCAGGTGACTTCATTATTTTTAAAAGCTGATCCAAAGGTCCAACAGACATATGAAAAAAAAAATGCTCAAAGGCACTGGTTATCAGAGAAGTACAAATAAAGATGGCAATGAGATACCACTTCACTCCTATGAGAATACCGTACATCAGAATGGACAGTGACACCACATTTTGGAGAGGTTGGAGGAAGGAACCCTTTTACATTGATGGCAGGAATGTAATTTGCTCCAACTCCTGTGGAGATCAGTTTGGAGAACTCTCAGAAGGCTAGAGATGGACCTATCCTATGACCCTGCATTTCCTCTCCTGAGGATATATCCTAAGGAAATCAGTCCAGAAAGATCTGTGTATATGCATGTTCATAGCAGAACAATGTGTAAGAACCCAAACTGGGAAGCAACCTAGGCGTCCAACAACAGATGAGTGGCTAAGAAAGTCGTGGTCTCTATACACAACCGATTTAGTTTCTTAATGTTATAAAAGTCAGAAGTCCTGTCCAGGTCCCACTGGGCTGGCCTCACAGGTCTGAGTTTCTTCTGGAAGGCTTCAGGTGCATCCATTCTCTTGCTTGAAATTTTCAGCCCAGCTGGTGATCCTTTCATCTTCAACAGCAGCAAAGGCCTGTTCAGTCTTTCTGGCACAGTCATTCTGACCTCCTTCTCTTCCTTTCTCCCTCTGCCACTTTTAAGGACCTATGATCAATTGGCACCCCTGGAATATACAGTTTAATCTCCCTACCCAGTGTCCACAATCTTGATTGCATCTGTAAAGACCCTTTGGCCATCTCGGGGATCATTTTCTCAAGTACTACAGGTAAAAGACATCTTGGGAGGGTGGGGCACTCTTCTGCTTACAATAATAGTTTTCCTTCCTGAGCACTTATTGTGTTTTTAGTTTTTAGCATACTCAAAACGGTGAAATTAGTTATAACCTGAGCCCTTCCCAGTGGGGAATCAAAAAATATATATCACAGAGCCAAATTTTTCTCATCTGTCTAGCCAGGGGTGTGTTCACTTGGCACAAGTTCCACTGTTAGCTCTGTTTTATTTTTCTTTGACCTCCCCCCCCAAGTACTCACACTGATTTTTGTATTTATGCTCTTGCATCAAAGCTACGTCTGAATGTATCTTGAAATTCCTCTGAAGCCTGAGCGGGCATAAATAATTGAATGAAGCCACAACGGGTGACCTTTGCTGCTGGAGGTTCATGAGCCGGGGACCTGGAGCTCAGTAGGTTCTAGGATAAATGCCAGGAAACATTTGAGATTCACTCCTGAGGATGGAGGGCGGGGTGGGGTGGAGGCAGAGTGAGTGCCTGCAGAACCCTCCTTGCAGTGAATTCACGCGATGATGCTGTTCTGAAGTTTGAAGCACTGGTCTCGCAACCCAGAGATTTTTTTTTTTTTTTTTTTTTTGCTGCTAGGATTATTGCTGGGGCTTGGTTCCTGCAATATCAATCCACTGTTCCTGGAGGCCATTTCCCCCTATTTTTGTTGCCCTTGTTGTTGAACAGGACAGAGAAATCGAGAGAGGAGGAGGGTAAGGCAGAGAGAGGGAGAGAAAGATAGATACCTGCAGACCTGCTTTACCAGTTGTGAAGTGGGGAGCAAAGAGCTTGAACCGGGATCCTTATGTCAGTCCTTGCCCTTCGTGCCATGTGCACTTAGCCTGGTGCCACTACTAACAGCCCCCCCACCCCGAATGTCGAGATTTTGATTTCCTTTGGGGACCAGAAGTTACCAAACTTATGATGAAAGTTTGCCTCTGCAGAAATGGAAAAGACTTTGATGGAGAAGAGTAAATCTTTTTTTTCTTGATTTTTAATTAATTAATTGATTAATTTTTTGCCTCCAGAATTATCACTGAGGCTCAGTGCCTGCACTATGACTCCACTGCTCCTCGAGGCCATCTTTTTCTTTCCTATTGTTGTTGCTGCTGTTACTGTTGTTGCTGCTGCTCTTGTTGGATAGGACCGAGAGGAACTGAGAGAGGAGGGGAAGACAGAGAAGGGGGAAGATAGACACCTACAGACCTGCTTCACCACTTGTGAATCGATCACCCTGCAAGTGGAGGAGCTGGGGGCTCGAACTGGGATCCTTGCGCCTGTCCTTGCACTTTGCACCTTGTGTGCTACCGCCTGGCCTCTGAGAAGAGTAAATCTTAAAGGACTTTAGCATGTTTACAGAAGATTAGCTAGTAGATAGCTGAGAACAGGATGACATGCTTCATCTTCAAAAAAAACAAAAACCTTGCATTATTAGGCTTCCTGGATTCCCTTGCTATAAAAGCAAGTGTTACGGAGCCCCCCCCCCCCCCCCAGGCTTGCTGTTGTTGTGGGTGTGTGGTAGGACAGATATACAGAGCAACTGGGTTTGACCTGGCAGTGCAGCACAGGCTGTTCGCAGCCTCTGCTCCTTTTTCCAACCTGCCTCTCTACCATCATCTGTGCGTGCCTCGGGGAAGTCAGCTGAGGGGTTTGGGGGGGATTCTCCACTGAAGGGCAGCTCTAGGGCATCCATCAGAGGTTACCCTCACCAGCTGGCAGAGGTTGCTTTTCAGATGTACGGCATGCAGATCAGCCATCAAACCCCTTGAGGGCCTCTGCAGACAGTGATTGATGGCGTCAGCATGCGGGCAAGGTGGCTCCGTGACAGATACTGAAATTGATCCATGCTGCCCTGGACTTCCCTCTGTGGGCTGCTGTGGTTCAATGTGATCAGAAAGGCTAAGACAGCATTGCCTCTCTGCCCCTGTAGCCTGCTTTCCCCAAATCCTCACCCCTGGGCATGCCAGCAAGAGGCCTGGCCTCAAGACCTCATATGTGACTCCTGCTATGTCCCTTGACTCCTCCCAGAACATCAAGCTTGGTCACTGTGGTGTCAGACCAGATCAGAGGACACTGACTGCAGCCTCCTGTCTCCCCTACCCCAGACTGATAGTGGCACACAGAGCCTCCTCCTCCCAGGGCCAGTGGTTATAGGCACTGTATTAGCACCATGAGATTGAGCATGGATTTGGGCAGAGGAAGCTGAAGGGCACAGACATTAATTCCTTTCAGGCCACAGGAGCCTTCTCCTCCCAGGAAACAAGCAAATCCTAAGACTCCCTGGACCTGCTAACTCTCTCTGTCTCAACAACATGTAGCTATGGTCTGTCCTAAATCATTGTGAATCCAATAGAATAGCTTGCTCCCCCAGCAGTGAGGAGTCCAGCTTAAGAAAACTCTGAGCCTTTACCTATAGGGCCTGTGCATTTGCCCCAGGCAGGACCTTTGTTCTGGAATAGCCACCCCAACTTCCCAACTTGCTTCTCTACCACCCTCACTCCTCTGGGGTTGGCAGAAAAAGACTTTGGCTTTTTTGAAGGGTGTCCTGAGTCCCTTCTCCCCACCCCCACCCCCACCCCAACTCTTCGGCCACCACCACCACCATCACCCCCTGGCAGACACAGGGCATTTGCTTCTAATGAGGAGCAAGCAGCAAGGCAAGAAAACACTCCAGAGAAATGTATTTACCGGAGGCTCTGACTTCCTGAAAGATGCCTTCCAGATGTGCTCGACAGTAGGCCGCCAGAGGAGAAGGGCTAAGGTAATTTTCTAAAAACAGAAAGAGGAGAAATCTGGTTTGTGTCAGTGTAGCAGAAAATTGCTGTCACTGGGCTCTTGCTTTGTCATCCCGGGTCTAATATTAGCAATGGAGTTTTCAGATTGTTTTTATTCAGCATAAGAGATTAGTAGTATTGACAAACCAACTGATCTTTATGCATCTTAAAAATAATCCCCCCCCTCTGCTGGTCCACTGGGGGAGGGTGATTACTTTTATTATTATTTTTTTTAATACCTGTATTTTGTGAGCTTATTGGACTGAGAAGGTTGAAATAACAGTCCAGGGTTCCTGGCTCCAGACTGCTCAGATCTGTTTTGGTCAAAGTCTCAGCCTTCAGTCACACAGATGTGAGGGCCAACAGGAGATAGACTGAGCTGTGTGTTTTTCTGCATTAAGCTTCCTGTGTGTTTGCTGCCAGGAGCTAACACTAGGACAGGCTAAGGATTTGGGAGAAGAAAAGATGAAGGGATGGGCAGTAAAGTTTATTGAGCAAGTGGTGGGAGGTAGTATAGCTGGTCAAGTGTATGTTACCATATGCAAGGACCTGGGTTCATGCTCTTGGTTTGCGGCAGGGGTGGGGGGTGGACTTTACAAATAGTAAAGCAGGCCTGCAGGTGTCTCTCTTTTTCTCTCACCTTCTCTATCTTCTTCTTCCCTCTCAATTTCTCTCTGATCTATCAAGTAAAAAAAGAATGTGATAAAAAAATAGTTAAAAATTGGCCACCAGGAGCAGTGGACTCAACATGCCAGGCACTGAGCCCCAGCAATTATCTTGGTGGGGGAGAAAAAGTTTATTGTGCAGCAGGTATCCTGGGTTCCAGGCAAGGCACTTTATCTACTTGCCATTTAGGTCTCACAGAAACCATTTAAAGGAACCATGGATAGTACTGGCCCCAGTTTTTTGGATGAAGAAATGGAGGGCTGGAGAAGTGAAATGATTTGCTGAGAAGGGGTAAAATTAGAAACAGGCGCACATCATTCTCACACTTGCCTTACTTTTTGTCTGCTCTAACTGACCCACAGAACAAGCTTTCCAAAATGAATAACAGTTTGAAAGGCAAGTCCTGGGGGCTGGTTGGTGGCATACCTGCTTAATTGCAAATGGCATAATGACCCAGGTTCAAGCCCCTGGTCCCCACCTACAGAGGGAAAGCTTCATTATCAGTGAAGCAGTGCTACAGGTCTCTCTCCCTCTCCCTCTCCCTCTCCCTCTCCCTCTCCCTCTCCCTCTCTCCCTCTCTCCCTCTCTCCCTCTCTCCCTCTCTCCCTCTCTCCCTCTCTCCCTCTCTCCCTCTCTCCCTCTCCCTTCTCCTTCCCCTCTCCCTCTCTTTCTCCCCCCTCCCCTTCTTGCTCCTCAATTTCTTTCTGTCCTATAAAATAAGATAAAGGTTTGATCTCTGTCTGCATCCTCTGGGCCCTGTTGAGTTCGGAGTTGCATTCAAGTACTGTCTGAGCTTCCACACTCATGCAAGTTTAGGGACACCTAGTTAATCTGGGAATACAGAGCACACCAGATTGTCATGCACCTGATGATTAGGTAAAGTCCCAGGGAAGTGGAAGTCCTATGACTCTTGAGAAGGAGCTTAACCTCTTTGTTCCTTAGCTATCCTGTATGTGAGATGAGCGGCTGGACCCACAAGAGAAAAGAAGGGAGGAAAAGGAAGAGGAGGAGGAGGGAGAGAGAAAGAGAAAGAGGAGCTTTGTTTTCTGTACTTTAAGCAAGTCAAACACTTTGACATTAAAATTATATATAATGGAAAGGAGAATCATGATGAAGAATAATGTTACTAATGCTTTGAAAACAGATTAATTTCCTAATAGTTCCTAGTATCCTAGGGATAATATGTCTGATGTGGGAGGGAAGTCCAAGAGCTAAGTAGTTAAGCAACATACTCAGGAACTCTGGTTAATTGGTGTCAGAGCCTGGATCTCATTCAAGAATCTCACACTTCTCAGTCCAGGGCTCAGTTCCACCAAAAGCATGGCTTAAAACCAAGGATGGGCTCTGCCTTGGAGAAGCATTTAATGGATTAGGATAATCCAGGATGAGTTAAAGTAGTCTGTGCTAGTATGTTCTTCACCTGTTTGCTTTAGCACTATTTTGCTAAAATGTTTTATGGGTAAATAAAAATGTAGGTAAATGATTTTCCCACACACAGTCAAAAGACCATCTGCTGTTTGAGAAGACACGTCTAGATTGTATCATTATAATCATTTTTCTATTTCCAGTTAGAGGCGTACTTCCTTTAATAAGATATGTGCTGGATAAAGCACTGTTTTCTCCGCAGATTTCCTAAGGCCACCTTGGCATTTGCCAGCTTCCGTTCTCCTCTTTAAGGGCAGGGAATTTTCACTTTTGAAGGGAGATCCATTTCGACATCAGTGCCTATTCATTCCCTTTTCACTTTCTCAGAGAAAAACAATCAGGTTCATCATACTGTAGTCATGGAGATTTCATGTACCCAGAAGAAATCCAGTGGTGGGATGTTTCGTTAATCCCACACTGAACATTAAGGCGTTTTCCTTGGATCTCTTCAGTCCTGACAAGGAAGTCCTTGAAACAGGTGACAAGGTGCTCTTAAATCCGCCTGGGTGGAAGAATGATAAAGAAGGGGTAATTTGGGCCAGGCAGTGACACATCTGGTTGAGCGCGCATGTTATAGTGCTCAAAGGCCTGGGTTTAAGCCCGCAGCCCACACCTGCATGGTGAAAGCTTTGAATACTGAAGCAGTTCTGTAGGTGTCTGTCTCTTCCTGCCTCTCCTCCCCTCTCAATTTCTGGTTGTCTCTGTCTCATAAATAAGTTCATTTTAAAGAATAAGAAGAAGGGAAACCATTTACTAAAAAAGAAGAAGGGGTAAATTTTGGATGGTAGGGCTGGAAGTAGGGTCATTGCTGAGGTGCTGCCCAAGATGGTGGTCTGGAGCTCTGACCATCTCCTAGGCATTGGCTCCTCAGGGTGCCATGCCAGCCGCATACTCTTCTTTGTAGAGACATCCGTCCTACCATATGCTCACACATCCAAAGAGATCACTTGCCTCTGGGTTTCTCAGGCCTTGCTCTGTCCTCTCCAGCCCTTCCTTCATAGTGTCTTGAAAGGCAGCTGTGCTTACCATTGTGCTACCAACACAACTGCACTTCAGAGTGTCTTGACTTCCGTCTTTGGACACCCACCACTGCTCCTTCCTTCCTCAACTGTCACCTCTAATGCAGTCTCCCTCCTGCCTTGGGCCAGTTTCCTTCTAACACAGTACAGGCACAGAGAAGGTCTTCAGCAAATCCTGGAGAGACCTCAAAATCTTGCTGGTATGCAAATCACAATTTCTCTGCTGATAATCCTTCAGTGCCAAGATAGCTTACTAGGAGGGTGCTACTGTGCCATAATACACCCCCCCCCAACCCTGGCCACTCCGGATTCACATCCAGCCTCCACTACACTGGGGGGACGGCCTTGATATGATGTCTTTTCCATTCTCCCTGACTCTTCCGATCGGAAACATTCAACCTGGAATAGTTAATCCCTGGTGATGACTCCCTCCACACTCCCCTCAAAATAATTCCTTCAGTGGATTTTTATTTTTCTTTAATATTTTATTGACTTTATTTTAATGAAAGACCAGAGAGCACTGCTTAGCTCCGGCTTATAGTTGTGCTAGGGATTTAAACTTGGGATCTCAGAGCCTCAGCCATGAGAGTCTTTGCAGAACCATTATGCTGTCTCCCCAGCCCAAACTTTTAGGTCATTCAAACTTTTCTGTGTGGTCAGTGTTGTCATATAACCAGTCATTTCCACCCAGTGACTTGGCCACCGTAAATGAATGTGTAAACACTTTTCTGAAGGGCGCCTGGGTTCACCCTGTAGTGGTGAAAAATAATCTCAGCTCTCGAGTCAGACAGAATGTGATCCTATTGCAGGGCCTTTCACTGCATAGCCTCTCATTGCCTCCTTTGCTTCACCTGCCTAAGTTACTGTGAGGAGTCTGTGTGTAAACGAACGTGTGAATACGTTTATACCTGCTCTCGTCTCTCGTTATTGCTACCCTGAGTTCATGGTGAGTGTTTTGTGCCGCTGCCATGTGCTGCTCCCTTTTGCCTGGGACAACCTCCTCCTCAGTACCCTTAATGTGTGATGCCTCCTACCCACCCTCCCTGTCTCCATCTCAACATCACAGCCTCTCTGAACCAACCAGCTTCCAGAGCCATGTAGTGTTGGTATCTGAGGTTATGTGATCCCAATGTGTGGCGTCAGATCTCTGCTCTATGCTTCACACAAGATGTCCTTTAGTCTGAACATACTAAGCTGCTGTCTTTCCCTCTATAAAACTGGGTTCAAACATGACTAGTCCTCTCTTGATTAGATTGTTAGGGAAAGGGCTTCATTCACATTAGATAGTGTTTTCATTAGAAGCCTTTCCTGCCTTTTATTAGGAGCTCACTTCTGTGTTACTACAGTTTTGTTTTTTTACCTTGTTGATCTCAGCTTCTAGATTACACACCATCTGAGTTCAGGGACAGGGAACATATTCATCATTATACCACAGGCACTTGACACATCATTTCAGTCAGTGGAACAGACAAGAACTGAGCTGCTTTGCCAAGACGTGCAACCATTTGCACACAAGACTGAAGAGATCTCAGAGGAATGTAGGAGTGTGTTGATGAGAAAGGGAGATTCTCTGGAAGGAGACTGGGTCTCTTTCCTTCTTTTTTTCTTTTTTATTTCCACTATGACTCCAGCACTTCTGACAGCCTTTTTTCTTTTTTCTTTTTTTTCCTTTTTCCTTTTTGTTCAAAAGAACAGTTAGAAAATTGAGAGGGCAGGGGGAAATAGAAAGAAAGATAGAAGCTTGCAGCAGGCCTGCTTCATCACTTGTGAAGCATCCCCACTGCAGGAAGGGAACAGGGTTTTGAACCTGGGTGCTTGTGTGCATCCTTGCACGTAGTATTTTGGGCACTTAATTGGGTGCACCACTGTGCACCCCCTTTATTTCTTTTTTTTAAAGAATATTTTATTTATTTTTAATGAGATAGATGCATACATAGATACATAGATAGACTGACTGACCAGTGCTGGGGATTGAACCTGGGTCCTCAGAGCCTCAGGCGTGAGTGGGTTTTTGTTTATTTGGGTTTTTGGGTTTTTTTTTTTTGCATAATCATCATGCTGTGTCTTCAGCTCCTGCTTTATTTTCTTGAGAGATACTGCAGACAGGGCATTCATTGGATAACAGCATTTTGTTTGGCTCAGAAATTCAAAGGTTACTGGGAGTTGGAGAAGTATGTTCTAGACTCCCCAAACAGCTGGTTCTATGAAAACAGCATAAAGCCCTGGTTTGTAGTGTTTGCTGATTACAGAGTTTGCTGATTACTGTGATATAAATACTCCTCCCA